>NC_138898.1:39078368-39747216 GCF_965194825.1 Balaenoptera physalus
AAAGAAAAATAAAATGGCAAACTTAGTCCCTAATATATCAATAAGTACATTAAATTTAAATGGTCTAAATATACCAGTTAAAAGACCTTGGCAGAATGGATTAAAAAACATAATCCAAATGTATATCATCTACAAGAAACTCGCTTCAAATATAACAGTACACACAAGTTGAAAGTAAAATGATGGAAAAAGATATATCATGGCAAACAATAATCAAAGGAAAGCAGGAGTGGCTAATTAATGACAGACAAAGTAGACTTCAGAGCAAAGAAAATTACCAGAGTCAGAGAGAGAAATTATATACTGATGAGAGGGTCAATCTACAAAGAAATAGCAATGCTCAGTGTGTATCCACAAGGCAACAGAGATGGCAAATATGTGAAGCAAACCTGATAAAAGTGAAAGAAGTATAATCCACAATTATAATTTCAGACTTCAACACCCCTCTTTTAATATTTGATAGAACAACTAGACACAAAAATTGGCAAAGATACATGAGAGCTCAACCACACCATCAACCAACAGGATCTAATCAACATCTATAGAAGCATCCTCCCAACAATAGCAGAATTCACGTTCTTTTCAAGTGCCCACAGAATATAAATAGACCATTTCCTGGGTCATAAAACAAACCTCAACAAATTTAAAAGAATTGAAATCATACACAGTGTGTTCTATCACAATGGAATCAACCTAGAATCAAGTCACACTCCTTGTTCAAATTTATTTGTAAAATGAAATCGACAAAACCCGCCACAGTTACCTCCCAGAGTTGATAGTAGAGGGAAATTAACATTAACTGAAGAAGAAACTTTACAAATATAAGAACCAAGTCTATATATAAATATTAGGCATTTGAAATCTTTCATTATATAAATAGATGCCTCAAAGTCCATCTCTCCTGGTAGTTCAGGAACATAATTACCTCACTAAGACTAACAGCTAATTTCATTTTCATCATCAGTCTTTAATCCCTGCAATATAATCAAAGAACGATCTTGGACAAGAGAAGAGAAAAAACCTATCTCTTTTCCAGTCCTATAACTCACTCAAGAGGCCAGGAATATGCCAACAGTTTCCCCTCCTGCTGCAAAGGATATTGTCAAATAACCTCTCCTAGTCTGTGTCATAGAGCACAGACCACTTTAAGATATTTTAATACCTTTTACTATTTTGGTTTGAAGAGATTGCACAGAGTTTATTCCCTGGCGTTCATGTGAGAGGAAAAACATTTGGCTATTTATAGCCTAAGGAGACAGAAAGGATAAAGCACATTTTGGTTACATTGCTTTTGGGACAGAGTGTAGGGATTATTTAATCTATTGGAAGCATTTGGAACTACTGGGAGGCTTTATGCAGCCATTAACTTTCGGTTATTCAAATAACTGGATGAGTTTCAATTATTTCTAAACTAGCTTTTTCAACGAAAGGATGTATAAGCTCATTTAACAGGAAATTTAATAGGAGTTGGTTGATCCGGAATCTCAATATTGTTATCTGGAGCTTAGGTTCTCTACAATCCTTGGCTTTGCTATTCACATAGTTGGCTTCATTTTTTTAGGTTGTCCAGGGGACAATGGTGGATTCATCTGTCTTCATTCAATTATGGAAAGAGAGAATAGCTTGCTCTTAAAAGCAAGGCAGAACTTCCCCAGATGACACCAACAACCCTCTCATCACATGTCATTGGCCAGAACTGGCTCACATGACTTTTCACAACCAATCACAGACAAGGGGGGGGTGATATAACTCTTAATCCAATCAGATTCACTCCTGAAGCTGATGGGATTCCTCTAAGTCATATGGGCTGCATGAGGATGGGGCATCTGAAAAAGAGAGTTTCTGTAGGAAGGAAAAAGGATATAATGGGTGCTGTGTGGGCAGCTGGTGCTCAGTAACTCTGAGTATGTTTCTAGGAGCAGAAAACTCAAACAGACTATAACAATGAAGTGACATGATTGTCTCACTGAACTGAAGGAGGCCACAGGTAGAGCTGGCAAGGCTTGATCCAGCAGATCAAATAATGCCATCAGGACCTGGCTTCCCCCTCTCTCTGCGCTCTGTAGTACTGGCCCCTTCCTCCACATAGTGGTCTCCTGCTGACGAAAAGCTACTGCAGATTTGAAGCTTGAATTGCTCAACATGGTGGGTTGGGGGAGGGGTGGAAGAAAGGAACCAATTCTAATAGTTCCAGTAAAAGACTCTTCCTTTTGCCAGAATACTCAGAAAACAGCTCCTCATATCTCATTGGCTTTGATGGGGGCATGCACCCAACCTAAACCAATTACTGTGGCCCAGCAGTGGAATAGTTTGTCTAGTTTAATTCCAATCATAATCTCTGTGTGTAAGGGTAGGCTAACAGCAGTAAACAACAACAACAACAGCAATAACAAAAAACACACACTAAATCCATTGGTTTAACCCAGTAAGATTTATTTCTTGCATTCATTCAATGTGGGTGGACAGAGTGACTCTACTCCTCACAGTTATTCAGGAACTCATGTTCCTTTTATATGCAGCTTTGCCCTGGACATCAGAGTGGATGTGAAAAATAAATGAAGAGGTAGAGAGAGAGACATGCTCTTGCCCCTCATTTGGCATCCACAGCCATGACAGAAATGTGACTTCATTCACTCCTGCGCTGTGACCACTTTGTCTTAACTCAGCCAAAGGGACTAAGTGACATATTTCTGAGAACTCTGATGCTAAATGGTAAAAATATTGGGTAGGGTTTGACTTTTCTAATTTTGAATCTTTCTTCAAACTAACTGTGAAGCTTTATGTAAGTCAAATTCTTGGGCCCTTGTTTCCTTATTTCTGAAAGGAAATAAAGCTGTGTAACCTTGGGCAAGTTACCTTATTTCTGTGTCAGCTTCCTCATCTGTAAACCCCTCGTCTGAAGTCAATACTACTTTACTCATAAGGTTGTGTATGAGTCTGCTAGGGCTGCCATAACAAATTATCACAGATTGGGTGGCGTAAGCAACACGAATGTATTTCTCAAGTTATGGAGCCTGGACATCTGAGATCAAGGTGTCTGCAGGGTTGTTCCTCCTTGGCTTGGAGATGACCATCTTCTCTCTGTGTCTTTACATGGTCTTTACTCTGTGCATGTCTGTGTCCTGATCGCCTCTTCTTATGAGGATACCAGTCATATTGGATTAGGGCCTATCCTAATGACCTAATTTTACCTCTTTAAAGACCTTTTCTCCAACTACAGACATTCTGAAATACTGGAGGATAAGATTTCAACATGTAAATTTGGGGAAGGGAGACACAATTCAACCCATCATAAGTTGATATGATGCTTAAATAATTTAGTACATGTTAGGGCTTAAATCTATACAGTAGGTATATGCAGTCAACATTAGCTATAAAAATTATCTCATTTTTTTTCAATAGTAGCAATAGACGTAGCAGCAGTGATATTTGAAGTAGTATTACCATCCCTAGAAGCAATAAAGAAAACGGAAAAGGGCTCATTAAAAAGGAAAGGGAAAGATACACTTTCTTTCTTTCTTTCTTTCTTTCTTTCTTTCTTTCTTTCTTTCTTTCTTTCTTTCTTTCTTTCTTTCTTTCTTTATTTTAACATCTTTACTGGAGTATAATTGCTTTATAATGGTGTGTTAGTTTCTGCTGTATAACAAAGTGAATCAGTTATACATATACATATGTCCCCATATCTCTTCCCCCTTGCATCTACCTCCCTCCCACCCTCCCTATCTCACCCCTCTAGGTGGTCACAAAGCACCAAACTGATCTCCCTGTGCTATGCAGCTGCTTCCCACTAGCTATCTATTTTACATTTGGTAGTGTATATATGTCCATGCCACTCTCTCACTTTGTCCCAGCTTACCCTTCCCCCTCCCCGTATCCTCAAGTCCATTCTCTAGTAGGTCTGCATCTTTATTGCCATCTTGCCCCTACGTTCTTCATGACCATTTTTTTTTTTTTAGATTCCATATATATGTGTTAGCATACAGTATTTGTTTTTCTCTTTCTGACTTACTTCACTCTGTATGACAGTCTCTAGGTCTATCCACCTCACTACAAATAACTCTGTTTCGTTCCCTTTTATGGCTGAGTAATATTCCATTGTATATATGTGCCACATCTTCTTTATCCATTCATCCTATGATGGACACTTCCATTGCTTCCATGTCCTGGCTATTGTAAATAGAGCTGCAATGAACATTTTGGTACATGACTCTTTTTGAATTATGGTTTTCTCAGGCTATATGCCCAGTAGTGGGATTGGTGGGTCATATGGTAGTTCTATTTTTAGTTTTTTAAGGAACGTCCATACTGTTCTCCATAGTGGCTGTATCAATTTACATTCCCACCAACAGTGCAAGAGGGTTCCCTTTTCTCCACACCTCCTCCAGCATTTAGTGTTTGTACATTTTTTAATGATGGCCATTCTGACCAGTGTGAGATGATATCTCATTGTAGTTTTGATTTGCATTTCTCTAATCATTAATGATGTTGAGCATTCTTTCCTGTGTTTGTTGGCAATCTGTATATCTTCTTTGGAGAAATGTCTATTTAGGTCTTCTGCCCATTTTTCGATTGGGTTGTTTATTTTTTTAATGTTGAGCTGCATGAGCTGCTTGTAAATTTTGGAAATTAATCCTTTGTCAGTTGCTTCATTTGCAAATATTTTCTCCCATTCTGAGGGTTGTCTTTTCGTCTTGTTTCTGGTTTCCTCTGCTGTGCAAATGCTTTTAAGTTTCATTAGGTCCCATTTGTTTATTTTTGTTTTTATTTCCATTTCTCTAGGAGGTGGGTCAAAAAGGATCTTGCTGTGATTTATGGCAGAGTGTTCTGCCTATGTTTTCCTCTAAGAGTTTGATGGTGTCTGGCCTTACATTTAGGTCTTTAATCCATTTTGAGTTTATTTTTGTGTATGGTGTTAGGGAGTGATCTAATTTCATTCTTTTACATGTAGCTGTCCAGTTTTCCCAGAACCACTTATTGAAGAGGCTGTCTTTTCTCCATTGTGTATTCTTGCCTCCTTTATCAAAGACAAGGTGACCATATGTGCGTGGGTTTATCTCTGGGCTTTCTATCCTGTTCCATTGATCTATATTTCTGTTTCTATGCCAGTACCATACTGTCTTGATTACTATAGCTTTGTAGTATACTCTGAAGTCAGGGAGCCTGATTCCTCCAGCTTCGTTTTTCTTTCACAAGATTGCTTTGGCTATTCAGGGTCTTTTGTGTTTCCATACAAATTGTGAAATTTTTTGTTCTAGTTCTGTGAAAAATGCCAGTGGTAGTTTGATAGGGATTGCATGGAATCTGTAGATTGCTTTGGGTAGTAGAGTCATTTTCACAATGTTGATTCTTCCGATCCAAGAACATGGTATGTCTCTCCATCTATTTGTATCATCTTTAATTTCTTTCCTCAGTGTTCTATAATTTTCTGCTTACAGGTCTTTTGTCTCCTTAGGTAGGTTTATTCCTAGATATTTTATTCTTTTTGTTGCAGTGGTAAATGGGAGTGTTTTCTTAATTTCACTTTCAGATTTTTCATCATTAGGGTATAGGAATGCAAGAGATTTCTGTGCAGTAATTTTGTATCCTGTTACTTTACCAAATTCATTGATTAGCTCTAGTAGTTTTCTGGTAGCATCTTTAGGATTCTCTATGTATAGTATCATGTCATCTGCAAACAGTGACAGCTTTACTTCTTCTTTTCCGATTTGGATTCCTTTTATTTCTTTGTCTTCTCTGATTGCTGTGGCTAACACTTCCAAAACTATGTTGAATAATAGTGGTGAGAGTGGGCAACCTTGTCTTGTTCCTGATCTTAGTGGAAATGGTTTCAGTTTTTCACCATTGAGGACAATGTTGGCTGTGGATTTGTCATATATTGCCTTTATTATGTTGAGGCAAGTTCCCTCTATGCCTACTTTCTGGAGGCTTTTAACATAAATGGGTGTTGAATTTTGTTGAAAGCTTTCTCTGCAGCTTTTGAGATGATCATATGGTTTTTCTCCTTCAATTTGTTGACATGGTGTATCACCTTGATTGATTTGCATATATTGAAGGATCCTTGCATTCCTGGGATAAACCCCAGTTGATCATAATGTATGATCCTTTTAAGGTGCTGTTGGATTCTGTTTGGTAGTATTTTGTTGAGGATTTTTGCATCTATGTTCATCAGTGATATTGGCCTGTAGTTTTCTTTCTTTGTGACATCTTTGGTTTTGTTATCAGAGTGATGGTGGCCTGGTAGAATGAGTTTGGGAGTGTTCCTCCCTCTGCTGTATTTTGGAAGAGTTTGAGAAGGGTAAGTGTTAGCTCTTCTCTAAATGTTTGATAGAATTCACCTGTGAAGCCATCTGGTCCTGGGCTTTTTTTTGTTGGAAGATTTTTAATCACAGTTTCGATTTCAGTGCTTGTAATTGGTCTGTTCATATTTTCTATTTCTTCCTGGTTCAGTCTCGGAGGGTTGTGCATTTCTAAGAGTTTGTCCGTTTCTTCCAGGTTGCCCATTTTATTGGCATACAGTTACTTGTAGTAATCTCTCATGATCCTTTGTATTTCTGCAGTGTCAGTTGTTACTTCTTTATCATTTCTAAGTCTATTGATTTGAGTTTTCTCCCTTTTTTTCTTGATAAGTCTGGCTAATGGTTTATCAATTTGGTTTATCTTCTCAAAGAACCAGCTTTTAGTTTTATTGATCTTTGTTACCATTTCCTTCATTTCTTTTTCATTTCTTTCTGATCTGATCTTTATAATTTCTTTTCTTCTGCTAATTTTGGGGGGTTTTTGTTCTTCTTTCTCTATTTGATTTAGGTGTAAGGTTAGCTTGTTTATTTGAGATGTTTCTTGTTTCTTAAGGTAGGATTGTATTGCTATAAACTTCCCTCTTAGAACTGCTTTTGCTGCATCCTATAGGTTTTGGGTCATCCTGTTTTCATTGTCATTTGTTTCTAGGTATTTTTTGATTTCCTCTTTGATTTCTTCAGAGATCTCTTGGTTATTAAGTAGTGTGTTGTTTACCCTCCATGTGTTTTTATTTCTTACAGATTTTTTCCTGTAATTGATATCTAATCTCATAGCGTTGTGGTCAGAAAAGACACTTGATATGATTTCAATTTTCTTAAATTTACCAAGGCTTGATTTGTGACCCAGGATATGATCTATCCTGGAGAATGTTCCATGAGCACTTGAGAAGAATGTGTATTCTGTTGTTTTTGGATGGAATGTCCTATAATTATCAGTGAAGTCCATCTTGTTTAATGTATCATTTAAAGCTTGTGTTTATTTATTTTCATTTTGGATGATCTTTCCATTGGTGAAAGTGGGGTGTTAAAGTCCCATACTATGATCATGTTACTGTCGATTTCCCCTTTTATGGCTGTTAGTATTTGCCTTATGTATTGAGGTGCTCCTATGTTGGGCACAAAAATATTTACAATTGTTATATCTTCTTCTTGGATTGATCCCTTGATCATTATGTAGTGTCTTTCTCTGTCTCTTGTAATAGTCTTTGTTTTAAAGTCTATTTTGTTTGATATGAGAATTGTTTCTCCAGCTTTCTTTTGAATTCTATTTGCATGGAATATCTTTTTCCATCCCCTCACTTTCAGTCTGTATGTGTCCCTAGGTCTGAAGTGGGTCTCTTGTAGACAGCATATATATGGGTCTTGTGTTTGTATCCATTCAGCCAATCTATGTCTTTTGGTTGGAGCATTTAATCCATTTACATTTAAGGTAATTATCTATATGTATGTTCCTATTACCATTTTCTTAATTGTTTGTGGTTTATTATTGTAGGTCTTTTCCTTCTCTTGTGCTTCCTGCCTAGAGAAGTTCCTTTAGCATTTGTTATAGAGCTGGTTTGGTGGTGTTGAATTCTCTTAGCTTTGCTTGTCTGTAAAGGTTTTAATTTCTAGGTCAAATCTGAATGAGATCCTTTCTGGGTAGAGTAATCTTGGTTGTAGATTTTTCTCCTTCATCACTTTAAATATGTCCTGCCACTTCAGTCTGGCTTGCAGAGTTTCTGCTGAAACATCAGCTGTTAACCTCATGGGGATTCCCTTATGTGTTATTTGTTGTTTTTCCCTTGCTGCTTTTAATATTTTTTCTTTGTATTTAATTTTTGATAGTTTGATTCATATGTGTCTTGGCGTGTTTCTCCTTGGATTTATCCTGTATGGGACTCTCTGTGCTTCCTGGACTTGATTAACTCTTTCCTTTCCCATATTAGGGAAGTTTTCAACTATAATCTCTTCAAATATTTTCTCAGTCCCTTTCTTTTTCTCTTCTTCTTCTGGGACCCCTATAATTCGAATGTTAGTGCCTTAAATGTTGTCCCAGATGTCTCTGAGACTGTCCTCACTTCTTTTCATTCTTTTTTCTTTATTCTGCTCTGCAGTAGTTATTTCCACTATTTCATCTTCCAGGTCACTTACCCGTTCTTCTGCCTCAGTTATTCTGCTATTGATCCCTTCTAGAGAATTTTTAATTTCATTTATTGTGTTGTTCATCTCTGTTTCTTTGCTCTTTAGTTCTTCTAAGTCTTTGTTAATCGTTTCTTGTATTTTCTCCATTCTATTTCCAAGATTTTGGATCATCTTTACTATCAGTATTCTGAATTCTTCTTCAGGTAGACTGCCTATTTCCTTTTTATTTGTTAGGTCTGGTGTGTTTTTGCCTTGCTCCTTCATCTGCTGTGTGTTTCTCTGTCTTCTCATTTTGCTTAACTTACTGTGTTTGGGGTCTCCTTTTTGCAGGCTGCGGGTTTGTAGTTCCATTGTTTTTGGTGTCTGTCTCCGGTGGCTAAGGTTGGTTCAGTGGGTTGTGTAGGCTTCCTGGTGGAGGGGACTAGTGCCTGTGTTCTGGTGGATGAGGTTGGATCTTGTCTTTCTGTTGGGCAGGTCCACGTCTGGTGGTGTGTTTTGGTGTGTATGTGGCCTTATTATTATTTTAGGCAGCCTCTGTGCTAATGGATGGGGTTTTGTTCCTGTCTTGCTAGTTGTTTGGCATAGGGTGTCCAGCACTGTAGCTTGCTGGTCATTGAGTGGAGATGGGTCTTGGCATTGAGATGGAGATCTCTGGGAGATTTTTGTCATTTGATATTACATGGCGCTGGGAGGTCTCTTGTGGACCAGTGTCCTGAACTTGGCTCTCCCACCTCAGAGGCACAGCCCTGATGCCTGGCTGGAGCACCAACAGCCTGTCCTACACACGGCTCAGAATAAAAGGGAGGAAAAAAAGAAAGAAAGAAAGAAGAAGATAAAATAAAGTCATTAAAGTAAAAAATAATTATTAAGAAAAAAAATTTTTAAGAAAAAAAAAATGGACAGACAGAACCCTAGGACAAATGGTAAAAACAAAGCTGTACAGACAAAATCACACACAGAAGCATACACATACACACTCACAAAAAGAGAAAAAAGGGGAGAATATATATATATTGTCGCTCCCAAAGTCCACCTCCGCAATTTGGGATGATTCATTGTCTATTCAGGTATTCCACAGATGCAGGTACATCAAGTTGCCTTTAGAGATTTAATCCACTGCTCCTGAGGCTGCTGGGAGAGATGTCCCTTTCTCTTCTTTGTTCGCATAGCTCCCGGGGTTCAGCTTTGGATTTGAACACGCCTCTGCGTGTAGGTCGCCTGAGGTCTGTTCCTCGCTCAGACAGGACGGAGTTAAAGGAGCAGCTGATTTGGGGGCTCTGGCTCACTCAGGCTGGGTGGAGGGAGGGGTACGGAGTGCAGGGCGAGCCTGCAGCGGCAGAGGCCGGCGTGACGTTGCAGCAGGCTGAGGCGTGCAGCGTTCTCCCGGGGAAGTTGTCCCTGGATCACGGGACCCTGGCAGTGGTGGGCTGCACAGTCTCCTGGGAGGGTAGGCGTGGAGAGTGACCTGTGCCTGCACACAGGATTCTTGGTGGCTGCAGCAGCAGCCTTAGCGTCTCATGCCCGTCTCTGGGGTGCGCGCTGATAGCCGTGGCTCGCGCCGGTCTCTGGAGCTCCTTTAAGTGGCGCTCTTAATCCCCTCTCCTCGCGCACCAGGAAACAAAGAAGGAAGAAAAAGTCTCTTGTCTCTTCGGCAGCTGCAGACTTTTTCCCGGACTCCCTCAGGGCTAGCTGTGGCACACTAGCCCCCTTCAGGCTGTGTTCACACCGCCAACCCCAGTCATCTCCCTGCAATCCGACCGAAGCCCGAGCCTCAGCTCCCAGCCCCCGCCCGCCCTGGCGGGTGAGCAGACAAGCCTCTCGGGCTGGTGAGTGCTGGTCGGCACTGCTCCTCTGTGCGGGAATCTCTCTGCTTTGCCCTCTGCACCCCTGTGGCTGCGCTCTCCTCTGCGGCTCTGAAACTTCCCCCCTCCGCCACCCGCAGTCTCCGCCCGCGAAGGGGCTTCGTAGTGTGTGGAAACCTTTCCTCCTTCACAGCTCCCTCCCACTGGTGCAGGTCCTATCCCTATTCTTTTGTCCCTGTTATTTCTTTTTTCTTTTGCCCTACCCAGGTACGTGGGGAGTTTCTTGCCTTTTGGGAGGTCTGAGGTCTTCTGCCAGCGTTCAGTAGGTGTTCTGTAGGAGTTGTTCCACGTCTAGATGTATTTCTGATGTATTTGTGGGGAGGAAGGTGATCTCCGCCTCTTACTCTTCCGCCATCTTGAAGCTCTCCGAAAGATACACTTTAAATAGAGTGAGATGCACGAGAATAATATTTGTATCACAAAATTCCAGTTTCCGTGGCTGTGTGACATATTGTGTCAAAATGTAGTGGCCTAAGCCAACAATATTTATTTTCTTCAAGAATCTGCAGTTTCAACAGGGCCCAACAGAAACAGCTCATTCAGTTGCACTTGTCATCAGCTGGAGCAACTCAAAGTCACTTTCTTGTCAATGCCAGCTGTCAGCTGGGACCTCAGTTAAACACCTATATAGGGTCCCTCCACGTAGCCTGAGCTTCCTCACAACATGGTGGCTGTGTTCCAAGTACCCTGAAAGGAAGTGGAAACATAGTGCTTTTTAGGACCTAGCCTCAAAAGTCACTCAAAATGGCTTTGGTTGCATTCTACTCATCAAGGCATTCATAGACAGTCCAAGTTCAAGAGAAGGGAACATGAACTGATGGAGGATGGAAAGTTCTGGAAGAGTATGTGGTCCTGGAAATATTGTTGTGGTCATTTTTGAAAAATATAATCCTCCACTCATCCCTACCTTCCCACACAGAGAACCTCCTTCTGGGTTGGATCCTTATACAATGTTGCTCAATTCCCAGGAAATTGAAGATAAAATGACACACTTGGTAGAAAACTTTTAGGAGCTTTGTAAAAGAGAACTCCCCAAATACAGGTTTGGCATATAGCACAATCCTCTTTCAACTAGGCACACATAGAAAGCAGGTTGATTTTCTGATTTCCCAGATGATTTTTTTTTAATGATTCTAGACCCAATCATGTCCCAACCCTGCACAGGGAATTCAGACTTTCCTTTGTAAAATGAAGACTAGAGATAAGATCCACAATGCCCTTATCAGCTCTAATAGTCTATGGAAACAGGAGAAAAATAGAATGAATTAAGAAAATTTAACAGCACTATGCTGAGTCCATCAAAGGGAGAAGCCGAGCTGTTGCTTGCTTTATATTTGAATGCTGTGCATGGTTTTCATGATGGCAATAATAATTTATTGACAAAATGCTTTTATTGAATTGCCTTTACTGAAGAGGCCTTGCATGGTTTTTCACCAACTTGCTACAATTAACAGCAGCAGTAAACAGAGCCTTTCTATTTAGATTGAAAAGCAACAATTAAGCTTGCTCAGCTATAAATAGGAGGCAGCTTCACATCTACCACCCCAACTGCACACATTAAAGACTCCAGTCCCAGATGCCCCCAATTTATTTCCACAGGACAAACCAATAAATTGTCAAACTCTGACCTGAAAGCTGACAATTTCTTAGAAAATGGAAGTAGGTAAATTATGCATAATTCTAGATAATTACTGGGATATCCATGAGGCCAGGAAATCAGTACCTGTGCTGGAGATCTAAATTTACAGGCATCTAGCTTTTTCATTTTGTCATTATCAAACCATGTTTTCCCTTGGGTGGCTGTCAGGGCTGGCTCTCCTTTGCCTGGGACGCATAGATGAAAATAATGGATTTAAGAGTTAGGGAAAGGAAGATAGAAAATAAAAAGTTTTTTCACAAGATTCCCATTAGTTCAAGTAATTCAGTAAAGAGACCAGAACATGGGCAGAGTTGAATACTTTTTAATAAAAAGAAAACAAAACTGCAAATGCCACTCATCCCATCTATAAACTATAGATACTGAGTTTTCAGAGATGTGAAGGCATTTGATTCAACCGCCTCATTTTCCGCAGGAGGAAACCAGAGGCTCAGGAAGCCACATGTATTGTCCAAGGTCACAGAACTTGACAGTGGCAGAGCTGGAACGCAATAGCTTTCGTGACTGCCACTTCAATGTCCATTGAATGGAAAAAATTGCCCTCCTTTCATTCTTCTCAGTACAAAAGACTAGATTAATGAGACCTAAGTGATAAAAAGTCCAAAGGGAATCATATTTCTTTGAGTGCAAGACAGTTTTCAAAGGCAACAGGATTTTCCCACTTGGAGATACTGCGACTCCTCTGCCTCTGTATCCCCCAGTCTAAGCCAAGAGTTGCCAATTTCCAAAAGCGCCAAAAAATGATTTTCCAAAAATCTGTCTTGGGGGAATCACACCTTTTTGAGACTCATGAGTCTTGGTTTTCTGTTTGCACATGCCCTGTGTCTCCCAGTGAGTTACCAACTGCCTATGACTTCCCTCCGATCATGTACTAGGTATTCTTTGTTGCCCCCCTCACCTTCTCTAACCAGCTCTGTGCCCTAGGGGACTGACATTTATGGACTCATCAATGGTACCCTAGTTCTTTGGCTACCGCTAAACTTGGCTATATGGCAGGGAGTGGGTTGGGGGGAAGGGACACAAACACGAGACTGGATAGCAAGAGGATAAAGAAGCCAAAATTTTTATTCTCCCATCTCACTTCCTGCAGGGTGAAGCAGAGTTGCCCAGCCAAGCCCATCCCAGATTGGCCAAACCCCAGGCAAAGCCCAGACACGTGAATGAGAGTAAACAACTATTGTAGTAAACCACTCACTTTTCAGGGGTAACTGTATTATGCAGCAATAGCTGACTAATACAAAATATGACATCCAAAAAGAAGACTTTTAGACAATATGGCCATTCTAAAAACTGAGATAAACATCTGCGAAAGCCAGAAATGGAATTGAACAGAGGAGTAATTGGGATTGAGTTTACAGACTCACTGAACTCCAGATCCAGAAGCCAATGGAGAAATCTGAGTTCCTGTGAGTAACAAGACTAAAAATTTCACAACGGAAGTAAGAGGCTCACTCTTCAAACTCACTGTTTGAAATCAGAAGCAAATTTGAGGTTTCCTCATACACTAAAGGATGCTGAAATAAGCTCTTAAAACCACTACCTGAGTTACCATTTATATAAAGCTGTGTAGCAGGGAGACTGTAAGAAATGAAATCTTTCATCCTGGACTTAGGCTTAACAATCTGCTGACCTGGTTGCTGAATATGTAATGACTCCAATATCAGTGTAGGTTGGGAGTCCTGAACTACCAATATAAGACCTGGTTTTGGAATTACTGTTCTTGGGAGGTGGTGGAAGAAATCAAATATAAATATGCAGGACTGTGAAACAAGGGGTGGAAGAGAGAGAGAGAACGTGTGCAACCTCTCTGTCTCCATTCAGTAATAAAATTCCAAAACATATGTGAAAATAATGCTAAGAAAGACAGCAGCAAAATCAACAGCTGGAAATAAATTCACTCTAGATGAAATGGAAATAATTGGAGAGATTATTACACACAGATCCTCACTGAAATAACTACTAAAGAATTTTAGGCAGAAGGAGAAAACATCTTGAGAGACGGGTTGGAGTGAAATATAGAAACAATACTTAGTGTAGAATTTGGTAAAATATGTTAAATTTAATTTACTATTGACTCTTTAAAAAAAGAATGGTATTTTTCCACATAACTAGATACAATTCAAATAATGTCAAGGAAAACATAGAAAGGGGAGGTATTCATTGTGTAATTAAAGCATATTAAGTTCTTGGGTTATTTGGGAGGAGGGTAGAAAATCTGAATAACTTAAACTTTGTTATAAAATTTTATACTTAAGTAAATATGTGAAAATTTTGAAACTATCAAACAGAAAGAAGAAAAAGTGGAAAAAGAGGCAAATAAAGAGCATGATAAATCTAAAACATAAAATAAGATCATATAACTAAGTATGAATATAGCAGCAATCAAAATAAATGTAAAGGAATTCAAATGGCCTATAGGAACAAGATTATCAGGCCAGATTTTTAAAAATCCAACCATCTGTGGTTTACTATAGACACATCTAAAACATAATTGTCCAGAAATGTTGAAAATAGAAAAAATACAAAAGACAATTACTAACTAAAAGAAAGCTGATATAACAATATTAATGTCAGATATAATTGAATTCAAGCTAAAAAGTATAAAGAGAGACATAACATAGTAATGAAAGGAACTAGCACATAACAGTGTTAGTTTGAATGGCTAACACTATGCCTTGAACTATAAAGAAAGAATACTATCAAAATCACAAGCCAAAATGAAAAACCTACCATCCTACTTAAGGTTTTGAAATACATATATCAAAAACCTGTGGAGCCAACAGAAAATATCAATGTATATTGAAAAGCTCAAAAGTAATAAACCCATTTATAGATGTAGAAACTAAGTCTCTGGGAAGTTAAGTGATCCACCCAAGGTCACAAAGTTTATATGAGTCAGAGCAACAACTATAACTCACATCTTTTAAGGCTAAATCCTATGCCCTTCCAATTTTATAACACTAAAACCAATAGAATAAACTGCATATTTGCAGAAACTAGATTTTTCCAGTCCCTTAAAATAAGTGTAAGTGTGTAGCATCTCCAGTGGTGTTCCACTCAGATTCCCTTGGATCCCTTTGACCTTTTCAGTGTGCCTTTCCTTGCCTTCTAAGTGTTTTGCTTCTAATTTTCCATCTCTGTGATGCTCTATGGAGAACCTCCCTGGGGCTATTGAGTTGGCTTGAGAGACAGAAGTTCCTCAAAAGTAGTCCCTATCCAATGATTGACTGGAGTGGGAAAAAGAAAACCCAGCTCTTTTGCCTTGGATTTAGGATGAAATTTGAGGTGTAATTTACATTATCAACCTCTCCTGAGGGTTAAGGCTGAGGCTAGAACTTGGCTTGGCTTCTTTCCTTCTCTGTCCTGCTTTCCACACCCAATTTTTCCCAAGAGAACTTCCTCAATAAATCAAGTTGCATGTGAATTCTCATCTCAAGGTCTGCTTCTTGGAACCCTCTGCTAAAATAAGGACCATACAACTCTGTACACAAGTATGGGGAGAGTAGAGAGTCATCCTAGGGAAAGAACATTTGAGTGGTTCAGAGTTCCTGGTGCTCTGGTTGGGAATTTTCAGCTGGATTTATGCACTGGGAATCTGGCATTGTGAATGTAGTGTCTGCCAAGCTAGAGAAAAATTCTCTTGCAATTTCAGACTTGAGGTCAATAACTATTGATTGACCAACTTTCTGTCCCCAACAATCCCTCTTGGGTCCAATTCTAGATAAGTGATATTCAAATCTGGAGGATTCTTGGCTTACATCTCTCTCTCCCTCTTTCTCTCCCTCTCGCACTTGCTTTTAAGACTGGCTCTGAAGATGCAAAAATGGCACCGCAGAGCTCTGGGCCTTAAGATGCAGGACCACGGGTAGCCATACAAGCAACATCATGGCCTTTTGGGTTGATGTGGTCATTATTTCAGCCTCTACATTTTATCCCATAGCTTTGTTTTCCTTTGCTTTCCAAGTCTGGATCTACAGGTAGGCCCTATGTAGAAATCCAGGTCTGCCCCCTAGCAGGCAAAAATTCCATTACTCACTGTGGCTTAGAATAATATGTATATAATAAAATATTTACCATTTGAGTGCATGCTGTATGCCATTTTACAAATGAAGAAATTGAGGTTTAGAAAAGAAAACTAACTTGCCCAGATGCACAAGGCTACAAAGTAGCTGGGTCTTGCTACCAACAGATGAAGGATTTGGTGAGCCACATATGAGTCCTGAACCTCCATGCATCCTACAAGTCATAGCATTTTCCACCCTGGTTTTGCTGACCCAGGCTCTAGCACTGGGATAGTCTTTGGTTTTCTTGCTAAGTGCGCCAGTTGTACTTTCCAGGTTAGGGCCCTGACATCCATCCTCTGCTGACTGGTTTCTCCCGGGAGCTGACACTTTCTTCTCAAAACGTGTCTTCAATTTCTACCTGCCATCCCCTACGTATATACATAACAGGAGGATGTGCCCTAAATGCACATCTCTGGGGACTTCCTGTTTCAAAGCCCTGCCCACTTCCTGCCAGGCTTAGCTGTGGCAACTGGGGGCCTAAAACCCTCACTGTGTCTTAGGTCGGATTCCCCAGAAGCAGAGCCCAGGACAGGAAAAATCAGGTGCCCAGGGTATATTGAGGAAGGAAGCTTAGGAGAAGCCTCTAAGGGAGGAAAGAAGACAGGACAGGGGAAGAAGGCAAGCAAAGATGTGTGCTCTGGCAAAATCTAAACTTGGCCTGATCCATGAAAGGATCTAGAGACACAATCGTCCCCTCCTCAAGGCAAGGGAGCTGGCCTTTTGTACCCCTGCATCAGTCAGTCATTGCTATAGGCTTCTCCTGGTGGAGGGTATAGGGGTATAACCTCCTAGGCATCAGTTAAGGGCAATTCTTGGGGAAGGAGGCCTCTGTGAGCCCTTAGCAGCCAACACTGAAAGCAGCTGGGGGCTGGGGGCCCTGCCCATGTTAAAGCATCTACCCCAAGTGCCTGAGTCCAAGTCAGGCTCTGAACTGACAGGCTTCAGCAATCAGATCCCTTTCTCTCACCCCACCTCCCTGCTCCTGGACTCCTCCTGCTCCCCACCAGCCCTTGTGGCTGGGATCCCCCATGCCAGCTGCTCATCCACAGCTTACTTGATTTTAGTACAGAGTAAACTGCATTGGCGCCCGACACTTTATTAGTGTTCTAAATCTTTGTTTACAGTTACCAAGACTCCCCAGGTGGCAGCAAAAAAGTCAACAAGGAAATAATACTCCACCAGCTGGCGTATTAGTTGGGGATCAAACCACCACACAGGTAAGAGCTGGGTGTGCGCCCACAATCCTCAGGGCATTGCTGGCCCTGAAGGCTCATCTGGAGTTACGTGTTTTAACCCCCTTTCTGAGCCTGCCTCTTTATCCTCCACGTCTTCCAGTTCTTTTGCACCATGTGGAAGCTGAGGTAGTAATGAGCTTTGAAGCTGTTCCACTGCCTTTGACAGCCCATAGTTGTTCGTTTGATCCAGTTGCTTGCTGCTACGTACATCAATCTCTTGGCAAAATCTGTGCCATTACGTATTGTTTCCTTAGTCTAAAATTCACATCTTCTGATGTTAAATCCTATGTGTTTATTGTTGTATGAAATGAACACTTTAATGTAGCCCTGAAGAAAAACTCTCCAGCTCTTCTTATCCGGGACTGAAGAAATTAGGGTGAGTCCAAAGGAAGTCATTCAGAGGGACCAAGAGAAATATACTAAACACTGCTGCTATTGCTTCATGCTTCCTGGTTTGATTCCCTGGACCACATGCATGTGACCCATGGGCGGGCTAGAGACACCATGAGGGTGGCAACAGGCTTGGGCTTTAGAGCTTGTGCCTGAATTCTGGTTCCAGAAAATCAGAGCTGCATGACTTGGGGCAAGTGACTTAAAATCCTCATGCATCAGATTTCTTCTCCATAAAATAATAGTACCTATTATTTAATGGTGTGAGGATGACATTTGAAAATATATGTTAGACACTCAGCCTCGAGGCTGTGTCTAGATTTGGTGGGGCCTGAAGTTTATTTAAATATACCATCCCACAAATTAAAAAAAAATTAAAACATTTTGCATTTGCAGATTTTATGAAAATACTTAACTATGTGAACATGCTAAGGCCACTTTCAACGCCTTGGGAAAGCTTCATGTATGTGAGAGGCCCCAAGCTTAAGCTTTATTAGCTTCATATTAAATCTGCTTTTCTTAACAGTCAGTGCTCACTAAATATTAGCTATCAGGGATCTGGTGTGGGAAAGAGGGGCCTCAGCTTCTTATACATGTGTTCTTAATTAGACTCCATGCCTCTTGGGAGTGAGCCAAAGACCCAATAATACGGTCTGGTGATCTGGGGGGAGTTTAGGAGAATGTATTGTGTCTGGGTGGGACAGTACCTTGTGAAAGGGATGTGACCAACTGTATTTCCTAGGATAAGTAATGTTAGCTACTATAAAAAACAACCCCTATAATTTCAGTAGCCCCAAAATAAAAAAATATATTTCTAATTCATATAAAGTCCACTGGATTCTCCTGGTTGGTGAGACCCAGACTCCTTCATCTCATGAGTCCCCATCTTAGTTCTTAGAATCCTCTCCATCTAGCTGATAGATAGGGAAAAAATACAGTGGAAGATAGATCATGGGAAATCTTCGTGGGCCACATTCTACTGGATAGAACTCAGACACATGGCCACAAGTAACTGTAGAGGAATCTGGGAAATGTGGTCTAGCTGTGTAACCAGGAAGAAAGGGAAATAGATTTGGTGAGCCAGTTTAATATCTGCCAAACCAACTTTCCTTTAAGTTTGACTAAGGACCCCAAGGCGGGGCTGAAGTAAATTTTACTTGAGTCCAATAACAGGCAGAATTTTGTCTCTAGACTGAGTAGACAAGAGCTATGAGAAACACAGGAGATAAAAGGGAATCAATCATAAGAGGCAGGCCTATGGCTTCAAAGGTTAGTATGTCTTTTGTTGACCTTGTACTGATGCTACTGGAAGCCTTACTCCATGGGAAGGTCAAGAGGGAACCTCTCCACTTCCAGGATGTCCAAGAAGAACAGGGGTCTGTGGAAGTACAGGAAGAAGACCCTGGGCCAGACCATGTACCAGCCAGAGATAGGAGCAAAGAGTGGGAAGTAGTCCCCATTCCTGAGAGGTAGAAAGAAATTCATGCTCAAGGAAAAGTTCACAGTTTTGGAGAATAGACTAGAATATCAGAGAGGAAGTATAAGACATTATATTTTTGAAAGGGAAGATGGCAAAAACCACATTGGAAAAAGAGAGTCAACTCTACCCTTTGGCCATAACATCCAAAAGAGAAGAGAAATCTGAAAGCATTCCACACAACACAGAGAGCAGCAAGCAAGCCTTACTATGGATTCATAGTCTCCATCATCCGAGTCTACTCAGCAGTTTCCTCTGGCAGAATCACAAAGCCCTGCAGTGACCTCAGGAGCCAAGAGTGACAACTGTCAGCATCAGGGTGCAGGTAGGGGTATTAAATAAATGATGTTGGGATTTCTGCTTATCATGGGACCCTGAGGGACCATGGACACTTGAGGACTTTGGTTCATTCTCATCTGCCTACCACAGAACAGAAAGCATTGGATTGGTTATTTTCTTTTTTTTCTTTTTAAAAATTTAACTCTATTCTGACGTGCTGTGGCTAAAGCTTATAAAGAGTCCAGTCTTCTAGTACATTTCCAGGATGGCAGCTTAAGCAAAGAAGGAAGCAATCACTTTCTACCTTCACCCCATAGAATAAGGTCACCTGACCCTCAATTCTGAAAGCCGGTGGACTCCAAAGTTAAACTTGTCAGAGCCTTCCTGCTTCAAGGTCTTCACATTTCTTCTCAGCAGCTACTGGACCTCATCAGTCAGCTCAGTTTTACCCATATCTCAAGGGTTGATTTTTACCTATACAGGAAGAATTTACCCAGCTTTCATGGTATCAATTTTTCCTCAATGCTCTGCCTCTGAGCTGTACATAATCTTGTTTAAATAGCTAGATCATTTCCTTCCAAATAGAAATTCTTTCCAAATTTCTTTCCCCTATCAGGTGGCTCAACACCAACTGGGTAAGTACTATGACCAGTCACCCTGCTCCTTGTACTGCTCTGTTTTGGCCTGTCCCACTGGATCTCTTGCTTAGTCCCATGCTGTCTTCTCTGCCTGGAACCATCTTCCCATAGAGCCTTGCATGCCTCATTCCTGCTCATTGGTCAGGGTCAGCTTAAATCTCAACTCCTTAAAAACCTTCCTGTGATTAATTTATCTAAAACATGACCTACCTCTGTCATTCTCTTCCACTTACTCTGAAATTGTATAATTTATTTTTATTTATTTTTTATTTTAATTAAAAAAATTTTTTATTAGTCATCCATTTTATAAACATCAGTGTATACATGTCAATCCCAATCTCCCAATTCATCACACCACCACCCCCACCCCCTGCCGCTTTCCCCCCTTGGTGTCCATACGTTGGTTCTCTACATCTGTGTCTCAATTTCTGCCCTGCAAACCAGTTCATCTGTATCATTTCTCTAGGTTCCACATATATGCATTAATATATGATATTTGTTTTTCTCTTTCTGACTTACTTCACTCTGGATGACAGTCTCTAGATCCATCCACGTCTCTACAAATGACCCAATTTCATTCCTTTTTATGGCTGAGTAATATTCCATTGTATATATGTACCACATCTTCTTTAGCCATTCGTCTGTTGATGGGCATTTAGGTTGCTTCCATGACCTGGCTACTGTAAATAGTGCTGCAATGAACATTGGGGTGCATGTGTCTTTTTGAATTATGGTTTTCTCTGGATATATGCCTAGTAGTGGGATTGCTGGATCATATGGTAATTCTATTTTTAGTTTTTTAAGGAACCTCCATACTGTTCTCCATAGTGGCTGTATCAATTTACATTCCCACCAACAGTGCAAGAGGGTTCCCTTTTCTCCACACCCTCTCCAGCATTTGTTGTTTGTAGATTTTCTGATGATGCCCATTCTAAGTGGTGTGAGGTGATACCTCATTGTAGTTTTGATTTGCATTGCTCTAATAATTAGTGATGTTGAGCAGCTTTTCATGTGCTTCTTGGCCATCTGTACGTCTTCTTTGGAGAAATGTCTATTTAGGTCTTCTGCCCATTTTCGGATTAGGTTGTTTTTTTTTTTTTAATATTGAGCTGCATGAGCTGTTTATATATTTTGGAGATTAATCCTTTGTCCATTGATTCATTTGCAAATATTTTCTCCCATTCTGAGGGTTGTCTTTTTGTCTTGTTTATGGTTTCCTTTGTTGTGCAAAAGCTTTGAAGTTTCCTTAGGTCCCATTTGTTTATTTTTGTTTTTATTTCCATTACTCTAGGAGGTGGATCAAAAAAGATCTTGCTGTGATTTATGTCAAAGAGTGTTCTTCCTATGTTTTCCTCTAAGAGTTTTAAAGTGTCCAGTCTTACATTTAGGTCTTGAATCCATTTTGAGTTTATTTTTGTGTATGGTGTTAAGAAATGTTCTAATTTCATTCTTTTACATGTAGCTGTCCAGTTTTCCCAGCACCACTTATTGAAGAGACTGTCTTTTCTCCATTGTATATCCTTGCCTCCTTTGTCATAGATTAGTTGACCATAGGTGCGTGGGTTTACCTCTGGCCTTTCTATCTTGTTCCATTGATCTATATTTCTGTTTTTGTGCCAGTACCATATTGTCTTGATTACTGTAGCTTTGTAGTATAGTCTGAAGTCAGGGAGCCTGATTCCTCCAGCTCTGTTTTTCTTTCACAAGATTGCTTTGGCTATTCAGGGTCTTGCCATACAAATTGTGAAATTTTTGTTCTACTTCTGTGAAAAATGCCAGTGGTAGTTTGATAGGGATTGCATTGAATTAGTAGATTGCTTTGGGTAGTAGAGTCATTTTCACAATGTTGATTCTTCCAATCCAAGAATATGGTATATCTCTCCATCTATTTGTATCATCTTTAATTTCTTTCCTCAGTGTCTTATAATTTTCTGCTTACAGGTCTTTTGTCTCCTTAGGTAGGTTTATTCCTAGATATTTTATTCTTTTTGTGGCAATGGTAAATGGGAGTGTTTTCTTAATTTCACTTTCAGATTTTTCAGCATTAGTGTATAGGTATACAAGAGATTTCTGTGCATTAATTTTGTATCCTGCAACTTTACCAAATTCATGGATTAGCTCTAGTAGTTTTCTGGTGGCATCTTTAGGATTCTCTATGTATAGCATCATGTCATCTGCAAACAGTGACCGTTTTACTTCTTCTTTTCCAATTTGTATTCCTTTTATTTCTGTTTCTTCTCTGATTGCCATGGCTAGGACTTCCAAAACTATGCTGAATAATAGTGGTGAGAGTGGACATCCTTGTCTTGTTCCTGTTCTTAGAGAAAATGCTTTCAGTTTTTCACCATTGAGAATGATGTTTGCTGTGGGTTTGTCATATAAGGCCTTTATTATGTTGAGGTAGGTTCCCTCTATGCCCACTTTCTGAAGAGTTTTTATCATAAATTGGTGTTGAATTTTGTCAAAAGCTTTTTCTGCATCTATTGAAATGATCATAGGGTTTTTATGTTTCAATTTGTTAATATGGTGCATCACATTGATTGATTTGCATATACTGAAGAATCCTTGCATCCCTGGGATAAATCCCACTTGATCATCGTGTATGATCCTTTGAATGTGTTGTTGGATTCTGTTT
Source organism: Balaenoptera physalus (assembly GCF_965194825.1). Taxonomy (NCBI): domain Eukaryota; kingdom Metazoa; phylum Chordata; class Mammalia; order Artiodactyla; family Balaenopteridae; genus Balaenoptera; species Balaenoptera physalus. The sequence goes on from NC_138898.1 coordinate 39,101,023, forward strand.
GCTAGTATTTTGTTGAGGATTTTTGCATCTATATTCATCAGTGATATTGGTCTGTAATTTTCTTTTTTTGTAGTATCTTTGTCTGGTTTTGGTATCAGGGTGATGGTGGCCTCATAGAATGAATTTGGGAGTGTTCCTTCCTCTGCAGTTTTTTGGAAGAGTTTGAGAAGGATGTCTGTTAGCTCTTCTCTAAATGTTTGATAGAATTCACCTGTGAAGCCATCTGGTCCTGGACTTTTGTTTGTTGGAAAATTTTTCATCACAGTTTCAATTTCATTACTTGTGATTGGTCTGTTCATATTTTCTATTTCTTCCTGTTTCAGTCTTGGAAGGTTATACCTTTCTAAGAATTTGTCCATTTCTTCCAGATTGTCCATTTTATTGGCATAGAGTTGCTTGTAGTAGTCTCTTAGGATGCTTTGTATTTCTGCGGTGTCTGTTGTAACTTCTCCTTTTTCATTTCTAATTTTATTGATCTGAATCCTCTCCCTCTTTTTCTTGATGAGTCTGGCTAATGGTTTATCAATTTTGTTTATATTCTGAAAGAACCAGCTTTTAGTTTTATTGATCTTTGCTATTGTTTTCTTTGATTCTATCTCTTTTATTTCTGCTCTGACCTTTATGATTTCTTTCCTTCTGCTAACTTTGGGTTTTGTTTGTTCTTCTTTCTCTAGTTCCTTTAGGTGCAAGATTAGATTGTTTATTTGAGATTTTTCTTGTTTTTTGAGGTAGGCTTGTAAAGCTATAAACTTCCCTCTTAGAACTGCTTTTGCTGCATCCCATAGGTTTTAGATCGTCGTGTTTTCATTGTCATTTGTCTCTAGGTATATTTTGATTTCTTCTTTGATTTCTTCAGTGATCTCTTGGTTATTTAGTAACGTATTGTTTAGCCTCCATGTGTTTGTGTTTTTTACATTTTTTTCCCTCTAATTCATTTCTAATCTCATTGCGTTGTGGTCAGAAAAGATGCTTGATATGATTTCACTTTTCTTAAATTTACTGAGGCTTGATTTGTGACACAAGATGTGATCTATCCTGGAGAATGTTCCATGCGCACTTGAGAAGAAAGTGTAATCTGCTGTTTTTAGATGGAATGTCCTATAATATCAATTAAATCTATCTGGTCTATTGTGTAATTTAAAGCTTGTGTTTCCTTATTAATTTTCTGTTTGGATGATCTGTCCATTGGTGTAAGTGAGGTGTTAAAGTTCCCCACTATTACTGTGTTACTGTCAATGTTCTCTTTTATAGCTGTTAGTAGTTGCCTTATCTATTGGGGTGCTCCCATGTTGGGTGCATATATATTTATAATTTTTATATTTTCTTTTTGGATTGATCCCTTGATCATTATGTAGTGTCCTTCCTTGCCTCTTGTAACATTCTTTATTTTAAAGTCTATTTTATGTGATATTAGTGATGCTACTCCAGCTTTCTTTTGATTTCCATTTGCATGGAATATCTTTTTCCATCCCCTCACTTTCAGTCTGTATGTGTCCCTAAGTCTGAAGTGGGTCTCTTGTAGACAGCATATATATGGGTCTTGTTTTTGTATCCATTCAGCAAGCCTTTGTCTTTTGGTTGGAGCATTTAATCCATTCACGTTTAAGGTAATTATCAATATGTATGTTCCTATGAACATTTTCTTAATTGTTTTGAATCGTTTTTGTAGGTCCTTTTCTTCTCTTGTGTTTCCCACTTAGAGAAGATCCTTTAACATTTGTTGTAGAGCTGGTTTTGTGGTACTGAATTCTCTTAGCTTTTGCTTGTCTGTAAAGCTTTTGATTTCTCCAGGAATCTGAATGAGATCCTTGCCGGGTAGAATAATTTTGGTTGTAGGTTCTTCCCTTTCATCACTTTAAGTATATCATGCCACTCCCTTCTGGCTTGTAGAGTTTCTGCTGAGAAATCAGCTGTTAACCTTATGGGAGTTCCCTTGTATATTTTTTGTCATTTTCCCCTTGATGCTTTCAATAATTTTTCTTTGTCTTTAATTTTTGCCAATTTGATTACTATGTGTCTTGGCATGTTTCTCCTTGGGTTTGTCCTGTATGGACTCTCTGCACTTCCTGGACTTGGGTGCTTATTTCCTTTCCCATGTTAGGGAAGTTTTCAACTATAATCTCTTCAGGTATTTTCTCTGGTCCTTTCTCTCTCTCTTCTCCTTCTGGGACCCTTATAATGCGAATGTTTTTGCATTTAATATTGTCCCAGAGTTCTCTTACGCTGTCTTCATTTCTTTTCATTCTTTTTTCTTTATTCTGTTCCGCAGCAGTGAATTCCACCATTCTGTCTTCCAGGTCACTTATCCGTTCTTCTGCCTCAGTTATTCTGCTATTGATTCCTTCTAGTGTAGTTTTCATATCAGTTATTGTATTGTTCATCTCTGTTTCTTTTTTCTTTAATTCTTCTAGGTCTTTTTTAAACATTTCTTGCATCTTCTCGATCTTTGCCTCCATTCTTTTTCCGAGGTCCTGGATCATCTTCACTATCATTACAGAATTTATTTTTTTTTTGCGCTCATTGCTATCAGTCTCCCCAACCAGAACACAAAATTCACAACAGGAGTCACTCTGTCTTATTTGTCATGATAACCCTAGGACGTCTGGGAACTTAATAAATATTTGTTGATTGAATAGGTTCCATATTCCACCTGCCCGTTGATTTTTTTTTCACCAACAACAGCATCAATGTCTTTTCCCTTCAGCATTAGCCACAAGTTAATAAATCCAACTCTGTTCCCCAAAACAAAATTTTACATTGATAGGGAATGACATGCATGCACTTTGAACCAATATTTGTGATTTTCAGTCTTGGAGAAATTTAACTAATAGTTCAGCCTTACAGAAAACATTTCCTACTATACCAGCTACATCTGGGGTTCTCCATACTTTTCCTAGAAAATATGTATAGGACTGGGGGAAAAAGAAGAGCATCATTCAGCTACAAAGCTTAGAAAACTCTCTTTTGGTCTCCCTCTTGGCTCTACAGTAGATATGACTAATGTATAGAATTCTCCCCTCCCACGGCTGCTCTTCTAGAAAGACATGGTACCAAACTGTAATTTTCATACATCAAAATTATGACTGGCTTATTCATTTCTGTAAAACAAGTACCTAGAACAGCCCCTGGCATGTGGTTGGTGCTCAGTAAATGCAAATTGAATGCCTATTGAATGACCAGATTTATAAACATTTGCCAGTTACCTGGACAGAGTTTGGCCCTTGAGAAGAAAGGAGTTGGCCATAGCATCCCGGAATTAGCACTGCCAGAGTCACTGGGAAGAGAATGGATTTTGCAGACCCGAATGTTAGCACATTAAGGAGTGGAAGGCTGGAGATCATCTTTGCTTTGGTTTAATAATTTTATCTAGACCTCTTTATTCAGTAGAACTTAGCTCCCAGTAAGAGGTCAATTCTATAATGAGAAGTTTTGTTCTTCCATTATTTTTGAGACATTTAAGGTCCAATAAAAGGGGTTAGGACTGACTTGGTATCGGAAATTAAAAGGAAGACAAAACATTTGCATGTTTTGACAATAGCTTCACACTTTCACCTGTGCAACCTTTTTTAAACACTCTTGCAATTATCTGAGAATCAGGATTCCATAATCCAGTCTGAAATGGTTTCCTCTGGAGGCTCATGTAAATGCATTCCTTTCTTGCTTTCTCCCTGACTTCTGATTTTGCTTACATGCTTGATAAGCACCCCAAGGACGAGGAGGACACAGAGAGCAGAGTGTTGAGCATTGATTCAGTCAGCAGTTTGTGTATTTTCTTTCTTATCCTGGATATGAAGCCCCATTCTAAAATTTGCAATTAAAACCAGAGCCTACCTTAAAGATAACATTATCTTTTTCCTCCAATGGTCAAACTCTGCATAATAACATCAGATTGTATTCACTGTCCCTCCAGAGTGGCTCACTGCTTTTAATAAGTAAGTGGAAAAGAGAATGTTGTTCTTGGTTCTAGCTGTATTCCATTGCAAAAGCTCAAACTGCACTAGGGTGAAGATTACAATATTTCTGCAAGGGTTAGAAGGGATCCCAACTATCCAAAATAGCTCAATGTGCCCAGATGGAGACCGTTGCATTTACGTGTGGTGTCTAAGCCTCTTTTCTGGCACACTGTTGTTTAAGAAGCCATTTTTCTTGGTATGTCCTGATAATCCCACCTCATTTCCGCCAAGGGCAGGACTGAATTAGAACAGCATGACCAAGGATAACCTCTAAAACATGATTTTATGTTGACCCCCTGCGATCCCCAGGAGATATGATGGTTTAAGAGGGCTATGCATCCTTTGACACTCTTCCACTAAGGGGTAGGGTCTGCGTTCCCACCCTTTGATATCGGGTGGGCTTTGTCATTGCCTCAACCTAAGGAGTGCAACAGAAATAACCCTGAGACTGCCATGTGCTGAAGGTACCAGGTGGAGAGACCACTGAGAGAGAAGAGAGATGACCAATGAGCCCCAGCTGTTCCAGCCCCAGCCATTCCATCTTCCCAGGCCATAGAATGCCATGCATGTGAATGTAGAAAACTTCAAGATGACTCTAGCTCTAGTTGCTTTCTGATTGTAACCACCAAGAGCTGGGAGCCAGATGTGCCCAGAGGAGCCTGGCTGACCCCAGAACCATGAGAGACACTAATAAGTTATTATTGTCTTAAGACCCTATGTTTTGAGGTTGTTGGTTACATTGCAGTAAATAACTAGAAGAGGAGGCATCACTCATAATGTGATGTGGAACTCAACCCAGATGATTCTCCTGCTCCCACTAGATACAAGGCTGTGGTAGGTGGCACTGATGTGAGCACACAGAGACAAAGCAATGCCACACGGGACGCTGGAGCTGGTAGCTGTCTGCAGGCTATGATTTGACAGAGAATCAATGGAATCTCCCCAAGGGGACTACTCTGGTTCCTGAACGTAGTAATTGCTTAGACAGGATTTGCATCCTAGCAAACGTGCAGAATGCTAGAGATCCCCACATACAGGGAGTTTCAAACTAGGAGCACTTGGGGTTTTGAGAAGGGACTGTCAAGGAGGTAGGGTGCAGAGCAAGCCTAGTGGGAACAACCTTTTCCTTTTCTCTGTTCTCAGGGTCAGGGCTTCTTTCCAGCCTCAGGGGTGGGGCATGTGACTCCAGTGACCCATCAGTGCAACACATTCCTCTGGCCATTATGATTGCTGTAGGCTTGGACATGAGGTCCAGGCCAGCCAATCAAAGTGAATGTCAGGACCTTCACAGGGAATTCTGGGGGAAAGATGTTCACTCTTCTTCACTAGATTGGACATTAAAAGTATGTTGTTCTGTGAGCTTCCAGCAGTCATCCTGTGATGAGGAGGCAAGGATCCTGGGAATGGAATAGAAAGAGGGAAAGCAGAGGAGAAAGGAGGCAGACAAACTGATCTTGATATCTTTGTTTGTACCTCTGTATCCAGCTATGCTTGAAGTTGGACCTTCCTGGGTTATTTTTTAATTTGAGCCCATAAATTTATTGTGCCTGTTGACTTAAGCAACTAGAATCAAAAGAATATCAATGAATACATATATGCTTAGCTTCTTCAGAAGTATGTCTGGGAAAAATTATTTCTGCTGCTAAAAATGTGTTTAGAAATAGCTGATATTAGTGCATTTGATTTAGTCCTTTTTGTTTTGCAAAAGGAAAGGAATAAAGTCAAATTAGTACCCTGGTCACCTGACATAATCCCATGTAATAATAATGATGATAAAGATGATGATGATGGTACTAACATTCACTGAGCCCTAATCCTGGGCAAGACAATGTTCTAAATGCTATGGATATATTAGCTCATTTAATCATCTCAATAATATTATAGGATACTCCATGATTATGCCCATATACAAATAACGGAATTGAAACACAGAGAAGATAAGTAACATTCCTCAGATCACACAGCAGTAGTGGTGAAGCTCGGATTGAACCCAGATCATTCTCTTAGCTGTACCCTGGTGCTGTCTCTGACAAGGTAAAGTGATTTTTGAACAACCCCTGGGTTCTGGGCCCTTTGTCTTTTCACAGTGCCTCCATTCTTAAAGCATGCAACCCAGAAGGCCCATGTTAAATATAAGTGGGAGAGTTTCCATCACTGTGGATTTGCCTCCATCATCTGTTCTAATTCCAGCAACAAAGTACGCGCTTTAGCCATGTCGGCTTGGGTCTGACATCTTTCCCAGAGGTGAGAAAATGCAGAGATCAAAGAGAAAAATTTTAACGTAAGTTGTCAGCTTGTTTCTGTTGCCAAAAATTTTCATGCTTAAAAATATGGCACAATACTTTATTCTTCAATTTAAAAAAATTAAATTGTAGCTGACTCTCAGTCCTCTTTTCACTTGGGTTGAGGAAGATTCAGTCTCAGTGAGAATGAAGAGTCTTCCCTCCCACCCCTCCAGTTCCCAGAAGGGTCCAGGAAGTTGTGTGCAGCATAGAATTTGGGGGGCTCCCCCCCCCTGGTGTTTGGACCCTGTATGCTCCTTGTTCAGATGTGCATAGTCCTTGGAGGGAAGGTGGCTCTGACAGACACTTCATTGTTACTCTTGGGTGCAGGGCACTTTGTGAGACTGGTTTCCCAGAGGCTGGGGCCAAGCTTCCCTCATGGGCCTCACATCCATTTAATTCTAAGGAGATGCTAGGGTGCCAGATGGTAAGCCAACATCCCTTTCTTTGTCTCCACTAATCTTCACCTCTCTGCTTTTACTATTTCTACCTTCCTTTGGATGAAGAACACAAGCACCCTCACTGCCCCCACTCCGTTCTTTGTAGCACTTTTCACATTGCATGGGTTTCAGCCTAAATTAAAATGGGCTTTTTAAAGAATTGCAGGGCTTTTAACCATTCAAGCATCACTTATTTTACTATTCCCTTAAATACATTTTGAAAAATCTCTTAGAAGTCCAGTCAGTTTAGGGGTTAGTTAGTGTGTATTTTAATTGACCATTCAATTTCAAATAAATATGGAGGAAATTATAACCCTCTTCAACAGCTCAACGACAATTTAAGGAGAATGAGAACCTGATTGAAACCATTAGGAACTTAGAAACCAGACTCGGATGTGGTCAGATGTGGTCAAAGAAAACAAGCCCAGGAATTTTTAAAACCTGTCTTATTTTGCTTTTAAGAAAAACGTTAAAATCACAAAATTAAAAGAGATATTGCCCTAAATTTGAAACGATTTAATAAACAGATTGGATGCAATTATTATAGTTGGCATTGAGAAATATTGATAACTAAAATTTTATCTTTTGAAAAATAAAAATGATCGTTCTCACCTAGCCTGTAAGCTAGAAGCTGGGAAAGAAAACATTTCAATATCCTGTCCTCTATTACATATGTTGATCAACCCATGTAATCAAATTCCTGATCAGATGGGCCATCTGCAGACACCCTGAGAAGGAGAGTTTTCTATCAGCCCCATTTTATCTACTCCCTTTTTGGATTTGTGGACTTTACTGAATTTTGTGGTAGGTGAATAATAGCCTAATAAAACTATTCCAAAAACTATTCCAAAAATTTATATATATACATATATATACACACTATATACGTATATATATAAATAATGTTATAAAATATATATAAAAACTATATATAATTTTAAATGTATAACACATTATAATCAATATAGTGTGTATTATGTATCTCATATGTATAATGTGTTGTTAGTTGTATCTTACATTATATATTGTATAAATGCATCTATTATTACATCATATAAAATTATAGACCTTCTCTTCCTTCATCTTTCCTCTCCCCCTCCCATCCCACCCCCTCTGCTGCTCCGCTCTCTGGCCTGACTCGGCACTTGGGGGCCCCTGGAGAAGACACCAGGGTCGCCACCTCCTTTGTCCAGGCCTAGGTCTTCCTGAGCCTCCCCCCTTCCTCTCCAGGGTCTTCTTCTCCTTCAGTTTTGAAGCCAGTGGTGTTGTGGCCACCCTGCCAGGCTCTCTGAGAGTGGTGGGTGTGAAACAGGTCGGGAGTGACCTAGATTTCCAGACTCACCATGGTCAAATTCACCATGCGAGGGTGTGGACCGTGTTTAAGGATTGCCCCAGCATTCAGCTCTATGAGTAATAAGTATCCACAAGCAGTTTTCTTGGAAGTAGGTGTACATCAGTGTCAGGGAATCAGCAATACCTACATTTTTGTTTTTTTGAAACAAAGTGAGAGTTGATCAGTATCAAGGAGCAAATGCTGTGGGACTAGAGGAAAAAATCAAGCAGCACTTAGAAAACAACCCTGGAAGCAATGAGGACACAGATATTCCAAAAGGCTATATGGAGTTTATGCTTTTTTATTAACAAAGCTGGCTGTGAATGTCTTAATGAAAGTGAGGAGCATGGATTTGACAACTGTTTATGAAAAGACATGACCTTCTTGGAATCTGATTGGGATGGACAGCTGCTTATTACTGTGGTCTTCAATCAGCCTGTTAAGCTTTATTCAATGAAATTTCAAGGTCCAGATAATGGTCAGTGTCCGAAATACGTAAAAATTTCTACCAATCTACCCCTATCTATGGATTTTGAAAAGGCAGAAAGAAGTGAACCAATTCCAGCTCTGGAACTATCAGAGGATGATATGAAAGAAGATGGTATTGTCCCACTTCATATGTTAAGTTTCAGAATGTTAACAGCATAACTATATTTGTTCAGTCCAATCAAGGTGAAGAAGAAACAGCTAGAATTTCATATTTTACTTTTATTGGGACTCCAGTCCAGGCAGCAAACATGAATGATTTCAAATGAGTAGTTTGCAAAAAAGGAGAAAGCCACAAAGGTACAAAAGACACTGGGAGACCATATTGCAATCAGAGCTACAACTCTTGGATAATTGTTTGATTCTCACCAGAGACCTTCTTTTTTTTTTTAATTTAATTAAAAAAATATATAGTTGATTTACAATGTTGTGTTAGTTTCAGGTATACAGCACGGTGAATCAGTTATACGTATACATATATACACTCTTTTTAAGATTCTTTTCCCATATAGGCCATTACAAAGTATTGAGTAGAATTCCCTGTGCTATACAGTAGGTCCTTATTCATTATCTATTTTATATATAGTAGTGTGTATAAGACTTTCAATATTTCATTCATTGCCATTACCAATAAATCATTGCCTTTGTTCAGATGGTAAAAAAAAAATTATAACAAATAATTGGGCATGTTATAGAGTTGACCCTTGTACAAGCAAGTTTAGGGGCACTGACCCTCTGTGCAGTTGAAAATCCAAGTATAACTTATAGTCAGCCCTCTATATGCACATTTCTTCTGTATCCGCAGTTCTGTATCTGTGAATTCAACCAACCTCGGATCTTTTTTTTTTTTTTTGGCCACACGGCTTGCAGGATCTTAATTCCCTGACTAGGGAACGATCCAGCCCTTGGCAGTGAAAGCGCAGAGTCCTAACCACTGGATCGCCAGAGAATTGCCAACCTTAGATCTTGTAATACTGTAGTACTATTCAGTGAAAAAAATCCAAGTTTAAGTGGACCCACACAGTTAAAATCCATGTTGTTCAAGGGTCACTTGTAATTGTTAATGAGCCCTTTACCTCTCCTGCTCTGGTTTCAAAGCTGAAGACACCTAAATTCTTTTGAACCCCACAAAACTTCCTCCTTTCATAAATACAACACCCCAACTTTCTCCACAGGCCTGACAGTAAAACAAACAAACAAACAAAAAAAAACTTTCCCTGAGACTAGTCCATCCCTGTGTCGGGTTGTTTTTTTTGTTGTTGTTTTTTTTGTTTGTTTTTTTTTGGCTGTGTTGGGTCTTCGTTTCTGTGCAAGGGCTTTCTCCAGTTGTGGCAAGCGGGGGCCACCCTCCATCGCGGTGCGCGGGCCTCTCACCACCGCGGCCTCTCCCGTTAAGCAGCACAGGCCCCAGACGCGCAGGCCCAGTAGTTGTGGCTCAGGGGCCCAGCCGCTCCGCAGCACGTGGGATCCTCCCAGACCAGGGCCCGAACCCGTGTCCCCTGCATCGGCAGGCAGATTCTCAACCACTGCGCCAGCAGGGAAGCCCTGTCGGGTTGTTTTTGATTTGTTTTGTTTAGTACATCATGAGGTCAAGAGCTCTGAAGTCAGCCTGCTGGGCCTCTAATCCTGGCTTCACCACTTTAACAGCTGTGATTGAATTCAAGTTAGCTCCCTCTCTTTGCCCAGATCACCCATCTGAAAAATGGAGGAGTAATTGAATTCATCACCCAAGGGCATCAGGAGGACTAAATGACTTCTAAGAATTCAGGGTTCAGTCATTAAAACAGTGACTTATGCTCAATAAATGATAGTAGTAGTCATATTATAGTTATCCTCCTGTTGTATGGATTCTCAAAAACATCTTAAATTTTAAACTACTTAGGCCTTATAATTGGAGCAGAGTCAGCTTCACCCCTATTTGGGGAAACAAGGGAACGTGACCAGCAAAGGCTTCATGGTCACAACCTGGGAACAGGGCCAGAAAACCCATATTTGGGGCATCCCTTTTTGCTGCCCTGTAAATGGCTTTTATTTGCTTTTCCTCCCTAGTCTCTAGATTAATTGCGAATTTAGATGGAGGATCTTGAAGTTTGCCCATAAATTTTCTGTGTTTAAAGGGAAGATTTTTATCACTGAATATTCTGCAGTGAGCATCAGTCAAGGAGAGTGACTCAGGCCATCTTCTCAGAGGTGGCCAGCCATAGATCAGCTCATACAGAAAATTAATCTCTCCTGGCTTCTTCGGGAAGTTAGCAATTATTAGTAGACAGTGAGAGAGAGAGTCTTCAAAAGAGGCATACGTGACAATGTCACCTAAGTATCTTCCAAACATTGATATTGGAGAAAAGTTTTTCCCTCAAGTAAGCTTTGGGGAGATAGGGCGGGGAGCTCTTAGCAAGCAGATGCAGCAAAAGGAAGTCCTTGGGGCCTGAAACTCAATACAAATGTGAGTTGACTCCCAAGAAATACCCTGGTATCTTCAGGGGGAGATAAGATTTCAAACACCTATTTGACCCAACATGGGTTTGTTTCTACCCACTGTTGAATACCTAGGATATCTTGAAAATGTTTACCCAACCATTTTGAGGGTCTGACTATCTGGCACCCCACAGCTGAATACAAATAATATCCAGGTTTTGGGGCCAGTGTGAACAGCCACAGAACTAGGGAATTCAAGAAATGACATGGAAGAGTCACCCACATCAAGCCCTCACTTGAGGCAGCCTTACATTGAAACCATCACAGACAGGTTTTCCTCATTCTTTCTGTCTGTCTCTATCGGTGGGTTCTTAAAATGTGGTTCCCAGACCAGCAGCATTGGCATCACCTGGGTACTTGTAAGAAAGCAAATTTTTAGACCTTTCCCAGATTTACTGAATCAGAATCTCTGAGGTTGGGACTCAGAAATCTATATTTCAACAAGCCCACCAGATAACTCTGATGCATGCTAAAGTCTGAGGATTACTGCTCTAACTAAAAATTACTGATATGTCTCCCACCCCCAGAAATTCTGATTTTATTGGTCTGGAGAGAAGCTGGACAATAAGGTTTTTAAAAGGTCTCCAAGTGATTCTATTGTGCAGCCAGACTAGAGGCAGGAGAAAATTCCACTGGTCTCTGTGCCAAGCCGAACACCCAAATATGTGAGGGTCTACCTCCAATAAGACTCAAAGGCAGGACTGGGCAATGTTGTTTTGGGTGACCATTCTTCTTGGGGTCTATCTTGACATTTCTTTAAACGTCCACCTTTCTCTTCTCCTTTTTAGCTGATATTGCATGTTCACCAGGGCTCACTCTGACTGCATGAAGTTCCCGTCAATCTACCTCTCAGCTGGCATGTGGCCCAGCCAGCCAGAGCTGGGAGTGATAAACAAGAGATTGAGGCCAAAGCTCTGTATTAATAGAAGAAGTGTATTTGCCCTGAATGAATGTCCCCTTTATACTCTTCCCTCTTGAATCTCTGGCCAGAACATCAAGAACTCAAGGATGTGGGATTTTAGTCATCATCCCTCGCTTTCTTTCTTTGAGAACCTAACTAATATCCTATACTATCTTCCCACTGAATGTTGCCCAATCTCTTTTTCAAAAATTCACCACTCCCAGGGCATTCCTTTTCATTTTTAGAATTCTCAAATTATGCAATGTTCTCCCCTTCTGTTAAGCCCAAATCTGCCTCTATTGAGAGTCCAATTATGGATCCTAGATCTACCTACAGAATGGGTTCCTCTATGTGTCATTACAACTCATCAAAATTGGGACACAGTTATCAGGTCTCCACTAAGTTTTCCCTAGACCTTCTTTGAGTTCAGAATTCAGTTTCTAAATAGTGCCTCTGTTAGCAAATGCTCTTGGGGTCCAGCCCAGAACCCCCTTTCCTGGACCACATTCCCATTCCCCAGCTGCTCTGAGTGTTGCCATTAAGAGCTCATGACTACATCTTCTAAAAAATTGCCTGAGGCTGATGGAAGCCACAGCAATGGAGATGTGTGTCACCCCTCACCCAGGGGCAGCCATAGACAATGACTGACAGATATGGGGGCAAATAAGCCCAGCTTCCTTGTCTCAGAGTGGGAGAACACACCCACACCTTAGTCCCCTCCCCTTTCCTGAGATTCTTTCCACAACAAATCACTTGACAAAAATCCCCATTCCAGGCTCTTCTAGGAAACTTGACCTAAAACATTTCCTTTTTATGTGCTCACTCAGATTTCCACACATTTATTTGACCAGCAGGATTAAAAGTCTGCTGAGCCCCAAAGGAATAATGCATAAAAGAGGGCTGGAGAACAGGTTTGACTGGTTTTGTGGGGTCAGAGTCAAGGCTGCAGGAGGCCTGGAGAGCAGCTGCTACCCCACAGATGCTTTGCAGAAGGGAAAAGACCCGATTCCCAATGCCTCTGTTTTCATACCCCAGCCACATGTAGTAGATTGAATACAAAAAAACCAAAAAAATGGCCCTGATTTTCCACCCCTTGCACACTTATTGCAATGTGATTTTGCAGTTTCTCTAAACTAGATGCAGATTGTGTTTCCCACCCCTGGAACCTGGGCTGGTCTGTGATTTGTTTTGATGGGTAAAATAGAGCAGAAGGAATGTTTTTCCAGCTCCAAGCCTCACCTCCAGTGCCCTTGAGCACCCTTCTCTCTCAGACCCTTAGCTATCACCATGTGACAATATCCAGACTAGTCTGCTGGAGGATGAGGGACATGTGACTCTGCCGTGCCATCCCCCCAGCCAGCAGCCAGCTGAAGAACAAGCATGCGGGTGAGGCCATTCTTGAGCAGTCATCCTCCAGCTGACCACCGACTCATAAACAAGTGCAGCAGAGGTCAGCAGAGCCCCAAGCAGAAGGACCGCCCAGCTGAACCATACCTTGAGAACTAATAGTGATTGTTGTTTGAAGATGCTGAGATTTGGAGTGGCTTGTTAGGCAGCATTATTGTGGCAACAGATACTTTCACAACAGATGGCCCACAATTTTCAGATCCCTCTTGGATAAACCCAAATGTGGGAGAGAAGCATTAAACTTCAAAGTACAAACAGCTCTGCATGCCTGATTTTGGACTTGGGGAGGCAGGTTTGCAGCTCAGAGCCCTGGAGAGAGCAAGGGTTCTGGTGACCAGAGGACACAGCACCGGAGGCAGGGGCAGGCTTCAAGCTCAGAGGAGAATCTGTGGGCAGCAAACAACACAGCCTGAAGCCTTCTGTGCAGTCACAGGGGAAGTGATGTGAAGGCAGGTTCTAATTCTGTTCCATGGTCCAGCAGAGGTACCTGGGAAGCCAGCAGAAAGCAAATCAGGGAAGTTGACTAGTATGGCCAATAGGGGCTTCCATTTAATAAAAGATGTGTCATAAAGGAGAGAAGGAGAGCAGGGCCCAGAAATGTGAAATGTGGGAGTAAAATTAGAACTAGCCTTTCTCTTTTTGTAGCTTTAAATTTTCTTTATTATGATATAATAAGCATCCAAGAATTTGTACAAATCTTAAGAGTTCAGCTCAGACCAATATGAAGGCATTTTCTAGCCCCTAGAAGGCTCCCTTATGTCCATTCCCTGTCAACACTGCTACCTCATACAGAAGTAACCCTGTTACTTAGTTTTGCTTGCTTTTGAACTTCCTATAAATGGAATCATACAGCATGTCTTATGTCTGCTCATCATTTTGAAACTGAGCAGGACCGTGCAGGGGCCCTCCCAGTTGACCAGAGACTTATGGCTCAGCTAATGTTCCAACAGCAAGCAAGACCTGATGGCTACTTAGAATTGCAAGATTGAGGCAATTATATCTGAAAATAGAATATTGCCCCCTCCCCAGCATGTAGCTCCCTTTCCCCTTTCCCTATATAATCTCCAAGCAAAACCTGGGGAGTTGGGAGTTGGTTCTTTGGGACATGAGTCCACCTTCTCCTCAGGATGGCCAGCTTCCTCAATAAAGCTACCTTTCCCTTTGCCCAACTCTTGTCTCTCAGTATTGGATTCTTGGGCAGCCAAATTTGAGTCTGGTAACAAATTTCACCTATAGGATCTATATATGAGGGTACATGTTATAGTAGTTGATTCATTTTTTATTGTTCTGTAGTATTCCATTGTATGAATACAGCCCAATTTATTTATTCTATTCTATTACTATTAGACATTTGGGTTCTTTCCAGCTTTGACTTTATAAATAGTGGTGCTATAAACATTCTTATACAGTCCTCCCTCAGTATCTGCAGGGGATTGGTTCCAGGACCCACTCTGGATACCAAAATCCACAGATGCTCAAGTCCCTTATATAAAATGGCACACAGTGTTTGCATATAACCGACGCACATCCTCCCTCTCATATACTTTAAATCATCCTTAGATTACTTATAATATCTAATACAATGTAAATGCTATGTAAATAACATTTCCCATGCACAGCAAATTCAGGTTCTGCTTTTTGGAACTTTCTGTATTTTTTTTTTTTTCTGAGTATTACCAATCCACAGTTGTTGGAGTCTGAGCATGTGGAACCCTTGGATATGGAGGGCCAACTCTGCGTGACTTTTGATGCACATATATACTCTTTCTCTTGAGAAAACAATGGCTTTCAATCAACCCCTCTTTTGTCCCTCATCTGGCCTGGGGAATGACCCAACACCCTTATTCACCTGCTGACAATAGGTTGCTTAGGTAAGAAATTGCATTTGAATCCATATTCAATCCCAGCTCTGAGAGGAGGAAAGGGGAGAGAAAAGGAAGAGGCAGCTTCAGTGACAACAGAAATGATAATCAGTCCCTCTTAGCTTTACATTTTCTCTCTAGTAGCTCTCTAAGATGCCAAAAATAATGACATTCATCTGAATTAAAGATGTGAAGACTCTTTTAAAGATGTAAATGTGCTTTTTAGAAGGACAAACACATAGAATAATTAAAATGCTACAGTTTCCTGGTGCTTCATGATGTTCAAATTTTCCTCATATTTACTAGCTCCTCACTACTCAGAGTGGTACCCAGACCAGCAGCATCCATTAGCCCAGGAGTCTGTTAGAAATGCAGAATCTCAGGCCTCACCCCAGACTTACGGAATCAGGATCTGCATTTTAACAAGCTCCCCAGGTAACTTCCTGTACACTAAACTTTATGAAACCTTCTAATATTCCCCATGACACTCACAAGACCTGGTAAAACAGATAAGGGAGGAGTAACTGTTCTCATTTTACAGATGGGGAAATCAAGATACGGAAAGGTGAACTTGAGTAGCAAGGGAACCCTGCTGGTTCCATGCAGGAAAGGCCTCTAGATGGAAACTGCTGATTTTCATTACTTCACGCTGAAACCCATTGACATGCCTAACACGTAATAAGGTCAGCCAGCCTGTTTCTCCCTAGAAAGCGCTGTCCTGATGGGATGCACTATGGTCTGAGTCATTTTGTTTGGAAGTTGACATGAAAAGCCATCAGAAGGACACAAATGTGTCAGCATGATAAGGGTGGGGGGGGGGCGGGGGAGGAGGCAGGGTGGAGGAAAGGAAAAGGAACCACTTGAAACCGCAGATGGGTGTGGAAAGGGGGATGAAGCAGCGCCAGAGACATTTCAAGTCCCAAGCTTTCCGTACTCCTCCCTTGCCTGCAAGCAAGAGATCTGTGCTGTGACGCAGTCTGCAAGAGGCTGTTGGCAGCAAGCCCAGAGCTGGCCCGAGCCCTCACTGCGGTGCTCTCAGCTACGCAGGGACACGGGAGGCTGCCTGGTGCACCTCTGCTGGGCCCTGCAGAGCATCCGCACCACCTGTGCCAGAGGGGACACAGCACTGCAGCAAACAAAGCCAGCCAGACTGAAGAGCTGGCTGGAAAGCTGGGGGCAGTAATGCGAGACAGGTACAGCTCAGGGCACGCCTGGCTACACCTGCAGGGGCTGAGGACCCGAGGGCTTCACCGTCTCCTTCTGCCCCTCCAGAAAGCAGCTCCAGGCTGCAGACTTGCTCATGTGGCTTGGAGACATCTGGATACTCTCCCTTGACCCTGAGCCCTGTGGCAGTCCAACAGCCAGGATGATTCCGGCTCAGCAAAGCTCAGGGTTCAAATCAGTGAAACTTATCTAGTCTCTATGCCCCCCAAATCCAGCTGGAGGCAGCTGGAAGATACCCAGGGCTCTGCCTGCCTGGGTGCTGACATAGGAAGACTCCAAGGAAGCCTGCAGCTCCCCCCTCACCACCCCCACAGATGCCAGATGTCAAAGGTACAGTTAACAGTGGCCTTCCAAAGCTATTGTCTGATTTATTTGCAAACCCAAAAGGTTGGCTCTAATGGCAGATGTTCTGGAACAGGCAAAGGGAAGGGGGTACCACAGGCTGGTGAGAGAGCTACTTAGGGCAGGTGACGAAGTTTGTGGGCTATAAAACCACAGTGTATACTTAATCATCTCCCTAAGTCTGAAGAGTAGAACTCCTGCTGCTGCCTTGACCTGATGCCTCCCTGTTTCTCCTGGCTGCCCAGTTTGCTTTCACCTTGCTGCCATCAATGGTTCTCCTTCCCCAATGTTGGGAGAGGCTACCCCCCCCATGAACAGCTGTGGCCTCTTTATGCAGTCAGGGTCCAGTTGTATGGCCAGGACACTGATACAACCTCCCAGCTGATAAAACTAGGCAAGGATGAGGGTCAGGTTTCCAGGCCAAGGTCAAAAACTGGTCTGTGTGTTGGAGTGAGTGTTGGTGGGTGGTCAGAAGTAAGGAAGGAAGGAGATGAAGGTCACTGAAAAGAATCAGTTCAAAAAATCACTGCTTGAGGGTTCACTGTTTCTCACGCAGCCCAAGACTTACTTCCTACCGAGCTTTGCCAGAGTAAATGGTACCCTTTCCTACTCCCTGTTGTGTACCTCTCCACAGTACCCCAAAAAAGGGCAGATCAGCAGATTCACTCTAAAGCCTACTGTGACAGTGGAAATGCGTTTAAAAATCTTCACAACAGAAATGGTCTAGCAACGTACGTGTTAGATGCCATGTGGCTAGGGTATTAATTCCAGATGCCATGTTTCCTGAATTTGCTTCCATGCTTTTCCCACCTGCTTGATTCAAGCAAGCAGAGCTTAAAAATCTCTTAGATTTAGTCTTCTCTTTTTTGTTATTCTCTCACCAGCCTCCTAGATACCAGCAGATCATTCATTCATTCAATGAATAATTATTGAGCACCTTTCCTGCATGAGTCATTGTGCTGATGAGGCATAGACGTTGTTTCTTCCATATAGGAGTCTCTTTATTCTACAAATATTTGCTAGCACTTTCTGTTCACACAGCATTGGGTGAGGTACTAGGGAGGGTAAAAAGGCAGAGAGCATACAAGCCCTGGGGAAGCTTTGAATATATCAGGAGAAATGTGCAAGGTCACAGACAGCCCATTTCTATTGTCAAGGAAATGGACCCTTGCTACGGAAGTGTGGATCCTCTGAAAGCTTGTGAGAGATGCAAGGCCCCACCCCAGACCTGCTTAATAAGAACCTGCATTTTAACTGAATGCCCAGGAAATTCCAAGCACAGCGATCTTTGAGACCCACTGATCTAGACAGTTGAAGTTCTAGGAGTTTAGGGGAGACAGATTATCGCGCACTTCTTGGTAATAGTCAAGAAAACATCCATGCAGGAGTTTGCCTCTGACGAATCACTGGGCTTTGGCTGGATACAGAGGGCTCGAGGGACAGTAATTTCCCACTTCCACGGAGTTAAAACCAAAAACCCAAAACCAAAAACATGTCTGCAAACAGCAGAAGGCAATAAAATTCTGCAGTCACATTTTCCACAACAGCAAAAGCTTTGAGTCAGGTAGGATGAGTCTGCAAATTCTTGTGGCTGACGGTGTCAGGATCCCCAAGTGGGAGATTGCCCAGTTTGGACAGCTTCAAGCTCTGATCGCCTGGTGCCCTGGAATGGACCGGCCCCCATCCAATTCCTGGCCCTGCCCACCCTGCCTGGCAGTCAAACAGATCAACCAATGAGAAACTGGCTCATTATTTTCCAGCAGTTACTCAGCCAATCGGCAGCTTCCAGCAGACTGAGTCCTGAAGTGGCATCATCTGAATGTCTGTGGTGTGGCTGCTTTATCAAGCCGGCCCAGGAGAGCAGATAAATCACTGTGAAGTTGCGATTCGAGGCTGTTTGCGCCGCGACTATCGCTTAATATTGGATCAGCCTGATATTGGGTGCCTCAATTTTACTTGCACTGTCCCTTCCTACATTCAATTTAAGAATTAGGATTTTTGTTCTAAGTATAAAAACTGAAACAAAGGAATAAAACAGATCAAAACATGACTGTGTTTACTGTTATCTCCTGTTTCTGCCTACCGTCCCAAATGTCTATGTTTGTCCAATAGTTTCACCAGAAGAAGATGATACAGAACTTCACAACACCATTGAATGCTTTGCTTAAAGTTCAGGCCTGTGCTCCACAGTGATGAAACCTGCCCATCCTTTCAGAAGTCATGCCAAGGAGAATCCGCTCCAAAGCAGGTAAGCTCGAAAGACAACATGGCCCCAGTCATCTATCAGCAGGCAGGTTTCTCCTCGGAATTATTTTCTAGCAACTGGGATGGGCTCGTGCTGAGTCATCTACACCCTCTCACCCTTGCAGCCGTGGTTTGTTTTAGGAGGCAGCTGGCAGAGGCGAGAGCTGAGCTGAGGCTGGGGAGCAGGACCCAGCTGACTGGCTCACAGGAAATGGAAGTTAGGATTTCTGACTCATCAGCTCTATTCTAATCCCCTTAATCTGATGCTTAATTAATAACATGGCAATTACATCTGTCCTGAACCCACCACCACTCACCGTGTCCCCCAACGCCTCCTGCCCTCTCTTCTCTCTTCCCCAGGAAACTGGAATCATTAGTCAGTCAACTAATTCTCTTAAGCATCACCCTAGGTGTGATTTCAGATCGGTGCAGGCTGGGGTTATGCCAGGCAGGAGCAGGCAGCCACGGAGAAGAGGAGACATATTCCTCTTTATCTCGGGACTCTGCTTATGGGAAGGAGCTTTTGAGTGGGAAGGTTCCAGCCTCCAGCACTGATCTCCCCGTTTGCTGCACACACACACCCCCTCCCCCATCTATCAGAGACTGAGCGTATTGTGCAGCGCGTTTGAAATGATCAAATGGAACAGTGAGGAATCCGGAAGCCACACAGATAAGGAATGGTTGAAGGAACTGATGGAGCTGAGATGAAAGTATTTCAAATGTTGGAGGCGGTGGTATGTGAAAGAGGCAGCAGGTAGGTTTTTGTGATTCCTGTGCGTCGGATGTAGGATGTAAGCTCAGGGGACGAGGTGCTTCCTCACAAAGAAAAGCCCCCAACCACGGAGGCCGGACCCTGCCTGCTGGGCTAGGAGCTCCCCATCTTGACAGGCACGTAAGCCGAAGCTTCGTGACTATTGTAGGAGACACGTGCATTATAAGGGAAAGTGTGGAATCGAACTTTATGATTCTTTCATCTCTGAGATCCTGTGATGCCTGCAGGGCTCGCCTTCACAGGGTAGATTCTATGGCCTCATTTTACACGTATTATCCCCTGTCACTCCTGCAGCACTCCAGTTAAGTGGGTACAGTTGCTGTATTTTGTTTACTATTCCCGCTCCCTCTGCTTAGAATACTCTTGCCTTAGGTACCGTGTTGCTCTCTCCCTTCACAATATTCTGGCCTTCTTAGTGTTTTATCTCCTCCAAGAGCCTTCTCTCTTCTGCCCTTTGTAATATGGCCATTTCTTCCTCCTCTCTCCATCCCTTACCCTGCTTTATTTGTCTTTATAGCATTCAGCACTCTCTAAAATTGTGTTACAAATAGACCTGTTTATCATCTATCTCCTCTAGGAGAACAGAAGGACATTGGTTGGTTTTGCTCACTGCTCCATCCGCAGCACATGGAATCAAGGTTGTGGCCCATGGCAGGACATGTGCGTGCAATGAATAATGAGTCTGTTTTTACAGATGAGACTGAGGCATTGAAGAAGGGAAGTAACATCCCAAGTGTTACACAACGAGTAATTAGAAGAGCTGGGATTCGAGCAACTTGGTTCTGGTGTCCGCACACGTAACTGACATACACCATTTGACCCTTTGAAGAAAACGTGTTTTCTTTTTTGGTGGTGAGGGGAGCAAAATTTAAGATTTTATTTTCAATTTTAGGTCAATTATCATTATCAGAAATAAATTTGAATCTATATTCTTATTAAGCTTTTTTTTTTTTTAATTTTTATTTTATATTGGAGCATATATGATTAACAATGTTATGTTAGTTTCAGGAGTACAGCAAATTGATTCAGTTATACAACCATGTTTCCTTGGAGGAAAGGTGAAACCCTTGAAAATCCAATGGCTGGCTCTGGCCAGAGTTACCTCTTGTTTTATTACTTCAAATGACTTGTGCCTGTAAGCTGGTGGCCACTGGTTGCCACCAACATGGTTTCAAAAAGCCCAAGAGAGAGAGGCAAAAGGCAAAAGTCAGAGGGCACGAGGTTACCTTTTACCTCACCTATCTTCAGGCTGCACAGTGATTTGGTGAGTGCAGCAGGTGGCTCAGAAGGGGATAGTGAACAGCTCGGCAGTCACCTGGTCCTAATCTACCCCTGGGCAGATATACTGACTCTGACACAGCTCCCATGCCTGGAGTCCTCAAAGGCAAATTTGCAAACTCAGGGAAGTTTCCTTGCTTCTCCGAGTGATTTGAAACCATATGCTATGTCACTCTTCCATCAGAGGGGCTGAATATATGTTCCCTGCTTCCTCCATCCAGGTTTTTCCCGTGACAAAATCATTTTTATTTGAATATTAACTGGTCATAAAAGGGAGTTGACATTGGTTTTTGTAGTTGAAAAATAATACAAACTTGAAAGTCAGATGAACTGGAATTAGAATTTGAGTTAGTTACCCTCTGCGAACCTCAGTTTTCCTAACTGAAAAATAGGAACTAAGTCTTCTCACATGGTTTTTGTAAGGATTAGATGAGAAAACATAAAGGCAGATATCTGCCACTGATTTTCTTCTTAAGTGTCAGATCATTTTGCTGCTAGCCGCCTTCTACTCTTTCTGTGGCTGGGTACAGAAAAAAGCATTTTCTGAAGGAGATATTGTGTCAGGGTCCACAAGTCAGCTGGGGCCACTTGGAATCTGTACATCCACTGGGGCAACTTTGCTTCATAAATCTCATTTTGAGACTTAGGCTGAAAATGGAGCAGCTACTAGGGAGAAACCCTTCTCGTGATAGAGAAGAAGCTTCCAGAAGCACTAGTGGAAACATGCACTGTCTCCTTCTGTCTAAGATGTCATTTCAACGAGGGAGAAGCCAACAGTGTCTGATGTCAGAAAGACATCAAGCAGCACTGACCCTGTCACTTCCACCCATATGCTATTGGCCTAAGCAGGACACATGGTCAAGGCCAATATCAGTTATGCAAGAAAGTCCACACTTTCCTTGGAGGTTGGGGGTGGCGGTGGGGGGGAAGGAGTGGAGACAAGCTGAACAATAATCTACTACAGTTACACACATGAACTTCAAAGACCACATTTTCAACACCACCATGGTTCTTCCGTTCTCACTGGCTCCATTTCTTTAAGAGACAAAGGGGGAGAAGTTCACTGGCATTTGAGTCATGTTGGCGAAACATGGGGAAAACACACGACATAAATAACAAAATTTTCTCAGCTACCTTTAAGAAATCTATTAAATTAATAGACTGGTGGTTTTATCGTTGTGTTTTGTTTTCAGGACCTTTGGTGAATATTGTCTTAATTTGGATTAATTACATTTAAAGGAAACCATAAGAATAATGTGAATGATTTAGCCCTGCTTCTTTGCAACCAGAATACTAAATGGATCACTAGCAGCTTGACAACAGCCAGCAGCCCGTGACAGAGGTATAGAGTGTGTATTTTGTTCCATCTTCTTATATACTCTGCTGCTTGAGTCATGACCATGTTAGAAACCTCTGTGTAATGTTTAGGCTTCTAGGTGCCTAATACATAGAGGAACTGAAATGAGTCCAAAAACAAAATTATTATTGGAATGGAATAGAAATTGGATACTTGTAGAATCTTTAATAAATATCTACTGTGGATTTCATTAATTCATAAATGTTAAAGCTAAAAGATCACTCAACTACTCCTGATACATGTTCCCAGGGACCTGATTTAGGCCAACCCCATAATTTTACAGATGAGGAAAACTGACTTGAAAGAAAACTCCATGTGTTGTTCAAGGTCACCCTTTAGCCATAACAGATCTTAAGCTAGATCAGCCCAGGTTTCCTGGCTCCCAATTCCAGAAATTTTCAGCACACTATGTTTGTTAATAAAGTAAAGGAATTGTGGTTATTTAGCCTGAAGGAGATCTTAATAGTTTTGGATTTTAAATAAATGGAAGTCGTTTCCGTCATCCATGGTGCAGAACTCTGGGGACTGCACCAAATGGAACAGGCAAAAGGCTTATTTTTGAGCATAAGGGGTGCTCCTCAGTCTATGGAGAAATAGGATGAGAACGGAAGTAAGGATCTTCAGTCTTCCTGTCAGAATGTCCATTCTGTCACCTGGCCCTCCATGTGCCAAGTCCAGTGGAAACTTTTCATTCTTTGTGCTGCTTGATACCTTTCTGACCTCTGATGCCGCTGGCTTCTCCCTCTTTGAAAAATCTCCCCTCGTTTCCTCCTACTCTTCTGATTGCTCTCAGTTCTCTTTGCAGCTCTTCTTTTTCTCTGTTTATCCCAAATGATGGTGTTCCCCTTGGCCCTTCCCCCTCCTCACTCTGCATGCTATCCTTAGGGCCTAGGACTATGGCTCTCAAATCTTTACCTCCAGCCTAAGTTTCTCTTCTCAACCCAGAGCCCTGGTTCACCTCCTGGTGAACATCTGTTGGCCCATAGGTACCTGACAACAAATTCTCTCCCCATGCTTGTCCTTCAAACAACCACTTCCTAGGACTTCCCTGGCAGTCCAGTGGTTAAGACTCTGTGCTTCCACTGAAGGGGGCACATGTTCGATCCCTGGTCGGGGAATTAAGATCCCGCATGCCACACAGAGTGGCCAAAACAAAACAAAAGCCAGAAAAACCCCAACCACTTCTTCTCCAACGTGGAGTAGCCAAAACAAACAAACAAGCAAACAAAAAACCCCGACCACTTCCTTCTCCAATATCCCCATCTCAGTGCAACTCATCATCATTCACCAGGCTGCGCAATCCAGAAATGAGGGATTCAATGTTGATTTCACTTTTCCCACCACATCTCACATCTAAGCACCCACCGAACCCTGCAATTCTTTATCCTCAATACTTTCTAATTGTCCCTTTCCCTTCACTCACAGATGCTGTCTGAGTTCAGTCACTTTGTCATCTCTTGCCTGGGTTATGTACTGGCCCCCTAATTGTTCCTTCAGCCCAACTCCAGCCCTTCTGTACAAGCCATCTGTACAGAGCACACATTCTTCAGTGAGTTTTCTCTAATAAGGGATAAATTTGAGTTTTATATGGTAGCCTGGTTTATATCAGCACTTGTACGCTGAGCATGGGACATTTGTTTATTCAGTCGACATTATTTATTAAATGCCCACAATGGGGCAGGCCTGGAAAAACAATAGCAAAAACACCCCAAAAAATATCCTTCTCATGGAGCTTAAAACCTAGAAACCTAGAAGGGGGAGACATTAAAAATTAAATAGATACCTGTAATAAATAATTTAAATCAATAATATATATATATTAAGTTAGAGAATAAAAAGCACTTGTCAGAAAAACAGAGCAGAGAAGGAGAATTAGGAATGCTGAGGGGGGAGGGCTGAAATATTACAGAAGGTGGCTATAAAGGGCCACGCTGAGAAGATGCCATTTAAAGGCTTTGCCCATGGTAGGCACTCATAAAACTATTTCTTAAATGATGAAATACATTGATAAATGCATCATTTTGTATGACCTCTGCAACAAGTGATGAATCACACACCAAAAAAATCCTCCCCATTTTCCAGGTGAGGAAACTGGGGCTCAGAGAATGAAAAGAGGTAGTTCTTTGTTGCCCTCTAAGACAAAAGAGGAAACCACCAACATTATCTCAACATTGAATTTACAACAACATGAAGACCTATGTGTGATTCAGGTGGTCTGGACTTTGAAGTGCGTTTCATCGTAAAAGGTTTTGATCAATCTGACATTCTATGACACATAGAAGGTCCGAAGTGAGGCTGAGCTGGGTTGGGGCTTCTTTCTGGGTTGGCTTGGCTTGAGCCTAGCAGGCTGGCCACTCACTGACCTGCTTGCTATTCGTTCAACCAATGTGAATTGAGTGTTTGTAACAAACAGTGTTTTAGATGCTGTGGATTCTGCTGTGAACCAAACAGACAGTCATGGAGCTCTTTGAAAGGCAGACAGTAAGATGAAGCTGGTAGTGGTGACTGCTCTGAAGACAAATGAAGCAGAGTTGGGGATGGGAGGTTAAGGGGTTGCTGATCAAGGTGAAGTGGGGGAAAGAAAGGAGAAAGCGATGGTTCTCATGGCAGAGTTGGGTTTGGTTAGCTGCTAACAGGGAAGACAGACTCAAAGCACCAGGAAAGGAGTTGGGTTAAATGGACAACTCTTGCCAGGGCTTGTGGCTCTACCTGCAAGAATGACCTCAGGTTCCCTTCCGCCTCCCCCCCAGACAAAGGCAACTGCTTTAAATTCACTGTTGGTCTTTGTTTCACTCCCTGAAATTCCCTGAAGTCCTCTTTCCTGATTTTCTTCCTTCCTAGATTTGTAACTCCAGGTTGGATTTTTTTTTAATGTGGGGGTCTATCCTAGAACTTAAGACAAAGGAGATCAAAGCATCTTCAAGGTGCTTATAACCCAATAAAGCATTTCCCAAAGTGCAATGTTGTGTGCTGCTGGGGCTGAGAGGTTCTGAGTGGTCCTCTCCACCCCCCACAGGAAAAAAAATGCTTAAATATGACTCATGCAGACATCTGCTTTATTGAGACATGAGCTGTAATTTAATTGCAAATATTCGCTTTTGGCTCACACAAAATGGGTAGATGGGGGTAGCGTGGGTGAATAGTGCAGTTTGGGGAGAGACTGGGAGAAGAGCCTTTTATAATTATTCTGTTCCCTCAGGGAGAAAAAATTATCTTTGGGAAACTTAAGGCAAAAAAATTTCTTGCATTTACTTTGACAAATACCTTCTTTTAATGGCAAATGATCCAGGATTTTCATTTACAGTATAAATATAAGGTCTCTTTTTAAAATAACTTTAATTTGTAAAGTGAGTGCAAGTGGCGTATTCTTGGATTAGTTCTCTCAACCTCGTCTTTTCCTTCCAAGAGGTTGGAAGTCTTAAAATTACACTTTGAAGACACCCTTGCTGTCAGGGTTCTGTATATGAATTACACTGTGCCAATTAGAGGCAGTTGCCTGAGTTTTGTAAGGCAGAAATAAAGTGGAGGTAGTCTTGCTGCAGTGGAGGCAGTGGGTTAGTAAGCTTTGAGGGATTCGAGTGCATGTAAGCATCAGACTCAGGGTTCCACTTTCTAGTCAACAGCCTCCTGGGAGTGAGGTGGTTATGGAGGTATCAAGAATGGAAATGCGATAAGCACAGTTTTTTTTCTTTGACAGTGAAACCAAAATTCCACTAGTGCCTCTGACTTCCACTCCTCCCACCATTTTGTAAGAACTTATCTCCCTGAATTAAATCCCCTTCTGCTTGAAATACCTAGAGTGTTTTTTCTTGCCTTCACTGAACCTTGATGATGTGGCACATATGACAAAAGTTGTGAAGATGATTAATACTGCTCTTATGGAGCCATGACTAGAAACACACAGTCTCAGAATTTATACACAAAGGAAAAATAAGTGGATTTCAGAAATGTTGTAATTGGGGAGGCAAAATAAAGCTGCAAATGCTGAGGCAAACATTCATTAGTGGATGCTCTGTGACCTCAAACGATCTATTCAATTTCTTTTATAAAATGTGTTTTCAATTAATTTAATTGTTTTAGAGTCCCTTAGCTGACTTATATTTCAGCTGGCTGGGAGGATGTTTGGTGGACATTTTTAGTGGAGTATAGGAAAGCAGTTTGTTTCTTTGGTTGTCTTCATCACAGAGTAAAAGCTACACACTTGCCTGAAGTCACCATCCCATTTGGTCTGCTATTCC
The DNA here is from genome assembly GCF_965194825.1 of Balaenoptera physalus. NCBI lineage: Eukaryota > Metazoa > Chordata > Mammalia > Artiodactyla > Balaenopteridae > Balaenoptera > Balaenoptera physalus. The sequence goes on from NC_138898.1 coordinate 39,127,620, forward strand.
ATTGCCCTAGCACTTGAACTTCTGAGGAAAGCAGACATTGGGATCATTGTCCCTTTTATAAACATGAAGAATGTCTTTAAAAAGATACAGATAAACCATGGGCATTTGGGTCTTCATACCAATGACTGGGGCATCTGTGAGGAGGAGAGAAACATGACAGTGGCTGTTGGTCCTGTGAACACACTTATACACCCAAGAAGAAGTCTGTTCAATTTCTCAGGGGGGCCTTTGGAAAATTTAGCTGCCTCAGGAAGCCTGAAAGAGAATACATAGAGCTTTTGAAAATATCTATAAATATCTGCACTGTTAGTACTGTAAGCAGAGGAGATTTATGAATACTGAGCTGGCAACTCTTGCTCTAGAGTTGAGGTGCCTTAGGTTTTATTATTTTTTATTTATTTATTTTTTGGTCATGCCACATGGCTTGTGGGATCTTAGTTCTCCAACCAGGGATTGAACTGGGGCCCTTGGCAGTGAAAGCATGAGTCCTAACCACTGGACCGCCAGGGAATTCCCAAGGTGCCTTAGGTTTTAGAGGGATTTCATAAGCAGAAATTGCCTCTTTCACTGCAAGATTCCCTTTTTCTTCTTTCGCTTTGGTAGTAGGTCTTTGTTGTTTCACCTGCCACTATCCATTCTACCAACTTCTGCTAGTCATTTTTCACTCTTCCTTTGGGCTGACTGGCCTGGCCCCTGAAGACTTTTTTTTTTTTTTAAAGTATAGTGTCTGGACTGGGTCCTATCTGTAGACATTCAGATTTAATTGCTGCGGGGTGTGGCTCAGTCATCGGTACGTTGTTGGTTTTTTTTTTCTTTTTTTCAATTTATTTATTTATTTATTTATTTTTGGCTGTGTTGGGTCTTCGCCTCCGCACCAGGGCCCTCTCCAGTTGCAGCGAGCGGGGGCCACTCCTCATCGTGGCACGCGGACCTCTCACTGTCGCGGCCTCTCCTGTTGCGGAGCACAGGCTCCAGACGCACAGGCCCAGCAACTGTGGCCCACGGGCCCAGCCGCTCCGCGGCATGCAGGATCCTCCCAGACCAGGGCCCGAACCCGCGTCCCCCGCACCGGCAGGCAGACCCCCAACCACTGCACCACCAGGGAAGCCCTCTGAAGACTTTTGATAGGACCATTTGGGAAAAGAAAAGTCTTTCTGTTGGTGTTAATAAACTGGAAGACATAAGCTTATAACTGTAGGAGGACTTCCATGTAAAGAAAGTCAGCCTGAAAATGAAGCCAACATGAAGGAAAGATGAACAAATAAATGGAAAGAGAGAGAAACAAAGACAGAATTCTTTAAATGCCATATGAGCCCTGGATCCAGCCATACCTGAACCCAGTCTATACCCCTAGATTTAATTACATGGGTCAATGAGTGTTCTTTAATGCTTAAATCAGTTTGAACTGAGTTTCTGTCACTTACAATCTAAAACATGCTGACTAATACTTTAATTGTTCTTTCTCAATGTTAACACAGTGCTAAGTACAGAGCCAGTGCTTTTTCTTTTTCTCTTTTTCTACCACCTTTCAGAATTCTTCTGATTCCCAGGTTCATCAAGTAATCATTCAGCAATTATTTATTGAGCACCCATCATATGGCCAGCATATGGACTTCGCTGTTAAAAAGTTCAGAGTCAATATTGCTTTCCTAAAGTCATCTCAAGATAGTAAGCTGGCTATTTTGTTTTACAAAAAAATAAATAAATAAATAAAAAAGAGAGAGATTGAACTCTCAAGTTAAAAATATTTGTAACTTTTACCAATAATTTCACTTTATTTCATGAATCATTTCACATAATGGTAGAAATTACCTTTCTCCAAATTGCTTCATGTTTTCAATGTGGCTATCACATCTTCTCCTTAGGAAAGTTACTTAGGCTCTCTGAGCCTTAATTTTTCTCATCTATAAAATAAAGGGGTAAAAGGGGTTCATCTGATGTCTTCTCAAACTGAAATTCTAGCAATTAGCTCACTTATATAGACCCCCTTTTTCCTTGGGAACAATTTCCTACTCGGCCCTGTAGTAGCCTTCACCGCATTTATATTTCCCACTTCCCAAACCCAGGGAATCAAATGAGTTTCTCAGAGGAGACTGCCTTGCTTCCATTCCTAATACCTATAATCCATTCCCTATTCAACAGCCAAATCGATCTTTCCAAACAGTATGTCAGATCAAACCACACACTCCCCACCCCAACTTATGAGTCAGTGGAATGCTATCCACCTTGGAATAAAACTCAGATTCCTTACATGGCCCCTGTCTTCCTTTTCCTCTCTCCTCTGACCTCCTCTTCTTCTCTCCCTTACTCACTATACTTCAACCACAGTGTCCTTTTGGCTCCTCCTTGAATCTGCCAATCTTGGTTCCATCTCAGGGCCTTTGGTCTTGCAAATCTCTCTTCCTAGAATATTTTTCCTCCAGATTAAGGAAATGTTTGTTCCCTCACTTCACTCAGGTCTTTGCATGTGTCACTCATTCAAAGTGATTTCCTGACTCCCCCTTCCCTCCCCTATCTAAAATAACATCCTGCCCCCACTCTTCTACTTATGTTGATTTATTTTCTCTCCAGCTCTTATCACTCTCTGGAATTATAGTAGATCATGTTATGACAGTACTATGTTATATAATTAACATTTAATTTAATATAATTTAATGTAAATTATATTAGCATAGAGAGTAGCAAATAATAGAGGCTCAATTGGTTTTTGTGGAATGAATGAGTAATTCTACGCTAATTCCCATATTAGCCATCTGTTTAGCTTCGAGGCATATATGACAATAACTCACATTGGCTATAGTATCCTCTTTTAAACATCTTTTGCTCTAATGTATGGACAGTTTTTCTATCCAAGCGGATTTTAAACAATTTGGAGATTCCATGAACAGACATCATTTCTTTTGTGAATTCTCACAGAATCTCATTAGCTAATAGAATTGTAATAATATTCTCATAAGAGACTGTATTTTATTTTTAAAAGATAGGCTTTTCTCACATTCTTAAAAGATTCAATTGGACATGGCAGAATTAACTTCTAAGACAATCTATAATGGGTAGTAGATATAATTTGGATCACCAAATGGAAACACGAAACAATGTTCAGAAGTCAGGGTACAGACCCAGGATTTAAACCAAACTGAGGTGCTCTACCAATGAGGTCTTTCCACCATTTTATCAAATTCATCCACTTTAACCACTGGATTATGGTGATATGGGTCAGCCAAAAGATCACGGTCAGCTGAACAATGTGCTCCCAACTTACCCAGAGAGCAGTTCATGGTAATCATCTCAGAATCTTCATCTATATTTAGTGCAAATTAGGAGGTCAAGGACAGGATAAAACTTAGAAGATGGAACATCAGGAATCTTCTTGATATCTGTGTTCACTAAAAGATAATAAGAATGTACAAGAATTTTTGTCACAGCACTGTTTGTAAAATGGTAGAATCCTCATGTCCATCAACAGCAGAATGGAAAAATAAATCATGGTATATTAATGCAATGGATGACTGTAACAAAAAAGAAGAATTAGTGATTTACAGTCACATGAAATAATATTAATGCATCCTACATACATAATATTGAAAGAATAAAAACACTAAACAGTCACAACAGTATGTACTAAATGTATAAAGTTCAAAAACAAGCAGAACTAATCCATAATGTGAGATCAGGATAGTGGTTACCCTTGAGGAGTTAGTGACCAGCAAGGGACATGAAAGAGGCATCTGGGGTGCTGCTAATGACCTAGGTCTGATTTTGGGTCCTGGTTGCACGGATGTGCTAACTTTACCAAAATCCATTAAGCTGTACACTTATCTGTGCATGTTCCTGTATTTATTTTACATTTCAGTAAAAGTTTACTTTAAAAACGATTCTTCATGTGTTTAAGGACTCTTAAGCCAAGAAAATTATGAAAGCCTCTTTTGCAAGTACTCACAAATTGATATGCCAACTTTTAAAACCATCTGAAGCATGTGTTGAAAAGACGTTGAATCTTTAGCTGAACCTCACCAAAAAAAAGAACACATTTGATTCTGAAGATATCACATATCCCTGAATTTTTCAAGAGAAAATGACTTTGTTTTCAGAATCCCAAGTTATATATTTTCCAAAAGCTCACTCATTCCCTCCTGACCATTCACGAAAGTACATTCATCAATCAACCAATCAGTAACTGAAGGGGAAGGATGATGATGGATAGACATCCTTTTTATCTTCTAGCTCAGGTCATAAAATGCTAAGGGACTTCTGCATCATGAGTATGGCTCAGTAGGGAGTTGGGAGAACGAGTGCAGGAAGTAGCTGTCAGAGGGAAATGAGGTCATCACCAAAGAGGAGGTAATAGGGCAATATCTGAGAAAGGTGGCACCTCAGATATTGTTCTCCTAGCCAGTGTATAACCAGCCCCTGAAGTTTATACATAGGTGACTAGTTTATAAATCACACTAGCTCAAGAATTCTGCCTCTAGTAATGGAAGACTATATAATTTGGATTAGCCTTATCATGAGGACAACTAGAAAAACCTGGAAATGTATATTTTAAAAATTAATAATAAAAATCAGCTTGAAAGCACAAAAGAGTAAATAAGATAGTGAAGAATTACCAAGTCAACATCCAGGGGAATGTGGAAATCTAGAGAGTGAACCATTATTTGGTGCCACTTTTTGCCAATATGGAAGATGCATCTGAGAGACTGTATAAAGGGTTTTTTGTCAGTCTCACTGTATCAGGAAGACAAAACTTGGAACCAAAGTCACCCAGCTCTCATATATAGCTTAGCTTTGAGTCATCTGGGTTACCCAGATAATCTAAGTTCCTAAATTGGATTAAGGTGGTCTCAAATTGCCAGTGTCCCAGGCATGTGACAGAAAGAAATGAAATTCCTTTCTAGAGGAAGATAACATCATCATAGGTTGAAAAACCTGCACAAATATTTTTCCAAATATAATGTCTTACATAAAATAAAATCAGGTAAAAAAAAGATCATTAAAAAGAAACATCAAAAACTTTAGACAACATAAAGAAAACCACAGAGTCTCCTTATATATGAATATAAGAACCAGAGTTTACAACAACTTTTTGCTATATTGAAACAGATAAAAATTAAGATCGAAAAATTTGACAAAGAATTTTGAAGATTTTTAAAATAACAAAATGAAATTCTAGAACCTAAAGATACCATAGCCAAAGAAAAAAATTAAAGGATGATTGTAACAGCAGAATAAACAGAGCTGAAGGAAGAATTTGTGAACTGGAAGACAGCTTGGGAAAAAACCCCAAATGAAGAGTGGAGAGATAAAATGGTAAATCACACTAGTTCACCAAGAGAAAGTCTGCTTTGTAACAAAGTCTTCCACATTGCCCCATTCTATCCACCACCTCCTTTTCCACCATCATTACAACCAGAACCCTGAACTGATATGCTATCACTCTGTAACTTTTTCCCTCACTAACACTATACTTTGTGGAAATTTTAATTTAATTTGGCTATTGTGAAAAGATTCAAAGATAACAAACTTGGAAGGAAGTGGTTATAGGCTTCTTTCCTCCTACAGATGATTTTTTGTCTGTACAGGGTATTTTTTAAATGTTTGAATGTAAATGTCTTTAGATTCATAAAGAAAAAAATTAAAAACAAAAGGTAGTTTCTTCTACTTTTCAATTCTGTCACCAAATGTGTGTGTGTGTGTTTTCTTCCACACCAAGCAAATTCCCAATTCTTAGTGGACATCAACTAAGTGTCCTACAATTTAACTCAATTATGATACTAACTATCTGGAATTAGCATAGACCCCACAGGTTAAGGGCTCAGTCCCACAAGACTGCTCTCCACTTCAGAGGCCAGTTGAAAGTCTCAGGTTGTCAGTGTACTTCTGACACCAATCAGGGGTTCCCACGACCCCTCTTCAGGTTTGACAATTTGCAAGAATGGCTCACAGAATTCAGGAAAGTGCTTTACTTACTATTATCAATTTATTATAAAGAATACAACAAAGAAACAGCAAAATGGAAGAGATGCATAGGGCAAGGTATGGGGGGTGATGAGGGGGCTTGAAGCATCCATGCCCTTTCTAGGCATTCTACTCCCCTCCCCTCCCCCACCCCACACCTCAACATGTTCAGCAAACAGGAATCCCTTCAAACCCCTTCAGTTAAAATGTTTATGGAAATTCTATTATGTAGGCACAATTGATTAAATCACTGGCCATTAGTGATTAACCTAAACGCCAGCCCCTCTCCCCTCCCTGGAGTTTGGGGGGTGGGGCCAAAAGTTCCAACACTCTAATACATGGTATGTTCCTCTGGCAACCAGCCCCATCCTCCAAGTGTCATCTCATTAGCATAAACTCAAGTATGATTAAAGGGACTTATTACAAATAACAAAGGCTCCTCTTACCCTGTTACTCAGAAATGTCAAGGGTTTTAGGAGCTCTGTGCCAGGAACCTGGGATGAAGACAAAATATATATTTCTTATGATATCACAGTATCACAAATGGGCAAACGATCTCCAGTTAATCATGGCCACCGCCACTTTTTGCATACTACAGTCATGTTTTCTACCTGGAATAAAGTCTTTTTTCTACCTTTGAATTAATTCTTAGGAATCCAAAAATGTTGCTCCTCCTTTTTTGCCTATGAAGTACAAGAAAGTCTCTGGTGGGGAGCAAAAAGTTACATCGAGGAATACAGATGTTTATGTGATTATTGTCCCCAACTTTTGGTGTTTCCAAGGTACTAGTGTTAATTGGTTATTTGACATGAATGAGAGAGAGAAACAATGCTAATTGTTTCACAGAAACACAGAATTGCCCAGCCCCAGATCTCAACCCTACTAGAGAAATGATCAGATATGATTACAACACCCCACTCCTCCAACCAAAACTGTCTTTGGAATAAAAAGCCACTGAGGTAAAACTCCAAACCAATTCTGATTCCACTACTCACTAAAAACCTTATGATAGTTAGAAAATATTGACTGTAAACACGAACCAAATTAGTGATGAAAAAGAAAAAAGGGAAAGAACTCCATGCTAAAAATCCAACCACATATGAAATTAGCAAAGCACCCTGAGAAGAGACCATAAGTGTTACCTTCATCAAAAGCTTCCGGAAAGGGGAATAATTGTCCCTCCATGATACGGTCACCTCCTCCCCCCTCAGCTCTAACTGAACTGTTCATCTAGAGCCCAGACAGCCTGGTCTGAGAAACTGAGCCCCTGATCTCTGTGGTGCCTGTTAGTTTAGTGTTGATGGTTCTCCATTAGCACCATCAGTAACTGCTGTATGGCCTGCATAAAACCACTTACCAATTCTAAGCCTTAGACTTTTCATCTGTAACATGGGTGCAAACCAGATGATTTCAATTCTAAAGGTTGCTTTCAGTCCTAAAAAATCTCACTTTCTAAAATGTAACATTCCATTTCTTAACCTAGGCGGTGATTACACAAATATTTGCTTTACAATTATTCTTTGAACATATATGTTTTATACAACCTTCTAAATAAGTAATGTTTGAAAATGTGTTGAAATGGAAAAATCCTATGAGAGGAAGCCAGTCTAGTACCATTCTTGAATTCATAAAAGTAGGTGTGATAATTGAATGCTAGAGGCAAAAAGCCAAGAGCAGATTGAAGCTTGTAAAATTCCTGAGGCTTCAAACCATTTCAGTGATAAGATAGAATCTAAGAAAGTGGAATGAATGGGAACTTGCAGGGCAAGCTGGACTGTTGCGAGCTCATAAAAGTTCCCACAATGGTCCTTGGAGAAAATTGAAATCCAAGGGTTGTTATTTAATAGCTATATTTTCTCTTAGCCAAATGTGACTGTGGATATACATAGCATAGCCTAGGAAACAACTTTCTCCTAGTAGTTTACAATAAGGAGCATCTTAACATTCTCAAAATGACTTTGTTATAAAACTTTTTTCATTACAGCATTATTTCTTTTGCCAAGCATTGTGCTGGGCCACATAAGTCTGCTCTCAATGAGCTTGCAGACTTAGAAGGCTCTATGTCACTTAGAATAAATTCCAAACTCCTTATTCCTCTCTGACCTCAATTAAGAACACCCCCCCACTGGCCTTTTGTCTTTGTTTTATCAAACTCCCCCCTCAGGGCCTTTGCACTTGCTGTACCTTCTACCAGACATTCTACTCCCCCATCTTTACCTCGCCAGCTCTTTCTTACCATTCAGGTTTCAACTCAAATGTCAGAGATGCTTCTCTAGACCTCCAAATTAAACAAATTAATGTTCTAGTCATTCTCTACCTCATTTCTCAAAGTAATGAACTTCCAATACTCAACATTTGTAAGTACTTGTTTTTAAAACTTATTTCTAGCCTTCCTTCTCTCAATATAGAGAAAGTTCCATGCTATGCCCCAGTGGCTGGATCAGTGCCCAACACATAAAAGTTGCACATTAAATATTTTAAAATTTTATTAGTATTGATAAATGATATGAGGCAAACAAAAAAAAAGCTTTGCAAAATGGTTTTTAAGGTGCTGTTTAATCTTAAGATTTATATGCTCTTAAATACTATCAAAGAGTTTAAAGCTTCATGGAGTTGAAAGGTAAAGAAAGGAAAGATGAATCCTGGTTCTGTTTGTGTCCTCTATGTCGGTTGGTGTGATAGAGGCATTCACAGAAGGTGCTGTTAGTGGGATTGGGAAAGATGCATATGATTCTTCAAGGTAGAGAATAAGAGGAAATTATTCCAGGTCAAGTGAACAGCCTGAAAGGCATGAAGAGATAAGAATGCACAGAATGTTACTAGAACAGAGGATAAATGGAAAGGAAGGGTAATTTGAGCATAGTCATGGAAGATTTTGGGCTTCATTCTGTTATCTGGTGGTGACAGGGATCAGGAAAGTAAAATGATCTCACTCATCTTATGGAAATCTTAGTTTGACAGCAGTGGGAAGAATGGATTTCTGTGGGTGTGAGCAGCAATGAATACTTTGAGATTTTGGCCAAAATACATGTGTGTGTGTGTGTGTGTGTGTGAGAGAGAGAGAGAGAGAGAGAGAGAGATTTGGACATTTTACTGGAGAGAGAAAACTGATAGCTTTCATCAGGCTCAACATAAAAGAAAAAAATAATAATAAATTAAAATATAAACACTGATGTAAAGGGAAAGTGAGAAGTACTCACATTGAAGATAAAGAAAAGATCCAGCAGAAGAAATATTTGCCCTTTTTTTTAAAGGTTATCTCCATGACTAGTATAAGCCCCCCATTAATTGAGTCTTCATACTTTTGGGAAATGCTCAATTATACATATCATAAACATTCAGGCAGATTATGCATTTCTAGAAGACAGGAGGAAGGCAATATTTTACTGACAATGTAGGAAAAGCTTAGACTACATCATATAAGACAGTAATTGCTTGAAGGTAGAAATAGGGGCAAATTCAGGTCTAACAAGCTAAGACAGAAAAAAAGATAGAAAAAGAGAAAAGTACAAACCTTACTCAGGTATGCTCTATGTGATTCTTGCCTCTGCCTCAGTTATCCATTCTTTTGTGGCAAGTGGGTTTCTCCTCCATGCAGAGCAGCCCCTCCCATACCCTATACATCAATGGTCAATTCTTTGGTCATCCGTGAACCAGCTCTCTGGTGATGTAATTGGCAAAACTGCTTGAAGTTTAAAGCATCAGAGTTAATCCGTCTTCCCTAAGTTATAATAACGCTATTACAGTGGGGGTAGAAATAGCCCCAAAGCAGAGAAGAGTGAGATCTTAACGGTGAAGTTGAGGAAAGAAGAATTAAAATGAGATGGTGACCAACGGGAAAACTTGATGCAAGTCAAACCAATGGTCATCTCTCCATGGGGATCAACTGGGGAAAAACCGAGGTCAGATAAGGACATTGGCAAGAGAAGCCAACAGGCAGTGGAGTCAGATGGCCTTGTCCTTGTAGAAGCTATGCATACCGCTTTTAAGAGGAGAAAGCTAGATTTCAGGAATTGGCTCCAATTCAGTAGGAAGAAGTTGCAGGAGCCAGGAGGCCGAAAGATGTCTGCCATCTGGAGAAACTGGAGGAAGGAAGATGGGAAGTCATGCCGATCAGGGGTGGGGACTCAAGAAGAAGGAAAGACTATTTGGCAGGGATGCCTTGGGTGGGGTCCGGTGCACCCACAGTACTAGGAGAGTCAGCAACAAAAAAAAATTATTTCCTTTCCAAATCCTGATACATCTATATTTTGAACTGACATTTAGGAAAACTGTCTTTAAATATGTAAATGTAGTGTTTCACATATGATCATCTTTTTAAAAAATGCATCAGAATCATTAACAGCAATTCTACAAAGTGCAATAAATTTATACTTTTTTGTTAGGGGTAAAAGGAAAAGATACCAGATCTCTCCAGATAGAGAATTTCTTCCTGGAGAAGAAAAAGAAAAAAAAAAATGCAGTGGAAGTCACTGAAATACTGGCAGGAAAACTTAAGGTTAATAGTGGTTACAGGTACAGGCTCTTAAATGAGACCAGGTAGATCAGATCCTGGCTCCACCATTTACCAATTATGGGTTCTTGGGCAAGTTCATAAACTCTGTAAACCTCAATTTCCTTCACCATACAGTGGGAATAGCACCCACATCAAGAGTTATTATGAGGATTAAAATTCAAAATAGTAATGCATGTAAATTATTTAGCACAGTGCCTGGTATATTTTGAGAGCTAAATAATTGTTATCTATCATCCCCATCATCACTGTTATTAGTTAATTAGAGAGAGCTTCCAGAATTATTCATGGACAGTGCTGATTAGTATTGGAGTCGTCCACACAGACATAGAGAACAGACTTGTGGTTACCAAGGGGGAGGGGGTGGCCGAGGGAAAGACTGGGAGTTTGGGATTAGCAGATGCAAACTATTATATATAGAATGGGTAAACAACAAGGTCCTACTGTATAGCACAGGGAACTATATTCAATATCCTGTAATAAACCAGAATGGAAAAGAATATGAAAAAGAATGTATATATATATGCATAACTGAATCACTTTGCTGTAAAGTAAAGTAACACAACATTGTAAATCAACAATACTTCAATAAAATAAATTTTTTTAAAAGTATTGAAGTCGTCCATCTTCTACTGATTTGCTGTATGAATTTCACTGAATGATTCAGCTGTAAAAGGGGAACAAGATCTGTCTCTAGGTTAAATCTCAAGAATTTAGATCATAGACATTGTTATTATTAACACTGCCGTGGCACAGACAGGGGTGTTGAGTCCTTGTGTCAACTCTACCGTGAACTCACAAGCCACACATCTGTACAAAGTTTATTGCAGTCTCCAAGGTTCATTTGAATTCTAACATTCTTTGATTCTGCAGCTACTGTTTCAGCTGCAGCACTTGTGAGCTAAAAATAATATAACTCCCCTTTGCCTGTATGGGTATGCTTATGGGTACTAAAAATGCAAAGCATGTGAGTATGTAACCTTCCACAGGTAAAAGATGGGTTACCCTGCTCAGCCCAGCCTGCCTTTCCACAACAGCCATTTTGTTCTGCCCTTGGCTGGCTGCCTCTTCAGTAATTTTCTGCAGCAAGCTCCATCCTTATCCCAGCCAGCAAGAAGAAAATGAATTTGCTCAGCAGTCCCAGGCATCCCTTTGGATGTTGCAGGAGAGAGCACGCCAGGCATTTCACTGTTAATTATCGGCAGCCTGGCTGCTGTGGTCCCTTGCTGTGCCAATTTGAGAGATGAGACTCTTTACACTGCTTATTAGGCTCAGCTAAATAAATATTACCCGGCATTAGTGTTGTCAGAGATACAGTCTGAATTCAACTCCCTGGAGTGGCTGTTGGTACCCAAGCTTTACACCATCACTTTTCCTTCCTGCCTTCCCTCTTTTACCACACCACCATTGATCTCTTTCGCTCCTCCCTGGACATTCAGCTGGATTCTGACATCAGGGGGCTGAAATATAATATCATTGATTTAGCTCCTTTGTTTAAGGTTATCAAACACCTGTACTATTAGATTCAAGGGCCTCAGTATTAATTACCTCCTATTCTTGACCCAACAGACTAAATTTCTCAGCCACGTGTTTTGAGTTAGATTTCCCCACCCTCCAAAAACTCAGGGGTGAATTTTGATAGGCTTAAGTCCCCTGACTGCAAAGATTGCTTTATAGGTGGGAATATGACCCTAATCAGGGCAATCATAGCCTGAAAGACTGAATTACAGAACTTATTTAAGCTATTTGGAAAACAGACTTTCTCTTCTTGGCTGGATGTTGAAGCTAGAAAATATAGCTACTGTTAGCTATTTTGTAACCATGAGGGTAGAAACTACTGAGAATGGAGCCAACACATAGAAAGTGACACAAAGAAATAGAGGGGGAGAAAAGCCCCATGCCTGGTCAAGCATTGAAGAGCTGGATCAAGCTTTACCTGAATTCATTCTAATTTTTGAACATTTCAGTTTTGCATCTATCACTTAAGCTTGAGTGGGAGAATTCTAATACTTTCATCCACATATATCTACTTGTTGTATGTGGTCTCCCTGATGTGTCTATTTGTAGCAAGTGCAGGTGGAGCCCTGCCATATCCCTTCAGCTCTTACCATAATAATTCTCTCCTACCTGAATTCCTACTCCTAAGAGTGTACTCTAGTGTTTCTGCCTTAGAACAAGACAGACCAAAGTGCTGGTTAATTAATACCCCTTTGAGGCAGCCCTCAGCCAGTAACTGGCAGAAGTTCATGGGTAAATACCCCAGCCTCCTTGCTCCCTTAGGATAACTCTGAGATACATTCTCTATATGGGCTCTCAGAGTTCCCCAGTGAGAGTGAGCCTGATTTGATAATGTGCCCCTAACTGTCTGCCTTCCTTTCCCCATCCCACCTCCTCACTTCTTTGCGGGCTTGTTGGCATCACCCTCTAACTAAACTACTTGCACTTGGGTCCCTGTGAGCTGAGACGTCACTTAACAGAGCAGCAAACTAGAGCTACATTGGCCCACAGGAATTTATAAAAAGTAACATCTACTTAGAACTTTAAAATGCACCCCACAATTTGTTTAACTTACCACAATTTCCATCTTTCCACCCCCAAACAGACTGGTGTATACACAGACCATTTGACGTTGACTCAGCCTAGAAAACAGCTATGAATTCAAAGCCCAGTAAGCCAGTGTGTTCTTTCTTGTCATTGCTGGCCATACAGAGGGTGATGTACTAGATGGAAGGTTTTAGGAGAGAAAGAGAAGTAAAAGCAAAAGCTAGCCAAGGTGTGAAGGATGCTCGTTAATTCCCAGGCACCTACAACGGCAGTGAGCTGTCTAGACGCATCCATGGGAAGAATCAAGTCACTGAGGTTACTAATTTGGTGGTCCTGAAAGATGAGCAACACAGACATGTTTAATCTCTGGACATGTTTAATCTCTCCCAGTTTCTAAGCCCTCTTTGCTAAGGAAAACATCACCAGGCATGGGGGCTTTGCCAGAAACATGCATTTGCACTCCAAATGGTACCTGTCAGATGAAAACCGCACTTTGAAATAATGCACTCTGACTAGTCTCACTAATGGGATGTTGTCTATTATTTACATGAAAAATGTTGAAATGCAGACTCCTTTGTTTTATTTTTATTTGGGGCATTTAAAAGAAAACATTCAATCTCATGCCAGTGGGAAAAGGTTCATTTCCCTTTCTGTGTTCCTTTCCATCTTCTAATCCTAGATTCTTGCCAAAGAACACATATGGCCAACAGGGCTTGCACTGAACCCTGTGCAATTCCATTTCCCTCCTATTAGAAAGTACAATCATGGGATAGAAGAGTTAGCACCTTCAAGGTAAAATAGCTCAACTTCCTCATTTTACCAACAAGGACAGGGAAGGCATGAAAGTCTCAGATGACAAAGATGGATGGGACTTGAAGGGCATCTGATCCAATTCACCCCTGCCACAGATGAGGAAACTGAGGTACAGATCAGTGAAAGACTTCGTTCAAGATGTCACAGGTGGTTAGGGACAAAGTTGAGGCTGGCACTGAGGAATCTTGATTCCATCCACTGCCCCTCCTCCTCATACCATGCTCATTAATTTTGGTTTAACTTTGAATTTTTGTTTCACTTGCACGTTTGTTTTATCTTAAGCTCACATTTCAACCCTATAATTTATCTTGGATTTGGTGTGGGATGTTTCTTCTTAGAAAACCTGAGATTATACAATTGCATTTAGGGGTCTTGCCTAAATAATTGCACTGGGGAGAAATCCTCTCAGTAATGAATTTTGTCACTGGGAAATCACTAGAAAGACCCCAAGGCCTTTCTTTCTCTCTTCAGATACAGCCTGAAATCAGATTATACTGATCCAACCTTAGTCCATTTGGTATGATGCTCATTCCTAAGTTCAAACCAGTTCCTGGGCCTGAGCCCAGGTACTGGTGTGGCCAGAAAAATGCCAGAAGCCATATGGCCTCCCCAGGCCACCTCCCGGATGAAGTTGGATGGCACACCTAGGAACAATCTCACTCCAAGAGATAGAACAGATGGCACCCCAGATATTAATATGTAGAATGTAGACTGCTAAGGTTGTTAAATAAGTTTATATTTTTAGATGGATTCATGAAAATCAAGAATTTTAAAGCCAAAGTGAAAGCCAAGCAAAGGAAACCACAAGACACTGTTCAAAGCTGTGCATTATTCTGTATTTGCTGGCACTGCCTTCCATAGCATCCTCCAACCTCCATAAAAACCATTGGAAAATAACCAGGAAGAAATTAAGTTACAACAAGAAAGGACTTTGGCTTCAGAATTCCATGCTGTGAGACCCTAGAAATGATACTGATGGCTACATTGTCATTTGGCAGAACAAGAAGCAAGCTGAATTTTTCCCTGTCTTCACCACCTTGTTCCATGTTCCTTTCCCGATAATCCCACCCTGACTATCCCACCCCACCTCAAACTACTTATGCTTCATTTTGGCTGCACCAGGAACAAGGCCTAAGGGGTATAACAACAATGCAAATCACTGAATCAGTGGAATTGGTTAAGAAGGTGGACTTGTAAGAATCTCCAATACAAACAGGACCCATCAGAAGGCTTTAAGTGCTTTGCCCATTGTCAGTACCACCTTGCATATGAAGTTATTTCCAGTTTACAGAACACTCTCATACTCCTGATCTCATCTGACTTTGATCTTTGTAACAACCCTATGAGATAAATAGAGAATGAATTATTACCCTCATTTTATAGATGAGGAAATGGAGGCTCAGAGAGGTTAAACAGATCACTCAGAGATGCACAGATGATAAGTGGCACCACTGGGACTTGAACCCAAGACTCTTTGATTCCATGTCTAGCATTGCATCTGATTTGGCACTTGCCAATGAATTAACAGCCAAAAGGGCCTTCATGGGGGAATAATTCCAACTGCTGCTAGAACAGCCTAATCCATGGATTAACTGATTTTAATGAGTTAGAACATCAGGGGGTGGAATAAAGTAATATTCCCATATTCTGGGAACATTCCATGTACAGAAACTAGATTCTAATTTATGCATTATTGATACTTAGTGCTTCACTTCTCACTGTATCCATGACCTTTTACACTTCCTCCCATTGGAGACAGAATATATTTCCCTTCTTCACTGATGATGAGTTTGGCAATGTGATTTGCTTCACCCAATGAAACGTTAGCAAATGTGATGCAACAAAGACTCAAAATGAACTTGCTTAGTTGAGTTTGCCATCTTGTGCTCTTATTATCTACCCAAAGTAGCTCACTGAACCAAGCCCATCTGAACTCATCCCAGATCATCCAACCTCCATCCAACCAGTGACACATAGTAAGAAAAAAAAGATTATTTGAAATAATTGAGTTTGGGGTTGATTTGTTATATAGCAATAGCTGACTGATACACTACCTTCCTTTCATCTTTCCACCTCCAATTGAACACAGATAGGGTTTGCCATTTGTTATCATTACTCTGTTTCTTTCCAGGCAGTGAATCACCACATCTTCTTAAGTCCTAGATTAGCAGGGGTTTCAATATCAGGATCTGTATCATCATAGGATTATGAAAAGCTACCATTAAGGACCCAGTAAAACAGTAAAAATAAGGTGGACGAAGATATACCCACAAAGGAGAACCTCATAGGTACCAGATAAATATTCAATGACTGATCAAAAACTTTGGTCATTTAAAGGCTATTTTAGAGTTAGCATGTTAGAGGAAACACATTGTCATTAGACAATATTTTCTATGTGCTTTTTTACATGGTGACTTGGTGCTTGGTGTGCTAGGAAGACAGACTGCCCATCCCCTAGTGGCTTATTGACTAAAACAGACAACACAGAGGCAGGCAACTGGTAGAAAATGTAGAATAGGTGTTGGATAAATTGATATTAAAAGGGTAAGGTTAGATATTTTCTTTGGTTTGATTCTGCCATTTTGGCTTTGTTGGATGCATCATCAAAGCCCCCAAAAACCCAGTTCTGCTGGCTCCCTAGAAACCTGCATCAGGCTTCCAGCTCTAGAAAATTACATGCTTTTCTTGGTATTCAGGAGGTTCAAATCCCCTAGTTCTCTAATCAACTGCTCCAAGCTGGGGTGGGGTGAGGAGTGGGGGAGGGGGAGGGTGTACCAATAGCAGCCCACTTACAGCAAGGAGGTAGCTATTCATCAGTTATCTGCAGACAGTTTCCTGGAGATGATGGAAAGACTATGTCTAACACCTGGTCAGCACTCAAGAACATTTGCTAAATGAAAGAAGGAGGAAGACAGGAACCAGTCCCTGCCCTCCCCATCCTTCCATCTTCCACTCTGTTTCATGTCAGTTTGATCAAGTAGTATCCATTGTCTGGTTCTCTCCAACTCTCATTGGTTCCAGCCCTATGATTCAGCCATTACACCCCTCCAAATTTCTTCATTGATTACATCCTCCCCCCAATCCCTGGCATGGTGACCTTGATACCTGCAGATTTTCCATTTCAGCTCTCAACCTCTTTCTTAATGTGCCCCACTGCAAGGTATTTTGTACATAGTTCCCACCCTGACTGTAACTCCAGAAAGATGGACTTTGATTCTCAATTTTTTAAAATATTCTTTATAACAGCATCACGCTGGGCACTGAAGTACCCAGTGCTGTGCCACCTACAAAGAACTTTATTCTACAGTAACTCATCTGACCTTCACCGCAGGTGGATAGTACAACCCTACCTGTTCAAATGAGGACTTGGAATAAAAAGAGGGTCACAGAGTTGGAATACAGAGCAACCAAGATGCAAATCCAGTTTTCCTGTCTCCAACTCTGGGAATTATTTCTTTGCTTCATGCTATTTTTTAAAAGTACTAGCACTGCTGAAATTCTTGGATATCCTTTATAATATTCCAATTTAAAAGAGAAAATTTTAAATTGCTAAGAAAAGAACTAGTTGGTATGGCACACAAAAATGGCCACAAGAAGACTGAACGACTTAGAATGCCCATCTTTGCCAAAACTGACCATTAGCCGTATTCCAATGCATTAATATAGATCTTATGATTCTGGGTTCCGTTGGCAGGACTCTCTCTTCCAAAAATAGCTTCAGATTTAATGGGTAGAATGAGATTCAGTACAAAGGCCCTGCACTCTTTAAAACTCGGCTTCCAGCCAAGACTTCAAAGCTGACTAAAGAAGAAATGTCAGGAAAGACCAAAGGCTGGCACCGCATCACAAATCATTCAACATCTATTGGAACTTCCTACTTTTTTAAATATTTACTTCCCAGAGTAATGGGGCCCTTGGGCTTTTGGAGGACCCTAAAAACTGCATCTTGAGAAGGTGTCCAGCTTATTCAGTAGCCATTGTCCAGTCTGATTTCATTTTGAGATCATTTCCAAATAACCAGCTTGAGCATGAAATACTAGAAAAGTTCTAGGTTCAGGTGGAGGTGACAAGGGCATAGCTCCTGGCTGTTGCATGAACTGACTGTGTGAAGTTGAGCAAATTCCTTGGCCGATTCTGACCTCATTCTTTCCACAGATATTTATTTGAGCACCTACAGTGTGCCAGGCACTGGAAGTAGAAGAGCCCACCAGACAAAGATCTTGCCCTCAGGGAACTCACATTCTAGGGGAAATGTATGATAAGCAGATAAGTAAACATATAATAAGGACATGAAAACAGCAAGGAGACCTATGGAGACAGCACAGAGAGCTATTTTGGATAGGGTTCTATTTTGGGGAGGGTAGTCTTTTGGGCAGAGTAAAATGAAAGAAATGTCTGGGGGAAGAGAGTTCTAGGTGGAGGGGACAGCATGCCGGAAGGGCCACTGGTAGGGGTGCACCTGGTGTGTTCATGGAACAGGGAGAAGGCCAGATCCCTTGCTCTGGCTGGAGTAGAGTGATAGAGGGGAAAGGGGACGGGGAGGAGGTGAGCGTAACTGGTGCCCAATCTCGGAGGGTCTTTAGGCTTGGTAATGACTTGGGATGGGAAGTCACTGGAGAGATCTGAGCAGGTGACAGTATAATCTGACTTACGTTCCAGGAGCATGACTTTGGCTGCTATACAGAGGAAGGACAGCCTTTTACTCATCTGGAAGCAAACTGGTACAGATTAGAGAAACAAAGAGGGCTTCCCACTCACCCTCTGTGAGCTGAGATCCCAAGTCATAGGCTTTGCTGAACAAGTCACTGCCCATCTTGGTGGAAGCACCTCCAGGCTGGGGCAGCTCTTCCATCCCAGAGGCCCGGGGCAGTGCCATTCCTCTGCCATTAGCCTATGGAGGAAGGACAGATTCTAGCCAGCAGGAGCTCCTGGGGGACCTGGTGACCTCCCTGCGGCCCCTGGAGCTCAGGGTGGCTTTTCAGAGATGGCCGCTTTGGGTAGTTCCAGATAAAAATGACCCAGTTTGCTGCTCTTCATTTCCAAGCAGCCTCCAGCCTTTCTTCCCAAAAGGTAATGTGGAAAGGTCAGTGGGATTGAAGCACTTGGCCTTGGCCCAACTGAGTGATTATTCTGTGGATGCTCAAGGCTTCAGGAGCTTATTTCTTTTTCTGGGTCACCTGCTTGGTGCGAATTCACCCAAATACAGCAGTTTGGTATTTTTAGAGCTATACATTTTAAGTGCATTTCTACTCTCCTACAAAAATTCAAGCTAGGGTTGGGGCAGGGTCCGTCCCTCTGTTTGAAACTTAGAGACCCACCCGGCCTCTTAGCTCCCACCACGGCTGCTGGAATCAGTCCTCTGCACCGCCGCGTCGTAGCCACTCCAAGAATCCTGAGTCATTTCACTGGTTCTGTTTTTCCACCCTTTTCCCGGGCAACGTTTCCTGAGGCCAAGGAACACTGCAGCTCGGCGATCGCCCCCCCTTCAGCAGGGCAGGCACCCACACCCCTTGGCCTCCCTCCGGCGGCCGCGGCTCAGGGCTGCGGCGGAAGGTCGGGGAGCCGGATCGCCCCGCGAGCAGCAGGCGCTGGCGCGGGGCGCGCGGCGCGCAGGGTGGGCGGAGGCGCGGCGCGGGCGGCGCTGAGCTGGGCGGCGGGGATTCGCCTGCGCGCGGGCTGGGAGGCGGGCCCCTGACTCACGGCGGTACCCGCGGGGCTGCAGCCCGGCCTCCCCCGCCCCCTGCCATCTGCGGCGGAGGCGAGGGGCGCCGGGCCGGCCTCCCCTGGCTCGGGGGTCCTCTGGAGGGCTTTCCGAACAGCCCGCGCTCATTTCCGCGGGAGCCCTAGGGGCGCTGTACTGTCACTGTTTATTTCCACTTCTGCCCCGGGAGACTCCGACGGGACAGAGCTTTCATCCACCCCCCGATGAATTCGGGGCCGTCGCACTTGGCACCGTTCCTGGCACGTCATCACGACTTGGGGGATCAGTAAACAGCAGTGGAAGGAAGAGGGAGGGAGGGGGAGGAGAGAGACAGGGCGGGAGAGAGGAGAGAAAACGGAAGCGGCCTCGAGCCTCCTTGTCTGCAGAAGCGCTGCCCGTCTCCCTTTGAAACAGGGATTAAAGCCGTGTTTAACCCCTTGGCTTGGCCGCCCCTCACACACCTCTGGCATCGTCCTCAATATTTATGCTTCTAGAGTGACAGTGATGTGATGAGGAGGGAAGGAAAGGACAAGGAGAAAAGGGGGCGTCTCTTGCTCTTAAACATGAGGGGGTCACAAACACTGCATTGTCCTCCAACCACCAGTTGCCCCCCTCCCTCAAAGCAAAGCAGGCTGGCGGCCCTTCCCTTCCTTATCATAACCGCAGAATGTGCAGAGCCTGGAGCATTCTCAGACACGTCTAGGACCCCACGTTACAGATGAGGAAACTGAGGTTCAGGGAGGCTCTGTCATGTGCCCAAGTCGAGGAAGACAGGACAGGAATCAATGAGTTGGAGCTTGGATTTCCAATCCCTTATCCTGCCTACTGCATCCCACGGCCTCTGTCTGAGCTTTCTCCTCTCCCTAATTTCCCAAAATGAAAGTTCTGGAAGAAGCCCCATATTGTGTTTTGCTCAGGGCCTGGACTCTGAACATGTGGAATTCTGGATGCAGAGACCCAGGCAACCAGCAGCCTCTGAAACCTCCACCCACCAGCGGGGAGCAGCTGGCAGAGGCTGCCTGACAACAAGCTTTCTGGGGCAGCTCTGCGCACGGAGAGGTGTGTCGCTTGCAGCTCCAAAAACAGATTTTGCCGTCTCATCCCCACATTTGCAGTCTCCAGTTGGCTTCTTGTGATTGGCCAGAACTTTTCCTCACTAGAAAGATGAGGAGAATTTGCCTCCTCCAACCGGCTGGGAGAAAACATTCTGCAGCAGGAAAGATGGGAATGACTGTTCCACCCCCTCTAATGGGGACCAGGGGGATAGGCGTGGGCTCCACGGGCTGAATGACGCCAGGGACCCCCAAGGGTCCCTACACCTGACCCTGGGGGAGGTGGCCTCTGACGGGGTAACTGACCTTGAACCTTTCAGTCTGTAATTGGGGGTGTCGGAGTGGATTTTCTGGCTT
This sequence comes from Balaenoptera physalus, assembly GCF_965194825.1. Lineage (NCBI taxonomy): Eukaryota > Metazoa > Chordata > Mammalia > Artiodactyla > Balaenopteridae > Balaenoptera > Balaenoptera physalus. The sequence continues at coordinate 39,148,555 of NC_138898.1, forward strand.
TCTGGACCAAAACGTTTCTCAAAATTTAATTTCAAAAGTTGTCATCAGGGGCTTCCCTGGTGGCGCAGTGGTTAAGAATCCGCCTGCCAATTCAGGGGACACGGGTTCAAGCCCTGGTCCAGGAAGATCCCACATGCCACGGAGCAACTAAGCCCGTGCGCCACAACTACTGAGCCCGTGCTCTAGAGCCCACAAGCCACAACTACTGAACCCATGTGCCACAGCTACTGAAGCCTGTGTGCCTAGAGCCTGTGCTCCGCACCAAGAGAAGCCACAACAATGAGAAGCCTGTGCACCTCAACAAAGAGTAGCCCCCGCTCGCCATAACTAGAGAAAGCCCGCGTGCAGCAACGAAGACCCAACGCAGCCAAAAATAAATTAATTAAATAAATAAATTAAAAAAAAAAAAGTTGTCATCAGGGCTGGCAGCTTGTGTACACAGCAGGTGGTTGCTAATAAACTTCAGTTTGGGGGCAATTACAGCTACCTGTCTGCCGACCGCAGTCCACTCCCATGCCAACTGCACCACACTGATTCTTAGCTTTCTCCAGTGTCGGGAACTCTGCCCTGAGAGATGCCCTCTTTTAGCCTGACCCGCAGGCTTCAAGGCATTTCCCAGGGTCAGGCTTAATTAGCTATTAATATCCCTAATGCAGCAGTTCTGGCCTGGGCTACTCATTAGAATCACCTGGAGAGGCCACACCTCAGACCGAATAAAGCAGTATTTCTGGAAGTGTTTTCTAAAAGTCCCCCTCGCGTGACTATAATACACAGTGAGATTGAAAGCCATTGGTCAGATGGTAACTGCTGGTTTTACCTGCCCACATCTGTCCCCCTTCTAGTAACAGCACCTGATGTTCCGGGGAAAATCCCACTCTCTCTTAATCCACGTGATTGAGTGGTGCTTGCCCCACCCTCACCTCCCACTCTACCCTTCTCTGGGGGGCTAGCAGGTTACCAGTTTGGCTAATTAGCATTTGCCATTCCCCTGGAGAAAGCAATCCGTTCAGGCACACTATGTGACCCGAGGAGTCCAGTGAGAATCAGCCAGAAGACTTTTGCTGAAACTACTGCGAAGGGAAAGTTCTCTTTATGCTGCAGTTATTCAGCAGAAAACATGGGAGCCCCAGGCTGCCAGCAACCATTTTTGTCACCATGTGGAGAAAGCCTGCCTGTAAATTAAAACAACACAGGGGAAAAGAGAGATTACTGATGGAGTGAAAAAGACGGAAACCTAATTAAAACCATGCCTGAAGCCAGATACCCTTCAGTAACAAAAACAAATAAATTCCCCCTCTTCACTCAAGCCAGTTTGAGCTGAAATTTCTGTGATGGGCCAGCATCAGAATTAATCTGTTACATAACTAGGTGTTACCTTGAAATGCAATGAAAAGAGTTCTCATCTGAAGGGTCACCACACAAGTGAGCTTAGATGTTCATGGGGAATAGTCCCAGGCATCTAAAGACAGCAAGAGCATGATGCCCACCTTCAAGGATGGTGGCTGTCAGAGGTGAGCGGTGTAGAAACTAAAGACAGACATGTCCTACTGCACTGTTTTCTTCAGTGAACATCAAGAGCCATGAGTAGCTAGGCCTTAGCTAAATGAGAAAAAGCTTGAGGCAGAAATAAGTAGGTCCCAGGGATAATGTGTGGACTAAATTTTAACCATGTCTGTTAGAGCTCTTTAAATAGCCAATAGAACAATGATACAGGAAGTTATACAGACAAACAAAAGCAGACAACAGACCATCAAGACAATGCATTGGATGCTTTCTTGGTCAGGGGAAGTTTCCTGGAAAATGTACCCTCTGTCTGAAGGTACAAGGGAGGGAAGGGTAATTGACTCACTGAATTTTCAATTTGAAAATTATATCAGTTAGCTATTGCTGCATAAGAAACACCCCTAAACTTGGTAGTTTAAAAAAAAATGATTTATTTGGCCCAGCAATCTGAGTTAGGGTCAGCTGGATCCTTCTTCTGGTCTCAGTTGGGCTCACTCATGTATCTGCAGTTAGATTCTGGTCAGTTTCTGGAGTTGGCTGGCTGTTGGCTGGCATGATGGGGTGACTGGGCCATGTGTCTCTCACCCTTTAGCAGGCTAGTAGCAGCCTAGCCTGGGCTTATGTACATGGTGGAGGCAGGCTTCCAAGAGTGAGAGGAAAATCAAACAAGGAATCTTGGGATCAAGGCTTAAAACTTGCACATTTTCATTCCACCCCACTATTGGTCAAAGCAAGCCACAGCTCCACTTTTTAAGGGGAGGAGTTGCAAAGTCACATTACAGTGAGCCAATAAGAGGTGATTTGGCCCAACTTTTCCTATCTGACAGGTGAGAAACTACAACGAGTGAGCTTACCCAGGTCCCCCTCTGATTATGGAGGAGTATTCTGGCCTCCACACTTGATGATTTGTCTACTACACTTCCCTTTTCTTAGTTATTTCTCTTACAATGTAGATCACTTGGCGTCTAGTAAATTTTCCATAAAGTGACTAAGGATGACATTGTTTAAATTTGCTACTTTATAATTAAAGAAACTGACACTCTTCTTCTCAAGGTCATCCACCAAATATATTGGGGTTCTTTCTCTGGACTGGGCACTGAGACACAACAGAAAACAGGGCAGACATGGATTCTATCTGCACAAAGCACAGAGTTTACCATCTAAATGGGGTATCTGGACCTGAACCAAGACCATCCAATTCTTCCTCCGGACATACTTTTCATCCCCAGTTGCAGTTATGATTCTGATCTGTATGCTGATCTGTATTTCAAAGCCAGCTGTTTGCATTTGTGATGGGAACGATCTATATTAATTTACAGAGTTCTCAGCCTACGCTTATTCCTTTTTCTACCCCTGCTAAGGAGAATTTTCTCTTTGACTACTCAGCTTTGTCTCTTCTCCCCTGGAGAGTTCTGTCTTTGTTGGGTAAGGTCCCAGGCTTTTGTGACAGCTGAATATGGAAAATGGATAGAGACAGTTTGGAAGGAGCAGGAGGAAAGAATTGAGAAAATGATGAGACAGAAGAGCCATGTGTATTGGGGCTTCAGATAGCACAGAAGTGTGAATAGAAAGGAAGGAATTTGGAGAATGAGAAGGTCCAAATATAGGACCATATAGGTTATATGAAAACCAGAGAAAAAAGAATTTTAAAAAATACTGTCCTGAATTATGAATTGGGTCTCTTTTTTCTTCCAGATATGCAAAAAAGGGGGGCTGTTTAATACTTCCCCCAAAGTTATGTGTCAATTTTATTATTTCAAGACATTTAGCATTTGCCTGATTTTTTTCTATAGTAAACCACGCTCTAATATTTGCCTGCAGGTTCCAAAGCACTATAGATTTCTTTTTTTTTTTCTTTCACTTCTTTATCTATTAGATATGATAGTAAAATTGAATTTTGGCACTCAAAGAGGACTTAGAGAAAATAGCCCTCTCTCTGTTTTCAGGAACTGTACTTTGAGATATTTTCTAAAAGTACAGAAAATTGGACGGAATGATGAAACAAACATTACTTAATTACTGTTAACCCTTGAATGCCAGGGGTGAAGGACACCGATCCCAGTGTGGTAGAAAATCCAATTATAATTTTACAGTTGGCCCTCCATATCCTTGGTTCTGCATCTGTAGATTCAGCCAATGGCAGACCTTGTAGTATTGTGGCATTTACTGAAAAAAAAATCTGTGTATAAGTAGACCAGTGCAGTTCAAATCCGTGTTGTTCAAGGGTCAGCTGTATACCTCCTTCAGAATGTTTAATTAAAATAACTAGAATATTATACATGAGCTAAAGTCTTACTTATTCTATTTCTCTAGCCCATCTTTTCCCCCCTCAAACTGACTGACATAAATTTAGCATGTTATCACCCAGTCCAGATTTTTCTATTTTGCCACATACATGTGGGAGATATATAGAGTTGTTTTTTTATATGGATAAATCTTATCAGGCTGAATGTAATGTTTTTCCATTTCTTTTTCCATTCAACATTTTTTAAAATCTATGTTGATTTATATGGCTCTAGTTCATTCATTGTAACTGTTACATAGCATTCCATCACGTGAATATATAACCTTCCATTTTTATAGCTCTTTATGTTGTTTCCAAATTTTCTGTAGTACAAACAGTGCTGCAGTCTACACAGGACTTTGATGTGTCTTCTGTGACCATGTGGGACACCAGCCTTCTTTTAGTACTTTCCTGATATATCAAATGCCTTTTCCATCTCTTATTTCTAACCCTTCTGAGTTTTGTTACTTAAGTGCATCTCTGGAAAGTGACAAATAGATGGATTTTTTAAAACAATTTGATTATCTCTAGTTTTTATATAATCTATTTCCATCATTATAATTACTGACATGTTTGGACTTATCTCTGCTATCTTATTTTGTACATTCCATTTGGGAGATTTTTCTTCACTTCTTTTTCTTCCTCTCCGTGAATTTTGTTGGATCCATTTCCTTCTGGCTTCCTTTACTGGTCCCATTTTATTTCTACTATTTTAGTGGTTACCCTTAAATGTTTAACATGTATACTTAAGAAATTGCAAGTTAATCTTCATCCTTCTCCTTCTTCCAAACAGTACAAGAGTTTAGAATGCACTAACTCTGACCTACGCTCACTCATGTTATTATTTTCTAGTATGTTTGTTCTGGCATTTCTATGTATAATATTTGAGATAGAAGGAGAGCTCTCCTGGGTCAGGTCAACCTTCCATTGAAAGTCCCATAATAGAATTTCTAAAGATTGAATATTTGAAAATTCTGGCTGTGCACAAAAATGTTAATAGTAATTACTGTAGAATGATGTGATGAAAAGTGATTTTTTATTCTTTTCTATATTTTTGTGTTTCTACATTTTCTCCATAATGAAAAACTGGAAAGGAAGAAAAAAAGAAAGAAAGAAAGAAAGAAAGAAAGAAAGAAAGAGGGCTTCCCTGGTGGCGCAGTGGTTGAGAATCTGCCTGCCAATGCAGGGGCACGGGTTCGAGCCCTGGTCTGGGAAGATCCCACATGCCGCGGAGCGACTAAGCCCGTGAGCCACAATTGCTGAGCCTGCGCGTCTGGAGCCCGTGCTCCACAACGGGAGAGGCCACGATAGGGAGAGGCCCGCGCACCGCGATGAAGAGTGGCCCCCACTTGCCGCAACTAGAGAAAGCCCTCACACAGAAACGAAGACCCAACACAGCCATAAATAAATAAATAAAATTATAAAAAGATCTTGCAAAAAAAAAAAAGAAAGAAAGAAAGAAAGAAAGAAAGAAAGAAAGAAAGAAAGAAAGAAAGAAGGAAGGAAGGAAGAAAAAAGAAAGAAAGAAAGAAAAAAAAGAAAGAAAGAAAGCAAGAAAGAAAGAAAGAAAGAAAGAAAGAAAGAGGAAAGGAACTTTTTTTTTTACTACTTTATTCTCATTTTTCACTGTAGTTTTCATTTTAACTAATGGTGGGATATAATTTCAAACTTGCCAATTAAGAGTAGTTTGATCAGGACTTCCCTGGTGGCACAGTGGTTAAGAATCCGCCTGCCAACGCAGGGGACACAGGTTCGAGCCCTGGCCCGGGAAGATCCCACATGCCATGGAGCAACTAAGCCCATGTGCCACAACTACTGAGCCTGCGCTCTAGAGCCCACAAGCCACAACTACTGAAGCCCGCTTGCCTAGAACCCATGCTCCGCAACAACAGAAGCCACCACAATGAGAAGCCCGCGCACCACAAGGAAGAGTAGCCCCCACTCACCGCAACTACAGAAAGCCCGCGCACACCAACAAAGACCCAACGCAGCCAAAAATAAATAAATAAATAACTTTAAAAAAAAAAAGAGTAGTTTGATCTCTATCATGTGTCAGTTATAAATTGACACAACAATGCCACATAACAAACGATCTCAAAACCTCAGCGGCACGCAACATTGAGCATTTATTTCTCACACATCTGTATCTGCTGATCTTGGTCTGGGTCTGGTATGGTAGACAGAATAATGGTACCCAAAGATGTCCATGTCCTAATCATCAGAATCTGTGAATATATTACCTGCCATGTAAAAGGAACTTTGCAGCTGTGATTAAGGATCTTGAGATGGAGAGATTACCTTTGATTATCTGGGTGGACTTGATATAATCACAAGGGTTTATAAAAGAGATTGGCAGGAGTTCACACAGGAGAGATGCTATGCTGCTGGCTTTGAAGATGGTAGAAGGGTCCATGAGTCAAAGAGTATAGGCAGCTTCGAAAAGCTAGAAAAGACAAGGAATCAGATTTTCCCCTATAGCTTCCAGAAGGAATGCAGCTCTGTGGACCCATTTGAGACTTCTGACCTCCAGATCTGTAACAATAAATTTGTGTTCCTTTAAGCCACTAAAACTGTGCTTATTTCTTACGGTGTCAAGAGAAACCTTATACATCTGGGGATATCTGGAAGTTAGCTGATCTAAAATGACTTCAGCTGGGATAACTAGGATGACTCAGCCCTCCTCCACATAACCCTTAATCCTGGGCATGTTTTCATGATGATGGCAGACACAAAAGTGCAAGAAAATGGAAACACACGGGCCTTCTGAGACTTAGGCTTTGAACTGGAACAAATCCCTTCAGCTTCATTCTATTCACTAAAGCAAGTGACATAGCCAACTCCAGATCCAAGAGTGTGGAAATAGACTCCACCCTAGACTCTACCTCATTAGAAAGAGGAGCTATGAGGTCCCATGATAAAGGACATAGATACAGGATACGCAAAGAATTAGGGAAAATGATGCAGTCTACCAGAATGAGGTTAACACAGTCTCTTTCAGATTAACCTAGTCTCATTTAGTAGGTACATGATTAATCACTTTTAATTCCAGATGCTCTATCAAGATAATATCTCTTCTTTCTCAGTTGGTTTCACAATCTGATCATCCCTTCTACATTCTTACCTACATGTGGTTCTCTGTTCTCTGTTGATTCCCAATGACCTCAAGTTCAGATATACCTCACCTTACCTGGTAAAACTCTAATCTTGCTGCATTCAGTGCTGATGGGTCTTGTGTAATTCATGGTCTGCCCTTGCTAAATTGTCCTTCTCTTTGGGTCTTGGTGGTGATACTCCTCCTCTGAGGAAATTGTAATGATCCCCATTCAACCTTTAGCCTGAGTGACCCACCTTGCTGTCCTCTACTATAAAATCACCACACCCTTTACTGGGAAGAGTCCCCTAATGGAGTCATAAGGCAGCTCCCTCAACTGTCTTACATGTCCCTCTGTCCCCTATCCCCTGGAGCATGCAGGAAATTCTGAATTTTTTATAAAACATTCTCAGACTAAAGCAGGTGGCATAAGCTTTTTTGCTGATTAACCTCATCATGTCATGTGTGCATTTCCATTTTGCCTTCACCTCCTTCTGTTGGCATAAGAGTCTTCTAATAATCTTTAAAATTTCCTAGGATCTACTCATAAGAGTGAGAAATTATTCTTCATACTCTGGCACTTCTCCAGAGCAGTCTGGCTATTTCTCCCATTGTATTTATCTTGCATGATTTTGGCTCTAAATAACAGAAAGCCTGACTCAAACTGATTAAACAGGATATAAAATTATTATATTACAAAATGGGAAGTCTAGTATTAGAATTGCTTGGTTCAAGACCTCAGCAATATCAGCTGGAATGTGGGTTCTTTTGGCTTTTTCCCTCTGAGAGCCACACTGTTGGCCTCATTCCAAAGCTGGCTTCCCACTTGGTCAGGAGTTGGCTGTAAATAGTACTGGCATCCTGCTTCCTCCATCACCAGTGGGAGAGGGAAGGAGAATAACTTCTCTGTAACCTTGTAGTAAAAGGTTTTTCCTTCAGCCTGATTGGACCAACTCAAAACAAACAAGAATGGACAAAAGAATGCCACATGCTGATTGGCTAAAACCTGGGTTTCCGAAACAGTTTCCATCAAGGGGATTACCATCATTAAGCCCCACCCCTGTAACTGGAGGTGAGTTCAGTTTCCTAGTAACAAGGACTGTGTGAGATAAAGATGGACACTAACAAAATCTTCATTCTACCAATAAGGAGATAGGCAATTATAGATGCTTGCTGTTCAACAACAATGTCCCCTAAAACCATCTTTTGAAAGATTTTTTATACCTACTCCAAAGAACCAGTACATTTATATCTGGCCTCTTGTCCTTCAGTTTCCCTCTCTCTTTTAGTAGTGGGAAACTTTCCACTCCTTTCTGTCTCATTGAAATTCTCTTCAAATATAGAATAAATTCTCTCTACCTCTTGTGTTCAGACTCCAATTGCTCTTAATATGTAAGGGAAAATTTTTAATTTAAAATTTCCTTTTTTCCTTGGCAACAAAAGCTAGCTTCCTAAACTTTTGTTTCACTAGACTTAAGTAAGCCCCTTTTATAATTCAATGACTCTCTGCAATTGACTGGAGGGCATCTGCCTTCCCCATGAAGATATGAATGCCAGTGATCCAGTGAGTAGAGAGTAGCAAGGCAGCAAGACAAACAGATCTACAGGAAATTCAGGATGTATTATAGAAAAAGAGCAAAAAAATATTTTCTTCCCATCACACTTCTGCCTGCCTGGTTTTTCCTTTAGGCAGAGAGATTAGAACCTTCAAATCTCTGACAACCTCAGCTCTGTTCCTGTTGCTTAACATCCAGTCCAAACAGCTTTCCCAGTTATTCTCTAGTTTACCATTATATTAGCTTCCTTCCTAGAAATTATTATAATTTGTAATTATCTATTTATTTGCAATTATGCCTATTTTTTTTTGCTAGTTTATTGCCTGTTTCCTACACTTGAATGTAAGATCTATGAGGGTGGAGACCTCAACTATATTGTTCACTACTTTATTTCCAGCATTCAGCAGAGGACCTGGCACATCTATAGACTTTCAATAGTTATTAGTTGGATGAATGAATGAATATATTTTCTCTTTCTAAACTGAATAACCCTTACACAGTTTAGCATATTCAGATCCATTATCTTAGCTGATTCTCAGAATGAAGTTATTCTGTCCACCAACAATAATAATGACACTAATATTAAGATACAGAGATGTTAAGTGACTTGCTCAAAGACACACAGGAAGTGTTAAAGATGAATCTCAAACTCAGGTCTTTTGTCTCAAGTCCTGTGCTCCCTCCATTCTGACCCATGATTTAAAGTTCTCAAAATTTGGCATCCAAATTGAAAAGGAAGAAGTAAAACTATTCCTATTTGCAGATGACATGATACTATATAGAGAAAACCTGAAAGACTCTGCCAAAAAACTATTAGAACAAGTAAATGAATTCAGTGAAATTGCAGGATAAAAATTAGTGTACAGAAATCTGTTGTATTTTTATACACTAACAATAACTATCAGAAAGAAATGATGAAAGCAATCTCATTTACAATTGCATCAAAAAGAATAAAATATCTAGGAATAAATTTAACCAAGGAGGTAAAAGACCTGTACTCTGAAATCTATGAGACATTGTTGAAAGAAATTGAAGACTACACAAATAAGTGGAAAGATACTCGTGGAATGTTAAAATGTCCATACTATCGAAAGCATTATACAGATTCATTGCAACCCCTATCAAAATAATAATGGCATTTTTCACAGAACTAGAACAAATTATCCTAAAATTTATATGGAACCACAAAAGACCCAGAATAGCCAATGCAGTTTGAGAAAGAAAAATAAAACAGGAAATATCACTCTCCTTGATTGCAAACTATACTACACAGCTGTAGTAAACAAAGCAATATGGTACTGGCACAAAAACAGACACATTGAACAACAGAACAGAATCGAACCCAGAAATAAAGCCATGCTTATACAGTCAATTAATCTATTACAAAGGAGTCAAGAATATACAATGGCACAAAGACAGCCTCTTCAAAATAGGTGTTGGGAAAACTGCACAACTATATGTTAAAGAATCAAACTGAGCTGCTTATTCACACCACATACAAATATAAACTCAAAATCAATTAAATACTTAAATGAAAGACCTGAAATGATAGAACTCCTAGAGGAAACATAGGCAATACACTCTTCAATATCAGGCTTAACCATGTTTCTTTGGATATGTCCCCTCAAGCAAGGGAAACAAAAGCAAAAATAAACAAATGGGAATATATCAAAACTAAAAATCTTTTATATAGTGAAGGAAACTTTCAACAAAATGAAAATGAAGCCTACTAAATGGGATAAAATATTTGCAAAAAATATACCTGATAAGGGATTAATACCCAAAATATATAAAGAATTCATACAACTCAAAAAAAAAAAAAACCTGATGAAAAATGGTCAAAGGGCCTGAATAAACATTTTTCCAAAGAAGACATACAGATTACCAACAGACACATGAAAAGATGTTCTACATCACTAATCATCAAGGAAATATAAATGAAAACCACAGTAAGATATCACTTCACACTTGTCAGAATGGCTATTATCAAAAAGACAAGAAATAACAAGTATTGGCAAGGATGTGGAGAAAAGGAAACCCTCATGAACTGTTGGTGGGAATGTAAATTGGTGCAACCACCATGGAAAACAGCATCGAGCTTCCTCAAAAAATTAAAAATAGAACTACCATACAATCCATCAATTCCACTTCTAGCTATTTTTCCAAATAAAATAAAAATACTAATTTGAAAATATATGTGTACTCTTATGTTCACTGCACCATTATTTACCATAGACAAGAAATGGAAACAACCTAAGTGTCCATCAATTGATGAATGGTTAAAGAAATTGTGGTGTGTAGGTATATACATAAAATGGAATTCTACTCAGCCATAAAAAAGAATGAAATCTTGCCACTTGCAACAACATGGATGGACCTAGAGGATATTATGCTAAGTGAAATAAGTAAGACAGAAAAAGACAAGTACTGTATCATTTCACTTGTATGTGGAATCTAAAAAACAACAAATAAACAAAACAGAAACAGATTCATAGACACAGAGAACAAACTGGTGGTTGCCAGAGGAGAGGGGAGTGAGGGGATGGGCAAAATAGGTGAAGGAGATTAAGAGGTACAAACTTTAGTTATAAAATAAATGTCATGGGGATATAATGTACAGCATAGGAAATATAGTCAAAAATATTGTAATAATTTTGTATGGTGACAGATGGTAACCAGACTTATTATTGCAATCATTTTGTAACATATAAAAATATCAAATCATTATGCAATACATCTGAAACTAATATAATGTTATAAGCCAATTATAATTCAATTAAAAGACAATATAATGCAAAATGCGGGGGAAAAAAAGACTTAGCTGTATTAAAGTTGTAAAAACATAAAGTTCTCAGTGTTCGAGAACCACTTCAACAAGTAGAGGTGGTAGAAAGCCCTGTCTAGTCAAGGAGAACAGAATGAGCAATGTTAGGGGGTGGGAGGCAGCATGAAGCATTCTGGGAGAAATCTGGTGGTGCATTCTGGGAGCACTTTCACGTGTCTAGCCTCCTAAAATGTCTAAGGAGATGTGAGACTTTCCACAGGGGAAAGGCGCCTTTCCTGCCTGTTTGGCTATGAAAACAACCACTACTGCTTCTAGAGTGCCCAGAACCAAGTTCCCTGCATAATAAAAGAGTCTGGATGGAGGACACAGTATAGAAATCTCAAGGTTAAGGGAGATTAAATTTAGCCTCTGTCTTCCTGGAACGTTCCTGGAGCTAGAGTTACATGGGAGGAATGCCAGCAATCAGACCTCAGGGTTTCTTCTTCAGCAAAGGGAAACATCCCCGGCCCTGCAGGCATGCCTCTCAAGGACTGGTGGGGGCAGGTGTTGGGGAGCTGACGGCAAACCGGGAGGGAGGCTGACAGGAAGACAAGCGAAGCTGGCCTTTTCCTCCCTCGGAAACATCAAGGATTCTAAAACCAGAGATCTGCGGTAGCTCTGATGCTGCAGCAGCTGTGCAACCTCATCCCTGCTTGAAGAGTTTCTTCCCAATATGAAATAGGATTGGCATTATCTCAGAATAACTATTTGTAGGGCCAGAGTCCATCCATCAGCAGTCACTAGTCTCACTGATACTTAGATAAAAGCTCTGCAGAGGAGTAGGGCTATTAGTTTCCTAGGGCTGCCATAACAAAGTACTGCAAACTGAGTGGCTTAAAACAACTAAAATGTATTGTCTCACCGTTCTAGAAGCCAGAAGTCCAAGATCAAGGTGTTGGCAGGACCATGTTTCTTCTGAGGCTATGGGTAAATCTCTTCCTTACCCCTTCCTAGCTCCGAGCGGTGGCTGTCAATCCCTGGAAATTATGGGCTTGCTGCTCTATTATGCTAATATCTGCCTATGCCTGTGTGTCTCTGTCTTCATATGGTGTTTTCCTCTTCTTATAAAGACACCAGTCGTATAGGATTAGAACCCACCCTAATGACCTCATCTTAACTTGATTATATCTGCAAAGATTCTATTTCCAAATAAGGTCCATTCACAGGAACTGGAGGTTAGGACTTCTACATATCTACATACAATTCAACTATAACAGCTTAGTATTACTATCTCCATTTTTTGAAGGAGGAAACTGAGGCTCAGAGAAACCAAGGGATTTGTGTGATGACACTATAGTGGATCAGTTGCACTAGTGGCCCCAATTTTTTCATGCAACTCTACAACTTTTTTCTACACTCATCCTAGGCTTGACCATGTGTCTTGCCTCAGCCAATGAAGTAGAGCAAACATGATATAAGCAGAGGTTTGAAAAGTGCTTTCACATTAGGATTCATCACTCTTGCATACTCCTGGAACTCTGTGACCATTATGTGAATAAACTCAGGACAGCCTGCTGAATGATGAGTGACCATGTGGAGAGAGATCCCAGTCATCCCAGTGTTGCCGTAATAAACCAGACTAAACTCCAGCTGAGCACAGATGCATGAGCAAGTCCCACCAAGATCAGTCAAGCACAACCCAAATCAGCAGAACCCATAGCTGACCCATAGACTCATGAATAATCATGAATATTTTTTGCTGTTTTAAGCCCAAAAAATTGGGAGGTGGTTAGTTACACTGAGATGATTAACTGATATAATCACATAGATGGTAAATGGCAGAGCTGGTTGTGGTAAGGTGGGGGGGGAGGTTGGGGCAGGTGGGGAAAGAAGAGTGCTATGGCTATGCAACAAGCCACCCCAAAACTTAGTGTCATGAAACAACAACCATTTGTTATTTCTCATCAGCCTATGGTTCCACTAGGAAGTTCTGCAACCCTGGACCAGTCTTGACTGATTTTGGCAGGGCTTGCTCAGGCATCCACTACCACCTGCCACAGGCTGGCTGTCAGCTGGCTGGTCTAGGGTGGGCTCAGCTGGGATGACTTGGCTCTGTTCCATGTATCTCTCCCATCCCTCCAGCAGACTAGCTCAGGCATGTTCTCTTGGTGGTGCAAGGATCCAAGAGAGAAAGCAAAAATGTGCATGCACTTTTCAAAAAGATAGCTGCTGTCTCATTAATCAAACATATCTCATGCCCAGGCCCAGAATAAGTGTGGAAGGTTACTAGTGAAAGTTGTGGATAAAGAGAGGCATGGAAATCTATGTATATTAATGCAATCAATCTCCAGTAGCAAGCCAATAACCAGAAAGCTAGACAGAGAAATGAGTTCTTAGAAGGGAGAAGAGAAGGGTGAAATGCCTGGAGGAAGAGGAATTGGGAAACTCAGAAAACAGTGTGATAACAAAATGAAAGTGAGTTCACACATAAGTACCTGGAATAAGTATTTGGGCAGAAGTCTGTAGAAGTACTGCCTGGAGTTGGCCCCAACTTGGCCCAGAATTCCTCCTACTGTTGACCCAGCAACAATCCCTTGTATTGACTGAGCAAAAAAAAAGTTCTCAGAAAGCACAAGGGCCCCCACCTCATGTCATATGGCCTCCACCTCATGATCCAACATGGATACTGAAATTCCAGCCAACAACTCTGCATTCCAGCCTGCACAATAGAGGAAGGAAGTGAAGAAAGGTAGAGATTAGCCTCACACACTTCTTCCTACACTGCATTGGCCAAAATGTAGTCACATGACCACAGGTAGCTACAAAGATGGCTAAGAAATATAGACTTTGTTCTCAGGGGAGGAGCATGTGTATAGCTAAAAATAAGGTCTTCTATCACTAAGGAAAAAAAGAAAAGGGATATTGAGGGGCAACTAGTCATTTCAAACATGTAAATTCATCAAAATTCTTTGTTTCCCCCTGAACTCTTTAAAGAAAGTGAATACATAAACACAGATGATGGCTGGGCATCTTAAACTTGTTTTAAATATACAATTTGTTTTTTCCAAAGGAGATAAGGAATATTGTCTAAGTTAAATAATGCAGAAGAATTTAAATGTTAGCAGTTGAATTGGTCTCTACATCCCCAGAGGCGATCCCAACCCAAAGAGCTTTCCCATAGAACAATGCGGAAAGATCTCAGTTCTTCTCCAGAGGGTATTTGGCTCTGAGGTAGGCAGTGCTCTCCTTACCTTCAAGGGGGAGTACTACTTTCAAGCACCCTCCAAGGGGCAAGGGGAGTTAGTTCAATTCCTTAAGCAAAAGGGCCTCACATGGGACTGATTTCGGAGAGACAGCAGTGAGCAGTCTTGAAAAGAGATTTTAGTTCCCTGCCCAGGAATTGAACCTGGGTAGCCTGGATGAAAACCAGGAATCCTAGCTGCCAGTCCACCAGTGGCTAGAGGCTAGAAACAAAATTCCCCTGGCTCTTGCCCCATTTGAAAAATTAGTTTCTCAAAGAGGCAAAAACAGCAAAACAAGTACAAAGTTTATTACTAGAGACACAGCATAACATGTGAGAGAGCACACAGAGAAGCAGTTTATTTATGTAAGACAGAAGCAAGGCAGAAATACGCACCCAGAGAGAAAGGGTGTGGGCATCCTCTCTAATGAGGAGGAGCACAGTAAAGAGGCAGTTACATCATTGATACAGGGCAGTTCTTCTGGGTCTTTGTTTACCTTTGGCCAATTATCTTGCTTCTTTTCCCACATCTGATGTGTTCTAGGACCCTCCCCAACATGTATGCACATCTTTTTGCCAAGATGAATTCCAGCATGGAGGACTGTGGGAGGTTTTAAAACACTTATTATGGGGTGGGGCCCCCTCCCTTTTGACCTCCAAGGTGTCTTTCTGCACATGTGCAGTCAGGGAGGTCTCCTTGACCTCAGGAGTGGTCATCTTATCTCTTTAGTCCAGCAGAGCTCAGCTCCTGCCACTAACTTTGTCCTTGCCATGTCTAGGGAAAACAAAGCTCCAATTTACTCCACTTGACAAACTCCAGCTGCTCAGTCCAGGGCCCCATCTACCTCCTACCACAGGACCAATCTTCCCCAGGCTCTGCAAGGACTGGGAAGCAGAAAGCCTGCACTGTGCAGCTCACACCTGAGCAGGAGCTGGGCATGCTCTCAGATGGTTAGGGTAGTGCCTAGAAAGATGGGGAAGGACACGGTACAAAGCTGAGGGTGAGTGCCCATTTGCTTACTCTTCTCATTTGGAAACCACTGGAGAGAGAGAAAGATGCCATGTGCTTGCAATAGGTTCTCTCTCTCTCTCTCTTTGCTTTCAGTTTCCCAATGGATAAAATGGGGACATTGAAACAAGCCTCATAGGCTTGTTTGAATGGTTATTTGGAAAATACCTGCCAAAGTTCCTGGCAAACACCTCCACTTAATGTGTACAAGTTCTTTTCTCTTCTTCCTTTTGGAATAATGTAATCTGATTGTAAGGACACATTTCCATAAGAAAACATGATGAGAAAAGCTTGGCAAGATGTCTAGAGCTGCAACATGGTAGCCACTAGCCCCTGTTAAGTACTTGAAATGTGTCTACTGTAATTAGGAACTGAATTTTAAATTTTCTTTCATTTTAACTTACTTAAATTTACATTTAAAATCTGATATTTGATTCATTATCAGAAAATGCGTAAGCATGTTTTGAACCATTTGGGTATGTGAATCTTCTTTTTCAACTATAAATTTTATAAAATCGAAATACAAATCAAGGAGTTCCTATAAAAACCTAACATTCGAATTAAGATTTGCTGTAAATATCAAATACTTATCAGATTTCAAAGACTTACTACAAAAAAAGAGAATGTAAACTAGTTTATTAATAATTTTTACATTAATAATTTTTATATTAATTACATGTTAAAATGATATATTGGATATACTGGGTAAAATATAATACATTATAAAATTAATTTCATCTTTTTTTTTTTTTTTTACTTCTTTAATGCAGTGACTAGAATATTTAAAATTACATAAATGACTTGAATTGTATTTCCATTGGATAGTACTTGGCAGAGGATACCAAATAATCAATTGGATTGAGTTCTCTTACCAGACTAGCTGGTGATTTTGGCCTTGTTCAGACATTAATTAATCAATTAATTAATTGAGCACCTATTCTGAACGAGGGATAAAGTAGCACTTGAATACCAGATAACCATATAAACAAACACTGAAACAGGAAAGTTACAAATAATTATCATGAGTACAAGGAAGGGAATAAATACAGTAATGAATAAGGGAATAATTGGCCAGAGATGGGGGTGGTTTCCTTAGATGAAAGAGTAGGCAAAAAAGGCCTTTGAGAAAAGGGGCATTTGAGTTAAGGCTTGAAGGATAAAGATGAGCTAGAAGTGCAACAATCTAAATGATCATGATCTTAACTATTTCTTTTCCCTCTTTTAATGACATTGTTCTTGTCTTCTAAAGAGACAAAATTGTTGCCACTGACTAAGTGCTCTCCTTCTGCCCTATCATATAAAACTTATCTCATTATGTTATTGATGGGGCATTTCCCAGTTTGATTCCTAAGGTCAGGAATCCCGAACAGTAGCCAATACATATGGGTACGTGACATATCTTACAGGAAAGCATTCGGTTTTACTCTTGTTACCATTTTGATTTTCTATGACAAGGACCAATTACAAAGATTACAGAAATGATGGAAATGATTTCTGAGGAAATGATTAAACTATGACTTAATGGGGTCAAGCTAACAAGCTTTAGGGAATAGAAATGACCTTATGGGGAAAAAATGGTCATTCTGAGAGCAGGACAGTTTGGATTTGGGAGCAGGGGACCAACCAGCACTACAGTCCCATGGGGAGTTATTAGATCTGGAAAAACAGCCATCCCTTGAGGGTTTTATAAACTGAAAAAATGGATGTACTCTGTCATACTGGGTTATAGAATTTTACAGGCAAAACTGATGAGGGACACCATCTTTTTCTCAGACTTTGAACCTCCAATATTTCTCTTAAAATCCTAGGGACTGCTGTGAAACTACAAATGTGCAGTGAAGCCATTTAAGCTCCAGACCTTGTTTTTTTGGGTTTTTTGTTTGTTTGTTTGTTTTCTGATGCTCTGGTTAAGAGCTCAGAAATATGGTTAGCCCTTGCTTTACTTCACAGAATAAGAGGGCTGAAGAAAATCTTCACAGGTAGAAAAACAGAGATGGAGGAAGATGACCTTGGTGCTGTGTTGCCTGGAACTGAAGTGATTGGGAAGCCCAAGAGGATATTGAAATTACAGGTTTGGAGAAAGGCCAACAAAGCTATGTCAAAAGAATAATTCAAGTTTAAAAAACTAATTTTTGTATGATAAGAGAAATTCTATACCTAGCTCAGATATCTCCCTAGCTCCAGGTTTATGGATCCAATTGCCCACTTGACATCCAACCACCAATAGAAATTAGGATATCTCATGGTCATCCCAAATGGCTAAAATAGAATGTTGGGGCTCTATGCCTAATTTCTCCCATCTAGAGAAATCAGCACTGTTTGATTATTCAAGCCATACCCTCCCCATATCCATTCTGTCATCAAGTCCATTTAATTCCACCTCTTAAATGTATTTAGAGCTTTTTCTTTCCATCTCTAGAATCTGGATCCCTCCAGAATCCATCATTCTGTATGGCAGCAGCAGCCTTTGAACAGGTGTCCTGACTTCTATACTTGCTTTCCAACCCCAATCTATTCTTCAGGTGGCAGTCACAGGCCCACCCAGATCCAGGGAAGGTGACATGGACCCTCAAACTCTCAATGAAAGGATTATCAAAGAATTTGTGGCCATTTTTTAAAACTGCTACAATCACTCTTACAGAAATATTGGTACCCACTGTAAATCACTTGCTTTGGCATTCCCACTACTTCTGGTCACAGGCTTTGCCCAATATTTAAAAAAAAATCCACACCAACTGCATCTTCTACAAAGTCCATTTCTGCATGGTTTACCTCCAAAAACACAGCATACTCCTCTCTTTAGACTTTGAGGTGATTAACTCAGACTAGCCCTATACCACTTTATTCTTGGATCTTCAAATGACCTTCAGCAAATTACTTAATCTCTCTGGGCCTCGGTTTCCTCATCCAATATGACAGTCCCTGTATCTCAGCACTCAGACAACTCTGTGAGGGTTCAGTCACTGCCCATGTTCACATGACATGAATATACAGTTAATAATCATTTATTGGTTGCATTGGTTATGAGAATGGCTTCTGGTTCAACTTTGCACAGAACATGATGCAAATCTCCTGAGACTCGAGCTGCCTTGTAACCCCTCCTCCCCAGGATTCCTAAATCATCCAAACCAACTTTAGATTCTATGGTTATATCTATAGCCAATTTTCTAAAAGCTATTTTCCTTCTTTTGACCCAGCCAATCTGTCCCCAATCCAGTTTTCCAAGCAAGCCCCTATCTGATTTGGCCTTTTTTTTTTTAATTCCTGCAAGGTTTTCTTTTCTTTCTGTTTCAATTTTTTTTCTTCAGTTGTCTTATTCAAAAGAGGCTTCTTACCTTTTGTTAGCATAAATTTATAACAAAAAGCAATTTCTCCTCTGTTTGAATTTTCTTTTGCTCTCGTGTTAAAAGTACAATGTATGCTGAAGCAGAGAACTAGATTCCTTTTACATATTGGGAGTTCATTTAAGCTGAGGTAAAAGACAAAGCTAATATATAATTTTTTCAAAACTATTTTAAAAAGTTTTAAAAATTCACCATGATTAAACTGTTTATAAGGAAAAAGAATTTACTTTTTTTATTCTCAAGCCTCTTTTTCTAAATTTTAGTCCAGAAATATATAAGAATATATCACATATATGAAAACTAGTATAATAAAAGTAAGTTCTTATGAAAAGACAGTATTTTTAATGAAACTAAATCACTATCAGGTATCAATAACTCAGAGGGTTGAACTGTTTTTTCTTAAACTTTTTATTGCCATATGATGCACACATGGAAGACTACACAAATAATAGCATATGATTTGATGAATTTTTCACAAAGTAAAAACATCCACGTAACCAGCCAAAGGGTTGACTTTTATCTTGCTGAAGGATTCTCAGTGATAGGTTATTGAGAAAGACCTGTATAGTTGTCTTACATTGTTATTAACTTTATGTGAGTGTGAGGCTGTCCCTCCAACTAAATTATGCATTCTACATGGTTTTTACAGGTAGACCATAGTCTACAGAGCTAGCTAAGTGACCTGAACTGAGAACACATCAATAATTGAATATAAACTATATTGAGACTCAGTTTATTAAACATTAGTGCATGCTCTATATATTTTTATTTCCTGTTTCACCTTCTAGTCTTTTTGCTGACCCCAACCTCATTGGCCAAATGCTGGAGCTTCTTAAGACTCTTCTCTTCTTCACCTACACTTTCTCTCTATTTGAGCTCAGTTGTTCCTATGGTTTTAAATAATACCTATATGCTGAACACTCTCAAATTATAACCTGTACTATAGTCAGTTAATTGCATTGATGGCCCCAGGTAACGGCCTCTCTGTGTCTATACCCTTTTGCAATGTGATTTTACAATAACTCACATCATGAGGTGTAATCTATTTCTTTATTCATTGAATCTGTGCTGGCCTTATAATTTTCTTTGGTCAATAGAATTCTGGGAAGGTGATGGTTTACCAGTTATGAGCTTAAGACTCTACTAACTCTTGGAACCCTTCTTCTATCATATGAACAAGCCCAAGGCAGCCCACTAAAGAATGAATACATCATTACACCATCTGACAATCAACCAACCCCCAGAAACAAAGCCACCTAGCCAAATCACAGCCGACTACTGATGAACTGGAGAACCCAGGTAAGACCAAATAAGACCCTCAGTTAACCCAGGGTAACTCACCAACCTGAAAAAACCACAAGGTAACAAAATAGTTATTGTTGAAGCTGCTGACTTTTGGTGTGGTTTGTTACACAGCAATAGATAACTGATACACTAGCTTAGACTTATAAATAGACACATATTCAACTACCAATCTGACATCTCCATATAAATGGCTCACAGTCATCTTTTAAAAATCTACATCAGACTGTTGATTTTCACCCAAAGTCCAGATCCTCCCTTCTCTAGTCTTTTCCTCTCAGAAAGTAGCCCCACCATCCATCCAGTTCTTTGAATCAAAAACCTGGAAGATATCACTTAATTTTTCCTTTCCCTTACCTCTCACACCCGATCCATCAGCAAATTTTGTTGATTTAACTTTCTAAATTTGTCTTGAATCTATTCACTTCTTCCCAGTCCCGCTTCCATCTCTTCTCCCAGGCTACGCCTCTGCCACTGCTTACCTATAGCAGTAGAGTAGCCTCCTATCTGGTTTCCTCCCTCTGAACATCTCTACACCATTTTTACACAAAAGCTAAAGTTTTAATTTTTAAATCCCACAAAATTGTGACTCCCCCCTGCTTAAAACCCTTCAAAGACTTCTCACTGCAATTAGAATCAAATAAAAATTCCTTATTATGACCTATAAAGCCCTACATGACCTAGTCCCTGCCATTCTCTCTATAATTCACTACACTGCAGCCACATTTACCTTCTCACTTCTTTTAGAATAACCAAGCTCCACCCATCTCAAGACTTTTATTCTTATTATTCATCTGCTACAAAATCTTTCCCCATGTTCCCTGTTCTCTACCTGGTGGGCTCCATTCCATCCTTCTCAGATTAAATCTCACCACCTCTTGGAGGTCTTCTCTGGACACTCTATTGAAAGTGGTATTCCTGCCCCACTCATTTTCCTCCATCATCCTATCCTGTTTAGCTTATTGAAATTCTTACAATTTCTGATTCTTGGTATGTTTATTTAACAATTTACTTTTTTGCCTGTTTTTCTACCAGATCAGAAGTTCCATGAGGGCCAAAAATTGTGTCTCCTTTGTTCATTCAGTATCATCAGTGTTAACCATAATTTCTAGCCCACTATAAGCATTTGGTAAATATGAATTGAATAAATGAATTTAATACAGTCCTTCCAAAAACAATAGCAAGTAGATTTTTATCACTACAACTTTACAAATAAGAAACTTGAAAGCAAATATTATCTGTATCACCCTTTTTCAGACCAGAGAGAAGGGATGGAAACATAGTGACTAGGCTAATTTGTCAGAGAATGGATGAGGGGCTGGAAACCAATAAACCTTTTGGGAACTTATAAAGGGCCTAATTCTTAATCCTTCAATTCCAGTGAGTTGAGAGAAAAGCAACTGTGCACTTGTCAGGAGGGGTGAGGGTGGTGTTGTAAAGGGATATGAAAAAAGGGATGCCCCAACTCACATTAGAGTTTCCCACCCTGCACTGTTGCTGCAGCTCCCAGAGTCACATCCTCCCACAACTAAATCCAGATGTAGGAAGGCAGAGGCAGACAGTAAAGGCCTTTCTTACGTGCCTCCCTCTTAGCAGAGAGGAAAATATTTTCCAGAAACCTCCAGCAGATTTTTAGTTACGTTTCATTGGCCAGAATTCGGTCCCATTCCCATTTCTAGACAAATCATTTATAAAGGCGACCAAGGTTGGCACATCTGGTTTACATTCATCACCATTCATCACCTGGGCTAGGCTGATTGCCACACAAATGCATCAAAATTTGGTATCCATAACGGAAAGGGAGAGTGGCTATTGATCATGCAAGCTACAGTATCTTCCACAGCAATTAAATTACCCTGTGTTTTTTTGTCCCACTTTATCCTAAAAAGTACAAGTACCATGGATTTAGTCCATGGACTAAGAAACTTAGAGTTCAATCTGATGACACTGAAGGTTACAGCAAGGTTACAACCTACTTTTCTCAGAAATTGATGAACCCATATATTGTACCCAAAGAATGTCAACCTCTCACGTCCTGGAGATAGATAAACTTAAATACCAGGCACAGTGTAACAAAAGCAAACAATATAATAAGGCATGGTCCTGATGACAAACCTAAATTTGTCCTGATAAATAAATCAAAGCATGTTTTAAATTCAGTACTTTGTAAACAACCTAAATATGCTAATATAAAAGTATTAGGCTAAATGTTAATGTCCTTTCCTTATAAAGACAATTTTTATTTTCCGCAAAATTCAACCTGTGTGTTTCTGTTTCACTGGCAGTCATACAAGAGTGCTGAAAAGTATGTATAGACTAATAGAGACAAGTTTGGCTTGGTGGAGACAGCCTTAGACCGAGACTTGGGAGACTGGATTCTAGTCCTGGGATTTCCAAAAACTGTCTGTGTGAACTTCAGCAAGTCACTTCATTTCTTCTTCTGTGAGATAAAGAGATGAAATAGACTGAGGACTTTCTAAGTTCTATAAATCTGTGATTATATCTGATATCCAAGTTGAAGCCAAGTGGACATATAAAGATAATTAACACTAATAGTTATAACAAATAGCCCTCAAATTATAGTGGCTTTACACAGTAAAAGTTTATTTCTCACATAACAGTCCAGTTGGATTTGTGAGGCTTTCCTCATGTCTCCTCCAAGCAATGTTCTCAAAGATCCAGCTCCATTCATCTTACGGTGCTACCATCCTCTGCATTTGGCTTCCATGGTTCCTGTATAAGAAGAAAGAGTATGAAGAATAAAAGAAGAGGTTTTATAGGAGGCATGTCAATGTGGCAAGATACATTGGTCAGAACCTTGTCATATGGTCTTGGACTAAATAAAAGTAGGGCTGGATAGTGTAGCCTGGGAGACTGGAAAGAAGCAACAGGCTTGGTGGGTACTGAGCCAGTCTCTGCCACAAACATTTTTGGAAATACTTCTTTCTCTGAATTCCACATAACTAGAGGGAATATTAATCTCACTTTGAATATTTCCACTGTGTCACTCCTTATTCTGTGTCCCCGTGCATCTCATATATATATATATATATATATATATATATATATCTCACTGTTGACTGGGAGCTCCCTGAAGGAAGGACCCTGTGTAGTTTGTACCCTTAGGTCTTAGCATAGTGGATGGCACATATTAAGGATTGGAGATCCTGGACAAATCAAAACAGAGGAGGTATTCTCAAGAGGGTATTGCCAGGAAGGGTATTAGGGCTACCACACTGACTGACATAATAGTTCTGCTCTAGGGCAATTGCCAGCTTTCCCTCTACCCTACCCTACAGTCAAGCACCACCACCCAGCATAGCCTAACCCAGTGTCCACTCACAAAGTAGTGATTCTGCAGGTTGCTAGAATTCCAAGATGCCCATACCCCAGACTGAGAAAACATTCCCATGGGAATCTCGTGTTTTCAGTAGACAGACCAGGAATGTACTCGTGAGCTTCCTTTATTTCAAGTTAAGGATGCATTTTAGTTTGTTTGTTTTTTAACTCAACAATAATAAACTTTGTTGAAAGCCCAACTTCTAGAACTCTGCTATGCAATACAGCAGTCATTAGCCACAAGTGGCTATTTAGATTTAAATTTATACTAATTAAAATTAAACAAAACTTTAAAATGCAGTTCCTCAGTCACACTAACCATATATCAAGTGTTAAATGCAGCTAGTGGCTCCTTATTGGACAATGCAGCTATAGAATATATTCTGGCATCACAGAAAGTTCTATGGACAGAACTGCTCTAAAAACAGCTTTTACATTAGTGTGTCCAACTTTCTAGATCAAGTTATCTCAGCCTTATTTAATAGAAAATATGATAAACTCTTTTTAGGAAATTAAGAGGACCTGTATTTTGCTAAAATTTAGACATATGCATGCAGTCTCAAAATAAGTTTTACATATTTGAAGGGTGAGTCCACCCTCGAAAGCCAAATTTCATATCTCTAACATGAACAAAGTTTTCACTGCCTAGAGCTCAGTGATCACTATACATTAGTGGTTAAAAAAAAAAAAAGAAAGAAATTTAGTATCTCTTGACATCTGGGAGAGAATATAAGCCAAACAATGTAAACCCCCTTCTAGTAACAGTAAAAGCAAGAAAGAACTGAAAAAGAACCTTACCTATTTTTAACGGTATTATCTCCAGGCACATATCATTTTAAAGAATAAAATTCTATATTACCTTATTCGAATCACTGAAATATGTTTATTCCTTATACTTGTTAACCTCTAAGCTGTATAAGATATGGTATTATTGTTTTTTAAGGTTAAAAGTTAGTCCACCCAAGAAGAAAGTGAATTGGCCAGAATCCTATTTCTTCACTGGTCCAGGAGCGGCAAGGACCCTACCTGACCATCTGGGCTAGTTATTGGAGCTGTTCATAAAACCTCTGGCTTTATTTCTCTAGGCATATGGAGGGACTGCACTTCCCCACCCCCTTAAGTAAGAGTGGCCACATGACTTGGTTAACACAGTTAATATGAACAGGAGTGATATATGTGTAGAAGCATATAAGTTCCTGTGCTTGGCCGATTCCCCCTTTCTCCCTTTGCTGACAATCATGGAAGCCAACAGAAGTGGACATTCATGAGTGAGGATGATGAAGAAAGGCCCCACTAATCTTCATTGGACAAGTAGAGGGTAGAAGAATAAACTGTTGTTATGTTGAAGCCATTATGAACATGAGGGTGTTTATTACTGCAATATAATCTAGCTTGTTCTGACCAATACATCATCCAAATCCAGGTCATATGGCTTAAAATGGAAACAATGAGTTCTGAGTCTTTTGTTTCTATGAATAAAAATAGAAAGCTATGTGTGTGCAGATCAAGAATTAGATAGAGGCAAGGGATTAAATTTGACAAAGTCAATCCTAGACCTGATTTCCTATAGGCATTAAATATAGAAAGAAAAAATAGCTTGTGCATGTGAGCGTAAGTGGTATGTAGATGTCTATTTAAACTCTGCTGTGAGCTTGGACCTCTTTTCCTGCCCTGCTGAAGAAAAAAATACCATATAGGCTGTGTATATGTAAGATGCTTTTCCTACAAGAGCCTTAAAATTTTCATTCCCCCTTTTCTAGGCATGCTACTAAGAGAATATTTTTCCTTTAGGAATGAATAAACCACTGAGATTCACATCCAACTTGCTGAGTCACCTGGCTTCTGCTAGAATTTTAACTACAGGGATCTGAAGGCAGCAGGGAGAGAGAAAGACACACACACACACACACACACACACACACACACACACCGATTTAGAGAGTGAGGGAGAAAGAGACTAATTCTATTACAGACAGAAAGAAGAAAATTTTATTAAGTCAAATGGAAAAAACAAAAATATTTGAAAGATTTGGCTAAGACATCTATTTTCTTACTCTGTAGTGGGATCCCAGAATACAATATTTTAATAAAAATTGGAATGTAAGTGAAGTTTGAATTGGATTTTAATAGTGGAAAAAGCAAGGTCATTAGAGTGAAAAGACCTACATTTTAAAAACCTTTTTTTATTCCAGGACCTGCACTACAAGCTGTTTGACTTTGACAAAGTCAGCTCACTTTTCTGAGTCATAGTTTCCTCATCTATAAAAAGGGAATAATACAGCTTATCACATAAGTTGCTAGGGAAGACAGAAGGTCATAAAATATGTTAACGGTCTAGGAAATTATCTGACACCAAGCAGAGATCACTAAATGTTTATTTCTTTTGTCTGTTTCATACCATCTCTTCTTAATTCTAATAGAAAGTTTCTCCATTAGGCTTCTTGAAGATAGCTGTAGGAGGGCAAACTGTAGTTGTTATTCTGCCATTTAATGGAATAGTGTGAGGTTTTATTTACCTCCCTTTTAATTTACTATTCAAAATAATTCTAAATAAGTTTATCCCCATTTTACAGAGGAAACAAAGGCTTACAGAGAATAAAAAATTTGTCCCGGTTCACGAGATAGTCTTTTAGTAATCTATTGCCACAATAATATGACACACATCCCCAAAACTCAGTGGCTCATAATAACGGCATTTGGTATGGCTCATCAACCTGTGGGTCAAGTGGGTAGTCCTGCTGACTTAAGGTGGCCTCAGCAGGGCCCAGCCATGCAGCTACAGTCATCTGGAGTTTGGCAAATCTCTCTGGTCTATAGCCAAAGAACAATAAATAAGCAGCAGGAAGTAGAGTGATCTCTGGCTCCTTTATTGAATAAAATGGTGACCATGGACACACCAACTAACCTTCCCTGAGCCCTAAGCCAGGGATCTCCTTTGGTCCAATGCCTTAAACCCAAGCAGGCCTGGAGTAGGGAAATGAGGAAGCCTGTGGTTCTAATAGAAAGGCTGCCTCCATCTTCATGTTATCCTGAGAGAGATGACTGATAGCAGGACAGAAGCTACTAAGGACATACAGAAAGCATGTACAGATGCTTCCAACCCCCACCATTTCAAGGGAAGGGCAATCAAGCCAGAGAATTGACCACAGTTGGAGATGATTACCATTGATGCTTCAGCCCAGCTCCACGCCAATATGTGGTCCACGAACAATCAGCATCAGCATCACTTGGGAGTTTGTTAGAAATGTGGACTCTTGGACTCCAACCCAGACCTCCTGAATCCGAACCTGAGAAGCACTGCTTCAGCAAGAATCACAACAAGGTCACACTACTGAAATAGCATTTGTAGCCAGATTTTCTCTAGTAGGTAAATTTACTCTTCAAGCCCCAGCACCTTGTTGAGTCTCTGACCTCCCACCCAAGCTCTTAACACCTTCAGTTGCTCAATGGGCCCCATTCTCTGGAATGAGCATCTATTGTTTTTGTTTGTTCTGCATGCATTCCCCATCTTCTTCTTCTTCTTCTTTTTTTTTTTTTTTTTACCTCATTCTGATTTTCTTTGAGACAATTCACCTCCATGTGTTCTGGATGGGACTTATCCTGGTTCTAGGAATAGGTATGTGATCCAGGCTAGGCAATTAGAGTACAAAACCCTTCCACAGTGATTGGTTCTGGAAGGAACACATGACCCAGGCCTGGCCAAAGAAAAGAATAGTCATGGATTTTTCTGGAACTATTGGGAAAGTGGCATGCTCTTTTCTGCTGTTGACTATAGATGGTGGAGTCTATCTGAGAACAAAGTCAACACTTAGATGACAAGAGATAAATTTTTGATGACATTGTTTGGGCACCTGAATTCAGCCTTCTTTGAAGCCAGACCTGACCCCAGACTTTAAAATTACGTGAGCCAATATGTTCCCTTTTTTGCCTAAATTGTTATGATTTGGATTTCTATAATTTGAAAGCAAAATAGTCCTGATGTACAAAAGCCACCACATGTTTCAAGATTGCTGATCCACACAAGTCCTTAGCTCAACTGCCAGTCTCCTATTCCCCATCACCTGTAACATGGTCATTTTCCAATATCTAAATTCCAAAATGTTCATAATTGTATGCGCTGCCATGGTCACAAGAAGAATGGGGTTTCAAGATATAATTCTGGGCATGACCCTAGTGATTTGAGGGAGATGTAATTCTTCCTAAGTGTGACATGACCTGAGTGCTAGGTTCTATCTAGAGCCTCACTACTCAGAGTGTGGGCCAGCAGCATCAACAGCACCTAGGCGCTTGTTAGAGATGCAGAATCTCAGTCACCACCTCAGATATTCTGAGTCAGAATTTGCATCTTAGCAAATCCCCAGGTAATTCATGGACACAAGTTGAGAAGTGCTGCTCTAAAACCCATGTCACATAGTAGAAAAACGTTACTGCCTTGGAGTTAGAAGACTGGTCCTCCAAAGTTCTTCCTTTTTCTCAGTTTCCTCACCTGTGAAATGAACAGGGCAGACTGTTTCAGAGATTTACTCCAGCCTGGACTTTCTAAGACTCTTATGTTTTAGGGACCCTTACTCAAACAGATTGTGACAGTCTTGCACGCCGATTAACAGGAAAAGAGGGGGCAGAAAAACAAGTGTGTCTCTATCAGTCAGAAAACAATTGGTTGAACACTGTGTGTGGCAAGACATCCACTTCCACTTAGAAACCATTTTTTACTTTAAAGATGAGAAAACAGGCCCAGAAAGGTTAAGAGGTTTTCAAAAAGTCACACAGTACAGACACAGCAGAGTAGGGATGAGAAGATAGAGCCGAGAAGGAACAAAAGAACGAAGGATAGTGTTTGAGCACTTGTGCTCTGAATCTGGGCTACCTAGGTCCTGGTACTTATTACTGGGTGTCCTTGGGCAAAATGCTTAACTGCTCTGTATCTCAGTTTACTCATCTGTTTAATGGGCTTTGTGATAGTACAAACTTCATGAAGTTATAGGAAATTAAATCTGTAGTGTTTAAATTGATGCCAGAAACATATAACATTTTATACATGTTTGTTAAGTAAATAAAAATAAATCTTGACTCCCTGTCTTGAGTGATTTCCGTGGTACATCCCAGCACTCCTGAGCCAGAATTGTCCCTCCTTTCCTTCAAGATTTCTTTGGTCACCATGCAATGTCTCTGAACTAGGCCTTACTAAATTCTTTTTTAAATTACTTAGATTTTTTTTAGCATGGTGAATATGAGTTAATTTAAAATGAATTAATTACCTGATAATCTATTCTTGGTAGAAATTACTTGAGGCAGCAGGTTAGCTCAAAGGAGAAAGGAGAAGGGAGTTGAATAAAAAAGGACTGAGGGCTTCCCTGGTGGCGCAGTGGTTGAGAATCTGCCTGCCAGTGCAGGGGACACGGGTTCGAGCCCTGGTCTGGGAAGATCTCACATGCCACGGAGCAACTGGGCCCATGAGCCACAACTACTGAGCCTGCGCGTCTGGAGCCTGTGCTCCGCAACAAGAGAGGCCGCGATGGTGAGAGGCCCGCGCACCACGATGAAGAGTGGTCCCCACTTGCCGCAAGTGAAAAAAGAGAAAGCCCTCGCACAGAAACGAAGACTTAACACAGTCATAAATAAATAAATAAATAAATAAAAGAACGTGAATTTCTTTAAAAAAAAAAGCAAACTGGGCTATTCATTTCAAAAAAAAAAAAGGATTGAGTGGATGGAAAGGACCAAAAGGAAATAAGCAGAGTAATTCTTGTTCATCAGTTTATCTGTGGCTTACCCACAGCAGTAGTTTGAAACACTGGATACACTTGGGAAGCTTTAAAAACATTTTCAGTGTCCAGGGCCCACTTGAACACAGTTAAATCAGGATTTTTGGAAATGGTACCAAAGTGCCAATGTTTTTTAAAGCTCCCTGTAGTAGGCTGAATAATGTCCCCCAAAGATATCAGGTTCTAATCCCTAGAACTTGTAAAGATTACTTTATTTGGAAAAAGGGTCTTGCAGATATGATTAAGTTAAAGACCTTGAGATGAGATGATTACCCTAGATTATCTGAGGTGAAACCTAAATGAAATCAGGCTGCATGTATCCTTATAAAGAGGGCAGGGAGAGATTTGGACATAGGTGTACAGAGAAGGTGATGTGAACCCAAGAGGAATGTGTATTCTGTGGCTGTTGGGTGGAATGTTCTACAGAAGTGTGTTAGTGTTTTAGTGTTGTTCAAGTCTTTGATCCTTATTGATTTCCTGTGTAGGTCTTCTATCCATATTGAAAGTGGGGTGTTGATGTCTCCAACTATTATTGTTGAATTGTCTATTTCTCCCTTCAATCTGTCAAATTCGGGCTTTGCTGTTACACTTTTATGATTAAAATGTCCTTCTTTGTCTCTAGTAGCAATTTTTATCTGAAAAATCTATCATGTCTGTTATTAGTATGGTCACTGCATACTTCTTTTGGTTGCTTGCATAGTTTATCTTTTTCCATCTTTTTAAATTTCAACCTGTTTATGTCTTTGACTGTAAACGGTCTGGCAGTTTATATGGCAGCATATAGTTCAATTATGTTTTTTAAAATCCATTTGACCAACTTCTGCCTTTTGATTAGAGTGTTTTGTCCATTTACATTTAATATAACTGATAAGGTAGGATTTATGTCGGTAGGATTTATGTCCGGCTTTTTGCTATTTGTTTTCTTTATATCTTTTGTCTTTTCCCTTTATTTCTCCATAACTGCCTTCTTTTGTGTTAAAGTGATATTTTCCAGTATACAATTTTAATTTCCTTGTCATTTTCTTCTTTAACTATACTTTTCTAGGTATTTTCTTATAGTTGCCCTGAGATTTACAATTATCATATTAACTTTAAAAATCTAGTTGAGATTAATATTAATTAATGATACCAGTTAATATTAATATTAATTAATATTGAAACAATTTCAATGGCACACAAAAACTTTTCTGATATACCTCCAATTCCCTCTCTCCACATTTATGCTATTATGGTCATACAAATTTCATCTTTATACATTATAAACCCATCAACACAGTCTCATAATTATTGATTTATGCAGATGTCTTCTCATAGTAGGAGAAGAAAAGAGTTACAAACAAACCAAAAAATACTGGCTTTTTAAAAATATATATATATTTATTTATTTGGCTGCACTGGGTCTTAGTTGCAGCATGTGGGATCTTTTAGTTGCAGCATGCAGGATCTGGTTCCCTGACCAGGATGGAAGCCGGGCCCCCTGCACTGAGAGCTCGGAATCTTAACCACTGGACAGCCAGGGAAGTCCCAAAATATTGGCTTTTATATTTAACCATGTATCTGCCTTTACTGATAATCTTTGCTTTTTTCTTCATGTGGATTTAAGTCACTGTCTAATGTCTCTCCATTTCAGCCAAAGCACTCCCTGTAGTATTTCTTGTCAGGCCACTCTACTGGCAGCAAATTCTCTCAGCTGCTGTTTTTGTTTTAATCTAAGAATGTTTTAATCTCTCCTTCTTTTCTGAAGGATAGTTTTGCTGAATATAGAATTCCTGGATAAAAGTCTTTTTTTTTTCATCACTCTGAATATGTCATCCCATTGCCTCCCTGGTTTCTGATGAGAAATCAGCTGTTAATCTTATTGAGGATCCCTTGTCACTTCTCTCTTATTGCTTTCAAGATTCTCTCTTTGTCTGTTGCTTTTGATAGTTCATGGTGCATGTAGGTGTGGATCTCTGCAGAGTTTTCCTACTTGGAGTTCATTGATTTTCTTGGATGTTTAATGTTATTCCTCAAACTGGGAAGTTTGGGCCATTATTTCTTCAGATATTCTTTCTGTTTCTTTTCTCCCCTTCTTAGACTCCCTATATGGATATTTGGTATGCTTGATAGTGCCCCACAGGTCTCTGAGTCTCTTTTAATTTTTCTTCATTCTTTTTTCTGTTTCTCAGACTGAATAATCTTAATAATAATAATAATAGGGACTTCCCTGGTGACACAGTGGTTAAGAATCCGCCTGCCAATGAAGGGGACACGGGTTCAAGCCCTGGTCCGGGAAGATCCCACTTACTGCAGAGCAACTAAATCTGTGCGCCACAGCTACTGAGCCTGCGCTCTGGAGCCCATGAGCCACAACTACTGAGCCCATGTGCCACAACTACTGAAGCCCATGCACCTAGAGCTCGTGCTCCGCAACAAGAGAAGCCACCACAATGAGAAGCCCATACACCACAACAAAGAATAGTCCCCACTGGCCGCAACTAGAGAAAGCCCACATGCAGCAGTGAAGACCCAACACAGCCATAAATAAATAAATAAATAAATAATCTTAATAATAATAATCAATAATCTTAATCTTAATCTAAATTTAACCTATCCTTAAATTTGCTGGTTATTTCTTCTACCAGCTCAAATCTACTATTGTGATCCTCTAGTGAATTTTTCATTTTGGTTATTATACTTTTAAATCCCAATATTTCTATTTGGTTCTTTTAAAAATAATAACTATCTCTT
The DNA here is from genome assembly GCF_965194825.1 of Balaenoptera physalus. NCBI lineage: Eukaryota > Metazoa > Chordata > Mammalia > Artiodactyla > Balaenopteridae > Balaenoptera > Balaenoptera physalus. The sequence goes on from NC_138898.1 coordinate 39,180,483, forward strand.
TATTGATATTCTCTATTTGGTGAGTCACCTAATACTTTACTTTAGTTCTTTAGAATTTGTTTATTCTTCAGCATATTTCTAATCACTGATTTAAAATTTTATCCAGTTAGTCTAATGCCTGAGTGTCCTCAGGAATAGTTTCTGCTGATGATTCTTCTACTGTTTATGGGTCCTATTTCCTTGCATGTTTCAATATTTAGTTAAAAACTGAACATTTAAAACAGTATAATGTAGCAACTCTGGAAATCAGATTCTGCCACACATATCCCCATCATTTGTTGCTGCCACTGTTTGTTTGTTTAGTGGCTTTTCCAAACTACTTCTATAAAGTCTATATTCTTTGTTGTGTGTGTCCTAAAGTCTCTGCTCAGTTAACTTAGTGATCAGCTAATGAATGGACAGATTTCCTTAAACGCCTTGCACTGCTAAGTCTCACAGTACTTGCAGAGAAGCTCTGTCTGTGTGTTAGGGTAGTGCTTCAACTTCTGGCAGGCAGTTTACAAGGCTGCCTTAGCCTTTGCTTCCCGTTTTTGCAGAGTCTCAAGAACATTCAGAGAATAGGGCCTTCTCAGATCTTTTGTGGGCATGCTCACAGCCCCATGCATGTGAATGATCTTCTAGATTCCCAGGAATATATTGGAACTTTTCAAAGGCCCTATGGACATCTCATTTCTCAGCATCTCTTTTTAAGTTTTTTGGTCAGTGCCTTGTTTGCCCCAACAGTTATCACTGCCTCAGGCAGCTGCTATGTTAAACATTTGCTGCTGACTGTTTTTGACAAATGCCCTGGGGAAAAGTCTGTTCACATTGATTGCGTTCTGATACATGTCAAATATAGACAATCCCCGAGAGTAGTAGTTTCCAGGGAACTTTCAAACAGGTCAAGTAGTGACAGTTCTCTCTGGGTGGGGCTTCTAGGGAGCTCCAAACCAATTATGCCTCCCTCCATTGGCTTCTAGGCTCATAGTTTTCAAGGGTACTACAGAGCTGTGGAAAGGGGGATGGGAGTAGGAAAAGTTAAACGCTACAAAGTTTGCTGTTCTTACCTAGACTCAATCATTTTTCTTGAATAAATTGTTTAAATCAGATTGTTATAAACCTTTGGTTAATTTCCAGAGGTTAAAAAAAAAAAAGCTTTTGAAAAATTTTGCCAATGCTCTCATTGCTTTATCGAAGAGCAGATTTTGGAGCTCCCTACTCCATGATTCCAAAAGTGACTCTCTATGATCATTATTTTATTATTAGAACGTTGACCCCAACAGGACTCTTGCCCAGACGTCAGCTCCCACATCTCACATTTAATCCAGACTCTCTATTTAGCATTACCCAGAAGAACAAAGAGATTAAAAATACACTGCAGGGAGTTCTTTTTTTCTTTTCCACTCTAAAAGTGGATGCCATTTTGACAGACTGAACAAGCAAGTTTTTAGAATTGCCAAGGCATTATGAGACAGATATTTCAGGTGGAACATTGCAGCCCACCCAAACCAGGAGTGCCTGCTTAAAAGCATTTTAAAATTTTTTGATATCTCCATTCTTTTTAAGAAGAGTAATACAGTCACATTAAAATTTTTTTTTAATTAAAAAGTCGGGACTTCCCTGATGGTCCAGAAGTTAACACTCCATGCTCCCAATGCAAGGGGCCCGGGTTTGATCCCTGGACAGGGAACTAGATCCCCCATGCTGCAACTAAGAGCTTGCATATTGTGACTAAAGATTTCACACGCCACAACGAAGGCGAGATGCAACCAAATAAATAAATATTATTTTTTTAAAATACAAATAAATAAATAAATAAAATTTTAAAAAGTCTCCAGGAGTGGAATTGCTGGATCATATGGTAGTTCTATTTTTATTTTTTTGAGGAACCTCCATACTGTTTTCCATAGTGGCTGCACCAATTTACGTTCCAATCAACAGTGCAATAGGGTTCCCTTTTCTCCACATCCTCACCAACACTTTTTATTTCTTGGCTTTTTTGATAACAGCCACACTGACATGTATGACATGATATCTCACTGTGGCTTTGCTTTGCATTGCCCTGATGATTAGTGATGTTGAGTATCTTCTTTGCATTGCCCTGATGATTAGTGATGTTGAGTATCTTTTCATGGGTCTGTTGACCATCTGTATGTCTTTGGAAAATTGTCTATTTAGGTCCTTTGCCTAGTTTTTAATCAAATTGTTTGTTTTTTTTATATTGAGTTGTATGAGTTCTTCGTATATTTTGGATATTAACCCCTTATCGGACATACCTTTGACAAAAATTTTCTCCCATCTAGTAGGTTGCCTTTTCATTTTGTTGATGGTTTCCTTTGCTGTGCAAATGCTTTTTAGTTTGATGTAGTCTCATTTGTTTACATGTGCTTTTGTTGTCCTTGCCTGAGGGGACAGATCCAGCAATTCCAGTTCTGTGTATTTATCCAAAGAAAACAAAAACACTAATTCAAAATATATATATACACTCCAATGTTCATTGCAACTTTATAATAGACAAGATATGGAAGCAACCTAAATGTCCACTGCTAGATGAATGGATAAACTCAGACATAAAAAGGAGTGAAATCTTGTCATCTGTGGCAACATGTATGGACTTAGAGGGTATTATGCTAAGTGAAATAAGTCAGACAGAAAAAGACAAATATTATATGTGGAACCTAAAAAACAAAGAAAGCAAACAAACATAAAACAAAAGCAGACTCAAAGATACAGAGAACAAACTGGTGATTGCCAGAGGGGAGAAGAGTGGGGAGATGGACAAAATAGTGGAAAGAGGGTTAAGAGGTGCAAACTTCTAGTTATAAAATAAATATCATGGGGTTGTAATGTACAGCATAGGGAATATAGTCAATAATATTGTAATAGCTTTGTATGGTGACAGATGGTAACTAGAATTATTGTGGTGATCATTTAGTAAGGTATAGAAGTATTGAATCACTATGCCATACACCTGAAACTAATATAATACTGTAAGTCAATTATGCTTCAATAGAGTTTTTAAAATAAAATCAATCATGCATTTTAGTGTTTATCCTTCTCCAAAGTAACCATCTTTAAATATTTCAGTTGTAAGTTCTTCTTAGTGTTTATAACCTTGATTTTAAATGATATAATCCTATTTCTTGATTTATCAACTTTAAATAATATTTAACTCTCTCTTATTAAAGATTAGAACATGATCTAATTGGCCCTTTCTTCCTATTCTAACACCTCAACTTTGTTGCTTCTATTAATTTTTGGTTTTCTGTTGGTTAATTTTGTATATAAATGTATGTTTAATCATATAATATGATTAAACTTTATTTTTTCTTCTATCAACTTTACACCCATTCTCTTAACCCTTTACCATATAAAAATGGATAAATTGGAGCTTGTACATTAAATAAAACCTCTCCACCTTGTCCCTTCCCAAGCCCCTCCTTTAACGATCACAGTCTGAAAGTTCTACCATCAATTTTCTATAACATTTAGATTCTGTTAGATAAACTTAATTAAAACTTCTGTGCTTGATCTACAACTTGATTATAAACTTTGAAAATTAATAAATAGCATTTACAGCATTATGATTATATAAATATTATTCACTGCAGAACCAGGTAGAATAGTATGTTTTTAAACATTCCTATGGCACTAAATCTTCACTATAATAACAAGAAAATAATCAAAGAGAAAGAACAAATGGAAAATCTTTTCTTAAGCGCCATCAAAAATTTCTCAAAATTGTGTCATATTTGAAACAAAAATTTATAGCATAGCTTTGTTTTTCCTGGCATTTTTAAATAGGCACTTTTTATTTTTATTGCCATTAGAAGAGATCTATGCCATTGTCAGACCAATACTAGGATCATCCACATTTTAAATCACACTATTTGTTAGATTATCTAATTTGCACTGATTTATTTCTATACTTGCTTCCTAGCTTCGATACTAGGAAAGAAATTCTGTATTAGTTCTAATATTTCCTAAATTTTTAGTCTTCTTGCATTTGGTGGATTCCTTTGTGAGTTTTTGTTTTGCTAGTGTACAATGCTCAGAAATTGTTTTGATTTGCAGACAAAGCACAAGTGAACTTCCTGATTGTGTGTATATTTGGAAATTTCTTTATTTTGCCCTTCATTCTTTATTAACATTTGGCTTGGTATAGACTTATAGACTAAAATTTATTTTTCTTGCAACATGTGAAGACTTATTCCATTGACCCTACCATCTGGATTCACTGATGAGAAGTCTGATGTTGATGTGATTCATGTTTCTTTGTAAGCAACCATCCTTTTCTCCTCTACAGAAATTCTTAAAATCTTCCCCAAGGAAAGTGGAAAATTATTCAAAAGAAGCAGCATATTAATTGTGTGGTGCTAACTTGTCAGTGAAGAGTACTTACATACTCGTGTCAATGGCTGAGTGATTATGTAAAGAAAACTCATGATATTGAAAGGATAGAGAGAGGAAAAAGGGGTGATCTAAGAGAGCTTGTTTATCATTGACTATAAGGGAAGTCAAATGATAGTCTATTTTATAAATCAAGAATTAACAATGATGTCTGGGCTTCCTTGGTGGTGCAATGGTTAAGAATCCACCTGCCAATGCAGGGACACGGGTTCGAGTCCTGATCCGGGAAGATCCCACATGCCGCAGAGCAACTAAGCTCGTGCTCCACAACTACTGAGCCTGCACTCTAGAGCCCGTGAGCCACAACTACTGAGCCCACGCGCCACAACTACTGAAGCTCATGCACCTAGAACCTGTGCTCCGCAACAAGAGAAGCCACTGCAATGAGAAGCCCGCGCACCACAACAAAAAGTAGCCCCTGGCGCCAAGCCGGCGTGCAGCAATTAAGACCCAGTGCAGCCAAAAATAAAATAAATAAATAAAAATTTTTAAAAAGCATTAACAATGTCTGCATATTATTTAGAAATAAAAAAGAATTTACCCAAAGGAAAAGACAATGTCATTGACAATTGTTACCTCTTCAAAATAGGATATAGATAAATACATAAACAGATAACATCAAGAGGAGAAAAGTGCTATAAAGAAAAATAATTCAGAGTAAAAGAATACAGAATGGTAGTGAATTGGATATTAGCCAAGTTTAGCTAGTTTGGATTGTCAGAGAAGGTTCCTTTGAAAAAGTAGCATTTAAGGAAATGAGACATGAGAAGATCTGGGGAAGAGTGTTTTGGGTAAAGTTAATAGCAAATGCAAAGGTCTTGAGGTGGGGGTGAGTTTGATTGTACAGTGAACAACAAGAAGGCCCATGAGATTGTAATGAAGATAAATGGAGAGAGAGCACCGGGAAATAAATTTGAAGAGGTGGCCAGGAGCCTGATCTTACAGGTTAAGGGAAGAATTTCTAAGTGTGATAGGAGCCATTAAACATTTTTGAGAAAGATTTGTCTTTTAAAAGTATCATTGCGGCAGCTATGTGGAGAAATAAGGATTAGGAGACAAATTAGGATGCTACTGTTAATAGTTCAGTGAGAGATGATGGTGATTTAAACTAATATAGGATCTATGGACGGTTGAGAAATCGTTGCGTTTTAAAAATGTATTGAAAGTAAAACAACATTTACTCATGGGTTAGACGTACATGTGACAGAGATGAGTGAAATAAGATTTTTATCCTGAGAAAGTAGGTGAATGTAGTTGCCATTTATAACATAGGGGACACTGGGAGGGAAGCCATTTTCGAGCTAAAAATCACAAATTCTACTTCATCCATGCTAGGTTATACATCCATATTTGCTTTATATTTAAGTGCAAGTATTGTGTAGGAAGTTAAATATACAAGCTGAGGTTCAAGAGATAAATAGGACTAAACATGTAAATACAAGAGCATTAATAGGTATATGCTCCTTGATGTTCTAGAATTGGATAAAATCACCAAGAAATGAGTGTACAGAGAGGAGAAAAGGTCCTTGACCTGACCCCATAGAGTTGGGAAGATGAAGAAAAGCCAGAAAAGGAGAATGCTAAGATGCTTCTGAGTGTTAGGTTAGTAAACAGGACATCTTGTGATATTGTTAATTAAGAATGTAAAAATGCTCCTTGACATTGGTTTCAGCAATATTTTTTGGAGGTATGTCTCCTCATGCAAGGGTTACAAAAGCAATAATAAATAAATGGGACTACATCAAACTAAAAAGCTTTTGCACAGCAAAGGAAACTATCACTAAAACGAAAAGGCAGTCTCCTGAGTGGGAGAAGATATTTTTAAATGATATATCTGTTAAGGGGTTAATAGTCAAAATACATAAAAAATGCTCATACAACTCAACATCAGAAAAACAAACAATGCAACTAAAAACTGGGCAGAATAAACAATTTTTTCATAGAAGACATGCCGATGGCCAACAGACACATGAAAAAATGCTCAACATCACTAATCATCAAGGAAAACACATCAAAACCACAATGAGATATCATCTCACACCTGTTAGAGTGGCTATTATCAGAAAGTCAAGAAATAACAAGTGTTGGCAAGGATGTGGAGAAAAGGAAACCCTATTGAACTGTGGATGGGAGTGTAAATTGGTGCAGCCACTATGGAAAACAGTATGGAGGATCCTCAAAAAATTAAAAATAGAACTACCATATGATCCAGCAATTCCACTCCTGGAGTTCAAAAAGTTATATGCACCCCTATGTTCAGAGCAGCATTATTTACAATAACCTAGATATGGAAGCAACCAAAGTGTGTCCATTGATGGATTAATAAATAAAGAAGATGTGGGGTGTGTGTGTGTGTGTGTGTATACATGTGCATACATATATATGTTATATATTTTATACATATATAATGGAATATTATTCAGCCATTAAAAAAACAAAATCTTGTCATTTGTGCCAACATAGCTGGATCTAGAGGGCATTATGCTAAGTGAAATAAGTCAGACAGAGAAAGACAAATACTGTATGATTTCACTTATATGTGGAATCGAAAAACAAAACAAATGAACAAACATAACAAAACAGAAACAGACTCATAGATAGACAACAGACAGGAAGTTGTCAGAGGGGAGGGGGTAAAGGAGATTAAAAGGTACAAAGTTCCAATTTCAAAATAAATTAGTCACAGGGATGAAATGTACAGCATGGGGAATATAGTCAATAATATTGTAATAACTTTGTATGGTGGCAGATGATAACTAGACTTGTCATGATGATCATTTTATAATGTATAGAAATATTGAATCACTATGTTGTATGCCTGGAACTAGCATAGTGGCGTAGGTCAACTATACTTCAAGCTAAAAATGAGGAAACTGAGAAAACAGAGTTGAATAACTTGTCCAAAGTCACACAGTTAAGAGTAGAACCAGGATATAAACACAGGCAGTTTGGTTCTTGAGTCTGTGCTGTGCTGTCTCAAGAGAGCCAGATTTTGGCCGTTCTGAGGAATATAATACAAAAGGGAAATTTTCATAGTGAGTAGAGCCATCTGTGTCTGAAAAGGCTTGCCTTTCTGAGGTGGTAGCTAGTCCCATATAACTGCAGGTGTTCAAGTACAAGTTGGACTACCACTTGGCCAAACTAATCAGTCTTAATATTCAAAGTGTTATCCATGGATCAACAGCAGTGACACCACCTGGGAGCTTGATAGAATTTCAAGCTCCTCTTCAAAACACTGACTATCAAAGTTTAGGAGTCACTGTAGCACAGGGTCTTTCTTTGCGAACCAGAGTAATAATAAAAGGGTGAGGAGCATGGCTGTATTGCCAGACAGGCCTCAAGGTGAATCTCAGCTAGGCCAATTCTTAGCCATGTCATTTATTCATCTAAGCTTCAGTTTCTACATCTGAAATGGGCTGATAATTGTATTCCCATGGGGTTGCTGTGAGGACTTAATGAGTTTATACCTGTAGAGCACTCGTCACAATGCCTAATATCTTATAAGTACTCAATAATTGTAAACCACTAATAGGAATATGCATCAGATGTAAGGCTGGACCAGATAAATACCTCTGAAGATCCCCTTCAAAGAAAAGATTAAAAAAATAAAGAATATACGAGGAGGAGAGTGGAAGAAATCAACTGATGCATAAATATGTTGGGTTTAAGACACCTTGATTCCTCAGGTAAGAGTATTCAGTAAGGGCTTCCCTGGTGACGCAGTGGTTGAGAATCTGCCTGCTAATGCAGGGGACACGGGTTCAAGCCCTGGTCTGGGAAGATCCCACATGCCGCGGAGCAACTAGGCCCGTGAGCCACAACTACTGAGCCTGCGCGTCTGGAGCCTGTGCTCCGCAACAAGAGAGGCCGCGATAGTGAGAGGCCTGTGCACTGCGATGAAGAGTGGCCCCCGCTCACCGCAACTAGAGAAAGCCCTCGCACAGAAACGAAGACCCAACACAGCCATAAATAAATAAATAAATAAATAAATAAATAAATAAATAAATAAATAAATAAATAAAAAGAGTATTCAGTAAGAAGTTAGGAAGATGCTTCTGAAGCTCATGAGAGAAGGTGGGACTGGGAATATAAAATGAAGAGTCATATATAAATAATGGCTAAACTAAGGGTATGGATCAGATATTTTTAAGACAACATGTGAAGGAAGGAATAGGACATTGGGTTCTCTTGATGTATTGTGGTCAGTTCAGGAGTCCGGAAAATCAATCAGAATTCTCATGTATTAACTGGGATTAAAATAATAATTACTTTTACACATATCTCAGAGAATGGTGAGAATATAATGAGATCAAGTGTGTGACAGTGTTTTACAATTTGTACAAACGTGAACTATTCAATATTCTTCTCTTTGACTTAGAGTACCAAAGTTTTCGTGGTGGAGAGTCAGGACATGATCCATGGACATATGGAGCTCCCAGAGGGTTTGTGTGGGGCTCAGGGAAATGTCCAGCTTAACCCGCTGGGCACCGCAATTTTACTGCTTCAACCCATCTGCTATGGAAAACGAGGAGCCAACAAAAAAGGGAGAAACAGGTGAGAGCACCTGATAGAGCACTTTAAGAAATGGAATGAGTGGTACAAATTGTCGAGTGAAGTCAGAGGTTAAAAAGATGGGAAGTCCATTGGTTATGACCAAGAGATCATTGATGCTATCTGCTGAGATATTAGAGTGCCTTGTCCAGCCTGGTACCTGTTGGCTGGCAGAATTGCACTGCTCTTCACCGTCAACACTAATAGAATTGTGCCAGATAGCCTTGCTCCATCCCAGCCATATCCTGAATTATTCACATCAACCCATCTCAACCTGATTTTCACTGCCAGAGTTCCTGGCTCTTGGAATCAATTCTGATTTAAGACCTCATATCATCCCCTCAAAACCAGTAGTTGACATTGATGTTCTGTTCTGACTTCTGGCTGACTCTCTCAAGTATATTTTGAGTGCATCTTCTGACCCAATTCTTATTTATGCTCCTTATTAAATATTGATCTCTAAATTCCTTTCTTGATTGTACTTGGCACTCTTTTATTTGGAATATGTTTCTTCTGTTTGCTCCAGGTAATCATCTTGCCAGCCTAGATCCTCTCTTGAAATTCACCCCAACCACACTTTGCGGTCAGTGATCCATAGACTCATCCCATTAGCAAGTGGAACCCTAAAGCTGCTAATGAAAATAGTCATACACAAGCCACAACATGTTGAGGTTAGCTGTGAAGGGAGAGTGTGATGGTTAATTTTATCTGTCAACTTGACTGAGCCTCAGGGTGCCCAGATATTTGGTCAAACATTTCTATGAGAGTGTCTTTGGATGAGATTAACACTTAAATCAATAGACCAATGAAGCAGATTGCCCTCCCTAATGTGGTGGGCCTCATCCAATCAGCTAAAGCCCTGAGTAGAACAAAAAGGCTGATTCTCCCCTGAGTAAGAGAGAACTCCTCTTGCCTGGCTTCCTTTATACTGGGACACTGGCTTTTTCCTGCCTTCAGATTCAAACTGAAACAATGGGTCTTGAGCCTGCTGGCCTTTGGTCTAGAACTATATACCACCATTGGCATGGTGTCTTGGGTCTCCAGCTTGACTCACCCTGCAGGTCTTGAGACTTGTCAGCCTCCATAATCACATGAGCCAATTCCTTATAAGAAATCCCTTTGCATATATATATATATATATATATGGAGAGGGGGAGGGTAGTATGGGGGAGAGAGAATGTGTGTGTCTAGATATATATGCATATTCTATTGGTTCTGTTTCTCTGGAGAGATACAGATGGGCTAAGTCTAATGAGCCTGGCAGAGTCTGTACTAAAGCACAGTGATTATGAGCTTGGGCCCTGGGGTTCAAATTCCAGCTGTACTATTTATTAGCTGTGCCCTTGGTCAGGTTATTTTACCTCTCTAATCCTTAGTTCCCTCCTCTGTTTTACTTAAATCCCAATATATTCCAGTGCCAAGCATACGGCAGGTAAATGTTGAGTAAATGAATGAACTAATACAGATGAAGAAACCAAGGCCCAGAGCCATTCATTGTTACATATTTCATTAGTAGCTAATGAAAAAAAAATCAACCCTTCATATGAAAGCAGAGTTACGTTTCACTACTCAGAGGAAAAGTTAAAAGTCTCATCAAACTGAGAGATTTACTTAACCAAGACTTCACAATTTATTTGTGGGTTGGTTATAATCACTGTCCCCATTTTACCTATGAGATGACTGAGGTACAGAGAGCTTAGAGAGCTAATAAGATTCTTGAAAGACTTGCTAAAGGAATACTGTGATCCCTTTCAAATAGCCTTTTAGAAGTTTGCTCATTTCAACTACTACTTTCTCCTTCCCTCTGTCCCTGACTGTCACAGGGTTCTTCCTCCCTACTTGACCACCTGCATATCTCAGTATTGGAGAGGGTCCTGGGATGCATTCACATACAAAAGAGACCCTATAATTTTGATGCATTAAGGGACAGGAGTTTGAAAGCACCCAGCATCTGGCTGCTGAGCACTCCTCTCCTTCCATCCTGCATTGCTGTTCTTAGTAAGGAACGAGGTGTTATTTAAAATTCTGGTGTGCAGTCTTATTTTTTCTCAACATGGCAAGCCAGAAACAGAAATCAATATTCCTAGTTCTGCTTTTACCTCTTACAGGATATGTCTCTGCCTCAGAGGCTTCAGGGAAAAAGGAGTTTAGATCTACAGCATTTAAGTTTTCCCCAGGAACTCTTAGGTCACTGTCTATAAATGGGTTGGGGGCTGGGATAAGGGCTAGAAGAACATATAAAGAGAAAGTGGCAAGCAAACCATGTGGGAAAAAAACCCAAGGAATTAGAAGAGTTGATCTGTCAAATTGTGTTTTCTTGTGCCCTCACAATGTTTCGAAATATTGTCACAGGGTGCCTGGCATGACCCAAAGGAGGACCTTGGAGAAGGGGGTTCTGAGCTGGGCTAGTTCTAAACTACTTGCAAACTGACTTTGGAAAGATCTTACAACATTTTATAAAAACTTTTATAATTATTCTTCATGAAGTTGTAATTATTGAGTCAACCATGCATCTTGCTCCTTACCTGGGAGATACAAGCTAAATATCTTAGATCTGGAGTTGTTGCAAACCAGAGTACTTTGGGGCATGGTGTACCAGAAAAAGCTTTCAGAGACTACATTAGCATAGTGTAAATATCCTTCCAGCAGAGCAGGTCATTTTCTCATTACTCATCAAATGAGTTCCTAAGCATTCGTTACTCTACACGTTGGATCTTTGTAGAAATAACTCACAAGAGCTGAATCATTTCAGAGTGAATTTTCCATCACCTTTCTTCTCTGTATGGCTTAGGCCTTTATAGACCCTGAATAACATAAATCTGCTGGTTCCCTACTGGCAAAGATGACTATGGATTTTTTTTTTTTTAATCAAGCAATGAGAAAACACTAGGGGGAAAAAAATCTCATTATCAGGGACTTTCCTGGTGGCACAGTGGCTGGGAGTCTGCCTGCCAATGCAGGGGACACAGGTTTGATCCCTGGTCCGGGAAAATCCCATATGCCACGGAGCAACTGGGCCCGTGCACCACAACTACTGAGCCTGCGCTCTAGAGCCCGTGTGCCAGAACTACTGAAGCCCGCATGCTCTAGGGCTCGCATGCTGCAACTACTGAAGCCTGCGCACCTAGAGCCCATGCTCTGCAGTGGGAGAGGCCCGTGCACCTCAACCAAGAGTGGACCCTGTTCTCTGCAACTAGAGAAACCCTGCACGCAGAAACGAAGACCCAACCCAGCCAGAAAAAAAAGAAAAAAAAAATCTCTTTATCCTATTAAAATACATTTAAGGATGTCTGGTTTTCCTGAGTAGACTTATATATTTATCCAATGTTTATGTTTTCTAAATTAGACTCTGCTACCTTTCCCAGAGCAAGATGAAGAAGCTCTCAAACAGCATCTTTTTAACATAAGCACAGGAGAATGAGAAATGCTACCGTCATCACAGCATAATCCTGTAGAGCCTGTGGTATTTTCTGTGATGCTTTGAATCAGTCTGACTCTATCCTCTACTGTGTAATTTTTAAAGATGTCAACGTGGGGCATCAGCAGCTGAAAATTCAGAATACCAAGCCAGTCCTCCCCTGTGACTGCCACAGAGCTGTTGCCTACAGTTGAGCCTGCATCACTGACGTAGTTACTTTTTTAGTTTTATTATACTTTTAATCTGTAAAATCCCCCACCTCCTCTATTCCTGCACAAAACTTTCTGCCTGAATGACTTTCAGACTGAAGGCCAAACACATATTTCGTTTCTCTCCACTTCAGGCTTCCCCCCCAAGACTTCTACATGCTGAAAAAGTGTCACATTTGGGGGAAAAAAATCCTGACTTTAAAGGATTTTGTAGTGACATCACCGCATTCGCTGCCACTTCTCCCAGCACATTCCAGCTTGCTCTATAATGAAAGTGAGAACCATAGCTAGGAGTTTTATTGTCAAGTATCAGAGGACCAGGCAGATTTTCTTCTTCTTTATTGTATAAGAATCTTAAATGTTTAATGAAGTAAACAAATTTCAGCAACATGCCATGTTTTAAGAATCCAGCTTTAATAAAAATCCAAACACTATTCATTAATTATTATTGAAAACATTAATATTTCAAAATACCCTTTGGGTCAAGGAATCTTTAAAGAAACAGTGACTTCTACTTATTTCAATGAAAGGCATTGTTTATTAAATTCTTACAGCTCTGCTCGCTATAAATGCCCCCTTTACAACTTTTCCTCCTCTCTTTCCTGGGATTCATTCTCCATTCCCTTTTCTCTCTCCCTCTCTCTCTCTCTCTCTCTCTGTCTCATCACGTGCAGTTAAAAACCTAAGCTCGCTCTCAGCCCACAGAGCAGGGGTGTGTGTTGGGGGCGGGGAGGTGAGGTTCGTTTCCCCCGCCCCAGGCAAGGATTTTCCATTGCCTAAAAGAGGCCATCAAGTGTTAACACTGAGAGACACGACTTCCACTCACACCCTTCCCGGAAAAGTACAAACAGATCCTCAGCCTAGGGCCTCCACGTCCCACGCGCTCCCAGCTCGCCCTCCCCGCGGAGTGCCCCGCGACAGCCTACCCAACACCTGTGAATCATCCGAGAGGCTGCCACCATTTGCATATGACCCCCCTTCCTTGGTGCCTAACGCACACAACAAAGGAGGACAGGATTATTGCTTTATGATTATTCTTTTTAATCTCTCCTATGACCAGCACTAGTAGCTTCTCGCCCACGTCCTGTTTTGAGCATCAGAGGGACCCCAAGCCAGGCTCGACTGGTACCCAGGGTGTGTGCGCTGAATGAAACACCAGAATTTTGTAGCGTCCCAGCAATCCTTGAAGCCGCAGCCCCCCCACATTATCCCACCCCCACCCCCACCCCCACCTCCACCTCCGAAGTCTGGTCAGTCCTAGAAGGCGTGTACGCGCCTCTGGGAACTATTCCTAAGAAACCCAACATAAAATCCCAGGCTCCGATTGCAAATTCAACCCAAACAGCGTTACCTATTTTGCCCTCCGCAAACAACTCTCAACCCCAAGCTTTGAACTCCAGCAAACCCAAGCTGGTTGGGTTAACTACCCTTCCCTCCCCTTTCCCCCAATTCCTTTGAAATCGCTCAGCGATAATTGCTCTGACGTACTTTAAAATAACGTGTACTAATCTCCCTCCCCAACTGACCACATTAAGGCGAACTCCAAGCCTCAATGCTACTTTGATAAAATGAAGAAATCACTCATAAAAATAGCAACCCACGTAGCTTGGCCATATATGGAGCTGGTGAGAGTTGACAGGGATGCCCCTTTGGACTATCTTTTTTAGAAAAAGCAAATCGCAGCTGAAATCTCCCCCCACCCCCTTACCGTCTACTCCTCCTCTGCCTTCCCTTCCCCTTCTATGACTCAATCAAAGACTGAACTCAGCAGGGGAAAATTTTTGTATATATAACCGCAAATATATTGCATATATATCACACATATACATACATACACACACATATATACATATACATACACACGTACACACAAAAAAACAGAATATCAGACGACCAGTCGCGAGATAAATGAGTTTGCCCGTGACCGGGTATTAAAATGGAGTCATAAGAATCGTCCCGTTCTGGTGTTCATAAAAGACTAAAATACAAAGGTTTGCAGTAAAGCGAACTGGGAGCTGAGTCAAGCGCTCGGCACCTCGCGGCTCCTCCCCTCCCACCGCCCGCCCCCATGCTCCCTCCGCCCTCCCCTTAACACACTTCCTCCCCGCCTCTCCGGGAGATGGCTATTAAAAGCTGCTGACGTCAAAAGGGACGGCCATCTTTGATGAGGGCAGAGCTCACGTTGCATTGAAGACGAAACCTCGAGGAGGTCAGGCGCTGTCTTTCCTTCCCTCCCTGTTCGGCGGTTCCTCCACACTTGGAAGCTGCAGGGACCGGGCGAACACCACCCTCTGGAGAAGGCAAGGTAAGGAGCCCCCCTCCCCAGGTCGTGGTTCTGGCTCTAGATGGCTACATACCCAGAGGGGACCACAGCTGGGCAGACCAAGTGAGCTTGGGCAAATACAAGAATTTGTGCACCTAGGGTGCGGTATTCCGTGTGTGCGCGTCTGGCTAGACTCCCGCCTGGGGCTTTATAAAGTATTTTCGAGGTGAGCTGCTTGGGGAAGGGATGAATGGGAACAGTGCAGGTGGAGCGATGGGGAGGAAGCGCAAGAATACGTACGGAATAATAACTTACTCTCTTGAAACAGTAGTGGGACCTTCTGTCTCTTCCATTTTGCGATGCAGTTTTAAGAGATGTTTCGGCTGCTGGGTTTTGGGTGTTTTTTTTTTTGTTTGTTTTGTTTTGTTTTGTTTCTGTAGATCAAGACAAACAAACCCTGTGGTTCTGACCCGATTATTATGACTTGTCGTTAGGGCGCTATTATCTAGGGAAGAATTAGGGAGAAGGCAGGGTGTGGGCGCTGGGGAGGCGAAAGAAGGGGGAGTTCCCGCCCCGGGCAAGCTGAGCTGCAGCCGCCACAGCAGCCTCCGTGCCCCACGGACTTGATTTATGCCGCCTGCTCCACGTCAACTGCAGGCTGGCGGGAGGCGGGCGGGTAGTGCTGGGTGGGAGGGCTCTGCGCAAGGCTGGCGGGGGCGGGGGCTCGGGCTCGCCTCCGGACTGCGGCGGCCAGCGGTCAGCACCCTGGACAGCAATACCAAGGGACTGCACTGGAGCCCGCGACCTTTCAGCACCGCGGATAGTGGTCCGGCCGCCCCGGCGCACCTACCTGCGGCAGAGATGCCTGGCTGCGGCTAGATGTTCCAGGGCTGCAGGCCAAATTGCTTCTCTGAGACTTAGGTCTCACAGAGACCCCTAATAGAGCAGGTGTAGTAGGTTAAAAGAAAAAAACAAAGGAAAAAAAAAAATCCTGCCTATAGGACTCCTTTGGAAACAATTACCAGCTCCCATCCTTAGCTCCTGCATAGCCTAAAAAAAAGAAAAAAGAAAAAAGTCTACTTGTGGAAATTTTCTATGTTGCCCTCTCTCCTCCACCCCCCTTTTTAGGTAAAAAACAAACACATTTTTAAAACTCTGCATTTATCCTCCAGTCAGAAATCAAGGGTTTTGTTTATTTCTGTTTTTTTTTTTTTTTAACACAGAATAGATCTGTCTACAGATCCTGGGTGGTCATGAATGAGGTATATATGAAGATGCCAACACAATCTGTTTATAGGAGCGACATATCTTTCTACATGTTTCTATTTGATTAAAAATGTAGGGGTAGTTGAACTAAGCAGAATCAACTTTAATAATGAATCCTTCTTCCTCTTCCCCATCCTTGTAATTAGGCATTGACACAAGCACACGCCCATAAAAATACATCTCTAAGAAATATTACAGGTCTTACAGGGTATAGATTTAACCTCTTTGGCCATAGTTTCAGAGTGAGGAGAAGTATTTCCTATGGACATTGGTTATCTCAGGATAGTTTCTGATTTTGACAACATTAAGACTGGCTTTCCTCAGGGGAATCTAACTGTGTCCTTCAGCGTGATGCAGATGAAAGGACCCATGGTGTTAGACTGAAACTGGACTCTGACCTAAAGATCTACTGCAATTTCCATTACAGCATTGCGGGATTTTGCTGAGGCAGTAATAAGTACTTTAACCATTTTCTACTCTGACGTTTGGAGCCTGTGAGTGAACAAAAATTATCACAGGGATATTTCCAGCTGTTTGATATAGATAAAATCAACATAAAATGACCAGGAACAAAATTGTGCTATTTGAGTAGTTGTTAAATAAGAGTAATAGCGTCATATGTAAGAATGTTTATACAATGCATTAAAGAAATGCTATCATGATTCCCCGAAAAGCCTTAAAATAAGATCTTGGATTGGGTTTAGTTAGTCATTAACTCCAATCATTTATATATTAGAGGTACTCCAATGCCGTGTCCACATAGAGAAGGTACTTGCATTCCCAGCTATTTATTTCCTAGTGTTTTTTTACGGATAACCATGTGGTTCCATATAAGTATATACTGCTCTGTTGCTGGATATGGATGTAAAATTATTATTCAAGAGTATGTAACTGCATGGAAGAATTTTACAACTCTGCAATCTGCAGATGAAATAAATAACTGTGTTTCAGTGATAGGAGGAGGGGAGACAAGATGGGTAGGAGTCTTGAAAAATGCTTTGACTTCATGCTGCATGTCCAGACAGCTCTCTGCGTAGTTGCGACAAATGAAAAAGCCTAACACTGCCGGAATTATGTGCTTGGATATTAGTAATTACTGCTGGGTTTGTTTGCTAGTGGAAGACTGGAGTAGTGAGGGCAGAGGTAGAGGACTGCAGTGAAGCTGGCAAAGGGTGCAAATCTGGGAGGAAGTGGTGATGTGCACAATTATGGAGCTAATAGCTTACTGAAAAGTTTTTAAAAAAATGTAATTGAAACATGAATTTAACATTTACATTATTGATAAGCTTCAGGAAAAAAATCAAGAGATTTCCTATTTTAAGTTTTAAATTTTAACAATCCAGGGCAATATGGTGAGCAGAGGCAGGAGCAGATGGACATAGAGATGTGCCAGGAAACACTCACACAGACCCTCCAATGGTACCTGCTTGTTTGCTCATTGGCATTTTCTGCTTTACCACCTTGGCATTCAGAATATGAAACAATTTGTAATCATATTAACCTCTCCATGGTAAAATCTCCCAAGAATTCACAATTTTATTTTTACTTCGTTAAACATGCACAACCACACATGCACAAACACAATACAAACTGCCTCTGAATTAGCTTATATAAAGACATTTCTAAACTCTAAGTGTTGACCCCAGAGTGATGGTTATCAACCAGAAGATTGATGTGTCTGCCAGTAGCACCTCTTCTCATAGCAGCCAGCCTTCAGCAGAGCGTGTAGGTTTTGACGATTAGGAGAAATGAGAGATAATTTGAGAAAGAGGTTGACAAAGGAGACATGAAAGATAAAAATAGATAAAACTGCTTTTTATATGATGTACTATGAATAAACTATTTTTCTCACATCATGGAACTGCTTTACAATTCTATAAAGGTAAGGAGATTGGTGTTTTCAACCTCAGTGCTAAATATATTTCTGCAGTGTCATCTCTTGTCAGCAGGGACCAACCTGATTGGAAGATATTGATCAATCAGTGAGTACCAGATACATAAATGAACCCCACTGAGGATGTAAAATCTCATGCTTATATAGTCTTTGACCTCAATAAGTTTAACATCTAGTACTCTTAATGAAAACAACAAACAATAAAAATTAATAATACCAGAAGGAAAATGCAATAAAACAGTAGAAGAAAAATCATGAGGGAGTGTATAATTATTTGCCAAGTCAATGTGACCAAAAATAAGGAATGCAAATTCTGAGAAGGACAATATTTCAGTAGACTAGATTGATCCGAGACAGGAAGCAGGACCTGAGCTGGTTTTGGAGGTTGGAGAGAAGTGAGGGGACTCTGCTAAGTAAAAGTTATAGCATAGGCAGAACTACAAGTTAGGCAAGCCCAAGTTATGGTCAGCAAACCCTAAAAATTCCCATGAATTTGGGTGAAGTGGGACGCTTATAAAGGGGAATATGCTGGAACTGTGAGTTGGAGCCGTCTATGAAAAGCCTTGAATGCCACACTGAGTACTTAGTGCTTTATCCTCTAAAGTTGATTTCTGAGCAGAAGCTGATATAACAAACTAACCATGTCTTTTTTAGCATCTTGGAATTGCTATTGACTGAGTGGAATTAAATTTACATTCTTCCAGAAATAGAGGGAAGCAAACTGTTATCATAAAGGATGATTAATTTAAAAAATAATAACCAGTCCTCATTTAGTCATCTATTACCACCCTTCAGTATATACATGGGCTTCTAAGTCCTACCCAGAAGTTAATTGTAAGTTTCAAATTTTCATTATTGACTAGAACAAATTATTCAAGATGAGTGCCTACCAAGAAGATTGAAAATCAGGTCAGGCATCTGGGGATGAGAGGTGTCCAGCAGGTACACTTGAATAATAAACATGCAGAACACTCTCTTGGACCCTCTGAGTATTCTGCATTGTCAAATACGCTGACTGGATAGATGAAAAAAGATGCCAGGTTTTCTGTTCATGTTTCAGGCAGCATGACACATAGAACCAGCTCCAAGTGGCTAAAACTGGAAAAAAAAAAAAAAAAAGGAAGGAAGGAAGGAGGGAGGAAAGAAAGGAAGGAAGGAAGAAAGGAAAAAAGAAAGAAAGGAAGAAAGAAAAAGATACTATGGTAAAATTTTGAAAAACTGAGGTGAGGTGGGCAGTATATCATATTTCTTTCCCTACCATCCTAGCATTCTAGCTGACTTTTGCTGATTACCCTCACTCCAGGGCTTGCTTGAGGTCTGAACTATACCCATTTCATTTTTAATCTTGTGGTTACTACTCTCACAGCAGAGCTTCACAATTCCAAATTCTGACAGAACTGCTGAACTGAAAGAGTAAATGGCTTCATGTGGAGGAATAAATGGCAGTTGCAGACATAGATCTTGTTGCCATTTCAATTCTCACTCTGAAGTGTCAAGGGACTATTCTCATCTGTTCTTCACCAAAACACTGGCAGGAGAGACATCCATAGGATAACTTGTTGATTTCTAAGCTGACTCCCTGGGGCAAAATTGGAGGTAGTGACGTTTGATGCTTTAGGAGGTCAGACTGGTGGTTATTAAACCGAGTGCAGAAGGCCTTCCAAGTTATTAAGTAGGAAGGAGGAGATATGACAGAGCATTGAGGAAGCAGGACATGATGAGTGGAGAAAGAGGTTTTAAAAAATTATTCTTACAAGAGGAAAGAGGCTTCAGAGAAATTTCCAGAGAATGCTATCTGCACTATGAACTCTTCAGAATTACTGTCATTGCTGTAATGATAATAGCTACTTGTTTCTACATAATTTTCTTCACAAGGATCTCAAAGCACTTCACCCAATATAAAAGTCCAAGCAGTTTCTGATTTCCAAGTGAATGGTACAAACCATAGTCATATATGATATTAGATAACATTTCATATATGATATTTAGGTAACATTTAGTAAGCCATAAATCTGATTTAGAACAGAGATACCCAAAGCAGTGATTAAGGGTCTAAGCTCTTAATTATATACTCTGCTACCTCTTGCATCATCCACATTTTTCATACTGGCTAAATAAGGCACAGAGAATGTATATGATTTTTTTAAATTAATTAATAGGTCTGTGGGAGAGAAGAGTGAACCACTAATTCTAAAAGCTTTTACCTGTACTAGCTCACTGAATCCTCATAACAATCCTATAATCAGGGTACTATTATTATTTCCATTTTACAGATGAGGAAACTGAGGCAAAGAAAACCTAAATAACTTGCCTTACATCACAGAACAGAGCCAGGATTTAAATGCAATCACTCTGACTCCAGGGTCTAAGCTCTTAATTATATACTCTGCTACCTCTTGCATCATCCACATTTTTCATACTGGCTAAATAAGGCACAGAGAATGTATATGATTTTTTTTCTTTTTTTTTTTTTGGCAATATCTTTTCCCTTTCAGTTGGACAGCTGAGCATGATGGCAAGGATGCTGATCAGGAGCCAGGAGACCTGGATCTAGCCCTGAAGCAATTGCTTGTCATTTTCGTTAAATAAGTCATTCAACCACTACTGAACTCAGTTTCTTCATCTGTAGAATGACAGCGGAATTGAACTAATGTTTTCCAGTATCCTTGCCATTCAGAAGTCAATGATATCGGTGGTGGAAGCTCTAGGTAGTAAGTCTGAGGCCAGTGACCTGGTGGTCTCAGATGGCACTGCCTTAATACTGCTTCAGTAACTGACCTGACTCCCTCCCTCATTGTAAGATTAATTATATCCACAGCACCCCCTGCAATCTCTCTCTTTTTTTCCCTCAGTAATTTCTTTGACATCATCTTTCTGAAGTCTTTCTGGTCAGACTTGAGAAATCCTGACTTTTTCCTCAAAGCCCTGATCTGAGTCATCACTGCTATGGGGATCTCCCCTCCTTCTCAATCGGATTTATTGCTGTCTGGCACAGACTATTTTCTACAACCTGCCTAAACTTTTTATAATTCTTTTTTCAACCTAATTAACTGTTTTAAAAAATTTCTTTCTAGACCCCCTTTTGATCATGTCTTTATGTATGACTTAAAGCAATTTATTAGCTGCTATTTCCTCATTCCTCTTTTTTTCTCTGCCTCTTAGAAAAGGGGAAACAGAAGCTTTTAAAGAGTCTGTGAGCTCTTAAGTACTTAAAAAGTAACATTTCCATATGACCTGAGTTACATGATTTAAGTAGCCAGCTCAAAAACTAATAAAATTTGGAGGATGGAGAGGTGGTGGTAAGATAACATTACAAAAAAGCTTCAAGGACAAGAGACTAGGAGAGGAGGAAGCTTTAAAGCCTATGAGATATAAAGTTCAGAGGCTAGCAGTTGGCGGTACAATATTTATTAATTAAATTCACAAGTTTCAGAAAAGCCATGTTCTCCTTGTTGCTATAAACTCATTCTTACTGCAGATTTCAGCATCTTTCCATCACAGTAAAGCATTGACAAGAGGAGTTGCTAACTGATTTTCTTACTGCTGACTCACAGAGATTAGCTTCAGTAGTGATTAACTGATGAGAAGAACAAATCTGTATTCCCAAAAAGAGATGGGGAAAATCCTGGTTAAGGGTTAGTGCTTCCTTTTAAATGCTTAACAACCATTCTGGAGAAACTCAAAGTGAATTAACAATGTTCACACCAGATTGGTACTGAATGACAGCTGTGCTAGGTTTATGAACTGCTTTCTGTGGTCATGGAAAAATAAATTCGATCCTCTTAGCTTGTAAAAGAAGCTGAATTATGATCCCTGTGAAGGGAAAATTAAAAGAACTTACTTATCTTTTATTCTATTTTGGGGTTTTTGTTGTTGATTTGATTTGCTTCCTATTACCCAAAGATGGCTAATTCTCATGTCTTAAATTGAGACTTTGCACTTTCTGCTGACTCACCTCATTTTATACTTGAAGATGGCCCATTTTATACTTGAAGAGCAATGTTATTTTCCTGCTAGAATGGTAGGTCTGACAAAATGACCATCTGGTCCCAGCTTCCACATCACTTCCTGTATCCAAATGACCCTAGTTATAGATTTTGAACTTAGGAGATGACTTTTCATGCCTGCAGGCTTGAATGAGTGTTTTCTGTCCTTTACTGATGACAACATGTAAGAAAGTGAAAGCCTCTTAGGTGCCCCCTGAGGCCAGAGTTGCCCTGTACTCCTGCCTCTTTCCTATTCTAGAGAAATCTCTCAATTCAGCTCAGAGAGTCCTACAAGTTGAACAGAATTCCCTTCCATGGAGAATCTCAGACCAAATTGCTGATCACCTTTATTCATGTTTTGTACAATTTCATAGAATAGTGACTGACAAATTGCAAAACAGTATATTTCTTAAATTTCCCTGAAGTTAGTCTGAGGTTGGTCTGACAGCTAGTTACAGGTAAATCACACTGCAGCTTTTCCATTGATAAACAGAAAGTAGAAGGAAATAAATGCCAGTAAGTCTGCTAGAAAGAACACTGGCAAACAATTTCAATATGCAGTAGTCCTGTCGAGTGAATTTTTTTTATTTTAATAAGAAAGTCCATTATAACTTCATTATAACACTAGAAATCAAGATAGTGTTCCTAATTTATGCCTGAGAAATTGCTGAATATATCTACTTTTTCCAATTTCAAGATGACTATTCCTGTATTCCTCAAACATAAATCAGCTGTCATTATGGCACTCTTCACTAATTAATTAATTCAACAAATATTTATTGAGCATCTGTCATGTACCAGGAAAACATAGTACTGGTTACTGAAGATAGAGCAGTGAATAAAACATGAATGATTCTGCCCTCAGTGTATTTTGATGGGCATCCCTTCTTGAGGTATTATTTTAGAAGACATGTTTCACATAGAATCCCTTTTAGACTCTAAGACATTAACCCAACTTAGAAAAGAACTTGGCTGTCTATCCAAAATATGCAATTGACCAAAGGTTTCTACTGAGTGATCAGTGTCCATGGAAGGGTTGCTGTCATAAACAGAATGTAAATTAAGAACCAGCCTCAGCCATCAAGGAACTTAGTAAATATCTAAGATATGCCCTTGTATAAATTTGCCTCTATTTATGTGGCAGTATTGCTAAAATTTCCTTTCAGTACCTGTTATATTCCAGTATCCCGGTCTCTCCATATATAGACCATTCCCCACCACTCATGGGGAGAACAGGTCAAGCTGCAAGAAACATGGTCTCTCCTAGGCTAGAAAACCTAGTCCCAACTATAAAATTCGTGAAGCAATGCGAGAATAGAATGACAGAGAAACGGCAGCATCTTTTGGATGACAGTACCTCCCGAGCCAATCCACGTTCCTCCTCTGAAAACTCCCTATCATTAAACAAGTTTACACATTCAGGATCAAATAGAAGAATGTATTAGTCTCCCAACTCTTGCTTTTCAAAATTTATCTCTTCTTACCAATGAGCAATGCTCCCATTTATCACATTGCTTTGTAATTATGTACTTATGCATTTCTCTTCCTTAACAGAATATAAAAGTCTTTGAGAGCAAGGGCAATATCTTAACTATCTTTGAATCCTCAGTACCTATAACAGTTCCTGTCACACACCAGCTGTACAGGAAAAGAATGAGTGAGTGGGGATACCAGCTACCCCTTTGCAGAGAAAAGAATTCTACCACTGTAAGTAATTCCTTCTTTAATTGGTCAGATGTTATGATCAGAACAACTTGGGAATGCAGATTCACCCTAAATATTGGAATAAAATTATGTCCCAAGGAAGCACTTTTGTTCATCCCAACTAGCTGCCAAACTTTGGCAAATAATTTGTTTTTCTGACCTGCTGTTTTATCGCCTATGCATCAGGGGCTAAAATGCTAATGAAGAATCTGAAGAGTCTCATGAAAAGCATTGCTAAAAGCAGGTTTATATAAAGAAATGAAGAACCATTGCCTATGACCTATTTAGGTCAATTTCACATATAAAACAAAGCTGTTTAACATATATAAAATAATGCAGTTAAAATTCTTTACTTTTCATTAATATGGAAAGAATATTTTTGATGCCCCTCTTCACATACATGTTCACTGAGACATATAGTCATCAGGGAAGTAGATTGGTGGCTTCAGCCATCTCTTGTCTTTGGGGCCACATATTTGCTGCTTCTCTGTTAGAATTGGTGGCATGGTGTATACAAGCTCTCCATGTTGATTTGGCTTCCTAGAAAATGTCCTCCAAACACATCAATTTCTAACCTATCCTTTCAAACATCCAGTGTCCTCTTGCCTAGGAGAGAAAAATAAACTGAGGCATGATGTGGTAAATCAGTCCCATTTATCACTGAGAAAAAGCCATTACCATTGGAGCATTGAATGTTGCACTTTTCCCCCCAGTCCTTCTTATGAAACAACTCTAAAACCACTGTGCCCTACTTTCTCCAGCTGAGAATGAAGGTACCACTTGTTGACCATAAGAAAAAAGTAACTAACTTATTGAATGCCCATTGTATGCTGAGCTAGACCCTCGGCATACATTATCTCATTTAATTTCCATGGCAACCTTAAAAGCATTTGGAATTCTTGTCTCTCTGACTACAAAGCCCACGTTTTTCCCCACAACCTCATGAATTTTCCCATGAGTCGCACACAATCCATTGAGATCTTCTAATAGAAAGTATGCTCCTGATATGTAGAACATGAGTCAGCAAAATCCAAAGAACTCAGTCCTGTGGTCTAAAAAGTCGGGTGAGATGTGGTGGTATGAGCTACCTGGAGAAACTAAATATCCAGACAAACTCATGGAGCACTGGATTAAGAGTCAGAGGGCTGCATACTTGGCCCATCTCTGCCACCTCAGTTGTATCACCCTGACCAACTTACCTAACTTGAACTGAGCTTCAGTTTTCATATCTGTACAAAGAAAGCAATAGCTACCATGCATACATCCTGTGGTTGTTATGTGACTCTGAGCTAATGCTTGTGAAGTATTGTTACCTCCACTTGGGAGAGAAGAATGAACTGTTGTTATCATGTTCCATTGTCCGCTGTTTGCCGTGCCAGATTTCCAGTGTTCTTATTGCAAGCCATATGCTTCTTTTCCTCTTTATAATGTGGATTTTGCTTAAAGAAGTAACAGGTCCTGCCATCACACTATTTTTTAGCTTGAGCAGCATGCATGATAAAATGGGAAAATGTGTCAACAGTCTTTGATTTTTCTATTTGTGGGAGGGTTTTTTAAATGCCTTTGAATTGCATCTCTGCTTTGGCTTTGTGACTTTCAGGATAACTTTTGGAGATGAAGAAGCTCAGGTTATGCTTTAATGAAACACTGGTCCCCTCTTGTTTAATGCATTGGGTGTTAAGGCCCTTGAGGAGTTAAAAAGAAATGATATGCAAAATTACTTGCCCTTCTTTAGCTTAAGAAAAATAATTTTGCTGTGAGCTATTTAGTGAACCATTATTGAAGCTGCATCTGTTGGCTTCATTTTGTATTGAGTGTAATGTTTTTTGTCGGGGAGTGTTGGGTTCCTTATTAAATATTGCATGTGTGTTTTTGTATGTGCACACAATATATAGGCAGAGAGGTGCAAACACAGACTCTTGCTTACAGCCAGCTTTAAGATTCCTACATGCATCACCTCATTGTCAAAACCTTTAGCCATATTCATATAAACCAATAAACATAAAATATATATAACAGAGCAAGTTATGTGAACTGCAAAATGTATGATCCTAGGCTGCATTCACAGAATGATTCCCCTCCAAAGTTGGAAAATGCTCCCAAAGCAATTATCTATGCAGCAATGACCTCAAATTTTGGGAGAATTCCTGCAAATCTAGGCTTACAGGACAGGAGAGCTTGCTGGGAAAGATTTTTGAAATCCACACTGTCTTTTGAGCACCTACTATGTTCTACTTGTTATATTACTGTCCATTGTAGCTAGTAGTATTATATTTAATTTCTACACAACCTCCTAAATGGTGAACATAATTTTCCACACTTGACTCAGAGAGGATACTGTTTGGTCAAGGTCCTACCAAGGTGCTAATTGCTGCCTCTCTCCCCCTTCATGAACCAACTGATATATACGTTAGTGATGAAAATATCAGGATTTTTGTCAAAGCTTGATTGGGAGAAAATGGTTAGAACCAGCAGCCAGAATCAGACTAGTTCTACTCCTAGTCCTTCTCCAAGTCTAGACATGGAGACCCACCAAAGGAGGAAGGGCTACAGAGATAAGTGTAGTCAGGCACAGCTAGAATACCTTAGGTCCTGCCCCTACTCCCCCACTCACCCCTCCCAGAACATGCCTCAGAAGATTTGCAGCTTGGAGGAGCAGAAAATGCAACCTTGCTATGAGTAAGAAAAAGAAAAAGCCACGTGGAGGACTGAGGTATGCTTGCTCACTGCCCATTTCCCATCTCACAGAGCACTTAAGTGGGGGGTTGGAAGGGCACATAAAGGAAGGGGTGGAAGGGATGGTGGAAACTATCTTCCTAATACTAATCTTCCCAAAGAGTGAAGGTTCCTATTTTAAGGGACAAGGGAGGAATTAATGAGTCTGAGAGGCAGAGAATGGATCCTCCTTCCACACAGCTAATAAGAGAGGGAACTTGAGTTTGAATTTAAGATCCCAAGTGCAATATTACTGACCCTTCAGAATCAGTGGCTCCTTACTCTAGGACACTGGTTCTCAAACTGTGATCTTTGGACCAGCAACATGAGCATCACCCAAGAGTTTGTTAGAAATGCAATCCTTAGGCCCCATGCCATCCTACTGTCTGAAAGTCTAGGGATGGGGGAAGAGTTTTCTGTTTTCATCACCTCCAGGTGATTCTGATGCGTGCTCAAGTTTGAGAACCAATATCCTAGAGATCTTTGGTAGCTCCTTCAAATGTTCACATTGATCTTGAGCTGGGTCTGATGAGGATGAGGTGTTTCCCCTCTTCTCTGCCTTACAAAGGCTGTGACTAGGTATTTGGAGAGAGAAGTGCTGTCCTGGGGCACTGGATAGAAGTCTCCACTCACTCTTCTGACCTAGTTATAAGGATGCTATTGTCCATCAGAATGAGTTTGAAGGATGAGGAAGACTAGTGTCCACAGAATGAAGACGGGGGTTGTGTGTGGGGGACACAGGACTCCTTTGTTATCTTTTTTCCCCTGCAACAATGACTCAATCTCTGGCTCCCAGAATCTTGCTCCCAAAACTTAACAAAGTATAAAATCTCACCAAATGACAGGATAGTCCCTTCTTTCTGCAGTCTGAGCCTGCAGCCTCTGACAGACACCAGAGAGGAAATGGTACCCACTGTGCAAAGGACAAAGCAGATCCCATTGCTTTTGCTTTGGGCTCCTCAATAAACTGCCCCAGGTGCAAGAAGGGGCCTGACCCTTTCCCACTCATCCTGCAATTTTTTGTTTTCTGCTCTGGATCAGAGCACCAATCGCCCTTGGGAAAAAGATCCTGATGGCTCACATCACCCTTCTTTTTTGCCCTCATCTTACATAGAATTATAGATTTGGGTTGCTAGGGCAGAACATACAAATTAGCACTTTTTAGAAAATGACAAATGACTAGGCCCAGAGATAAATAACTTACCAAAGTCACTGTGTGAGCATTACAGCCAGGGCTCCTGACTCACAGTTCAGTGCTCTTTTACTGTGTTGTGCTTTCTTGCCACTTCTGCCTCATCTCTTCCACATTTTCTTTCCAGCACAGGCCCACACCCTGCTCAGGAAATCTCTCAGTCTGCTGTTCCCCTCAGAGGTCTCCAGCCTCAAATGGTAACCCAACATTTATAAAAGCATTCTAGTAACATTCCCATGATTCTGTGCTGCCAGGTAGAGCATCCTGAAATGATTGGCTATATTGCTTATGTCTATTTGGGTTTTGCACACGACAGAAACACCCAAATATAAGTGAATTAGGCAAAAATGGAGATGATTGATTGCTCAAAGAATCTGAGTAAATGTTGAACAGTCAAACCATGGGAAGGGCAGAGAGGTTGCTGGAATTCAGGAACAACTCAGGGTTGAGTTGAGTTGAGTTGAGTCAAGCACCACCAAGGCTCTCGTGCTGCCTCCTCCCTGTGCTTCTTTCTATACACTGACTTCATTTTCTCTTGTTAAAAAGTCATTTCCTCCCTCTATATATCAGAAACATGTACACCTAATTTGTACTCCTTGCACATCCACTATAGAAAATGGACTGCCATTTTCTGCACCCCATGTTAAAAAATCTCAGGGAAAGGCTCTGATTGGTCCAGCTTGGGCCAGGTGCCAAGCTTACACCAATGAATTGAATGAATGCCAACTCCACACCAATGGTGTGGAGCATCACAGAACAGTATGTCTTATGTGCTGGAGCCACACAATTCAGTTGGGGGAAGAACCAGGTTCAAGGTTGACATGATAAGCCATATTATGTGTCCTATATACACAGACAATTTTTAGCAGGTCACTTACCAAACACTTGTATTTGTTTAAAGATATTTTTTTGGTTTTTTTTTACAAGTTGTTTCCCCAATATGATCTAATTTTTTAACTTCATGACAGCTCTGGAAAGGAAGATGATTTTTTAAAAAGTAACCATTTTGTGGATATATAAACTGAGGCCTAAGAAATTTGATTGCCCTGGAAAACATCACCTACCTACTTAAGTTGATGGCACAGCCAGCTCAAAGGATGAAGATTGAACAGATGTTCAGTTTTGCTCCTAATCCATGGATGACAAGCTAATGACCCCTAGGCTTAATACTATCCACAAACTTGTTTCATTTGGCCAATGCTGAGTTTGCAAACATCTTAAATCTGAATGCCTTAAGGCAGAGTATTTCTTCTCCAATTTGCCACAGAGCCTAACACTACATGTCTTCATATACCTGCTTCAGTCCATACATCTGTATTATCTTCCCAACACCTGTAGGCATTTGAGTTTGTTTCCACTGCTTACCAAAGTTGTGGCATTCTTGGTGGTTCTGTGATCCTGCCAGAATCAGATACAGCTAGAAGTTTCCTGGGTTATTTTGTCACAACTTTTCCTAGTCTTAAGTCAGTATTTGGAGACAAGATTGGTTGCCTTAAATAGACCAACCAAGTTTCGGGGTTTTTTTCTTTTTTTGATCTGAATAGAGTTAGCTTTTTTGTTCTTCCCACTGACCCTCCTGGCAGTCTGAGGAAGCCTTTGGATCCCTTTGCAGAGTGGTATGTTTTAATGTATAAAATAAAACACAAAGGATTTCATAGGAAACCAATTATATTAAAGTATAGTTATCAAAATATTTAAATTGTGGATAGCAATATATAATCTTTTAAAAATTAAGCATTAAATAATAATATTTGGTCCAATAACTACCATAATTTCAAAGTGGTGCTGAGAATATGATATTCTGAGATATTTGCAACAGCTATAAAGTGATATGAAAACATCCTGAGATTTCTACTGGTGGCTCATCAGGGTTTGAGCTCTCTTCCTGCCCCCTCGGTGGTGGCGTGGTGGGGTGAAGTCGACGGAGTGGAGGGAGGGGTGTGTCTTCATGTCATTTGGGCGCCAGTGACAGCTGGGAGACCCTGAAGCAGTTGGTCTTTGTTAGGTAACGATTTACGCTAAAACTTAGTGGCTTGAAACAACTATTTCTTACCGCTTATGGGTCTGTGGGTGACCTAGGCGGTTCTTTATTCAGCTGGTCGATTGGCTGGAGTCTTGTTGGTCCACGACATCCTCACTTCCATGAGTGATGGTTGGTGTTGGCTCTCGGCTGGGGTTAATAGGGGTGACTAGACCACATACCATTCAAAAACAGCACAAGAGGACTAGCCACCAGGTGTAGGCACTTCTCAAGTCCAGTGAGGCCACATTTGCTATTGTCCCATTGGCCAAAGTAAGTCACATGGCCAAGTACAGAATCAGTGTGGGAGGGGCCACCCAAGATTATGGATATTGAGAGGGGAATTATTACAGCCATTTTTGTAAAAGTATCTACCACAGCCCCCCAGTCTTGGGAGCGTAAGTCACAGAAAGCCCCTCCATCTGCCATAGGCTGGCTCTAGGCTCTACCTGTCCATCCTGGGGCTGCATAACTTCCACTAAATTCCACAAAGCACGAAACCTGGGCATGCGTTATTATTACCCTGCCACTGTCAGCCTTCCAATTCCTTCCTCAGCCAGATTTGGAGCCCTTGGGCTTAAGTTTTGGATATCCTTGGGTCAAGAGGGCACCTGGAACACCTTGCTGCGTCTCTCCAAGGCAGCTAAGCAATCACAGGCCCAGATGTCTGGTAAATTCAGGAGAAAGTCAAAGGGAAAATTTTTTGCTCTGAACTTTGAGGATGAGTAAGCCTTTCTGGGCTCAAACTGGAAAAAAATATCAGTTTCCTACTGTTTTGTGATGATGTTTCTTTATCTGAAATTTCACTTGGGCTTGTCTCGGTGAAAGCAGTTGTATTTGAAGTTTTTTCTCTGTCCTTCCAGAAGTCCCTCCTGTTTAAGAAAACTCTGATTTCTCCTGTAATTGCAAGATCTCCCCATAATGGTAGAAACAATCCTCAGCCAACCCTTTATCCAATGAGTGCTTTGGAAATGGGAACCCGAGGGATGAGACAGTGGAAAAAACCCTGAAGCCTTTTCAGCTGCGCTGCTGCGTCACGGAAACAAACCAGGCACCTGCATCGGGGCCTTGCAGCAGACCCACGAGAGCCTTCGTCTTAGCTCTTCTGTAGATTAGCAGAGAGCGCCCGGCTCACCCAGCTATCTAGTCAGGCACTCTCAAAGAGCATTCTGAGACCTGACTGTTCATTTTCTCAAATCACTTCAGATATCAGATGGCAGACTCCTAGGATCACACGCTGGGCAGAAGAGCTGTCCACTTGCTTAATCCTCTACCGGCTTCAGGTTACTGAGCCCCCAAAGCAAAAAAACAAAAGAAACTACAAATGTAAAGGCTTCTAAATTATTTAATCGGAATGCCCTCTTAAGTTGGGTCCTCCCAGAAGCAGACCCTGAGGGAAGGATGTAGTGCACATACTTTATTTGGGAGATGATCCTAGGAAGCAGTGGTCAGTGAGCAGGGAAGCTAGATGGGGTGGGAAAGAAGCAAATACAGGGGGCATCAGAGTGCAGGGTACCACCTGCTGGGGTTCAGTCCTGCTAGGACCTCTCTCAGAGGGAGTGCACAATATGCCTGAATTACCCCACCTGAAGGGCAAGGAATTTAGGGTATTTATGTACCAACTCCCATCCTTCAGTGGCTAAGGGCTCTTCCCAGGAGTGTAAACTTGCACCCAGCCCTGTAAGAGGCTAAGCCTACTCCTGAGACTGGAGAGATCCCTAAGGCACCGAGTCATAGATGCTTGTCATAGAGGCTCTCAGAATATACAGGAGAGGTGAGTACCAAGGTGATATAGGTGAAGCATCAAGAATGGCTGCTACGATTTTGCAACTTGTCATCTCCAGACACCCCAAGCATCAAAACAGCTGTCTCCAGCTTTGGCACATTGATATTTCAGCCCTTCATTTATTCAACATGTATTCACTGGGCTCCAACTGGGTACCATTTATTCAGCACCCATCTGCTAGGCATTAAGCTAAGGTTTTTGCATACATCATCTCATTTGATTCCCATGACAACCTACAAGGTATTATTTGTTTCATTTTACAGCTGAGAAAACTGAGATTCAGTGAGTAATTTAAGGTAAGTAAAATTACGTTAGTCCCTCAGCTTGAAAATGACAGAGCTAAGATTCTCATCCAGGTCCATTTTCCAAGTCTAAGCTCCATTCACTGTAACCCCAGCCCAGTTCTCAAGTTGGCTCTAGTGAGTTAACTCCTGTCCCTTCAGTGTTGCAAACCCTCTCTAAGAATAGTGGACTGTCCCTCACATCCTCCAGGCCCCCCTTACCCTGGGCCCTGTGACCACTTTCTCCAAGCTCACTACATCTTTGAATCTCCAGATCCTTAAACACCTTCAACTCACACCCACCCATGATCTGTGCTCCTCCAACCAGTATCAGGGGTTTTGGCAGGTCCTGCTACTTCTGGTTTCCTACTAAAGGAATCGGAGAATCATCTCTTTGTGGCATCTTGTGATTTTAAGCATGATTTCACCCATGAGCCCCAAGCAAACAGGATCAAATGGTTTGTTTTTAAGCATCAGACAAAAATGTAAGTCCCACTTTACTGTTGTTAGTATTTTAAAAATAAAATGGCGTGGGGTGTGGAACAAGAGAGGGAATAATTAATTCCAGCCTGCCAGCAGGGGAGTGGGAAGGAGTCGGCAGCTCCTGCAGTCCCAGGGAGGATACCGCAGCAGTCAACACAGAACTTCAGCCTCCAGATGGCAAAAAAATATAAAGGGGAGCATGTGGGGTGCAAAATGATGCTGCACAGCTCCATTTTAGAGCCATTATATCGGACTTCATGGGAACCCTGCTATCACTTTGAAAAACATTATCGATAGAGCATCAGTGCCAATATGAACTCTGCTGCTCTGAAGTCAGTATTGGTGAGTGGCAGAAACTCTCCACCCCTCACGGGACAAAAACAAATTAAAGTTAGACTTGAAAGAACCAAAACAAGGGGTCTTTGATGGAAAATGCCCTGGTATAGATCAGTGAGTGGAAATTTCACACCATGGGTCCAGAGAGACCATTTAAATGGTACAATCCAAAGTGCTTTAATGGAGAATGAAGGTTAGGGCACCTTGGGTCATTCACACCTAGTTTTGAATCCCATCTTAGATCTCAGCTCTGGGGCCTTTTGAACCACTCAATGTGCCATGCCACCCCTGTGCCCCCAGGAGTAGGGTTACATTGTAGAATCATGGAATGTTGAACTGGAAGAAATGTTGCGAAGCCTTCTACTCAACCCCCTCACTCACAAGTAAGGACACTGTTGTGACTTTGTTATAACGCTTGCTAAGTGGCGCCCCCGCACTACACTGCGATACCCGTGAGCCTTCCCTAAGTAGAGGAGCGGAGGGAGACAAGAGGGGGTAGAAGCCCTCTGACTTGGGGGAGGCAGCACCGGGAACCCACAGGGGCCTCTCTGGAACCCAGGTGTATTCCTTATCTATTGCTGTGTAACAATATTACCTCAAACTTAGTGGCTTAAAACATCTCACACATTCCATGGGTCAAGGGTCTGAGCACCATGTGGCCAGGCTTTCTGCTGAGGGTCTCACAGCTGCCGTCCAGGGGTCAGCTGGGCCGCATCCTCATCTAGAGCCTGAGGTCCTCTTCCAAGCTCATTCGGGTTGTTGACAGATTCAGTTCTTGCATCGTAGGGCCGATTCCTGGCTCGCTGGTTGCCAGGAGCCATTCTCAGGTCCTTTTGCCACACGGCCCCCTTGCAGACCCTCTCACAGCATTGCAGGTTACTTCTTCGAGGCCAGCAGGAGAATTTCTTCAGGGAGGGCCAGATCCCTGGTTTAAGGGCTTTTGCCTAATTAGGTCAGGCCCACCCCAGAAAATCTCCCTTTTGATATCTTAAAATCAACTGATTGGGGACCTTAATTACACTTGCAAAATCCCTTTACCCTTTTCTATTGAACATAAGCTAATCACAGTGACATCCTGTCCTATTCACAAATGCCCACACTCAATGAGAGGAGATTACACAGAGAGCTATGTGGGAACCTTGAGAGCTGTCTTAGAGTTCTGCCCCGACCCTGGGGTAAAGGCCAATTCTGCTTCCTGCAGCCATCTACAGGCTCCTACCCTAGAGGACACCTGGATCCACGTCGCAGTCAGCGGCCTCCCAAATGACCCTTTCTCAGCAGCCAGCTCTCGCTCTGAACTGGATAATTTGGTTGTTTGCAGACCTGCCTGCCAGCCTGAGTTGGGGCCCGTGTGCACTTTTCTGACCTTGATTGCCTCAATCCACAATCATTGTTCCAGAAGAGGCAAGGCCCGCAGAGCCCTGGAAGAGCAGGCAGGGACCTCTAGAGGAGTCGACTCACAGAGTTTGCTATTAGCAGCCCTGGAGACTGACGCAAATGACTTCATTCGCTCTGTGGAGCCAGCAATCACTGTGGGCACTGGGGATCCTTGACATGAGCTACGGATACGCCTCTGTGAAGCAGCTGCTGGGGGTAATGGGGATGCCCCGCGGCCTCTCTGAGCTTCCATGGAGCTGAGCAAGAGATCTAGGGCAGCCCACCCTGCTCAAGAGAGGCCAGTGTGGACTGTAGGGCCCTCAGCATGCTGAGTCCTGCCAAAGCTGGGCTGCCCTGAACCAGAAAGAGCAGCGAGGACTTGGCCAGAAAGACAGGGATTGGGACAGACCTCGAGGGGGCATGCTGGCCAAGGGGTGCCATCGTGGGGCAAGGGTGGTCTCTTTGTTCTATGATTTATAGGCAGCCCGGCAAAGCCTCCTGGGCCTCCGAGGTCATCAGTGGGTTCAGATCCTCGTGTTGTGGCATTGGAGTACAAAGCACCGTCGACTCTCCCTCCCTCCCTCCCTCCTTCTGTCGCCACCATGTATTTATTGAGCATCTATTACATGCCTAGTGCTGCTCTAGGCACTGGGGAAACAGGGTGAACAAGTCAGGCAGGATCTCACATGGAGATAACATTTTAGTGGGAGGAGACAGACATCCAACAAACAGGCAGACAGACAAGAACCACATCAGATGGAACAGGCGCTAAACAGGAGATTAAAATAGTGTGAGGTGGAAATGTGAGATGGGGTGAGGGCGGGCCTGTCTAAGGGGATGGCAGTCAAGCTCCGGAGAAGAAGGCATCATCTTGGTGGGGGCCAGTATTTCAGGAAGGGTGGTGTGTTTTCCACAGCAAGTGGCCAAAGCTGTTGGAGAAGATGGGGTGTGAAATGAGGCCGGGAGTTAGGAAGCGCCAGATCAGCGAGGGCCGCAGAGCCTGGTGAGGGGTCTGGCTTTTGGTGGAGGAGCACTGGAAGCCTCTGGAGGGTTCTATGAAGGGGATTGACATGATGTGCCTTATCTTTTTCCAACATCACTCTGGATTGGGGTGAAACAAGAGCGGAAACAGGGAGCCCAATAGGAGGTAGCTGTGGATGGAGAAATTGAGACCCAGCGAGAGGACATGACTTACTAGGGGCTCCCAGCTAGACAGGGATGGCCAGCTGGTGTGCATCCTCGGAGTGGGAGGCCACTGGAGGACCCTATCTGCTGTCCCCTCAGTCACCGCCTGGAGCAGGATGCGGGCTGATGTAAGTCTGATTCCCTGGTTGTAGTGGAATTCGAGTGCAAGTGATTCAGTGAGAAAGGATTTTCAGGTCAGCGTGTAATAACACGAGGGGAGCAGGATGGGGCAGGGGAAAGAGCCCAGCAAGGATGCCATCTCACCTGTGGACTAGCCTCAGCCTGATCCCGAGCTCTGGAGTGTGGGTTGCATCACAGTTCATCCTGCCTTGAGGCAAGGAGGTAGCTCTGTATCAGTCAGTCACTGGGCAGCCAGGAAACTCCCAGGCATCTCAGGGGAGGTGGGCCCTGTCAGTCAAGAGCAGAGCTCAGGAGAAATCACAGGTGTAACCTGTGAGCCACAGCAAGCTCAGCATCTGGGAAACTGGTACACCTGCCAGTAAAGAGTAACTGGGATCTGGGGAGGGCACCTCCAGCATCCATTATGGTAGCCATTACTCTCCTGAGTGAGGGAGGGAGACGACTAGTCTGTGAAGTGCCCTGCTGCCAGAAAACACTGAACCCAAATGTAAAGAAATTAAATGAGCTAACCTGGGAGGTCTGTTACAGGAGAAACCTCTCATTGCCCACAGGTCCTCTTCAAAAAACCTTTAAACAGTCAGCTCCCACTAGGCACTTAACTGATTTACAGCTGTTTCATTCACCCAGCTCTTTAGGATTAAATTCCTTGCATGCTAGAAGGTGTCAAAAACCAAACTCTGCCCGCTGAATAAAACAAAGCAGAAGGATGAGTTTATTTCAAGGCTTTTGACCTGCATGCAAACTGCGAAACTCAAGACTCCGGGAGCAATGAGTTCTGAGTTGCTCACAGACTAAGGAATTTTTATGGGATCATAGGGAAATTATTTGTCTTTTTCAGCTGATTGGTTGCCCAGTGGTCTTCTTTCTTATTTGGATCAGGGGAGCTGGGTGAGGGGAACGAGGAAATCCAGAGCTGGCATGAACAGACCTGGAGTTTGAGGATTGGCTGGTGTCCTCTGCTGATTTCTGAGAAGAGCTGTAAATTCCTGTAAGACTAGTTTACGTTTCCTTTATGTGCCTGTATTGACCATCTACATTTTGTCCCTGACAATAGTGAGTCCATTTAGTTTGGTTCTCCAAAGGTAGGTCTGAATACCCACTTAGCCAGCATAATAGGAGATTAGGATTAATCTAACCAGTACATTAGAGTGTCCCACCAAAGAGATAAGATTCTGTTTCTGAGGGTAAATGTGAGAGTAAATTTGCAAGGAGTGCTGTTCCAGAAAGAACCACTGTACTGTGATCACAGAGAAGGAACCCGTAGCTCAGGGGTAGAGCCACCTTAAAGCAGCTGCCCCTTGTGACTTTACTTAAAAGCAGCTGCCCCTTGTGACTTTACTTAAAAGAAACTGGCTTTACCACTCAACTCAGTAGCTCTTAAGAATGTGGATCAATGGTTTCCTAAACTTGTCTGCACATCAGAATCCCCATGGATCTTATAGAAATTCCAAAGCTCAGGCCATATCTTAGACCAATCAAATCACAATTTCTGGAGGCATTTTTAATTTAGGAATAAAAAATAAATAAACTTTTTATTTAGGAATAATTTTAGGTTTGCAGAAAAGTTGCAAATATGGTACACCTCCCACCCAATCTCCCCCATTGTTAACACCTTACATTTTCACATTTGTACGTTTGAACACATGGTACATTTGTCACAACTAAGAAACTGACATTACTATTAATCAAACTTCAGATATTATTTGGATCCTACCAGCTTTTCCATTAATGTTCTCTTCCTGGTCCAGGATCTAGTCCAGGTACCACATTGCATTTAGCTGTTATTTCTCCCTGTCTCCTATGATCTATGACAGTTTCTCCATCTTTCTTTGTTTTTTATGACCTTGACTGTCTCGAGGAGCAGCGTCCTGCACCCTGTAGAATGTCCCACAATCTGGGGTTGTCTGCTGTCGTTCTTACCATTAGACTCAAGTTATGGATTTTTGGAAAGAATATGGCAGAAGTGAAGTGTCCTATTCATCACCTTATGTCAGGGGGGACAGCAAATCCATATAACATCACTGGTGATATTATACTACTTGCCCAAGGTAGTGCTTGCCAAGTCTTTCCCCTGTAGAGTTACTATTTTTCCCTTTCCATACTCATATCTTTGGAAGTGTGTCACTGAGTCTAGCCCACCCTCAAGGGGTATGTGTGTGTATGTGTGTGTGTGTGTGTGTGTGTGTGTGTGTTTGTGGGTGGAGGTGGTACTCAAACCCCACCTATAGGCAAAAATCCGAGAGACACATTTCCATGGCCATCATACTGTCCCCATCTCTTTGCCTTAGTTCCCAGTCACTATTGTGTGAACTCCTCAAATGATCCAGAACTTGGAATACTCCTCAAATCTCCTGGGATTGAATCAGCACTTCCTGGCTATGTTACCTTGGGCAGATTGTTTAGTCCCTTCTGAGCCTCAGTTTCCTCATCTGAGAAATGAGTATCAATAGAGTATCTATTTCTAAGACTTGTTGTAAAGATTACATTAGACAATGCCTATAAGGTTTTGACTACAGTGCCAGACACAGAGCAAATAGTCCATAAATGTTAGGTACCAACAGTAGTAATAATAGTAGGATAGTAATGCCTTCCTTACTCCAGTCTTGTGTATCAGACATCTAGTGCCACAATAATTCACCCCAGTGACATAAAACAATAAGTTGGAACTTATATTTGAAAGGAACATATTAAACAACTCATTCCACTATGTTTATTTATTAAATGAACACTTATTTAGCACTTACTATATGCCAGACACTGTTCTAATCATTTTCATAAATATTAACTCATTTAGTCTTCATAAAAAGCCTATGAGGGGGCTTCCCTGGTGGCGCAGCGGTTGAGAATCTGCCTGCCAATGCAGGGCACATGGCTTCGAGCCCTGGTCTGGGAAGATCCCACATGCCGCGGAGCAACTAGGCCCGTGAGCCACAACTACTGAGCCTGCGCGTCTGGAGCCTGTGCTCCGCAACAAGAGAGGCCGCGACAGTGAGAGGCCCGCACACGGTGATGAAGAGTGGCCCCTGCTTGCCGCAACTATAGGAAGCCCTCGCACAGAAACGAAGACCCAACACAGTCAAAAATAAATAAA
Organism: Balaenoptera physalus; assembly: GCF_965194825.1. Lineage (NCBI taxonomy): Eukaryota > Metazoa > Chordata > Mammalia > Artiodactyla > Balaenopteridae > Balaenoptera > Balaenoptera physalus. Next base: position 39,218,770 of record NC_138898.1, read on the forward strand.
TAAATAAATATTAAAAAAAAAAAAGCCTATGAGGTAGGAACTACTCTTAGCCCCATTTCACAGATAAGGAAACTGAGGCACAGTGAGGTTAAGCAGCTTGCCTAAAGGCACACAGCCAGAAAGTGGCAGAGGCAGGATCTGAACTGAGGAAATCCCATTTTGGAGTCCATGCTTGCAACCACTACGCTACGCTAAATGGTACAAACAAAATTATAGAGTGTCGGGAGACTGTTTAAAATGGGGCGTGGCCTGGTCAGGGGAGGGGAGCCCCATCAGGGAAAGCATCTGTGAAATCTTGGGTAAATTTATACCAGGCAAGAGAAGGGTGTTGGGGGGTAGGTTAGGGGAAGGAGAGCAGGGATGTATGGAAAGATTTGGCTCCCCCCAAAGCCATCCGACATTAAGTATCCTTGTCACAGGAAGTCTCCTCCTCTCTTGCTTTCTCAATTCTTGAATGTGCCCTTGGGAAAATTCAGTAGGTCTTTGATTTTAGGGAGATAGGAGTGGGGAGGACGACGCTTTCAATAACTCAAACTGGTGGTCAGTATAAAAGAATCTGGACCATTCAAAACAGATCCTGTGCCTTGTCTTCCACACTGAAGAGAATCAATCTGTCCTCCTTCATTTTTATGTCAGGAGTTTTGTAACGCCAAGGAAGTTTCTGATTGTGAAGACTTAGATTAGCTATTAAATTATGTTTTGGGAGAATGAATATTAATTTAAATTTGGGAGTCAAAAATAAGTACTATTTTCTGGTCAGGGTGGGTTTCAAAGTATTGCCAGGTCCATGGCCTGGGTATGTCTCTAGATCCATATTCCTGCACCTGAACTCAGCTACAAACTTCTTGGTGACAGGAATGCTATCTTATTCATTTTTCACACACTCACACTGACAATTTCCGCACAGTAGGTGCTTGATATGTGTTTTTAAATGAATTTATAATTAAACAGACTCATGATGAAGTGCTGTGGCTTGCTTTTTTACCATTGCAGCCATATTTGAAACCTCAAGAGCACATGTAAATTATAAGCTATGTCCTTTCCCTTGTCCTGTCTTGTCCCCATATAAAATCATCTTTCTGCTTCCAAAATTGGCAGGGAATAAAGTATGTTAATTCACATCATGATTGAAATTTTAAATATACCTTTACCGACATCTGAGACTTCAAAACTGTATGCCCTTCAGCCCAGGTAACTAGTGTCCTCGAGTTTGGCGTTATTTGGTGGAGCTCATTGGAATTCATCTTACGCTTGACTGTGTTGACTCCACTTCTGTCTGAAGCCTGCTGGGAAAACTCAGAATTTCAGGGGTTTCACTGGGGCCATGTTGACTCTGAGCTGATTCTGAGCGGTTGTATTTCAAAGATAGAGTCTCACGTTGAATTTTCCTTGTTGAGAGCAAAAGAAAGTATGGTGGGTATGTGTGTTCCGTGCACATTTGTATGTGTTTGTGGGGTGGGGGCAGAAGGTGAAAGGAAAGAGATGAAAGGGGCTGACCAATTTATTGAGAGGGGAGCAAATTGTACTTGCAAGGTTCTCCTTATCAGTGAAGACCAAATGATCAGCTGAGCCCAAGAAATGTTGACGTTTGGCTAAAACATAGAGAAGAAAGGAAAGAGGCAAGCCACCTTGACAATGACAGATGTGTGTAAGGGGGTGCTGCTTTTGCTATCCACCATGCCCAGAATCTCCACCACTACCCCAGCTGTCATCCACAGCACACACAGAACCCGAGTGAAAACAGTGTGCTTGCTGGGAAATCTCACTTTCCAGACAAGTCTCCTGAACTTCCTACCAAATCACCACCTTTTAAGCCATAAAGAATTTCATGTGCCCCTCGAAATCCATAAAGAATAGATGTGCTAAGAGTGGCCCTATAAAGGGAAAAGTAGGGATAAAAGAGGAGAATTAATCAGTACCCATCACTAATAGTCATTCTCTAGGAGCGCTTGCCAGCCCCTGGTGCAACATCTCTGTTAGGGCTCACATGGTCAGTCAGACACAGTATTTATTGAACATCTACTACGTCCTAGGCACCGTCCTGTCATCTGGCTGAGATCTAACACACACAAATAGGTCAGACACTACCTGGCATGCGGTGAGTCAACTATGTGTCAACTGTGGTGCTCCCAGGCACTTAAGATGGCCAAATTCACCTAATTAAAACCCATATGACCCAAAAGTTAGAACAGAATAGGCAATTTCTCAACAGGTAAGCAAGGAGCTTTCTTACTCCCTAAAGGATTGGTGAAGCTGCAGATGACACCCTGGTTCTGCCCAGAATGCTGCACCTGAGGTCTCATTAATTAATGGCCGTCAGCAGAGCAGTAAAGAGATAGATTGGTGGTAACATCTGGGTCCAGCCCTACATTGATTTGTTTTCAGGCTCCTGAAAGAAATGAGATGCCAACACTTTATTTTCCCAACTCCATTCTTCCTGTCCTGGCCCACAACTTCAGTATTGCCTTTCAGACCAAGATAGACATTAAAGTGGAAATAAATTTCAGCTTCAATAGAGGAAAAGGCTAAGAATAGACTGGCTGGTTATTCCTGAGATGCCATGTGAAAAATTTATATTAAGTCAGGCTTCTTTTTTTCCTCTTGGCCTATTTTCTTTTATTAAAGGACGTGAAGACAGCACTTTCAATTACTGATGTGTCTTCCGAGCATGCTTTATTTCCACTCTACTTGCTGCCTGCTGCTTACTTATCCTGATAGTCCCACTGTCTGTAAAACTCTTAACATAAAAGAGTAAAAAGAAATTTGACTGCTGGATATTGAGGGAAGAATAGGATGATGGCATAATAGCAAACTCTTGACGTATACCCAGTGTATCAGTTAGCTTTTGCTGGGTAACAAGTAACCCCTCCCAACTTAGTGGCTTCAACAATATTCATTTATTTAGCTCATGATTCTAAGTCAGTAATTTGGACTGAGTTCAGCTGGGCAGTTTTTCTCATCTTGGTTAGGTTCAATCTGTGGTCAGTTGCTAGGTCAGCTGGGGGCTAGCTGATCTAGAGTGGCCTTAGCTGAGATGACTTATCTCTGTTCCAGATGGTCTGTCTTATGATCCACCAGGCCAGCCTGGGTTTGTTCACCTAGTGGTTGCATGTATACAAGAAGGTATAGAAATCACCTCAATCCAGTCAATCATCTGGAGCCCAGGCCCATGGGTAATGAGGCCTAAGAGGTTTTTCTTCCTGATTGATTGCATAGGAATGATCAAACTCACACATGTATGTACAGAAGCCAATAAAAGATATGCTTGGCTCTAAGAATAAGGCATGAATGGAGGGAGACCCATGAGGACCCATAAGATATTCCATAGCCAACCCAATAACTCATCCAACTCAGCTGTTAACACTTTCCCTTCTTTAAAGTACATCACTGTTATAGTGTTTCTTCTGGTTATAAAAACAATTCAGTAAGGCCAGACACTATAATACTCTTAGAGGAAAACATAGACAGAACACTCTATGATATACATCACAGCAAGATCCTTTTTGACCCACCTCCTAGAGAAATGGAAATAAAAACAAAAATAAACAGATGGGACCTAATGAAACTTAAAAGCTTTTGTACAGCAAAGGGACAAGACGAAAAGACAATCCTCAGAATGGGAGAAAATATTTGCAAATGAAGCAACTGACAAAGGATTAATCTCCAAAATTTACAAGCAGCTCATGCAGCTCAATATCCAAAAAACAAACAACCCAATCCAAAAATGGACAGAAGATCTAAATAGACATTTCTTCAAAGAAGATATACAGATAGCCAACAAACACATGAAAGAATGCTCAATATAACTAATCGTTAGAGAAATGCAAATCAAAACTACAATGAGGTATCACCTCACACCAATCAGAATGGCCATCATCAAAAAATCTACACACAATAAATGCTGGAGAGGGTGTGGAGAAAAGGGAACCCTCTTGCACTTTTGGTGGGAATGTAAATTGATACAACCACTATGGAGAACAGTATGGAGGTTCTACCGTACAACCCAGCAATCTCACTACTGGGTATATACCCTTAGAAAACCATAATTCAAAAAGAGTCATGTGCCACCATGTTCATTGCAGCTCTATTTACAGTAGCCAGGACATGGAAGCAACCAAAGTGTCCATCGACAGATGAATGGATAAAGAAGATGTGGCACATATATACAATGGAATATTACTCAGCCATAAAAAGAAATGAAATTGAGTTATTTGTAGTGAGGTGGATGGACCTAGAGTCTGTGTTACAGAGTGAAGTAAGTCAAAAAGAGAAAAACAAATACCGTATGCTAACATATATATGGAATCTAAAAAAAAAAAAAAAAAAGTGGTTATGAAGAACCTAGGGACAGGACAGGAATAAAGACGCAGATGTAGAGAATGGACTTGAGGACAGGGGTGGGGGGAAGTGTAAGCTGGGACGATGTGAGAGAGTGGCATGGACTAATATATACTACCAAATGTAAAATAGATAGCTAGTGGAAAGCAGCCACATAGCACAGGGAGATCAGCTCGGTGCTTTGTGACCACCTAGAGGGGTGGGATAGGGAGGGTGGGAGGGAGACACAAGAGGGAGGAGATATGGGGATATATGTATATGTATAGCTGATTCACTTTGTTATAAAGCAGAAACGAACACACAATTGTAAAGCAATTATACTCCAATAAAGATGTTTAAAAAAAATTCATATAAATTGTAGAAAAAGTGTGAAGGAAAGTATAAAAAAGTAAGTCAACAATGACCTCATGGTCCAGAAGCAATAATTATAAATAATTATTATACTATATATATGGTATAACATTGGCCTTGCTTCTATCTATACTTAAATATGCAGTAATACCATTTGTTGAGCCCTATGTGTCAGCCCTTTTACTAACTGCTTTACCTGTGTTACTTCATTTAATCCTTACAACAATAATCCATTTTAAAATGAGGAAAATGAGGCACAGAGAGGCTAAACATCTTGCCTGAGATCACACAGCAAGTAGTGGAGCCAGCATTTGCAGCAGTGCAACCTCACTCCTTAAACTAGTCTTGACCATGAGAATCTACTGTTGGTCTTCATATCCAGTGTTACTTGAACTTTAGTGTGCAGTGTGTATCAGAATCCGCTGGAGGACTTGTTAAAACACAGATTGCTGAGCCCCTGCTCCAGATATTATGATTCAGTTGGCCTGGGGTGGGGCTTAAGAATTTGCATTTCTATCAGACTCCAGGTGATGTTGATGCCACTGGTCCATGAACCACACTGGTCCACAAGCTCTGTTCACAGCAACATTGAAGTATGTACTGTTAATGCTGCTTCACAGATGAAAGGATGGAAGTTCAGAGAGGTTCAGTGAATGGACACACATTTGGCCAATTCTATGTTATACCCCTTTTCCAGTTCACTCTCATTGAAAACAATAAGAAGGGGTAATTTTCACCTCATTTTATAGCCCATGCTTTTCTTCTGGTGAGGTTATGGTGCTCAATGAGACAGTTCTGAACTCAGATGCAGGCTCTCTGATAACAGGCATTACAGTTAGATGTGGAGGTTGTAGTCATTCATTCTTCATTGATTTATTCATTTATTCCTTTCCTTGGTGAGGGGCTCAGCTGGGAAGCCCTGGGATGGGTAGTGTTATGAGCCCTGTCCCAGCAGCCTCTAAGTACTGATATTTAAGTGACTGTCCTCATCAAAAAAGATATGAAAGGAAAACATTGCACAAAGATGTTGCCTTTTGAAGATACAGAAAGGAACCTGCTCCAAAGTCTTCTATGCTATTTTAAACAGCAAAGAGTCCAGTAATATTTCGCTAAGTTTCTTACAGGGAAAAAACAAAAACCTCTCGTGATTGCCAAGGCTTCATGATGTCCTGACTACATGGAGTACAGCTTTTGTAGCCATGTATGATCAGCTCATTGCTCTCTGGATGTCTGCCCTTGCATCTCAAAGTGTGGTCCATGGACCAGCAGAACCACTTGTGCAGCTTGATAGAAATGCAACTTCAGAAGCCCCACCCCAAAACTACTGAGCTAGAATCTCCAGGGTTGAAGCCCAGGAATCGGTGTTTTAACAAACTTTCCTAGTGATTTTGATGCAGCTACATTTTTAGAAGCCCTGGTCTACTGAGAACCCTGCAGAATGGATTGATTTACTTCCCAAGGAGGACAGCTGATCCTCTAGAGAGTTTTAAGTCAGCACCTCTAGTGACCATCAGGATCACCTGGAGAGCTTGGCAAAACATAAAATCCTGGGCTGCACCCTTATGAGGCTCCAATTCAGCTGGTTTAGGGTGGAGCTCATGAATCTGTATTCCCAGTGAGTTCCCTGGGGCTGCTGATGCTGCTAATCCTGGACCCCATTCCAACTTGCGCTCCTTTAGCCAACATCCTTCTCAAAAAAAAGAAAACAACTGACCTCAACTTTCAAGAACTTTTCAAGATTTCTGATTCTATAGTTACATTTTAAAATGATATTTTCTTAATTAGAGAACTCATTTTCTTCAGAAAACCACTTATTTTTAACTTATTTTTTAACCAAAGTTCACAAAAACTGTTTTGAAATAGAGCTGGTTCTGGTGTCCAGGGAATTTCTGACAGAGCTAGCTGAGTCTAAGTGAGAAGAAGGGTGTAAGCTATGTAAGGTATAGCTTCATGATTTCATGTTTGGGGGACTTTGATGGCCTTCCTTCTGGTTCCATTAGAACCAGAGTCCCTGGTAAACAGCACTGGGGCTACATTTTCTGGGCTCATTTGTCAGGCCCCACAAAAGTGACACCCAATTGCCAAGAGTGGTCTCTGTGTCATTTGGAAAGGAAGCCTTAACATGTTCCCCTAATACTTCCCTCCACCTTCTATGATTCTGAGGTCAGATAGTGTGTGTGTGTTTGTGTGTGTGTGTGTGTGATTTCTTAAATTGCTCATTGGACTCTCCAATAAATGCTCAAATTAATTGAGGACATATTGCCTTCAATGCTCAAAGGAAGATTGGTACCAAAAAACTGCAGGAAACAAGCAACATGTATGTGAGAGTCTACTCATGTTTGAGCCCAACATCAAGTCAAACAAAAACTGTTACAAAGAAGTGTGAGTAAAAAAAAAGGTCCAGTGGTTAAGACTTCGCCTTCCAATGCAGGGGGTGTGGGTTCGATCCCAGGTAAGGGATCTAGGGTAAGGGAGCTAGGATCCCACGTGCCTTGGGGCCAAAAAACCAAAAACATAAGAAACAGAAGCAAAATTGTAACAAGTTCAATAAAAACCAAAAAAAAAAAAAAAAAAAGGTCCACATCAAAAAAAAAGTGTGAGCTCTGATCCTTGTCCTCAAAAACAGTCACTTGATGTTTTTTGTGTGCTAGCCACTGGGACTAAAAGGGTAGCTTTTGAGGACCCGTAGCAGGATAGTGGGAGATGTAGGTAACATAAAGAGACCAATGTAGCATGAAGTGAGAAATACTAGGACAGGACACCTAAGAGCGCACAGGAGTCCAGAGGGGGCCTTGGCCAAGCCACCAGCCTCCTCCAGGAGTTGCCACTTGTGCTAAATTCTGAAGGCTGGGTAGAAGCTGGCCAGACAAAGAAGGCAGAGCAGGGTTGAGAGGTGATATTGTGGCAAATGAGATCACAGGGGTTTGGAGGATTACAGTAAAAGTAAGTAGGTAGGTAAGCATTTTCATCAGGTTTGCTCCTGAGGGAGCAATGATTAATAAGCATGAGATCTGATTCCTCGGAAAATGTTAAAGAAACCTGCTGCTACCTCTGAAAAGGAGCACATAAATCTATTTGAAGGGAGCCATGTTTGCCCTTGTGATTAAAACAGGCCAACATTTCCTGGGTGGCTTTTGTGTTTCCTTTTTGTTATTCATTAAATCTTCCATTTCACATCACATCCCCTTGAGGTTCTAGTGAACTGTAGGCCCAGAAAAGCCCTTTCGCCTGTAATACCTGCCTCCTAGAAAGTGAATTTATGGAAATTTTAGATATTTGTGCAGCTACAGAAAAAGAAATCTCAAACGTCGGGAAATGGAAAGAAGAGGAACCTGGAGAGATTCAAGGCACAAATTCTCTGTACACTTGTGTTTGCCAGGCACTCCGCCAGCACACACCAAATAAGAATGAGTGAGGATCGTAAGCTTGCTTTCTGCCTTGGCTGACATGACCATCTAGAACCATCTAGAGTTCTACCGTCCTTAGGTGGATAAGAAAATATGTGCCTTGATTTGCTCTCTGGAAGAGCCTGGGGATACAGGAATACATTGACCCATTCTGAGACACACACATGCTAACTCAGTAGTGGCAAAGTGCAATATCCAAAGAGTTAAAACATGACTCTTCTATCAATGTATAGTGAGTATATGTCAAAAGTTCCTTTATGTCATTAGTGAGAGAACCAGTAGGCTGGGAAAGCTCATTCACAGAGCATCTGAGGAACAAAGATTTATATAAACAGTCAGGAAAAGAATGTTAGAATAAATTTGTTATGTTAAGTATGAAACTGATTAATGTCTTATAGGGCAATAAAACTATAGCTCTTGGGGTTATCTTTTCTATCAAAGAGGAATCATTTGCATCTCTCTTGGACAAAAGTCATTTGCTCAATTTTCTATAGAGTACTATTTCACTTGATAGTCTGGTCTCTAATTAAGAGGAAATAGTAAAAACTTTTGGGGGTGATGGGTATATTTATTACCTTGATCATGGTGCTGGTTTCACAGGCGATGTACATATGACATTAAATTCGATCAGATTGTACACTTTAAATATATGTATTTATTGTATATCAATTATGCCTCAATACAGCTGTTAAAAGAGAAAGAGAAAAAATAGAAAGCCAAACAAAGGCACATTCCCCTAGAAAATTAGATTATCATTGCATGAGCCAATTAGACAATTCCCCAGTGTGATATAAAAGGATGTGATCATCCTTTTGCTTTATTTCCAAGTTTTGGATAATTTTTCTTGACAGTAATTAGAGCAACTGATTCTAGAATAAAAGGGATTTAGGTTTTGGTCACCTGCTAGTTGTGTGACCTTGGCCAAAATATTTAAACCTCCCTAAGTCTCAGGCTCTCCGTCTGAAAAAATGAAGATTAAAGTAGCCTTCTATGTCATAGGCATATACCTAGGATTAAAGAAAATAATGCATGTGGAACGCTTAGCAAAACACCTGGTACATATTATATTGAGGACCTAGTGAATGTTCACTGTTCTTAATTATCGTTTCTAAGGAAGAAAATAGCTGAGGAACCTGAATAAGACAATAAGGTGGATGGAAAGACTACAGACAAAGAAAGAGGCGCTAAGGATACTAAGAACTGTGTGATCTTGACTACACCACTTCCCTTTACCTTATCTCTCATTCCTCAGCTATAAACTATGAGAAGAGCAGATGAGAGCCAGAGCAGGATCTAACTTTCAAAGTGGAATTGACTTACTGGGCCTTGAGCCAAATCGTGGTGGAGTTCTGGCTTCTTCTCATCCAGAATCTACTCATAAGCTCTCAGAGCTGTCGGTCCACCATGCTGTAGCCCAGTGGTCAAGGGCAAAGACTCTGGACTCAGACTCTCTGGTTTCAAATCTCAACTCTGCCGCTTACCAGCTAGGGAACACTGGGCCATTCACTCAACCACTCTGTGCCTTGGTTCCCTATCTGTAAAATGGAGTTAATAAAGGCACCCACCTCGCAGAGTTGCTGGGACGATTACCCTGGATCTAAACAGAGCTTGGCAGATACTAAGTGCTCAGTGATCATTCCCTTACTATTAGGGCCTTTGAATGAATGGCTGAGAAGCCAAGGGCCCTGGACATTTAGCAGAACTGATGAGTGTTGTTGAACTTCTCAGAGTGATAAGGATTGAATACATAATTTGTATATGCAGAAGAATTCCCCTTTGGGGTGTCATTCAATAATAACTCCAAAGGTGTATTTGTGTTACTAACACAAGTTGTCTGACAGCTGCACATACAGTCTAATGACACAAAAAGCTCTGTGATCTACACGTCATGCATCCCCTGGGACTGGAGAAAAGGTGTTGTCAGTGCAAAGGTCCCGTCCAGGCAGGTTTCAGGGTGACCTGGCCAGGTTTTCCCCCTGCTGACTGGCAGGGTTCCCTAAGCAGGAAGTGCCTCGTGTTCCCACAGAGCCCACAGATGTCTTACCACCTGCTTTTGGCAAGATGACTTCTCTCTGGTTCTGGGGTACTGCTCCACCCAGAGCTGCAAGAAGATGTGTCCCCAGAGACTCCTATAGCAGGCACTGTGGGTCCACCATAAGATCTCATTGGATCCCTTGCACCAGCCTTTTGCCCAGAGTCTGCAGGTTTTGCTGCTACAGACAGCCTACGACTCCATCCATGCAAAGGGTTGCCTGTGTGTAACCCCTTAAGGACTGCCTCCCCTGAATAGAGTTTCAGAAGTACCTGGGGGGTCTCTGTGCCCCTGGCCTACTCAGTGGCTTTCACCCACAACTGACTGGTGTGGGAGTCCAAAAGCCCAGCTCCATGGCCTTGAGGTAGCACATACTCTAAGGTACGTCTTACACTCCAGGGCTCCCTGTGGGATGATCTTGTCTTGATTGCCTTCTTCCCCTTCCTCAGTCTACTTCTTCTATTCCCTCCCTGGTCTCTGCTCAGGCACTTCCCCCAGTAAACCAGGTTCTGGCACACAGATTCTTGGCTTAGGCCTGGCTCCTGGGAGAAGCCAGCCTAGGACCACCTCCTTTTCTCCTTACTTTTAACTCTAAAAGTGTCTCTCTATCTAGAACTTGTGGAGCCCCAAAAGAGGAGGCTCCAACCTTGAAGTTCCCACAGAGCCAGGGCTTGCTTTGAGCTACCGGCCCCACCCTGAGCTACTTGGTTTTTTTGTGTGTTTTTTGGTTTTTTTGTTTTTTTTAATTGGTGAGTGACTATCTATTTATTTTATTTTATTATTATTTTTTTGGTTGTGTTGGGTCTTCGTTTCTGTGCGAGGGCTTTCTCTAGTTGCGGCAAGCGGGGGCCACTCTTCATCGCAGTGCGCGGGCCTCTCACTATCGCGGCCTCTCTTGTTGCAGAGCACAGGTTCCAGACGCGCAGGCTCAGTAGTTGTGGCTCACGGGCCTAGTTGCTCCGCGGCATGTGGGATCTTCCCAGACCAGGGCTCGAACCCGTGTCCCCTGCATTGGCAGGCAGATTCTCAACCACTAAGCCACCAGGGAAGCCCGAGCTACTTGTTTTGTAAGCACTTTGGGGGCAGGAGGAGAAGCAGGATAGGTAGGCCTGGGGCTCGCAGTGGATGAAGAAAGCAGCATTCAAATCCTCCAAGGAAGAACATTGTGTCCCCAAGGCAAGATGCGTTCTAGTCAGGCCTGTGTCACTGGACACTTTTTTTCATGCACTGGGCAGTCTCAGAGCCTCAGGAACTTCTCCGCAAACAGGTTCAGCCTGCTCTGCCCCTCACTAACCTCAGGAAAGTTTGCTCAACTTCCTCCTTCAGCTCAGCCACAGCAGGGGGTCTGGGCTTCCAACTGCTTCTTCATTTGAAGCAAGAAGATTGCTGAGACTCAGCGGGACTCCTCGGCCCAGCCATCTGCCAGCTAAGGGTCCACCAACCTGCCAGGTTTCCAAAAGTTCGGTGGTCTCACATGGACTCTTTGGTGCTGGGAAGCACTTCTAAGTGATACTTGCTTCCCTGGCCACAAACAACACCTTTAATTCTTGTCAAACATCTTGCGTGTGTGTTTCAGAGGAGCAAATAACTCCTTGATCAAGACAGAGGCTGGGTGGGAGAGGGTGAATGAGTCAGGGTAAGCTATTCTCAGTTTCTGGAACAGTAACATACAAGTAACACACATACAACTTCCTCTGCCTTCTCAGGATTATGGAAATCCACCAAGGTCAGCCGTCCCTCTTTGCAACCCACAGTCACTAGGGGTCTGTTCAATGTCTGGAAATAAGAGATGCACAGTGAAGGTTTCTCAGACTCAACAAAGCTAACAAAGAGTAATAAAGCTAGTGAAGCACAGCCCATTAAAAAACTGAGTAGGCAAGTCTACCTTTCCTCCGATTTAATAGAGGAATCTTGAGGGATAGAAGGGAGAGATTTGTGTCCTGCAGTCAACAAAAATGTTTCTGTTTTCTTGAGCATAATTAAAAATTCTGGCCTCCTTTTCTTTTGTGTGATGTGGCTTTGATAACTTCAGCCTTCATTTAATGACTGTAAATAGGGCTATTAAGCATAGAACAATGAGGCTATAATTATTACAGAAATAATATTAAATATATGCAAACAAAAATATATGAAAATGGATCCCACTAAATTCAGAATTGGTAATAAGTCAGTCTGGGATATAGTGTAGAAAAATCTTTCTTCATAGATAATGCAAGGGTATAACCAATATTACAGAGGGAGAATATTTAAAGTAGAACAGATGGATTTAGGCAGGCTTCTTATTGGCAAAGCTACAAGCTGCTTGCAGACAGATTAAAGCCATTTTAGGGAGGATGAGATGTGAGTTGCTTTTCAACAGCTAAGAGTTCTCTAAGTGAGTGAGAGTTAAAATCAGAACTAGACATCTCTAAGAAATAGTGATGGTTAAAATCGAGACAAGAATACACTCAAAATAGCTTGTTAGTAGTTTAAACTGGCATGTGTATCTATGAGTCTATCAACCATTACAAAGCACAGTTAACTCACCTACATATTTTATTTCACATAAATTAATGGAAAAAGAATGAATTATTCCACAAAGGATGTTGAAAAAAGGGGCTGTTTGGAAAAAATATGAAATTAGAGCTTTAACTGTTTCTGTATACACTCTAACATAAATTTAAGCCAGATTAAAAAGTTAAATTAGGGCTTCCCTGGTGGCGCAGTGGTTGAGAATCTGCCTGCCAATGCAGGGGACACGGGTTCGAGCCCTGGTCTGGGAAGATCCCACATGCCGCAGAGCGACTAGGCCCGTGAGCCACAATTACTGAGCCTGCGCGTCTGGAGCCTGTGCTCCGCAACAAGGGAAGCCGCGATAGTGAGAGGCCCGCGCACCGCGATGAAGAGTGAGCCCGTCTCACTGCAACTAGAGAAAGCCCTCGCACAGAAACGAAGACCCAACACAGCCATAAATAAATAAATAAATAAAATAAAATAAAATAAAGTGAAATTAAAAATAACCATTGAGAAAGACTAAAAGAAAATGAATTTTTGACTGTTATTAGAATATGTAAATATTTTGTAAATAAAAAATTGAAGAACTCATCCGTTTAAAAGTATACACTGATGAGACTTTATAGGAAGCAATTTGGGTAATATGTCTTGAAGGTCTTTAAAACAATTTTTTTTTGACCTGTAAATCCACTCCCAGAAATCCATTATAAGAAAATAATCCAGGAAGTAGATAAAGTTTTTGTATAAATATGTCCATAGTAGTCTAACTTATAATAGCAAAAAAAAAAAAAAAAACAGAGAAAAGAAAAAGAAAATAGCATTAAATGTTCAGAAATAAGCCCAATAAATCATAACACATTTATATGCTGAAATACAGTATAGTCTTTTAAAATGGTATTTGAGAAACATTTAATGATTAATTGGAAAAATTTTCAAAATACAGTTAAATAAAAGAAAAAACAAGAATATATATCAGTATGATCCTAAATTAAAGATAAATTTATTTTAGAGATACACAATATATATTGATGCTAAATAGTTCACTGGTTCTCAGTCTTGCTGCAATTAGAATCCCCCAAACAGCTTTAATGTATCCTGCTGCCTGGATCCATTCTCAGAGATTCTCATTGAATTGTTCCGGGGTGTTTCCTGGGCACCTGGATTTTTTTAAAGCTCCCCAGGAGATTTTAATGTGCTCCCCCGCCCACCTCAGATTTGAGAACCTTTTTTTAAAAAATCCTCTTTACTAATCACACTAGGAGAAAGCACTCGGCCTTCCAAAGCAAAAGAAATCCATCTGGTGGCTGCTACAGATTTCCTGGCGTAGTGTCCAAGGCAAAACTCACCTCTTTCTATTATTTCTATCATTAAGAAAAATTATCCAATACTTGGAAATAAGGCAAAAGGGTGGATACAAGTCTAAGGGACCCACCCAAGGATTACTTGATTCTCTTTGTTTGCCTTACTATTAACTTCTGATCAGGCTCCAGACCCTGTGAAGTTATCGGTTCATTAACTTGGAGATTTTTGTGTGCTAGAGATTTAAATGATTTCTGTCTAGTAGAAAAGTTACAGTTTTACTGCCCTGTAAAATATAAACGAGCTCTGTATCCAATTAGCAATCTCAATCCAGCATCGTTATATACAAATTATCTGTGAACCAGCTTTTTCATCTAATTGGTTCCCCCATTAATGAGTTAAATAAATCTTTGACACATGTTCACTCTATATTTTCATGAGAGTCATGTTTTTAACTTTTTGGAATTGTATATTGAAACTGTCCATGATTAAACACAGATACAATGATAGAAGCAAACATTGGAAACTCACATTGAGTGGGGATTTATCCAGCATGAACATCTTAGCACTTGGTCACAGGAAGCTTCCTTCCCTCTGATGGTCTCAGTACATGCAAAAAAAAAAAAAAATTCCCAGGCCCTCTGCCCACAAGATTTAGTCCAAAGTGCCTTTTAAATCTACTCCATATTAATGTTAGTGAATGCCAAATTGAGTAATTGAAGAAATCAAATTTATACACGGGTTACTTATAAGCAACTGGAGATTTGAGTAAATTCTCATTTTACAAATCACATCATTTGGAGCCCTTCTGCCTTTAGCTGAGATTCTTGATGCTTTGGCCAGACTTTTTTATCTTTTGTTCACCCTCTCTCTGTCAAATACTTAATGATCTGGAAAAAGCTAGAATGTAAGCTAGGAGCTTTGCTATTTAAAGAAACCCTGCAGTGAATTCATTTCTAAAGCAAGTAATTTTCTGTGAGTTTCTTAGCTTAACTGCCCAGTAGCTTGGTCCACGATGGGTGTGTTTTGGAGCAGGATTGTGTTTGAAGGTGCTGGCTGCTTCAAGGAGAGACAGAACTGTTATCTAAGGCCAAAAAAAAACAAAAAACAAAAAACACATTATCTCCATCAAAGGTGAAACTCATAAAGCCCAGGGCAAATGCCTGTGTTGTTTGATATGAGATTGTCAATGAATTTAAGAAATAATCATTAGGTTGGCATTTTTGGTTCTCACCTCCATGAAGCAGACTTTGCAAATGAATCAGCCCCTTCCTGGGAGCTTGCCCACTTGGGAAATATGTTCCTGGTTTCTACCCACAAAGGATCCTTTAATACGGAGAAGCCGATGGTGCTGCGAATCAGCGAATCCCAATTGCCATGGCTGCAAAGACCCCACTCTTGCAAGGGGCCTGGCCTTGCAGCATCAACATCATAAATCCACCTTGACATCCTTTATAGAGCCTGAGAGGCCTCAGGTTTGGAAAGGAATTTACATATCGCTTGATCCAGTGTCCCCTCTCTTAACTGAATCCGTCGACCATAGGCCACCAGCTTTTTCCTGAATATTTCCAAGAACAGGAACTCACTTCATCCAACGCGTCCAACTCAGACTTTGGACAGATGGCTCCAAGGTTCTTTACTGAGCCAAACTCTACTTTCCTATAACTTCCCCCCAGTGCTGATGGTTTTGTTCCTTGGAGTCTGTTGCAAATTGTCTTCTCATAGTTTGATATCTCTCAGTAATTATTTCATAGATAGCCACAGCTTCTAGTAGTTAGAGTAGGTGATGCTTGTGGGTCTCTTCTCCCATGACTTTGAAACTAGATATTATGTTATAAGGAAAACAAGATTCAGGATGAAGTCTTCCCTTCATGCAAATATTTATTAGAAAGAAGACACAATCCTAGTTGGACAACCTGTTCTACCAGTACAATGCCCCAGCTTTCTGTTCTTTTTGACACTCCACTAAGAACCTTGCAGAAAAGGCTTAATTAGGGAAGTTGCAAAAATATTCTAGTAGGAGGATTCAGGTGACCTTATAGTCAGACCACATCAGTGATTCCCAAAGAGCGTTCTGTGACCCATCAGCAACAGTTATCACCTGAGAATTTCTTAGAAATGTAAATTTTCAGACCCTGTTCCAGAATCACATACTGCATCAGCAAGCTGAGTTTTAGTAAGCTCTCCAGATGAGAATCAGTGGGCAAGACAATTCCCTAACCATAACAGAATCAAGGACCAAACTGCAGCCTTAAGCCAATGATGTAGGTCTGGACTGAGTGAGTACACACACACACACACACACACACACACACACCCTATTCATATTATGTGGGATGTTAGTGCCTACATTTCTAGCCAATTACACTATTTTGAACACTCAATTCACCAATTAAAAAGCATCCCTAACATCCATTATGTTAATTAGCAAACCTCCCAGTAGATCACAGATAAAGGACACTGAAACACTTGTAGTAGCTGTTTTAGGAAGGTGGGCCTCTGGGTTCACAAAGACAGTCATCATGCCTCTTCCTTGTGGTAACCATTAAGTCTTGTTCTGCTTTCTTTTCTCCCAGCTAAACATCCTCATACCTTCCTTTGTAATATGATGTCAAAGCCCTTGACCACCCTGTACTCCTCCCAACTTCAAGTTAACCACAAATTAATGAGTATGAATTTTGGTAGATATTGCTTGTTCTGTGGGCTCCCTGATTCCAGGATAAAGGTACTTATACACACATACACACACTCACACTCACACGCACCCCAAATATTCTACATCCATGCTCTGGTTTTGCTCAAACTCAGAACCCCTTTTTGCCAAGCTTCTCTTGCCTATCTCTGACCTCTCTACATGGTTCAGACATGTGGAAATACAGACAAGAATGTGGGTGGGTGAGTGAATTCCCAAATATAACACATACGCACCCTTGATGGCTCTCCAAGTGAGCTGAAGAGGATGATGAAAAACGTTTGTTCCTTAAGATTTTAATAGTCATGTGTCTATTTCAATGTCTATTAAAGAAAACATAAAACTTCTGATTTTAGAGACATTACTACTTAGAACAAGGCTAAGTTTGAAAGGTGAGTCCATTAAAATCAATTTTTAAAAAAGATCAAGTTAATAACCTGGTGTGCATTTTTGCTTAAATTGTGAAGGCACAGGAAGCCTAGGGTTTTGGATAAACTACTCACAAGGATAATAGGTCTGTGATATGGAGGACCTGGCCTTGGGTGTCTTCACCATGAGTACCTTTCCTAGGAAAACAGAGATCATGGTAACCAGTATCATTTGCCTGTTAAGCTATTCGTCATGTCTCCAGGAGGAAGGCAAAATAACAGAAAATGCCAAAACTCAATTAGTTTAGCAATGCAAACACTACTGATTCTTTGATAAACCGCATATAGCTCACATGCCTCCTTTCAATTGAGGAAAGGAAACATCCTATGCCAAGACCAGTACCCACCAAAAAGACCTAAGCCAGAAGAAACTAGAGTTTGGGTTTTGTTAGTGGAGGGATGATATCATGGCAGATAAAAAGAGTGGTTGCCTCAAATCAACAGTTGGAAAAGAGCACAGGGCATATTGGCCTTAGTCATGCTGTTGTTCATACGTTCTGTAAACAGTCAATGTGCACAGACAAGACAGGTTCCTCCCTCCCGAGTTTTCTGATATTTCCTGTTTCAGTGATACTTTAAGATGAACCCTAGCTCTTGAGTTAAAAGAAGTGGGTTCCAGGTGATGACGCAGCCACCAACAAACTACTCCACCCTTGAGTTTCGCTTCCCTCTGTGAAGATGATGCTCCAATAACCCTCAAATCTAACCACTCTGTGATATTTTGGATGTGGAGTGTTCAAATCCAATGAAGTCCAGCCAGGACTTCCCATATTGTTTGGCAGGGCTGGGAACACAGGGAGTTTTTGTTCTCCCCCAACCTTTCCTAATGCAGTGATTTGTTAATTCTTTCAGTACCTGATTTGCAATCATCTGTACCTGATAAAGTATAGCTCACAAGCCAATGGAAGTTGTCTTAGGTTGGGGTCTTGAGAAGCAGACCCTTAGACAAGTATTTGTGTGCAAGTGATTTATTAAGGAGGTGCTACCAGGAGAAACCAGAAAGGGAGAGGGAGGAAGAGGACAGTGAGGTGGAGAGAAAGCCAGGCAGTAGAGTGATGGCAGGCGAGGTCCTAGCTTTGGCATGACCTCGAGAGAACTTTCGGAGTGTCCACTGCATCTCATGGTGTGTCTCACCTGAAGGCAAAAAAATAAAATAAAATAAAAAAGCTGGGCTTCTGTACTCCTGGGCCAGCAGGTCACCAGCTATGGGTCTGCCCTGGAGAGACCCAGGGACTTGCAGCTCTCAGTGGATCAGGTGAAGCAGCATTAAGGCAGTTTTACAAAGAGGGTCACATGCATGAGTCAGAGTAAAATATGCAGAAATTGGGGGATGACCACATGGAACCAAGCGAGGGAAATCCTGGGGATGCCAAGCAGAGCACCAACAGCATCTACAACTGAAAGCAAGTTATCAGCAGCCAGAACATACAGCGGCTTCCTTCTGTTGATTGGTCATGTGGCCACAAAAAGAATTCGTTTCGATGAGAAGGAGGGTTTTTCTGCCTGGTCTTGGATTCTATCTGTTCTTGCACTCCCGAGTGGAATCATTTTATTTAGGGCATTTTGTTTTTCATGTGGCCAAGTGTTAGTCTTACATGGATATCATTCTTCCCTCAGGAACCAAGCCAGGTGACTTGGGATACAAACATTTTCATCAGTTCTCTCCTAAGGCAAGATGGAGGAGGAGAACTGAAAGCAAAGGCTTCCAGCTCAAGCTCCTACAGCCACCCTTTAGAGGCAGCCATTCCCCTCCAGCTGCAAGCCAGATGTGGCTGCACTAACCCATAGCACTCAGTAAATATTGGTTAAATGGACGAACAAGTTACTGTGGTTGGCTTTGACTATGATCAGGGTAAATGAGATGAGGTTCAGTTCTGCCTTTCCCTCTCTTCTGGTCAGTGAGTCCTCTGTGCTTGGCTCCCAAGTAAACAATCAGGAACTGCTGCATAATACAAACCTCAGTGCTAAATAACCATTTGGCCACATTTGCAAAACAGACAAAGGAAACACTGGCATTTCTGAAAAGGGGAAATTTAGGCATAATCAGTGTTGGTTGTGGCTGGCTGCCCTGTTGCAATTAAGAGATGCCAAAGCTGGCTGCATTGAAATGCCAGGCCACCCCTGACCCAGGTCGGTAAAAAACAAAAACCAAGCCAAAGCTGCCTATCAGCCATGCTGTCATTAATCCCAGAACAGCCCAGGGAAGGGGCTCACTGAGGAAGCTGGACTTACCTTATCAAAAGAAACCAGATCAGGACTGTATCTGTTTATATATCCAGATGTACAAACATAGAGTCCCATTTAGGAATGGGGTGCAGTGCAATGGTTTAGAAAATAAATAAGCCAAGTTTGAAAAGAATTGGGCTCTAATGGTGGTCAGTGCCATCCCTCAGAAACACTAAGGGAGACAATGACAATTCTGTGAGCTGGTTGAAATATTTGTCACTTGAGATGGTTCTTAAGCAAAATTCTTTTATAGGGAATGCATTCATGGTGTTTAACCCAGCACATACTATGCCATCAAATACTGAGGAGAACATGATGGGGAGAAAAGAAGGCTGCCGTCTCAGATCAAGATGGCCTCCTAAATGCTGGACAACCATGTACTTGTATTTCTAGATGGGTTTATCATAGGACTGTCAGCCCACTGGATACTTGCAAAGCCCTTTGGCCTTACGTGATGCTGCACATGGATTCTCCCATTCTGGGCACATAAGAAGGACCTGTGGTTTTGTCAAAAATGCAAATTCCAGCCCCACCTTCATAAATCTCTTTTCATTGGTGGTGTGACTGGGAATCTGTATTTTAATAAGCAGCTTAAAACGTTTTAGATGCAAGGAGACCTCAGACCACACTACCGAGAAGCCCTAAGTCACTTGAGACTTATCTGTGAACCACATAATGGACATAAAATGTATGTAAGATAGTAAATCAGTTCATTCATGAGCCACTTTATTCTTCATATTTGAAAGATGCTCTTTTCATTCAACTAAGAAATTTATTAAAACCAGTAGTGAAAAGAGGACATTGAATTTCATGCACAAGAATGTTCAAAGTAGAGTCACAGGGAGCCAAGTCCAGTCCACACTTTGAAGAACTTACACAACCATGAACACAGCAGATTTAAGAAATGGCCATTTTTAACCATAGAAGTGCCAACAGAACCTTGGTACCTGTTACCTGCTAAAATTATTCTTTGCTCAGGTCCTTAGTTTTAGCATTAAGACATGAACTTTAATTATCATCATTTTCAGAAGGAGAAGAAGAAGAATTTATCAGGACCATCCATAGAGTCTCCAATATTCAAAATCCTCAACGTTTTCTCCCTTTTGAGCTCTAATGATCTTAAATAATAAGTCTTAGCCTTCACAGACTCTATTATTTGGGGAAGATGGAAAGTCTCCAGTGTGCTTTTTCTGATAAGCATCTCCCCTTTGCTTTCTGAATGAAATACTTAATCTCATGGAAATCAGCCAGTTTGTCCACCCTCCGAGTACAAGACTCTGTTGTGAGACATTTAGAACCCATGACCCCATGGAGCTCTCAGCTTCTTGGGAAGCAAATACTGCTAGAAGTCTGCAGGTCGTGTATAAGGGGCAGAGTGAAGTAACAGCATGCAGTGCTGGGTGGAGGGACAGGCAGAGTCAGGCTCCCAAGGTGGGGCTCTCAGCCTCTTCCACTGCAGCTCTGTGATCTTGGTTGGTTACCAACTTGTACTTCATTCTTTTCGTTTAACATGGAGATAATGTAGTTTAGGGCAGCACTTCTCAAACTTCTGATGCTCGGTAATCTTGTGCAGTAGATGATCTGATTCAGTAGGTCTGGGGTGGAGCCTAAGATTCTGCATCTCTAACAAGCTCCCAATTGAAGCTAATTCTGCTGGTCTGAGGACCACACTTGGAATAGCAAAGGTTTGGGGGATCCTATATAAACCCTCAATTTTTTTTTTTTTTCATAAATTTATTTATTTATTTCTTTTTGGCTGTGTTGGGTCTTCGTTTCTGTGCGAGGGTTTTCTCTAGTTGCAGCGAGTGAGCGGGGGCCACTCTTCATCGCGGTGCGCGGGCCTTTCACTGTTGTGGCCTCTCTTGTTGCGGAGCACAGGCTCCAGACGCGCAGACTCAGTAGTTGTGGCTCACGGGCCTAGTTGCTCCGTGGCATGTGGGATCTTCCCAGACCAGGGTTCAAACCCGTGTCCCCTGCATTGGCAGGCAGATTCTCAACCACTAAGCCACCAGGGAAGCCCAACCCTCAAGTTTTATATAAAGTTCCTGGTTTGATTCCTATCACATAGCAAGTTGTCAATAAATGACTATTACTATGCCTAATATATATATATATATATATATATATATATATATATATATACACACACATATATGTGGCCGTATTGGGTCTTCTTTCCTGCACGTAGGCTTTCTCTAGTTGTGGCGAGTGGGGGCTACTCGTCGTTGCGGTGCATGGGCTTTTCATTGTGGTGGCTTCTCTTGTTGCGGAGCATGGGCTCTAGGGGCGCAGCCTCAGTAGTTGTGGTGCACGGGCTTAGTTGCTCCACGGCACGTGGGATCTTCCCGGATCAGGGATCGAACCCGTGTCCTCTGTATTGGCAGATGGATTCTTAACCACTGTGTCACCAGGGAAGTCCACACCTAATATTTTGACAAGAGTTATGTGGCACGGAATGTTGGATAAGTGCAGCTGATTTATCTTAATCGAGAAAGACTGCTCCAAACCTAGGCCTAATTCGGATAATTCACAATAAATGATGCTTCCGATGCGCTTGAGGAAACTTAGGGACTTGTCTCAGCAGCAGTAACTGTGCTCACCCTTCCCTTAGAATGAGCACTTTGTGATTGATTCCACTGTGCAGCCAGGGTTGGGGACCATCTGCCTAATCGATTTTGATCAATGAGTAATTCTGAGCAATCTTTAGGAAGCCTGGGTCTTAAAAAAGTGGTATAAATGAACTTATTTACAAAACAGAAATAGAGTCACAGATGTAGAAAAACTTATGGTTACCGGGGGGAAAAGGGGGTGGGGAGAGATAAATTGGGAGATTGGGATTGACATATACATACTACCATATATAAAATAGATAACTAATAAGGACCCACTGTATAGCACAGGGAACTCTTCTCAGTACTCTGTAATGACCTATATGGGAAAAGAATCTTAAGAGTGGATATGTGTATATGTATAACTGATTCACTTTGCTGTACAGCAGAAACTAACACAACATTTTAAATCAGTTATACTCTAATAAAAATTAAAAAAAAAAAAGAATGAGCACTTTGAGTCTTACAGTTGCATTAACCTCAAGGAGAATTTCACCAGTGAAAATAATAGCACTAGGCCCATCCTTGATCACATTCTTGTACCATCACAGTTGGGGAAAGAGACCTTCCTCCAAACATATCCAAGAGCTGGCTCCTTCTACAGGTGAGGACGAAAGCCCAGAGAAAACAGGTGGCTGCCCCCTCTGTTAGCTTCTGAGTCATGAGCCAAATGAGACCTCCCACAGTTTAGATGTGTGATACTGGTTTGTTCTTGTTGTTGTTGCTGTTTGGGTTTGTTTTGTGAAGATGAAAGGGATAGGCTAAGACATATACTCCAGTCCCTTGAGTTTGACCAGAATTGTGTAATGTAAATAAGATAATGAAATGGGGTATACAGGTACAATACTATTCTTTACTATTGATAAAAGTTACAATCCACCATGAATGTGTAGCCATTGGGGGTCTATTAGTATGACAACCGAGCTGCAAAATAGAAAAACAAAAAATGGGCTGAAATATAAGATGAAATTGATAAAACTATAGTTCCAATGGAGAATTTGAATACACAGAAATCAATAGATCAGGTTGAGTAAGGATTTCAGAAAGTTTGAATAACACACCTTCCTTTCCAGCTCGATTTGATGTAGGTAGGTAGCTAGACAGAGTCAAATATGGAATAGAATTTCTTTTCAAACACAAATTAAACATTCTCAGAAATTGGTCATACGTTAGGGTGCAAAGGAAATCTCATCAGATTTCAAAAAGCAAAAATCATGTGGGTCCCCTTCACTGACCATAATGAAAATAAAATTAGAAATTACAAAAAAAAAACTCTTCTTATTTAAATTTTAAAATCATATTTTCAAATAACTCCTGAGTTATAGAAGAAATTAAAACTGAAATCTAAAACTACTTAGAAATAAATAACAAAGACCATTCTATATGCCTAAACATGTAGGATAGGGCCACAGTAACACACAGAGGACAATTTATAGCAGCAAGTAGTATACTGTACCAAAAATAAGACAAAATGTAAAATGAATCTTTTGTCAATTCAAGAAGATAGAAAAGGAACAATATGATAACACATCTTAGGAAGAAAAGAGAAATAAAGTAAGAGTAAATGCAAGGGAAAAAAGAATTGGAAATTAACAACATAAGTAGGGATGATAAATAATATCAAAAGTTGGAATATACTTGAGATGTACTTATCAGGTTCCTTAAAAAATAAAAACAGAGTTACCATATGATCCAGCAATCCCACTCCTGGCATATATCCAGAAAAGACAGAAACTCTAATTCAGAAAGACACCTGCACCCCAACATTCATAGCAGCAATATTTATAATAGCCAAGACATGAAAGCAGCCTAAATGTCCATCATCAGATGAATGGATAAAGATGTAGTGTGTATACACACACACACACACACACACACACACACACACACACACACACACACACACACAGTGGAATATTACTCAGCCATAAAAAAGAATGAAATAATGCCATTTGCAGCAACATGAATGGACCTAGAGATTATTATACTAAGTGAAATGTCAGGCAGAGAAAGACAAATATCCTATGATATCACTTATATGTGGGATCTTAAAAAAATGATACAAATGAACTTATTTACAAAACAGAAATAGATTCACAGACACAGAAAACAAATTAATGGTTACCAAAGGTGGAAGGGGGGTGAGGGATAAATTAGGAATTTGTGATTAACAGATACACACTACTATATATAAAGTAGATAAACAACAAGGACCCACTGTATAGCACAGGGAACTATATTCAATATCTTGTAATAACCTATAATGGAAAAGAATCTGAAAAAGAATATATGTGTATATATGTTCTGAATCACTTTGCTATACACTTGAAACATTGTAAATCAACTATACTTCAGTTAAAAAAGAGATGTACCTGTCAGACCACTACATTATTTTCCGGTATATAAATGAAACTAAAAATAAAATCACTTCCAGTTTTTAATTGAAAGACAAAATATCCACACAACTTGCTTTGAGAATAAATATGCTTTGAAAATATGTTTTTGAAAATGACCCAAACTCATGTTCTGAAATTTATCTGTGTGTCAGTAGAGAGTTTCCTCTAAGCCTGTTTCCTGATCTACAAAGTAGGGATACTAACAGGATGCATACCACGTGTCATTTAAGGTTTACATTAGTTATTATGTGAAAACAGCACCCTAGGAAGAGTAGCCCTCATTAAATGTTAGTGTGATTTTATTAATAATTAAGGAGAGTTGTCAGACTTGGTTTATAAAGTCCCTGTGTTCTTCTTTGGGCTTTTTGAACATAGTGAGTCTTCAATAAACTTCTGTTGAATTTGAAAGCATATCTCCACCAGAAAGCAGGCAGGGTCTACAGGAAGAGAGGGTTCTGTCCTACAGAAGCCTTGTTCAAATGGTTAGCGGTGTGGGGAGACGCGAAGATGTAGGTTTCAGCTTTCTATGATAATTCAGCCGATGGGTATTGATGTATATAGGTTTGTTCTTTTAATTAAAGTGTGAAACAGGGAGAGAAATAGATGTTAGCTCAGGGAGTACTCTGCTTACACTTTTTCCATGACATTCTTGCCCTATGGCACTTGGACTAACAGCCGATGTTCCCAGCGTAATAGCCACCCATGTCTCTGTCAACCTCGTATATCAAAGGCACACACCTAAATATGCACACTCACCTGCTCTTCCTGAGTCCTAACCCCATATGAGTCCAGACTCTACATCGAGAAAGCAGTCTTAGGTTAATTCATGTAAATAAGTAAGCCCCTTGATGTGGGAGAAAGGGTTTTCTCTGGAGCCCGTCTGCTGTGTGTCCAATGTGGGTCTCAAATAGACTTGGATACAGAATGAGAATGAGAGCTTTACAAATTACACCTGCCATCAAGGGATAACTGCAGACAACCCACTTTGTACCGCATACCTTGACAGCGACAGATCCTCAGACGTCTCTGTCTCTGATGCAGATGGCCCGGTACTGACGCTGAGTCTAGGAACCTTGGTCAGCTGGTCATGAAAATTAGGCATCTTTATGAGGGCTGTACGGTCATCCCAGATTAATCACATGGATTAAATCTGACTTGTAGTCCTAAATCTCTGTCCATCAAAGGCAAATTCACTTTTATATTGTACTCCGTGCATCATTTCTTGTTTTAAAATGTGGTCCAGGAAACACAAACCCCATCACAGGAAACTCCAGGCAAAGGGAATTCTACAAACAACTACAGAGAGAAAAACACACAGCACCCCGTATCTGTCTATAGCAAATATACGGTGCTCTGTGGACAGGAAATGCTTTAAGAATTTCTGTTTAACTTTATGTAGCCCAGGGATCAGCAACTGTTCAGGACCAGAGGGTAAATATTTTCAGCTTTGAGGGCCACGTGGCCCTCAAGGAGCAACCGCTCAGCTCTGCCATTGTGACCTGAAAGGACCACGGATAAGAGGGAAGTGAATGCGTGTGGGAGTGCTTCAATAAAGCTTTACTTATGGACCCTGACACTTGAATTTTATATACTTTTCACATGTACAAAATATTTTTCTTCTTTGAGTCTCTTTAACCATCTTCAAATGTAAAAGCCATCTTTGCTTACAGCCAGTACAAAAACAGGCAGTGATCTGGATTTGGCCATAATTCCCTGCAGCCCTTGTTGAGCCCACTGTTTCCCCCAACCTAATAACTGCAGGACCTTGCCCCACCTCACCTGGTGACACTTATTAACATTCCAGGGGAGCGTTCTATAGATAACGCTACTCAAATTACAGTCTGTGGACCAACAACATCAGCATCGCCTTGGGGCTTGTTAGAAACGCAGAATCTGGGACCCCATCTCAGACCAACTGACTCAGAATCTCTGAGAGTGAGACCTAGCAATTTGTTCCAACAAAGTTTCTGGTGATTCTGAAACCATTGAGGTTTTAGAAGCACTGCCATGGACCACACCTGGAAAATTGCTGTCTTGGAAACATCGGATGCTACCTAGGGCTGTGAGAACAGTCCATTCATTCATTCAACAAGTCAATTCACATGAATTGAACACCTACTAGGGGCCAGATCCTTTGCTAAACACTGGTGATTTGAGCTAATTAATAGATACTGTTGGGCCCTTAATGGACTGGGAGAGTCTTACATCAGAGCCCCAGGGAATAGATTTGAGTGGTTCTGCTTCTAATTTCCTCACTTAACAATCAGGCTTTGCTGGCTGGGGCCACACTACCAGCTCAGGCAACACACAGGATGGAGGTTATGTGCTAATGTAAGTGAAGTGTTGCATGTCACCTAGATAATAAATGCCATTTCACTTTCAGCTACTGAAATTACTGCTAATCACCATCAGTATGCTTCTTCAAGTGCTGTCTCTTAGAATTCTAATATGCATGGGTTTGGAGTTTGTAGGGGCAGTTTATCTAACACCAGCAATAAACATCCCAACAGAAGATTTCAAGGTTCATTCCATGCCTTTGCTCCCCCCATTCTTCTTAGGAGAGTGGACATTACTTTTTCGGCTTTGAAATGCCGTGCATTTGAGGTTTGTCAGATTCCTCGCTCCGCCCTTCCAATCACAGACATACCCCTACCCTTTAGAGCAGGACAAGGGGTGGGAGCTCCCCGGGGGAACCGTGAAAGTGATGAAAACAAGGCGTCTACCGCATGACTTCACTGTCACTGCACCAACTGCCCATCAACCAGTTCCTTATAGGTGAACATCAGCTTGAACATAGGGGGCCCTACAGCTGTTCTTCAAGTGATGAGAATAGCAACTTTGAGAGGAGATTGCCAAGGAAACACATGAGACCTGTGTGTGTGTGTGTGTGTGTGTTTGTGTGTGTGTGTAATTGAGAGAGAGAGAGGGCACATCCATCAGCAAACAGACGTAGAGAAGTGGGAAATAGCAACAGCACTACAGGCCTGAAAGCACAAAGACCTCTATCTTCTAACAAACTGGCCTATTAAAAGGAAAGGTCACTTGCTGGCTTAGACTGAAGGAAGAAGTTCTGCCAAGGAACCCAGCAGCAAAATATGAAGATGGAGAACAGGGTGAGAAGGCGCTCTTGTTTGTCTCCACCTGGAAATCCTTTGAGAGGTGCTGCTTGGAGACTGGAGATTCAGGCACTCGGCTGGTTTCCCTGTTTTCAGGCTTCCATGGGTGATCAGCACTGCAGCAACATGCCTCTTGCCCAGCCATCAGTCAATGAAAGCTAATTAACAAACGCTGGATTTGTTTCACTCTTAGCAAAGGGTACAGGCTTATCCTGAATGAGCAAGCTTTCTGAATATTAAGCTCCCACATCCTTACAAACAAGGTTGATCAGAATTTTCTATAATATATGCCCCTCAACAAGCCAATGAGTCTGGTATTATTTACGCTGTTGAGAAAGCTGGGGCTCAGAGACAGTGATAAACTTGTCCAGAGTCACCCAGCAACTGAGTGCCAGAACCAGCAGTCCAACTAGGTCTTTCTGATATCAAAGCTACGACCCACAATCTACTCAGCATTTCTGGTCCACCGTTTTATCCTGGAGGGCAGATCCTAGTCACTCAAAGGAATATAGGAATTTTGTTTCTGCTCTTCTCAAGGTTTAGGAATGAGTTGGTATAAATTCCTTCCAAATTCTGTTTCCTAGATCCCTATTTCTAAAATGGAGACTTGTGTTTAAGTAAAATGCAAAGCATTTAAAACTCTACATCATATCATGAGTACATATTCTGGTGGCCAGAATGGAGGAGGTGGGTAGGGAAAGAAAGGGGCTGATTGGCTCTGGAGGGAGCCTAGTCTGGTTATCTGTAATTTGCACCAAACGGGATTTCAAGAGAGCAGCCAGAAAAATGCACAGGTCACATTACAGGACCAAGGGCCCAACCTTCTTTGGAAAAATTCCTATGCACACCCACATAAGCCCTCTTGGCAACCTCTGATAACAACTGAAAGAGACGAAAGATTTTCTGTCTTTTGCTTCTACATGCCCCTAAATACAATGGAATACTACTCAACAGCAAGAAGGAATGCACTATTACTACATGCTACAATGTGAATGAATCTCAAAATGATTATGCTAAGTGAAAGAAGCCAGAAAAAAAAATCCATACTGTATCTTTCCATTTATATAAAATTCTAGGAAATGCAAACTAATTTATAGTGACAGAAAACAGATAAGCAGTTGTCTTGGCACGGGGCTACAGTGAGATGGGATGCGTGGGTGGGTAGGATTATAAAAGGCATGAGGAAACTTCTGGGGGTGATGGATATGTTTATTTTCTTAATTGTGGTCATGGTTTCCCGGGAGGATGCATCTGTCAAAACTTCTCATTGTATACTTCAAAGATATGGGATTTATTGTATGCCAATTATACCTCAATAAAGCTGTTAAAAAATAAAATAGAAATAAATAAGTGGGAGGTTAAAGGTATTCTAACCCGGAACCACATCCTTCCCTACTGACATTTCAAACTTGAGTGGTGTGTGTCTTAAAAAATATTTCATAGGCAGACAGGTATCCATCTCCATTGTAAAGTAGGCAGATAAGCATTCATGGTGACTTTTGGAGAAAAAGCATAGTTCTGCGGACTCCTGTCTGGGTATGGCTTCCAGCTCAGAAGATGAGTCACGGAGACAGAGTAGGGACCATTGAGACCTTCCCCTAGCTGAGCACACCTGCCTGTACACATGTAAGCTCTCACATGTTCAAATCTGCTTCTTTCCAGGTTCCGTGGCCAAACCCATCACTGACGCCCCAGCCCAGGCACCCCGCCAACCCCCACCCCTACCATGGCTGAAGACGCGGACATGCGCAATGAGCTGGAGGAGATGCAGCGAAGGGCTGACCAGCTGGCTGATGAGGTGAGGGATGGAGACCTGGGAAGGGAGCAAAAGATGCAGAGCTGGGTAGTTTGTCTTATTCAGGTTGAGGTGGGAAAAGGGCTTCTTCTCATGTCTCAGAAAAAAAAACAAAAAAAAAAACAGGAGGAGTATGACTTTGATTTCCTATATATCTAAGGGCTCTGCACACAGGAATGGGTTGGTTATAAAACTTGCATGCAGATCAGTGGCTGAGCCCAAACTTCCAACTTCTAGAAATCTAGAGAAGTCAAGATTCTCTAAGAAAAGCACTGTCTTTGGGTGTCTTACAGCTAGTGTTGTGCCAGAGTTGGCTCAATCCTGAGAGCTGGTTGTTACATTGTCCAGAACTTTGCAAGGTGGTATTAAAATTGAATTCTATAAACTGACAATTAAATAGATTATATTAAAATCAAAGGTAATAAATACTCAGATCTCATCACGTCCTAATGATTTTACTACTATCTATGCTTTCAAAGTTCTTGGCATGTGTTGTATCTGTAGTGTGATGATACCGTCTAGTGGCGTGTTACCGTGAACCTTCACAAGTTCACCTTCAGTGACACCATAGTGTAGTTAGAAATCAGAGAGGGAAAAAGTATTTACACCACGGAATTTGCAAACACTACAAATCAGGGCTTGACCTATTGTTCTGTTGATCCTCTAGACTTAAGAAAGTGGAAAAATGTTAATAATGCAGATTAAACTTAAAAGTATGAACATCCACAGCCATTACACTATAAGCAACACAAAAAACAATTGAGAAAATCTTCCAGTATTTGAAAACTATGATTCTCTTCAGCAGAGAAGCCACTTGCATCATTGACAAATGAATAAAGTTCCAAAACATGTCTTCATTCTTTCACTTGCCTTTTATTCATTCACGTAAATGAAAATATCAACCAGCGTTCATGCCAGAGCTGCACTTGTTTTATGCGTGCTTAGCTGTGGACACGAGAGTTCAGCAAAATTCAACAAAAGCTTTCTGTGAAAATCAATTGGCTATACAGAATTTGCAATAAAGTGTTGCGTATTTTATTATTATTTGTAAATTTTATGGTAGTCATCCTTTATATCATTAAAATAATACACACACACAGACACACACACGCATTTTTTTTCTGTAGAGCCCATTGTTAACATTTACCAGCATACCTCTGCTTACAGCCATTCTATTTCAAAAAGCAACCTGCT
Source organism: Balaenoptera physalus (assembly GCF_965194825.1). Lineage (NCBI taxonomy): Eukaryota > Metazoa > Chordata > Mammalia > Artiodactyla > Balaenopteridae > Balaenoptera > Balaenoptera physalus. The sequence continues at coordinate 39,249,146 of NC_138898.1, forward strand.
GACGGTGCTTCCAGGAAAGTGAACATGCTTCATGTTCCTGCAAACTCTTGTCCAAAATAAGTTTGTCATTGAAAAGCACAGCTTTTGAGAAATTACACTGGTTGCTGGATTCTAGTAATTTAAAAGGAACTTAGAAAAAAGTGACCACACTGTGGCCAAGGGGCCAGCGCTGAATTCAGTTTTTCTTATCTAAGGATGAAGATAATTATTATAGCTGTCTCCTATAGACTAGTTGTTTCAAACACGCTTGATTTTTTTTCCACCCTAGGGCAACAACTTAATTTGTACTGATAAGAACTTCCAATTGTGTTTCTAGGAGCTTTAAAAGAAAATCGATGTTAGATTCATCTCAATTCATGACAAATGATATTTGCCTTTAAAATTCAATATTCCTGGTCCAGGGAGGCCAAATTAGTCCTCTGAGTATTCGAGATAATTTTTCATGCCTCCTGCACATGCAAAATTACCTTTTCGAGCTTACTTTGTCTTTGATATCAAGATCAACTTCGTCTGGTTTTGATTTTATGACAATCAGCTCTAATGGAATTGCTTTAGGGAATCTTATTATGTAGAAAGCCTGATAGGAAAGAGATTGAAATTGTGGTTCAGTTACAAACTTCAGAGAACATGTGATAACAACCCTTTATGTTTCCCAAGTGAAGAAAGTTTTTCTGATATTCCAAGAACTCTGGATCCTGCACTCATAATATTTATGTTTTTTATCTTAGTCACTGGAAAGCACCCGTCGTATGCTACAACTGGTTGAAGAGGTAAGCAGTGACTATATTTTAAGATGAACTAATCCCTTTGGCTGACATATTCTTTGCCTAGACCCTTTGCCTTTCCCTAGACCACCGTCCCATTGATTCCAGTGTGAATGTAGCTACCAGAAAGCCACATAATGAGAGAGATGCTATATTTAAGTTGCCAGGTAGCCATCAAAGTATTCACTCTCCCTCCAGCCCAGCCTATCTTCCTAGTCTGGGAAGCAGAGGAGGGTGGTATTTCCAAGTAAATAAATGCTCCCAAGAAATCACAAAAACAAATCAGAGTGATTTTTTAATATACGAAAGAATTATCTACATAAAATCCTCATTTGTACTGATTTTGATGCCTCTAAATTACATCTAATCTTGGCCTTCTGTTTTAAATTTAGCCACATATCACTTTAAAAAATATGTACCCATAGAGGCATAATTTTCAGAAATTGTTACATTTATAGTCAGACACTAAAATTCATGAAATAATAGGAAAATCCTTTAATAAAGGGAAACATCAAGTCTAGTCATGTAAATATAGAAGCTCTTTTATATTCCTGACTCTGGATTTAACATCCATTTGCAAGGCATGGTTAATGAATCCGTGACTATTTTTAAATGGGTGAAATAGGGCAGACAGCAATAATGGAATCAAAAGGGCATTTGCAATAAACCTCATTTATTCCAATTTGGGAGAGCGGCAGTCAACCAGGAAGAATAAATGGATTAATTGAACTTGTCCGTTGGGAGAGATGAAGTGGAAAAAGAATGGGATGAGCTATATTTATCTTAACTGAATAAAACAAGTCTAATCGTTTTTATTCAGTGAGATGCTGTTTTATCTATGCTTTGAAAATGCTTATCAATGTATAAATTCATGTGTGGTTATCATCTTTAGAGATCTTGGGGGTTTTCTAGCAGAATGATCAAATGAGCCTACTTGCCTCATGCTACTGTAAATTGCTTTTGCAATGACATGAAAGGAGAAAAGGGTCAATTTTCTTTTTTTTTTTTGAAAAGGGTCAATTTTATAAGGCTAAAAGGAAGGGCAGCCGCCTCTCACACTATGGAAGCCAACATTTTCCCTTACTTCTGCAGCTTCAGCTTCTCAGCTAAGAATGGAATACAGCTAAATGTGAATTGCCACAGGAGGGGGAGGAGAAGGTGGCAACCAAGAGCTCAGAGGACTCCTGGGAAGGGTAGGAGGTCCACTGAAGGAGATCTATTATCATGAAAAATGACAGTTTGAGCCTGCAGCGTAGCACAAATTAGCCCCCACAGGAGGTGGGCCAGCAAGGGGCCCTCGGCAGCACAGGAAAGCAACCTTCACTCTCTTAATGAAGAGAAATGTTTTCTTTGCGCTGTCCTGGGAACACCACTCACGCGGAAGTACTTGAGGACCAAAAAGGAGGCAGATATTCTAAATCTAATAGTGTCGGTGAGGCTTTCAGAATCCACATGTTGCCCCTCATCTTGTCATGAGAACAAGTAAAAGGAACAAATCTGAGTAACACCCACACATGATCTCTCACCGTGACAGGAAGGAAGGGAGCCCAGAAGTCAGCTGACATCATTATCTTGATGCGTGTTTATGACCTTCAACCATGGCCTCCAAGCTCATATTTCATTTTCATTTGTGTGTGTACACATGTGAAGGGAATGTCTAAACTACAACATCTATCACCAGTTTGCCCACCTGTGCAATGCTGAAACTGCCTAGAACACGGAAAGTGGTGGAGGAATGCATCCAACACACTTTTCCCAACTAACCCCTCCCCCATCAGAGTCTTTGGGCCGCAGAGACTTCTTTTTCTGTGTCTTCTTAAATTGCAGGCAGTGTTGGCCAGTCTTGGAAAAGGAGTGTCTGCTCTAATTTATTCTGGGAAAAAAAATCTCAAAAGCTCTATTAATTGAAGTAGGATTCTCAAATATTACATTTTTGGTTTTCCTAAAGTGTTTCTCGATCAAGCATGAAGTTACATCTTAGAACAGGGGGTGAAACAGATAGATGCTGTCTCCTGCCTCTAATAAATGAGAGGAGGCTATTAGACTTTCCATCCTTAGGAAATTATGAGCAAGGCATTATTAGACTAGATTGATTGCTCTTACATCCTCCTGGGTTATCTTATATTGATGGTCAAACATCCCTTACGTCTAGGGCATTGTCCAGTCAGATGATATTCTGCTTTTCAATCAAGAAGGAAATTCTCTTTAAAGAGAATCAACATTAAATATTCATCAAGGGCAGAAATCATTTGGAAAATCTGAGCATTGAAATACCAGGATCTTGCCCATGATCCCAAAGTCCATCAGTGCCATATAATTTGACTTGAGCTAAATGCTTATTGAAATTCAGTCTCAAAGACAGGAAAGGTTACTCAACTTGTGAAGTTTCCCTGAGGTAAGCAATCCCACTTTCAGTGGAATATAGGACTTTGTGCCATCCCTCATGGACTTTACGGTGTAACAGAGTGGAAGGCATGGAAGCTTGGTTTTTAATAGAAGCCATCATCAGTGTATCAAGGACAATGTAAAGTTACACAGAGATCAGTAGAGAAAGTTCAGAAAAGCTGAATACCATACACACGTAAAAAGATTAGAAATCACAGAGAACTTGGTTCCCAGCCTGGGGCTGGGAACTGGCTTTTTTTTTTTTTTTTTAATATTTATTTATTTATGGCTGTGTTGGGTCTTTGTTTCTGTGCGAGGGCTTTCTCTAGTTGAGGCAAGTGGGGGCCACTCTTCACCGCGGTGCGCGGGCCTCTCACTATCGTGGCCTCTCTTGTTGCGGAGCACAGGCTCTAGACGCGCAGGCTCAGTAATTGTGGCTCACGGACCTAGTTGCTCCGCGGCACGTGGGATCTTCCCAGACCAGGGCTCGAACCAGTGTCCCCTGCATCGGCAGGCAGACTCTCAACCACTGCGCCACCAGGGAAGCCCGGAACTGGCTCTTTTGATGGATGCATTTCAGCAAATATTTATGGAATGCCTGACGCTGGAGGTGGAAGATCAAAATTGATATCATGTAGAAAAACAGATATGAAAATAGCTCTCCAAATTCAAGGCCACACCTGCCTCAGGAGCACAGAGGAGCGGACAATGAATTCTAGAGGGAGAATTATGAATACTATTTGATTCCAGACAAAAAAGTTAACTCTGCTAATACTAACTGCAGGAAATGAGGTCTACACGTTAATGCCTTGGGCTATGGAACAAAGCCAGAAAAAGCCACGCTGCCCTAGGGCAGGCTGATTCAAAAGCCCCACAAAGAGCTTTCGTGCAATGGTGGTTACTGAGGGCTCCCCAACATTTATGGGTGTTTCAGCATCTTTTCTTTTCATTCCAACTTATCTTTCGAAACACGTTGGCCACAAGAAGAAAATAAGTATTCTAAAGCTATGTCTTTGTTATGCCAGACTTTCTACTAAAGGTGGAAAATTCAGGCTGAGCAGCTGTTTTCAGGTAGACAGTTGTAGGGGTCTTTTGGAACTCTCGCGGTTAAGAGACTGTCTGGACTGGCCTAGTTTTAGCTCAGGTGTATTGGACTTTGGGAAAAGCATTTCAGGATGACAAAAGACTTTAAAATGTTCTATAAACATGGTCTTAGATCATCAGCAAGAAAAAAAATATGAATAGAGAAATAAAAAGTAAAAAGAAAGAAATGAAAAAGAATCAGGGACTTCCCTGGTGGTCCAGTGGTTAAGAATCCGCCTTCCAATGCAGGGGACGCGGGTTCGATCGCTGGTTGGGGAACTAAGATGCCTCATGTCACGGGGCAACTAAGCCCACGTGCCGCAGCTACAGTGCCTATGCACTCTGGAGCCCACACACCACAACTAGAGAGCCTGAGTGCTGCAATTAGAGAGAAGCCTATGTGCCACAATAAAGAGCCCAAGCCCGCATGCTGCAACGCAGATCGCACGCGCCACAACTAAGACCCAGTGCAGCAAAATAAGTAAATAAATAAATATTTTTTTAAAAATCACTGATGTCTCCAGCTCCCCCTGTTCACAGTTAGATAAGTTTCCCAGGGATCTTGAACAGGAACCAGGAATTGAGCTAAGACGAAAATAGAACCACCTCCTCTCCCTCCTAGCTATTAAAACATAATACTCATTAAGGAATCAGAGAAAGTAATATTCTGCCTCCCCCAAGATATCGTCCCATCCCTGTCCTTCTCTCTTGCTGTCCTAGTTCCTCCAAAGGACCACCCAGTTGTTTTGATAAAAGTTGTCAGCAAAAAGTGGAGCCAAATATAAGTTCTACTATTTATTGAGAACCTACTATATGCAAGCGACTGTGCTCAGAGTGTATTATCTACTTTAATCTCTGCAGTCACTTTTTCTACTGCTTTGCTCTCCATTTTACCAAGGAGGAAATTGAAGTCCACAGTGGTTAAGGAACTTGCTTGAGACACACAGCCACAAAAGACAGAGATGAAATTCAAACTCAGATCTACCTGATTCCAGAGTGTGAATTCTTACAGCATTTCCTTCCACCAGCAACTCCCACAATATTTTTAAAAATTTTTGAGAATTCCACAAAAAGCAAAAAGATCTAAGAAAACAAACATAGCAGCTCATCCTAAACTGACAGATTCCACACAAATGAAATCCTTTATCTCAGTTTTTGAATCACGGCTTCCAGTGGAGTTGAACCTGTAGAAGCTTTTAGGTTCTGTAGCTTATCTTGTCTTTATAAATCTTGGGAAGTGAGGGAGCTGTTTCTGTCCCCATCTGACAGCTGGGAAAGCTGAGACACAGAACAGGTGACTCTAGAGAAATAGAACTGTAAAGATAAGTCTAGAATTCAGAATTACTGACTCCCAGATGCCAGCTCTGTTCACTTGACCAAACTGTTTATCATTCTGTGAAGCACAGTTTAGAAGCCAGGCATTTGTCTGGCCCTTACCTTAGTGCCTAGGGCAGAGTGGAAGCTCAATAACCATTTAGTGAATGAATGAATGAATGAATGAACTAATGAACAAGTGAATGAACCAACCTAGCAACTACCCAATCTTATTTAGCATCTCTATCCTTATCTTAAATATGGGAAAGCATCCTGAAAGGTCAAGTGACTCTTCCCCAGTCTCAAGACTATTAACTGGCTGAGCTAAGAACATAATCCAGCATACCTGACTGTCTGACCTGTGCTCACTGCTTCTGTTCTCCCAAATTGGGGCAAACTCTTGGTGGTTCTGTGAATCATTCCAGCACTGAAACATTTAGCACCAAATTGGACAAAGAGGAAATTATACTTGCAGAGGAAATTATACTTTATTTTATTTATTATATTAAATAAATGGGTAGAGCAGAAAGGGTCAACAGGTGAGAGCTGAACTGACTAAACTGAAGTCACTCACCTGTTTCCCACCCTCCATCCCAAATAGAATGGAACAGAGATATCATGCATGGCCTTGAGTTGGGTTCTTAGAGAAGAAGGTGCTCTCTGAGATGATTCCGTCCTCACTGGAACTTGCATTGTCACATCCATATGCCTGAATGAGCCATCTGCTTTTTACAATTTCCTCTCATAAACAATGGCTAAAATTTGCAGAAAAGGGGCACAGAAATTGTTAAAATACAGGCTAGTGTAGACAAATGTCCATTTATAACACATTGAAGAACAAGATTTTGAAATGTCTTCTGGGGTCTAGAATTTTGCTGCTCAGTGTATGACCCTGCACCAGCCAGCATCGATGATCTTGTTCAAAATGAAAAATCTCAGGCTCTACCCCAGTCCTACTGAATCAGGATCTATATTTTAACAAGATGTTTTCTATGCAGGGGATTCATGTGCACATTAAAGTTTGAGCAATGGTCTAGAAACTTCTGGTGGTAGTCTGTAATGATGATATTTTAGTTTGCCCAGATATCCTGCTATAGATACATTTTGTGAAGATATTTATTTTATTAACCCTGGTGTAAGGCTAACTATAGGCCAGGCACCAATCTAACATGTGCCGCCTATTAATTCATTGAATTTGCATAAGAACTCAATGAGGTCTGAACTATTATGATCGCTGTATTACAAATGAGAGAACTGAGGCACAGAGTAATTAAGACATTTGCCCGAGGTCCTGCAGCCAGGAAAGAAAATCACCAAGATTCCAAGGCAGAGTCTAGCTCTAGAATCTGTGCTGTCAATGACTCCTGAAGTCATCCTGAGCCATCACTCTCCAAACTACATCCTGACTTTGCAACTAAAACTTATCAAAATGTGTTCAACCACTAATTTGAAAAGATACACGCACCCCAGTGTTCATAGCAGCATTATTTACAATTGCCAAGGTATGGAAATGACCTAAGTGTCCATCAACAGATGAATAAAGAAGCTGTGGTATATATATACAATGGAATACTATTCAACCCATAAAAAACAATGAAATTTCGCCATTTGCAGCAACATGGATGGACTTGGAGGGTATTATATCAAATGAAATAAGTCAGACAGAGAAAGACAAATACTGTATGATATCACTTATCTGTGGAATCTAAAAAACACAACAAACTAGTGACTAAAACAGAAAAGAAGCAGACTTACAAATATAGAGAACAAACTAGTTGTTACCAGTGGGGAGAGGGAAGGGGGAAGGGGCCATAGAGGTGTAGGGGTAAAAAAGGGGTTCTTATGTGATTACATGAAATCATGTATGTGAAAGTTTTGAAAATTATAAAGCACTATAGAACTTAAAGAATCTTTCATTCAATTTTTTTAAAAAAAGCAAAATAGGCTTTTCTGTCTGGGTGAGTTAACTGCACACGTTCTCTGAAATGGTGAGTTTATAAAAGCTCACAGAAATAATTTTCAGTGTTTTATTTTATTTTTTAAAAGCACTATTGGAATTAAATTGTTGAAATACTGTTAAAAAAAACAAAACAAAACACTTTTGTTGAGCTCCACTAATATCTCTCTCTTAGGTTAATGTAAGTCAGTCGAAAATAAATGGGGCCATGAGAGATGTATTTTAGAATTTATTCTAGGTACCACCATGAGCTTTTCTTGAAAAAACAATTAATCCAAACTGTAAGCACTGCCATTTAATACCTATTAATAATCACCCTATAAAACGGAAGGTCTTTACTTAACTAGTTAGAATTCCAGGAAATGATGATTATGAGCAATGCAAATATCTCTGCTCCTTTTTTCCCACCCACCAACTCCCACTACCCTCCACCAAATAGTTCAGGGCTGTTTTGTTTATTTAGATCATAAGGGGTGAACAAAAAAACTGCAGTAAAACTTGTGGATGAATTATTTTCTCACACCATATTATTGTGCAGAATTTCAGATTTCATTAGAAAAAGCCCTTATTTCTCATCTGTCATTCCCTTTTCTAAATCTTGCAGAACTTCTCTCCATAGAGAAAGAAATGGAAGATTGAATTTACTTTTGAGCTATGTTTCTCAACCTTTATGAAGCTGTCATCTTTTTTGATAAACCTAAAAATCTCACCACCACCCCCAAGATTCTTACACATCTTTTCAGTGGAGTACCCCTCCCCAATTCACCTATGGAAACTTTCTGATCTATCGTGCCAGAGAAGATTTAGTCTCGAAGATTTTGAAAGATTTGCTTTCTGTGGTTGGTGTTACAAAAACTATAGGCATTTTTATTTTCCAGATATAAAATCTCACTATAATATTAAGTATGTGTATTTCAAGTCCATGCCAAGCCCCATCCCGAGCCCCACCCCATGGAGACTGAGCTACATCCCCCTCTTCTATCTGAGAATCACTGATGAAGCAAGTCCACAGGTGACCCACCTCTCTGAGTTCCTCCCCAGCCCCTAATACTCTTTGCCATATTTCCTCCCTCTTTTTCCTTTGGTCCTTCTTCATTTTCCATTTCTAGGGCTAATTGTCCCCTTACTGATTTCTCTTTCTCTCTTTTCTCTCTCTAACTCTTTTTCCACTTTGCTACCATTATTGGAATGTAGAGTAAAGATGCTGGTATCAGGACTTTGGTTATGTTGGATGAACAAGGAGGTAAGTTCAGATTTCTTCAGTAAGAACAATTCCTCTTCTGGATAAAGTCCATTAAAAAATGATTTGTGCATCTACAGGTGGTCATTGACGTGTGTTATGCACATATATGTGTGTAAGTGTTCTACAGTTTTTATCTTGCTTTTTTTCTCCTTTTTCTGTTGAAAAGATTGGTAAATGTATGAAAATGTTGAGCTCTTCACGGTTGAATAAATGGTACTACGCTCCCTGTTATATGTGTTGGGGTTATAGAATTTTGAAGGCAGAAGTCATTTGTTTGAATTTTTAATGATAAGATTTTGGAGAGTTTGAGAATTCTCCTCATCCCCAATCTTTCCCATAAATATGATGTGATAATTCCTAAATAGAATGAGAGAATAGTATACCATATTGTCCATTTCTTTTGACCATCCTAATTCAGCATCTGGCAATATTGATTTCCAAGTCATTATGGGAATTCCTTGAATAACTGGAAGCTGTTTTTAACAGGACATAAGCTGAGGGAAATCATTGTAAAATGGAAAATTGAACCACTTAAAATATTTGAACTTTTTCTTTTAATTATTACAGAAATACTAGAAGCAGTGAACATCAGAGTACCAACATTTTAGTATAGCATATTTAGTCTACAGTGAAACCTAGAAGGGTAATACCAAATTTTTTTTCTTTGAGTTATACATACTGTCATACAGCTATGCTTTATTTAATTCTAGCCACAAGTTAGTTACCCGATTCTATTCTGAATTCTTATCATAATAATCAGATTTAGCAGAATTTTTTCTCTTTATGTATATCTTATGAAGACATTAGGAAACTCTTAGCAATCACGAGAAATTTTTTGTCAAAGATAAAAATATAAAATTTTTTACAACATGGAACACCATAAACAAACTCCAAGAATAAACCTCAAACTGTGTGTGTGTGGGGGGCGGGAAACTGCCTTACAGATAACAGACATAAGGCATTTCCCTAAAATACAGAGAGATCTTGCATTTATCAAAGAAAAGGACAACAACATACAAGAAAAAATGGATGTAATATGTAAATCATCAGTTTACAAGTAGACAAATGAAACCATGCTTCACCCAACAAGAGTAATGAGATGCCACTCTTTAGCAGATTGGCACAACTTTTTTTAATTGATAATAATCAATGCTGTGAATATGTTGGGAAAACAGAAACCCTCAATCTACAGATGGGCACTGTTGATCGGTACAAAGTTTAAGAGTATTTTGATAATATCTCCAAATTTTGATGTGCACCCATCTTTGACCAAAATATTCCACTCATAGAATTATATGCTGCAGATATTCATTGACAACTCCATGAAGAAAAATATACATGCCTTACCTGTAATGGTGTAAAACTGGAAACTAAATGTCTGTCAGTGGGGAGACTGATCAAATCAATTATGATATGGCCAGGAAAGAAATTCTGCATAAAATGTTCTGCAACCTTTACAATATATGAGATCAATTTTTACTGACTTCTGAGGAGTTACAGCAAGGGCAAGGAGAGACTGAAGGAAGGTGTATTATTTGGGGTCCTCTGGGAAGCAACTGCTAAGAATCAATTAGAAGTGTGTGAGATTTCTTAAGGAAATGTCTGCGATGGGTGAAGGGGAGAGGAAGCAGGAGTAGGCAAGGAGAGTCTTTGGACTGTGATGCAGGCTTGACACTTGTGAGAGGGGAGGGGGGCAGAAGGAGGATTGGGTAGGAAGAGTCTCATACTGTAGTGCTGCTCTGAGAAAGTCTCAACCAGACTGATAGGCAGCCCAGGAGCAAAGACAACCCAATGGAGCAGCCCTGTGATGGGCAGGGATGCCTCTGCTCTAGTAAATTGTGCTCAGCTGTTGTCTAGAAGCATCCCAGGGAGGGCATGGCTTCCATGTAAATGTAGTGGATCCTATAGGTGCAACAGCTGGAGGTGTCAGCTAACTACAGGGTCCCTCTTGAAGGGAGATCTGAGGGGTACACCCTCATGGCTGCTATATAAAGACTTTGTTTCTATATTATTTATTTGTATTGAACTTTTCCAATAAATATACACTGACTAATTTTTTTAAATCAGAAGAAAATTTTTTTAAAAAAACAACTGAACATCAATCCCAACACTTCTCCCCCCATTTTTAAAATATAAATTGTCAAAATTAATACAAAAATAATGGAGCATAGTGGAGTTGTATTTTGAAGGAATTACAATAGCTGTGGCAGTCTTCAGAACTCTCCAGATGAATTTGCTGTAAATCATAAGACTTGCTGGCTTGATGTGTCTAACAATGCCCCAGACTTTGAAACTCAGGACACAACAAATCATTGCTTTTTTAAAAAATTTGTTTAATTAGGCAGCAGATGCCCATACAGAAGAGTGGTACCTCATTTCCAGAGCTAAATTGATACATATAAACTCAGGTAGTAAGGAGTTCTATCTTATTAACTCTTTTAGTTAATAATTTGCATGTGAAGGGAGTAGAAAAGGAGCATTGCAATAGGAGAAAAAGTTTGAGACAGGTTCAGGATAATACCATTTTCTCCCCTAATTGTAAAACATTGACATGAAAAATAACATATACAAATCTGAAGTCAAATAGAAAGTGAATAAGATATTGAGTTTCAAATTTCATTGTACTTTGATGAAGAAAATCTACAGGCAAAATTTGCCAAAATCTCCAAAAAAATACAAAAATATATTATTCTTAAACACAAATGATTCCCAGGAACATCTTTACATTATTCTCTGAGAAACGAAGTAAAATTGCAGATTTCCCCCACAAGATAGTTAATGTTCTCAGCTAAGACATTTCAATTGTGACCACACAGCAGTAAATGCTAACTTCTCGGTTGAACATATTTCCTAGGATAACCTGGGTTTACCAGATGCGTGGTGAATAATTGATACTGATGAGAAGCATGCAACTGTAAACCCTCAAAAGTGGGTAGCTTCTGCCTGGTCTTAAGTGCTACATGTTCCATTTATACTGTAAGAAGAGATTAGAACTTTTGAAATGACTGATGAGTCAACAACTATCTTTACTGCCATTGAAAATGCATTTTGACACTGCATATGCTGTGTTTAGTTGTTTAGATCAGTAACTGCTTTAAAATTTCTCTCCAGTTATGCTCTACTAATTTTGTCTTTGCCTGAACACCAAAAGTGTTGACTGCAACTGCACAGAAGTCTCAAGAAACAGCCATCCGCCTAAAGAGCCAATCCAGGTTGTCCTGCTAAATGGTTGTGCTAGGAAATTCCTTATGGGATTCTTGTTTTACACCCAGGTGTCAGGAGACACCAAGGAGCACTGAGCATGACAGATGGCCCTGAAATGTCCTGTGTCCTTGGACTTTTCTTGTCTCCAAGAGAAATCCCCATGAAAAACCCCTAACCCTAATGTGGGATGATTTAACCTTTCACTTCCATATCTCTTGTTCCCTTGTTGGTCTTTGCTGGGTTATATGTTTGTTTCGATGCTGAAAATGTTGCTCTTGGGACAATACCATGGGAACGGCTACAAACTAAACAGTGAAATCTTTGACCACTGCCTGGCAGAGTAAAGGCAAAGTAAACCCTCATCCACAGAGCCTGCCAACTTTCTTAACGGGTTCATGGCACTACAGGGTAACATTTGTGAAAACATCCCTCTTGCTAAAGTCCACTCACCAATATCTCTTATGAATGACTAAAGCTGCATTGCCCAATATGGTAGCCCCTAGTAATGTGGCTATTTAAATTTATTTAAATGAATTTCCATATGTTCATCAATTCTAAGGAAAATGAAAATCATGTAGGCAGCATCTTGTAATTGGTTACACTCATGAAGGCTTGCACATTGGGTCAATCAATAGTATTGACCTCTTGCTATTCTTCTACTGTTTCTTTTTTTACTAGATTGAGGATTCTAATGGCCCATGCTGCTTTACTTACGTAATATTAGTAGAAAAGATGTCTAAACTTAGATCCCTGAGCATCCTGCCATTGTGGATCCATTACAAATAACCAGTCATCCAAATATCATAGCAAAAGAAAGAACAATCTCTTGCCCCAACATATAGTGTGATGTACTGGAATACCTCCCCAATCCAAAATCTTATTTCCCTCCCAGTCTCCAAGAGTAAACAGAAAACAGCCAGAAAGTAAGTATAGGGAGGTAAGGAGCAGTCAACCCTAGACACTGCATTGCATCAGCCTCTGAGATGCTGCTGTCTACGCCAGAATGGAATGAGGATATTGATTGCTTTCAAGCATTTCCTGAGAAAAATCTTCACAGAAATCATTTAAGTGCTGTGAAGTCCCAATATACCAAACATATCCACAAACGTAACTCAGTAACACTCTTAAAATTGACATTATTGTGAGCACCTGCTATGTGCCATTCAAAGAGGGAACCAAAAAAACCGAAAAAAATTAATATTATTGTCAGAATATCTGTGACAAAATGGTTCCACAATATTTTTTAATTTCTTTTTTAATATTTTTATTAATTTTAAATTTTTTTTAATTTTTTTATTTATGGCCATGCCATGCGGCATGCTGGATCTTAGTTCCATGACCAGGGATCGAACCCGTTTCCCCTGCAGTGGAATCGGTGTAGTCTTAATCACTGGACCCCCAGGGAAGTCCCACAATATTTTTTTAATTAAGGATTTGACTTATAATTGTGTATAATGAAACATTCAACCAATATTGAAGCAATAAAATAGTTTTCTGAATCAACTTTTCTGAAAGAACTCCAGAATTCCTCTTTGCTATGATCTTTGCTGAACAAACTGGCAAACCATGGCCGAAACCTGCTCTCAGAAATAGGGATTTGGACCTGCCTGTTTGTTTTTATCTTTTAATTTGAATTCTCTGGTTCAGAAATTCAACACTTGTGGGCCAGTTCACTTTTATTTATGTTATTTTCTAATCCCTGGACACACAATGGGTGGGCATCCTGAAATGTCAGAAAGTTATCTTAGCTGAAAATATTAACTCAAGAGAAATTCCTTAGGAAAGGCAAACACCTGAATGTGTGTCCCCATGCCAAAACCTCTGCATATGTCAGCTGTCATTAGTTGAGTCCAGCAAGTTTTCCCTCTGAACCCAGATGCTTCAATCTCATCTCAACCCAGCTCTCCAGGAAGCCATTAGCAATTCCTCGATTGGAATTTGGCGTCCCTATTCTGTCTGTACTTAACATAGTCCTTGTTTTGAGGATGTTGGGCTCCTTTCCCCCCAACCAATCCCCTCATTTGATAGCTAATTTGATCTACAGACTAATTTATTGCATTCCTTAAAGGAAACTGGAATGAAGTCTTCAGAAAAGTACAGAATTCTCTGGATTGTAAAGAATTGTCATCCATTTGTTTTTTAGCCCCTTTAGAGATTTTTCTTAAGCTATTACTGTACCTATATTTATTCAGCAAAAGTTTGCCAGCACTACACCCTTATTTCCTCCGGCTAGGCTATGGTGGATAAACATTTTGTTTTCCCCTGTCATTTGAAAAGCAGAGCAGAGATAGCAGATTCCTAATAAGCTGAATTCTATTCCTCAGCCCCACAAGAGAACATAATAGGCTCTTATTTTCCAAATGGATAGTCTCTCCAGCTTGGGCCACTAGTGAACCTAGCTTAGTTTTCTGGAATGACAATTTCTACTGGAATGACAATTTAATGTGAAATTGTTTTTAAGTGATTATGTATGCCCTTAGACTGGAAATGTATTTACCAGTTTTATTCTAATCATGCCTTCCTTCCCAGAGGCGTAGGCATACATGCATGAAAATATAGATGAAAGGAGGAATAGAAATGTAATTAGGTTTTGTAAATAGACAGCCAAGACATCCCATTGCTGCCTTAATGGTCTTAAAAGCTGTTTTAAAAATTCCTTCATGGAACTTATAGTTTACTCAACTTGATGACACAACTTTTGAAAAATTAATCAAGTTGGTGTATGTTACCCTGGTGACCTAGAAGTATTATTCCTTTTTATGGGTATTGATCTATGTCTTAGGTACACTAAAGTCAGCTTTCCTGGCAGTGAAGACTTGGTACTGTTTTACATTCCAATCCATCACCTTCCTCCAGAGACCCAGGCATTCATTTTCCCCATGCTCTGCCTGGGGCTGGGGTCTAGCATTTCCCATTGTGGAGAATGGGAAATCAGGGGCAGAGAAGTGAAATGCCTTCCAAAGCTTTCATTACAAGGAAGTCATAGGATAAAAGGAATTTAAATGTTCCACTACCTATAACATTGCTGTGCTGATGTTGCTTTTCTTAGAGCTTGTGTTAATTGAGTATTCAAAACCAAGAGCTGTCCATGGCCTGCCTTTGACTAGACAGCCACTGCTAGGGGGAAAAAATATATGGTATCCATTGCTAGTAATCACTGTAGTTGTTATTTTTCCCAAAGAAGAAAGTGGATTATTTTCTACCCTTAGCTGGTTGAGGATGCTTAAAAACCAAAAGACTGAGACATGTTAAAGTTGAAGCAGACACTTTCTCTAGTAGCATTACATATGAATGCCTAAAACATAAACTAACATGCTGTTTTCTTTCTCTTGGGTTTCACTGGTGTCTGAGTAAGTGAATATGCTGTGCTGTTTTCCTGGACCCTCAGAATCTAAAAGGCCTACCTACCCCATCCCATCATGTCTGCACTATAAACTATTTGAGCATCATTTTTGTTCATTTCCTTCCACCCCGGGCTGCATAGGGGAGCAACAGCCGACTCCAGCAATGCATCCTCTCAGACAATGCATTGTAATAGCTCTCCTTCTTTTTCAAATTCCGTTTCACATAGACATTTCTCATGTTCTGTTGGAAACCCCCAAAAAATTCATTCCACACTGTCATCCCTTTGTCCTAACCAGAACAACTCGATCGTGTCGAAGAAGGCATGAACCATATCAACCAAGACATGAAGGAGGCTGAGAAAAATTTAAAAGATTTAGGGAAATGCTGTGGCCTTTTCATATGTCCTTGTAACAAGTAGGTACTGGGTACCAGCTCTAATCTGTGGCGTCCAGTTTTCTTTCTTTCTTTTTTTTTTTTTTCTTTTTTAATGTCAAAGTGAATGTCTGAAGTTTTGTCTTTTTTTTCTTTGTCCTTTTTCATCTGCTTCATTCTGTGGGGATAAAATACTTGTGTTTAATCAGAACAACTGGAACGCATTGAGGAAGGGATGGACCAAATCAATAAGGACATGAAAGAAGCAGAAAAGAATTTGACGGATCTAGGAAAATTCTGCGGGCTTTGTGTGTGTCCCTGTAACAAGTAGGTGCTGCCTGCCTGCCTGAAGCTTTGGTTTCCCAAGGCCCATCTCCAAGCCTTGACAAGCTCATTCCTGCTGGGTGCAAAGGCAGGATGAGTATGTGGCATGCAGAACAGATCAATACCGTCTCCAATGCATTCATCTCATAGCATAGATGATATTAGTGGGAGTTACTGTTGATGCATTAAAAATCAGGCATACTACAGTGAAAGCTTCACTGTCAGCAACTTTTATTGATGAACGTTTCAACATTTTCCAGAAAGTGTACCTCGAGACAGAGACTAATCTCAAGAAAGAGGCGCTTTAGAGAACATAAAATCCCATAAAAGAGGAATTTTATGTTCTCTAAATCCCAAAAGCCAAAATTGCAGATTTAGAAAAGACTGTGGGTAAGTTGAGAAGATGAGAAACACGTATCAAGGTTTGATTTTTCAGAAGCAAAAATAACAGTTAATTTGGCCCAAACAAGCATTTCATAAGTTAGAGAGTATGACAGCGATTCACCCTTTCAACTGCCCACCAGTTGCCAAATCGTGTCAGTGGTTAGACCATAGATGCCGCAGCTGCACCCAACGCAGAGGCAATGAGTCATTCAACAAGAAGTGCTCAAGCCTTAGCCAAATTGGACCCTTCCCTCTCCAATTCTTCCTCTTGGAAGACCTCCCTGTACACTGGCCGAAATGTTGAAATGTGTAGATTTTGCATGCACAACATCACAAAACATTCAACTGTTAAGGTTCTGCAATGCTTTTTCGGAATGTAGCAGAAATGTGACATGTGGTTATAAAGGTTTGCAACAGAAGGAACCTGAAATAAGGGTTCTGGAAGGTAGACTCCTTTGACTAGCAGTGAAAAAAAAATGCATGAGCAGATTGTCCAACATGCATTTGGAAAATTAAACCCGTTACCTGATCCCCCTCACCCCTCCCACTTCCCTTTGAACAGAAGCCTTTTTCCTAAAAGCTCTCCTGATCCTAGCTTTTAGAATAGAAATTGGTGTCATTTCTAGCTGATTATATGACCATTCACATCCTTTAAACTTTGAGGCTGATTTAAAATATCCCACTTCCTGCTTAGGAGGGGGAGGGGCTCGATTTACAAATAAATTTAAACTTTTTTTTTTCTTTTTTTTTAAGAATGATCTACAGTAAAGCCTGATTAACTGGAATCTAGCTAACTGGAACCCTTGAGTATATTTATACTTTTGCTCCTTTCCACTTTTAGCAAAAAGAGACAAATGAACAAGGAGAGAACAAATCCCATCAAGGATATTAAAGTGTTTCTCTTTAAGGTCAATCTAGGCAGTTTGCATTCTTTCACTCAGTCTCCATTCTATATAACTTCTACATCCAATAGAACCAAACAGTAAGAGCTGAGCTGCAGAGGAAAGGCCATCAGACACATCAAGAGAAACCATAACCAAGGAATGACTTGATCATGTTCAATGCCCTAACACTCTGAGTCAGGAAAGTAGCTCAAGAATCTAACAGATATTCAACCATCACCCTTGAAATAAAATGTACCTCCACGGCCCACTGTTAATTAAGAAAGTCCAATAATTCACCAAAATGACATTGCTAAGCATTCCAGTTAGTCAAGATTTAACTGTATATCCTTTTCAGTGGCCACTTGCCCCCAGGTGAGATGTCTACCTGCTTTGTAATGAATTTCACAGGTACATTTTCCCCATCCATCAACTGCGTGTGGAGAAAAGGTGGAGGCAGGCCCCCTTCCCTCCCTGGGATGGATTCTAATGTTCAGATGAAATGACGACCCCTATGAATTCCACATACCAGTTGGCACTAATTCCTTATTGCACAAGAGACCCTAACTGAGCTTCAAAGCTTGACTGAAGTGTTCCCTATTGTGTGTAAATAATGCTTTAAAAACCATGTGTCACAACGCAGTGGCTGGTGGTGCCCTGGACTCTTTGAGGGCTTCGCCCTGTCTCGGCATGTTTCAAAGGACTATGGTAGATGTCCGGCAGTTATGTGAGTCTATGTGCAGCATTGTGGGTGCAGTGATTCGCCTTCGTTCAGAAACGCAACCTTTCCCACCCCCTTGACTCTGCCAAAGATGGTATACCAGACATTTTACATAGCAGAAAGCATCACAAGGTCCATATAACTTCTGTTAATGTGAGGAGGGAGGAGACGGAGATTTGAAAGAAAAAAAAACAAAAACAACAAAGCCAGACTCTAAACTCCATTAAATTAGTTTTGGGCTCCTATCCCACTAAGTGGGCCCCTGGCTCTTTAGAGCAGTGAATTCTGACTGCTCTAAGGCTGTGGTATTATACCCTAGATTGTGGGAATTGCTGAAATTCCATTTGTACAATTTTCCAATTTGTCTCCAAGGTTTCTTGGTCCCTAATCTTCAAATATTAGTATTAGAGCCAGTTTTAATAAATGGCTATGGTCCTCCACTAAAAGAAAAAAAAAGGTTAAATTCTGGTGTCATCATAGAAAATGTAAAAATGGGACCAAAGGAAGTTCTGTTCTCGGACTAAAAAGCATGTGGTTTCTACTATGCAAAGAACCTAAAAACATCTTTGATTGCTCAATTACAACACACCCACCAAAATATGCTGCACATGTTTCTATTGGGCACAACAGGTATGCCTGGATTTTAAGTTTTTCTCCAAGGCAGCTCAGTGAAATATGGCCTACGGAGACCACACCAGTTCCAGACCACTCTCCCCCACCACATCCCAGGATAGTTTGAAGTAGGAGTCTGTAACCACTCCCATCCTGCCCCTCAGCCCAACAAAGAAGCTATTGAACTGCGTTTCAAATCCTCATGAAGGCTATTACTGTCCTGCTGGTGCCTTTTTTGAGAATGGTCAACTTCTGGAGTAGTTTGGCTTAAATGAGTATGCTTCACTTTCTACTCATGCCTGTAGCTGGTGCATGAAGAAGATGTAGAGGGATTTCCCTTTTTGGTGCTAGATGGCTTGTTCTCTCTTCTATTTTCCTGCATTCATTTCACTATGCTTCTTTTACTTTTTGTCTCTGTGGACAAAGGTTTGTACATCGATTCTGGATGTATGGTAACTGTTTGGAAGTACCGATATATTATCTAATTCAAATCACTCTAGAGGCAACACACAGACCATCACGCTTGGCCAACCACCAATCCTTTATGTTCTCCATGCAGAGTGGGAATGCTGGTTTCCACACATGCGTTGGGGGAAAACAATTAAACAGGGAATCTTTGCATGATGGTGTGTAAAAACTTGGTCCAGTATGTTTTTCTTGATGACAGTGTGTTCCTGTGGTGTGATGTACACACTCTACTTGGCAGTCTTGTTTTGTGTCTGTCTGCCAGTATGTTTTTTCTGTGTGTTTTGTGTCTCAAAATATAACTGTGTCACTGAAATAGAACTGAATGTTCTCTAATACCTTAATCCTTGTCTTAAATCCAACTAAACTACAAAAACACACCAAAACAAGAACAACCCGCGGGCAAAGGTTGCCATCTTGACAATTGCAATTGACTTGATTGGAAATGAAATCCTGAGTAGCTGAGGCATGGTGGTGGCCAACTCTTTGGGTCCAGATTATGATATATCGGTATTCTCTAATGCCTCAAATTAAAACTCATTTGCTTGGTTCAGTTCTTAGCTTGAAGAGGTAACCGTTGTTGTGAGCTTGATGCTCTGCCCCCTTTGTTTGTCACTCACCCTCTTTTTTGCATAGGCTTAAATCAAGTGATGCTTACAAAAAAGCCTGGGGCAATAATCAGGATGGAGTTGTGGCCAGCCAGCCTGCTCGTGTGGTGGATGAACGGGAGCAGATGGCCATCAGTGGTGGCTTCATCCGCAGGTGAGCCTTGTGCAGCCGGCGCTATGTAAGTTATCTACTTTTGAGTGACAAACCACCCCAACCTGAGTGGTTCTTAAAACAACAACTAGGGAGTTCCCTGGTGGTCCAGTGGTTAGGACTCCTTGCTTTCAATCCCTGGTCGGGGAACTAAGATCCTGCAGGCTGCGTGTCGAGGCCAAAAAAAAATCATTTTTCTACTTCTGAACCTCTATGTTGGCTGAGTAGGTCTTGTGATAGCTTCTCCTGGGCTCACTCATTACATGCACCTGGGTGCGGGATGATTCAGGATGGCCCTACTTGCTTGTCTGGTTGTTGGCTGGGGCTGTGGGTAGGGAACATCCATTCTTTTCTATGTGGCCTCTCCAGCAGGAGAGCCGAGGTTTCTTGCATGGTGGTGGCAGCAACCCAAGGGGCAGGCCCTGATAAGCAAGCACTTATCAAGCCTTTGCCCACATTACATTGGACAAAGCAAGTCACGTGACCGCATCCAGCATCAGTGTGGCAGTAAACAGGTGTCTCACTCCGTGAGTTTAATTGGACAGAACTAATGAAAGAGATTATTTACAGAGGTGTGGGCAGGGTCAATATCAAGGAATGGCGAAGCACTTATGAACTAGGAATAGCAGGAAGAATCCTGAAAGGACAGGAGAGAGCTGTCACCAGAACCCAACTGTAGTTATGGCTATGGGCAGGTGCTGTGGGTTGAGATGCAGCCACTGTCAAACCCAACAGGAAACTAGAAAGGGAAATAAATGCCCCAACTCCTCAGTCTCTTGTCCTCTACTCTCTCACTGGCCATTGGACAAAGCCTACTGGAAGGCAGAGTAAGAGAACCTGGGTGATAAGCTTGTAGAGAGGTCAGCCTCTCTGGGCAGAGAGCAAAGAAGCCAGAGAACAGATCTGGGGGTACAAATAGAGAATAATGAGCAGACCTGAATTCTTATTAATCATTTCTTTTGAGATCTGGAAGCAAAAGCTAACTTAAACATCTATTAAAAAATCTCAAGTCACACAGATCTGCCAACTCAGAACTAAGCTCTCGGGCTTCCCTGGTGGCGCAGTGGTTGAGAATCTGCCTGCCAATGCAGGGAACACGGGTTCGAGCCCTGGTCTGGGAAGATCCCACATGCCGCGGAGCAACTAGGCCCGTGAGCCACAATTACTGAGCCTGCGCGTCTGGAGCCTGTGCTCCACAACAAGAGAGGCCGCGATAATGAAAGGCCCGCGCACCGCTATGAAGAGTGGCCCCCACTTGCCGCAACTAGAGAAAGCCCTCGCACAGAAACGAAGACCCAACACAGCCATAAATAAATAAATAAATAAATAAATAAATAAATAAACAAATAAACCCAAAGTTTAAAAAAAACAAAAAAGAGCTAAGCTCTCAAGAGATAAGAAAATAATAATAAGAACAAATATCCCTGTTGTTAAAAAGAAAAGGAAAAAAACTATAACTTTTTACAGGTTACTACACTAGGACTCAGCAATGACTAGGGTTGCTGTTTGTACAGCCATCCATACCCAGTCCTTTGTAGCTGAGACTGCCAACCAATAACCCAGATTCAAATGAGTCACTACCATTTGTGTATAAAGGTCTAGATGTCTACCTAGAAATAACAGATGACAATTCTATTCATGTTTCTATTTGCTCCAATGGAAACCAGACCAGGGGTCCTCAATCCTGGCTGCACATTAGAATAACCTGAGCAATTTTTAAAAAGTATCTGTGCCCGGACTTAATCCACACCAACTGAATCAGAATTTCTAGAAGTGAGATCCAGGTATCAGTAGTTCTTAAAGCTCCTCAGGTGATTCTAATGTGCAAATAGGGCTGGGAACCCTGGAACCAGAAGTATGCCTTAGCTGCTGAAGATCATTTAAATAAGCTTCTTTTCTACAGAAGAAATCTAGGAAGTTCCCCTTTAATATTATCTGGCCTGGACTGCTTTAAAAACCTTAGAGGGGCAGTCTGCATTGGGATTTACCATGGGGGATGGATTTTAACCCCTCTGAACATATTTTAGCCCATCACCATCTGTTGTAGAAAGATATTAGTTAGCCAGACATTCTGGAATAAGTACCTACCGTTTACAGTAAAGAGTTAGTGCCTTCTTAATTTTCAAGCTGAGCTATGAAAAAAATGGGAAGACACTTTGGATAAGGCACTTTGAGAGCCAAATCCTTCCTCCCCATTCAAACTGAAACAATAATTTTTTATCACAGTTTTCTTCCTTGAAATCACCCATTCACAATGCCACCAAAAACCCCATAGCATTGAAATCTGAGCAAGTAAAAATCATCTTGAACAAGCAAGCAATCATCTTGCTCCCTTTGGAATTCTTGGGAGCAAACAGGATTAAGGGGAAGACTGTAATTCTCATTATTCTTCCCATTGATGTTGGTCCCAAATGGGGAAGAAGATGAGTGGAGAAATTCTCTGACTTAGTACAGTAGCTTTTATTTCATTCTAAATTTGAGTGTTGGAGATTTTGACTGACATTTCAGAAAGAAAAATACAGTTTCTAACTAGTTCCATTCTCTGACCTGGAATCCTCCCAACTAATCCTCCCAGCTGATTTTACCCTTAAAAAAATGAAAATTGGGATAAACATATGAAGGGAGGAAATGATGTGTTGGTGGAAGCAAGAGAAGAAGATAAATTAATCTATTTAATATGCCTTCTTTAAAAATAGAAATGTAAGTGTTCAATAATGCACTTTAAAACATAATTTTCCAATGTACAAAAGCTAACATGTGTTCTTGTATAGAACAGAAATTTTAAAAGGATAGGATTGATACCTAGAGGTCTACAGGTTTTCCCTAAACTTTGGGTCCTTGGTATTTGAGTTTTTTCCTATCTTCTAAAAACTGCTCTTTGATGCCCAGGGTAACAAATGATGCCCGAGAAAATGAAATGGATGAAAACCTGGAGCAGGTGAGCGGCATCATTGGAAACCTCCGTCACATGGCCCTGGATATGGGCAATGAGATCGATACACAGAACCGCCAGATCGACAGGATCATGGAGAAGGTGAGCATGGGGCATTCAGCAAGTTTCCATTGCTTATCACTTCCTCTGAAATAACCGCCAAGGAAGTGCGAAGGGCATAACAAGACCCTCAAACCATGACTTTGGATTCAGGCGTTGGTAGATAGACATTTTCCCCTTAATTTTCTAAGACAAAAATCCAGCAACAGATAAGTAAATAACAGGGTAGAATTTAATCTAGCAGATATTCCTCAGAGGCACCTTTACTTCAGGCATTGTGCTAGGAATCAAAGGACATATTAAGATGAGAAAGACATCATCCCAACTGCCAAGAAACTCACATCCTACAGAAGGCAGTGAGCTTCAGATGAAAATATAATTTGCCAAGAAAGCCACATATCAAATGCTAAATCAGGTTAGATGAGGAAAGATTTCAAGGGTCAGGGGATGGGAAAATCTCCAAAACAAAAGGTTGAATTTGAATTGAGTCTTAAAGGATGGTTAGGAGCTTGTCAAGTGGAGATGATGTAGGAACAGAATCAGGAAATGGATGAAAGAATAGTTATTTTAGGTTAGCCAGATGATGAATATGAGCTTTGATTTTATAAGTGCCAGAGCTTTAATGACAGTTCAAAAAGGCCCAGATTCCATTTCCAGTTCAGCAGTGCACATGTCCAGATCTCAAAGTAGGGAACATAATCTGATGAAGCTGCGTTCACATAAGGACACCAGGTGTCATGCTAAGACTGAGCCCCCTAGTGTCAACAAGAGGCATAAGGAAGGGTGGAGACAGTAGAATGGAAAAGGGTAGGTTTGGGTTTGAGATTAGGAGGAAACAGAAAGAAACACTGGAAAGCTATTATATAAAGATTTGGGGCACCCAAACCTGGTATTCTACACTATGCAAATCTGATTCAGTCTCTATGTCTTTGTATTCCACCCCCTCCCCAATCAGTAGACTCCTAAATATTGCTTATAAACTCTTAAAGGTGTCCAAATGCCAACAGGGAGAAATAGACACATTATGGGTTTAATGGTAATTGTGCATCTATAATCGATTCTACTTGGCTAATCTTATATTGTGTGAGTTTATTCCTTGGAAGATATTGAAGTTTTGAGCCTGAAACCCTGAGTTTCTTTTCAACAACTCATTCCACTTTGGTAGGGGGAAGAAGGGTGGTTTTTGAGATCTCTTGAATCATAAGGCTAAATACTCAGTTTCTTAGTACCTAAGCATTCTCCACTGACTTGAGAAAGGAATGAGTAGACATAAAGGGAACGTTTTGCCCTATTGTGTTCTGTGCACTTTATATTAAAAATATTTGATTGCGTAACACTTTGGCTAATCAATATTGAGCTACACAGATGTCAATGTTAGTTGACAAAATACTTGCGCTCTGCCTACTTTACAAGTCATGACATACTTATTACTGTTAAGAGCCTTTGATACGCTAAAGCTTTTAAAGCTTTTAAAGCAAATCAATAGATTTTCAGAACAATATTGAGAGTTTCATAAAGCACTGGAGCCAACAGAAATGGACCTAACCATTATGGCCCAGAAAAATGAACTGAGAAATAATTGCTGAACTACCTTCCAACAGGAAAATGATTTTTAAAAAATGAAGAGTAGTCATTTTCTATCAAAGGACCCAATTGACTCAGATGTAGGGAGATAATATATCTCTAACTCACTTAGAGTCCTGGAAGGAGAAGTTCTACTAAAAAAGAGGGGTCAAATCTTTATTGATAGAGCTGGGCTTAAACAAGTTGTTTTCCTGGAAAGGCAAGTGACATCTTAATTCTGCCACTTTGTATTTCTAGTTCTCTTCTTTAGAATACCTTTCATTCTGGGCCAAGTTTGCTATAAGAGCAAAGACATGTACAGCTATAAGGTTTAATCAAAAGTCAGACAAGTGGATAGGAAATAGTCATTACAGTTTATATCATCCTTGAATGCTGAATTGCTTAAGAAGTAAGGTAGGGGTCTAGTTCCCATTGAGTAACTAGCCTTTTTTCCCCTCAAAATAACAATATGGATATGATTGAGATAAAGCCCATTTCAACTCAGCATTGCTCCAAATGATACATGTTACATGAGCTACACAATTATTAGTAGACTTCTACCTTCTTGTGCAAGTTCTTACTTCTGATAAGAGGAAATGGTGTGCAAAGGTCTCCTGCATATCTAAGATTAAATCACACTGTAGAACAAAAGAGAATCTTCTGATGTTTCTCCCATATTCTCTCGGGACCCCAACAGCAATCTTCACCCAACTTCATCAGTCATGATCCTTTCTCATCACTTCAGTTAGCAGTGAAGTTTTGGTAGTCTAAAACAACCCAATTTTCAATACATCCCTATGGACTGTCAAGAAATTACTTTGTCTATTTAAAAACCTTGTTTTCTGATTTAGGATATTTATATATAGACAATCTTCTAAGGTTAAAAAGCTACGATTCTCTTAGAAAACTATTAAAATGGGGCAAGTTTATATCAGATCTTTATGGGAACTGTTGCTAAGGAAACAACTTAATGATGTTCAAACTTGGACTTAAAGTTGTCAGTGGAAGATGCTATGCATACATTGAAATACAGTGAAGTTAAAGCTTTAGCATTGCTCACATTCTCTCATCAACAAGGAAACATGGAATTTGAAAACTAAGATCTTGAGTACCAGCAAGGTTTTCCTGCTCACCAGCTTCATGACCTGGTTCCTCACCTGAAAGATAATAAGAGAACAGTGCAAATCTGGGGTTAGAACAGGCTGCCATGTGGGGTAGTGAGTATCCACTTCTGGAAGTCTGAGCTGTGGCCTAAAATCTACCTGTCATGATCTGAAGTTGAGATTTCCAGAGTGTTCAGAAGGGTGAACTAAACAGCTCCTTCTACCTCTCATACTGGCTTTTTTGGTAGGCATCCTGGGTTTCTCACAAGGGCAAATCATGTACCATATCTTGAGTATATTAGCAAGTTTAGGATTCTCTACATAGAAATATGAAAGTTGGAATGGGATATATTGCATAAATAAAGTCCTAAAAAGCATATAAGTAGAATAAACACAGACACATTCTCCAAATACCAGGAAGACATCTAAAATAAGATTATCTCAGGAGTTTTTTCTAAAAGCACTACTGTTATATAATATAATAAAGATATGGCACTTTTGTATTGTATGGGCTTGAATTTTGATATGCTTCAGAAATAATTCAGGAAGACATCACAGATGGTTGTTAAAGATAGGTCTGTTCCAGGTCCTCCCAGATCCTTTGAGGATATCCAAAGAGTAACCTCATGCTCTACTTCAAAATATCCTCTTGTACCATCATGTGAAGACTTGCCAGTGCATTCTTAATGTAAGAAATCCTAGAATGTTTGCCTCCAGAAATGCTATCCATTTTAAAATGGATGATTTTTCTCATTTGAACAGTTCTCAAAGTTAAGTCTGGAAAAATGGAATAATCCAATCTTCAGGAGCATTTCACATTGGTCTGAGCCTCTAATTTTCCTTTGTACCAAAGTGTCATTATTTCTGTAGCTGAAGAGGGAATACTTAAGAGCCAAGTAAAATTGGGGAGAATACCCATTTCCCAAATTAGGAACCTAAGGTCAAAAATATGAATCTATAGATCAAGGCAATCAAGGAAAATTAGTGTTCTATCTTATCTGTTTTGAAGTCAACTCTTAATTATCCAAACAGATGGTGGGGAGCCATTGCCAGATAATTCAGAATTATGAATAATCTAGAATTATTTTTTATTTTAACTTGGCAAATTTCTATTTGAATATTGATAACTCTAGTGTCCTGGGAATTCACAATTAAACTGAATAAAGAAGACACAACTTGGTGGAGACTGGAAAGCACCAAGCACAGTCATAGATGCAAAATCAGTAACCATTGAGTAAATACTGGTTGATATAAAAACAGTCCAGTTTCCCTACACTGCCTCTCAGCTTCCTTCCCCTCTTCCCAGGCTGGAGAGGGACAGACAACATTACCAATCATAATAGAGCAAAACAACAGCCTAAAAAGAATTTTTGTCTTCCCATCTACTTGCTGACTCATACATTTCTCAGTGGTGTCAGGAATAGTTTATTTTCTGGAGTTTAAAGATATATCCAGGTAGCAGACCTGGGTTTCATGATGCATGCAGAGCAAAAGGTAACTCAAGCAGTGAAGCAGTCAGTCAAGGCACAAAATGATAGTAAATGTTCCCCTGCTAAAACAAGCCAGTTATAACTCATAAGAGTAAGTCTTCAGAAATGGGGCTAAAAAATTATTAAACATCCTTAAAAGCAAACTACGTTTTCACCCAATAACAATAATTACAAGATAAGATATGTTGAGCCCTTAATTTTTGCAAAACATTATTCTAAACATATTATGTGTATAAACTCATTTCATCCTCATAGCAAACTTAAATAGTAAAATGACTAACATAGTGACTACCAGTGTGGACGTTGACTCCAGGGTGCTGGCCTTCTGACTCTGGTTTCCTCATTTATTAGTTCTGTGACATTAGACAAATTGCCTAAATCCCCTCTGCTTAGTTTCCTCACTTGGAAAAAGGAGCTAATAACAAGATATACCTCATAGTTGATGTCAGTCTTGATGTTGTCAAAGTTGAATGAGTGGAACTGTGCTCATTAGCAGTGCTCTTTATTATCCCCAGCTTATAAATGAGAAAGCTGAGGCCCTGAAATGTTAAGTAATTTTCCCAAAGTGACACTGCTAATAACTGTACAAATGGCAGGAATTCAACTCAATCCAACAGATGTGAATGCCTGCCATAGAAGTCACTGGGTGTCATTCCAGAAGAGAAAGATAAATGATATAACTCTGTTCTCCATAGTAGGGAAAAGAGTCATGAGAACTAAGATCAAGCTTCTGTGATCATGTCCAAGTCCAGCCATAAGCAATGGTTCTGGGAACACAAAAGAAGGCATGGTTCATTCTGATCAGGGAAGTCTCAAGATGCCTTCACCCAACAGGAGGAATTTGAGCTAGACCCAGAAGGATGAATGGAATGTGAATGGGTAAACTGAGTTCTGTTTTCTTTCCCCTTTCTCCAGGCTGATTCCAACAAAACCAGAATTGATGAGGCCAACCAACGTGCAACAAAGATGCTGGGGAGTGGTTAAATGTGCCCACCTGTGTCCTCTTCCAAATGCTGTCGGGCAAGATGGCACCTTCATGCTTTTCTCATGGTATTACCTAGTAGGTCTGCACACATGCACACATCAATCTGCCCCCATTGTGAATGTTGTCTTGTGTCATCCATCAGCCCAACAATACTATGTGTCTTTTGTTCTTTCTGGGTCTCTTTTTTTCCAAAGGCTGTATATAGTGGTCATTTGGTGGCTCTAACTCCCTATGTAAGATGTCCTGGGTTTCATTTTTTCCTTTTCTCTCCTCAGTGGCGTTTACTGAATGACAACGATTTAGGAATGCTCAATGTGCTGTTGATTCTTTCAATACACAGTATTGTTCTTGTAAAACTGTGACATTCCACAGAGCTACTGCCACTGTCCTTTCTTTGGGTGTCAGGCTCTGAAACTCTCAAAATTTGCTGTCTTTGGTTCCTCACGGCTGTCATCTGTCTTTATGATTTCATGATTAGACAATGTGGAATTACATAACAGGCATTGCACTCAAAGTGATGTGATTTATGCATTTATGCATGAGAACTAAATAGATTTTTAGATTCCTACTTAAACAAAATATTTCCATGACAGTAGCATACTGATGAGAAAACACACACATAAAACAACAGCAACAACAGCAAAACAACAACAAAGCATGCTCAGTATTGAGACACTGTCAAGATTAAGATATACCAGCAAAACTGCAATAGTGTCACTTTCTTTCTGTCAATATTTAGACTTATTAATCATAATCATCCTTTTTTTAAAAAAAATTTTTTTAAAAAGATGGGTTAAACACGCTCACCATTTAACCATTTCCAGCAAAATATATGTTTGGCTGAAACTATGTCAAATGGATGTAATATAGGGTTTGTTTGCTGCTTTTGAAGGCTCTGTTTTGGAGAAAGCAACCTTGCTGTGAAACAGTGTGGAGATGTAAATTTTATAAGGCTGACTCTTATTAATCACCATTTCCCCTGTGATTTGTTATCAGTACAATTCTCTGTTGCTTAATCTAGAGCTATGCACACCAAATTGCTGAGATGTTTAGTAGCTGATAAAGAAACTTTTAAAAAATAATATAAATGAATGAAATATAGATAAACTGTGAGATAAATATCATTACAGCATGTAATATTAAATACCCCCTTGTCTCCTCTGTCAGTTTGTGATGTGATTGACATTTTGTAGCTAGTTTAAAATTATTAAAAATTATAGACTCCAGATGTCTGTTTTAATTTCTTCACGGACCCCCGTCTGAGTTTGAACTCACATGAGAAGAAGAAATCTGGCTACTATCCCATTGCTCCTAAGAAGCCAGTTCTGTGTGCTGAAGACACTGAATGGAAAAAGCAAAGGTGTCCCTTCTAGACACGATCCAATGACAGCCAAAACTTGGCTTGATTTTTATAATCTGTTTCAGAAATGCTTGTGTGTAGATTCAGTGTTGTCTGTGGGGGAAATGTAGTTCAACCAGAAGGCATAGAAAAAAATTCCATGGGAAAAATATCTGTGGTACTCAGACTTGGCCATACATTGATTGAGGTATATCAGGTGTCAATCAACTCTCATCTTCCTTCCTCTCTCCAGTATCCCCACCAAACTTAGCACTCCACAACCACCACCACTGCTGCCCCCACTTTATTTAACAGCTTTATTGACGTGTCATAAAATTCACCCATTTAAAATGTATAATCCAATAGTTTTTAGTATATTCACAGAGTTGTGCAATCTAATTTTAGACTATTTTTATCATCCCAAAAAGAAACCCCACACCTATTAATAATCACTCCCATTCTACTTCCTTCAGCCATAGACAACCACTCATTTAAGTTCTGTCTATAGACTTGCCTATTCTGAACATTTCCTATAAATGGAATTATACAATATAATGGTGATCCTTTGTGACTGGCTTCTTTTATTTAGCATCATGTTTTCAACGTTCATCCATGTTGTAGCATCTAACAGAGCTTCATTCCTTTTTATGGCCAAATAATATCCATTGTATGGAAAACACATTTTGTTTATCCATTCATCCACTGATGGCCATTTGCGTTGCTTTCACTTTTGGGCTATGATGAGTTATGCTGCTATGAACATTCATGCTCAAGTTTTTGTGCAGACATAAGTTTTCATTGCTCTTGACATTACCACCTTCACCACTATCATTGCCTCTGCCTCCAACACTTCTCCCACCATCACCTCCACCATCACCTATACCCTCCTACCTCCACCATGACCACTGCTTCGACTACCACCACCTTGACCTTTCCACTGCCTCTGCCACCTCTCTAACCATCTTAACTAGCACCTCCACCTTTATCACTGCTACCTTCCCAACCATGACCATCTCCTCCACCACCTTCACCAACACCATCATTATCTCTCTCACCTCTGCCACCTCCTCTGTCTCTCTCTCCTACCCCATAACGGCAATGCAGACAAATGTATCCTGATTGCTCTGGTTGGCTGCCAGATCATTTCACCAGTAACTCTGGACGTTTGGTGAGAGCAGCTAAGAAGTAAAAACAGTGATGGCAAGCTCATCATTCTCAGGAAATGTTTGCAGTTCTTTACCCTGTTCCCAAACCTCAGAACAGGTTCTAGAGATACCCAGGTGCTCAGAGAAGTTATTCTAAGGACCAACTCCAGCAACACATTTATTCCTTAAAATTAAGGTAATAGAGAGGATGCTCAAAGATGGAGATGAATAAATATACCGTGTATGTTGAAGCTGCTAAGGGGTTGATGTATGGGCCGAGTTAGAAAATTCTTTTCCAAACTCCATCTGTTCTCAGTGAGGTGAGTGAGTGTGTTTCCACATTGTTTGAGTAATTAAAATCCCACACTGGATACATGAAAAGTAAGACATGGGTATCCTGCTTTACAGTCCATCACATAATTCATTCTGAAGCATATTTCCTTTGATAATTGAGCTTGTCTAGCCTCAGCTTTAATGCAGTCAGCTTCATTTGGCTAAAGGAAGACATATTCCCCAGGAATGAATCAGATCTGTGTAATGAACCAACTCAGAAAGTACAGTAGAAATACAGTTACTGGAGCAAGGTGGAACACTGCGAAGCCTAAGTCTTCTATCTCTCTCATCCATGAGCCTTCAACAAAACACCAGAAGGTGAAAGGTGGTCCTGTGTCCTAGTGACAGAGTCCTTTCCTCTTGTCTGCCTCTCCATTTCTAGTTCCGGTTTTCCTTTTTCCACATCCTCCCCCAGCATCTGCTTTGACCACCTTGCCCCAATCTTTGTGTCACTGATTTGTCAGCACATTGATAACGGCAATGGAAATTGAGAGAAATGAAAGAAAAATCATACTTGTGGTCAGCTAGTACATTCCAGGTGCTGTGTGAAGTGCCTCATTTATGTTGACTCATTAAACACTCTTAAAAACTCTGCAAACTTGACATTATTAGCCCCATTTTGCAGAAGAAGAAATTAATAGATTATTTGAACCAGATTTCTCTTGTTCAAGCTAAAAAGTGATGGAGGCATGATTCAAGCCAGATGTGTGTGTTTCCAAAGCTGTAGAGAGGCCTGGAAGATGAATCCAGGATTGTGCTTCTCTCAATTCAGCCAGTCAGGAAACTCTGAGAGACATTTGGTTTCACAAAGAACAGTAAAGACAAATGTGCTGGGCTTCTTAGTAGAAGGTCTTGGTAAACCCACCTCTCATTCATTCATTCATGAAATGATTATTGAGCCTCTATGCCAGGTCCTGTTCTGAGTATTGGGAGTGGGAGGGGCAGGGGCAATTCCCTTGATTCATTGAACTTACACTCAAGCTGGGTGTTTTATCTATCCATATAAACCGACAACTAAAATATGAAGTGTATCAGATGGTAACTGCCCCAGAAAAAATATAAAGCAGTATATTTTTATATACTGGGGGGTAAAGAGTGTAGGAGGTGGCAGAGAAGGTGTTATTTTGAAATAGAGTGATCCAGGAAGAAAAGGTGAAGTTCAATGTTGGGAGTAACTAAAATGATATGTCCACAGTGAACCCATTTGGGAAGCAGAGGCTGGGAGTGATAGAAGAAACGTACAAGCTACCTGTATCTTTTCATTTCATAGTACTGGCATACCTCCTCTACAGCTCAATCAATATTGGTTTTAAGTATTTCCTACATTGTCCAGAAGAAACTTGTGAAATCCTTGGCCCTATGAGCAAGAAGGCAAGTTCAAAGGATGAAACAAACAGTGTGCAAGAGATGAGTATTCAGTCAAATGTTATTAGAAGAGTAAAAAGTGTTGACTTCATGATCCAAGATTTGGAAATTCTTGCTCTAAGTGGTCATCATCCAATCACCAACTTATGAATTTACCTTCAAGCATGTTAGTCATATACCTCAGACTTTCCAACTAGGTTTTGGAAACTCAAATACATCTCCTAGAATGTAGGGGAAACAAGGAAATTAAGAAAAATAAACCATGAACAAGTCATTTAACTCTAGTACTCTCAGTTATTTCCAGAACGAGTTGCCAA
This sequence comes from Balaenoptera physalus, assembly GCF_965194825.1. NCBI lineage: Eukaryota > Metazoa > Chordata > Mammalia > Artiodactyla > Balaenopteridae > Balaenoptera > Balaenoptera physalus. The sequence goes on from NC_138898.1 coordinate 39,281,591, forward strand.
AACATCCCAGGTATCTGGCTGTTCTAGAGCCTCACTCCCAGGCAGGGCGCCACCAGCTAACGTTCCCACCCACCACATAGTCCTTAGCTCCTCCAGCCTCTCACCATAACACAGCTTCAAGACCATCCTGTTTATGGGAGTTGCTGCCTTGAGTTCACGATTCTCTTTCCACAAGCAAATTGGAGAAATTGACCCACAGTTCTTCTAGCAGATGTTGTTAGCACCCTGCCCACATCCTCTGAGCACTTACCTCTACTCCCAAAAGGCGATTTGCAGTGGAGAATCTGCAATTCTCTGCCTTGGGGCAGGGAATGCCAGAAGTGCGAAGCTTTTTTTTTCTTTTTAATTATTTTTTATTGGAATATAGTTGATTTCCAATGTTGTGTTAGTTTCTGCTGTACAGCATAGTGAATCAGTTATACATATACATATATCCACTCTTTTTTAGATTCTTTTCCTATATAGGTCATTACAGAGTATTGAGTAGAGTTCCCTGTGCTATACAGTAGTCTCTTATTTGTTAATCTATTTTATATATAGTAGTGTGTATATGTCAGTCCCAATCTCTCAATTTATCCCTCCCCTGCTTTCCCTCTTGGTAACCATAAGTTTGTTTTCTACATCTGTGACTCTATTTCTGTTTTGTAAATAAGTTCATTTATACCATTTTTTTAGATTCCACATATAAGCGATATCATATGATATTTGTCTTTCTCTGTCTGACTTGCTTCACTCAGTGTGACAATCTCTAGGTCCATTTATGTTGCGGCAAATGGTATTATTTAGTTCTTTTTTATGGCTGAGTAATATTCCATTGTATATGTGTACCACATCTTCTTTATCCATTCATCTGTTGATGGACATTTAGGTTGCTTCCATTTCCTGGCTATGGTAAATAGTGCTGCAATGAACATTGGGGTGCATATCTCTTTTTGAATTATGGTTTTCTCTGGATATATGCCCAGGAGTAGAATTTCTGGATCATATGGTAGCTCTACTTTTAGTTTTTTAAGGAACCTCTGTAGTGGCTGTACCAGTTTACATTCTCACCAACAGTGTAGGAGGGTTCTTTTTTCTCCACACCCTCTCCAGAAGTGCTGAAGTTTTAATGCCCCTGGAAGCAGTCCTCGACCAAGGATGATTAGGGCTGGGTGAGTGGCTTCCCCAGCTTCTTCAGCCCCAGGTTGGGATGGTTCTGAAGCATGTGTTCTCAATATAGTTTCCCAGAGTTCATCAGTAGAACTAATCTCAACTTCCTCACATGATATCTTGCCTGGTAATTGTCACTTTCTACAAGAGATAAATAGACTGACACCAAGCATTGTACATGGATGACCACAACAAAAGCAACAATGATTGCAATTACCAAACATGAAACACACTCATACTATGTCATAATATTGACATTCAGTCCAGTAATCCTCCACTGTAACAGCTCAATTGTCACTTTCTTTATTGGCTGTCTTCTCTTCTCTGCCTCTTTGCCACCTCCTTACTTGTATTTCCTGAAATCTCTTCTCAAATAAACTACCTGCCCCCAAATCCTTGCCTCAGGGTCCCCTTCTGGGGAAGCCTTACCTAAGACAACACTTTTTTTTTTTTTTTTAATTATTTATTTATTTATTTATTTTGGGCTGTGTTGGGTCTTCGTATCTCTGCGAGGGCTTTCTCTAGTTGCGGCAAGCAGGGGCCACTCTTCATCGCGGTGCACGGGCCTCTCACTATCGCGGCCTCTCTTGTTGCGGAGCATAGGCTCCAGACGCGCAGGCTCAGTAGTTGTGGCTCATAGGCCCAGCTGCTCCACGGCATGTGGGATCCTCCCAGACCAGGACTCGAACCCGTGTCCCCTGCATTGGCAGGCAGATTCTCAACCACTGCACCACCAGGGAAGCCCGACAACACGTTTTTATGAGATTCATGCCAGCTTCTGATCATCTCCTCCAAAACACTTCCATAGAGAAATACGCTGCCTACCACCCACTTGCCAGCATTCTTTACTTGCCACTGTTCTTTGGATCCATCCTTCTTCAATAAAATGCCCCTTAATTCCTACTGCATGTGTCTAGAAACTGGCACTCCTCAGCGGTGAGCAAGGAGCTGCATGCAAAGCAGTACCAATTATTGTCTAAACTCATGGCTCTTCATTTGTGAAATCTGGCTTCTGCCCCTCGTGTAGCACCCACCTTCCCCAAACAAGGGTTGGAGGGATGAAAACTTATAGTAAAAGACAATGTGCTCCCTCTCACAAAGTTATAAACTGAAGGGTAGCTTGGATGTGCTATGGAAAGATAATTCAATCAGGAGTCTTAAGACTAGCCTGGGCCTTAGTCTATATATGTCTAAGCAAAACAGATATAATGATTCTTGCCCTACTTATTTCACAGGATGGCTGAGACTATCAAGTGGGATCATGTTCATTAAAATGCCTTGTAAATCTTATGTGCCACAAGATGACAAGTGAAAGAGAACATAGCACCACCAGGATTGAAAGCAGGCCTCCCTTGCCACTTTTGGTTAGAGAATTCACTCATTGCATATGTGCACACACAGTGTACTCACTGGACTTCATCTTAAGTTTAAATAAATTAATTTTCACATCAAAGATGCTTCATACTTTGTTAAACCTACCAACAAACTCTTCAGTTATCTCCACGTTCTGAATTGTAACAGTTGGTCTGCTAAATTTTTTACCATTAAAGTTCCATCAGTCTCTTTGACCTTTACCCAAAGGTAATAAAAGTCAAGAGTGTTAGCATTGTTTTTTCCATTGTTCACATCCAAAATAAAAGGCATCCCGGGGACTTTCCTGGCAGTCCAGTGGTTAAGACTCCGTGCTGCCAATGAAGGGGGCACAAGTTTGATCCCTGGCTGGGGAGCTAAGATCCCACAATCCACATGGCACAGCCAAAATATTTGAAAATTTTTTAAAAAGAGACAAAATAAAAGGCATCCCTTAGATGTAATTGTGAGACCCAAATGAGTTGTACACTCTACAGTTCTGTCTTAATATTACCTATTGTTATCACTGTTGCCAATACTATCAATGATAATAAGGGAACCCAGGCAAAGGATCCAAAGAATATGGCGGAGGCTGTGAACCTCTGTAACAGTTAGCTATTGTTACATAACAAGCTGCCCCCAAACATGGTGATTTAATAAATATTCATTTGGCTCACAATTCTGCATTTTGGCATTTGGGGCTGGGCTTGGCTGGCAGTTCTGGTCTAGGCTGGGCTCCTCACATAACTACAGTCAACTGCAAGTCAGCTGGGCAAGTTGGCCAGCTGTCTGCTGAGGAACCTCCCCTTTTCTCTCTGTGGTCTCTCATTCTCCAACAAGTCAACCAAGATTTACTCTCAGGGCAAAATCAGAAAAAGTCCAAGAAAAAGAGTGGAAGTAGGCAAAACTTCCTGAGGTTAGGCTCATTGCTTCTACTACATTCTACTGGCCAAAGCAAGTGACAAGATCAGTTCAGATTCAAGAGATAAGGAAATACACTTCTTATTGGGAAAGGCTTAAAGTCATATTGCAAAGGACAGGGATGCAGAGAGAGGTGAACTATGTGTCTATCTTGGCAATCAATCTACCACACCCACCAAGAGGCCTATGGAATTCTCCTTCTGTCCTCTGTGTCCTTATCGTCTCAAGGAAACAGAAGATCAGGGTAGATCCTCTGTGTGCCTTAGAGTAAGCACACCCGAATATTCTTCCCCTTTAGTCATATTCAAAAGAAAAACTGTAGGGCTCAGCAGGCAGCAGCCCAAGCGAGGATTTGAGAACCCGAGAAGAGTGATTGTAGGACTGGGCACTGCTGACAGGATGTGGCAGCCAGTCGATAAGACTGACCTTAATCCCAAAATAACGAAACTAATCCCTCCTATTCAAAGCAATGGGGTTTCAGCACCATGATTAACCCCTAAACACCAGAACTGGAAAAAAAACATTTTAAAATGTTCAAAATAGAACTGGATCCTCAACCAGCACCTGACAAATATCTTTATTCTGAAACGTCTGTGGTTTTTTCCCTGCCATCTTTTATTTGTTGCTATTTTGTGGGAATTTACACGGAAATTTCTCAGGAGGAGGGCAGGTGCTTTCTTTAATTTTCCTTTCCTCCCAATCTTTTCTGCACAAAAATATACCATTCTCTTTGCTAAAAGGATAAAAAAGACTGATTACTCAGGGATGAAAAAGAAATTATGTGTGTCAGAGACAGCTTAAGTACACACAAGATGTATCCTGGTTGTCTGGGGGAGTGGGGGTGTGGGAGGTGACTACTGTCTTCCCAGGCACTGTCTTAACTTCTTTAAAGGAACCGAGACAACCGCCAGTTTAGGAAAGATGAGAAAATGCTAACGGTGTGTGTTTTTAAACTTTCAGAGGCTGGGGGGATAGAAAGCTCTTCAGAGCTAAACCCATACCCTCATTTGTTATTAAAGGCAAAACCCCCAACTAGGACAAAGAGATTTTCTAAGGGGCTAGAGCTTTTATATGTCTCCATTGAAAATCCACTTTACCTTCCATACCTATCGATTTGACCATGACGATGGCCTACTGGAATTCCTGGCCTCCGAAATTTCATTTCTGCACCTTAAATATGAAGACCCCACTCTGCTCTGAGAACAATGAACAATTAATTCTTCAGTCAAGATATCCCTACCAACTATCTCAACATAATCTTATTCCAGAGCAGTGATTTCAAGCCAAGAAGAAACAAGGGAGTGCCTTGGAAATGCTGTTCCCAACCTCCAGGGACTGAATTAGGGGGCATTCCAAGTTGGTTCCTCAGAAAACAAAGCTGAGATAGATGCATAAGTCTTAGTAGTTTATCTGGGAGTGTGATTTCAGGGAGCAGGAAAGAGGGATAAGAGAGTGAAATAGCAAAGGAAGGGGAGCCATATGGAATTAGCCACGATACAGGCACCTGGGTGTTGATTCCCATGGGGCAGCTGAGAAGCCCTGTGAAATGCACATCAGGACCATCTTCCTGGGGCAAGCTGGGGAGATTTACCCATCAGCTTCCATCTGCCTTTAGTTAAGGGTAGCCACAGGGCAGGGCATCAACTCCCTTATACTTCTGGGTGATGTACCTGAATGTCAAGGGGCTCTTTTCAAGGATGTCCTGCCCTAGAAGATCAAAGACCTCCAGGCAGAAGTGAGAGGTGGGACTGAGGTGAGTACTGTCAATTCATCCGTGTGTGAGGCTGGTTGAAATCTGCATGAAACTGGTCAATACTGCTGTGGCTGGGATAAAAGACAGGGACAAGAGAGTTGGAAGGTATGTTTAAGAAGCATCTGATGTGCATTGCGTACAGTTGTGTGGTTTGCATACTGCTCAACTCTAGAGGGTGCCATTCACAGCATAATAGCAGCTCCATATTTCCCTGCTTTATATGTAGGGTCTCAAATGAGATTTTGTATGAAAGAGATTCCACTGCTAAAAAAGAAAATGTTAAAACAACGTAAGATGAAACCTTTAAAAGCTTCTGTTTTAGAATAATTTGGAGGACCAACAGAAGGGACAAACTGAAGAATAAATGGAAAAAATAAAGTTCTAAATATTAGTGATGGATCAAATGTTTTGGATGATAACAGAAAAGTAACAGGGAAGGCTTGTTTTTGTTTTTGTTTTTTGAGTCCTGGAAACCCAAAGGCAAAGGGCCAGAAAGTTTAGCATGAGGAGGGAGATAAGGAAGAGGAACACCAAAGAAGATAGTATTGAGAGATTTTGGCAAAAATGACAACACAGAAGAGATTGAGGGAATGGGGGTGGGGGAGCAGAGAATGACATAACTAGTTAAAAGGAAATAAGAAAGAAATATGAAAGAGAACTTTTGGATAAAAATACCACCCAAAGGATTGGAGGACAGGGGCTGGTTATAGACTCAGTTCCTTGTTACTATTTCTCTTTCATCTTCCGGAAATAACCCTACCTGCAGTCCTTGGTCCTTCTCTCTACCTTTATTCTCACAGCGATCAAGGTGACCTTGATTATAAGCTTCTACACTGCAAAGCTTCTCTCATCCTCAGTCTCATCCAATATTGCTCCAAAGTTCAGAGAAAAATTCACCTCTGACCAAAAATTTTACACTTCCATTCTCTCGTGTTCTTACATATCTATACATGCCCTTCAAACTCATCTAAACTTCTAGCTGCTTCTCCTACATTTTTTCTAAGTCCAACTTCCTAATGTCACCAAGAGGCCTGGTCAACAACTTCCTCCACTCTTGTGCCAATATCTGTAAATTTCTGCCCTTCAACCCTGGACTATAAACCCCAAACTCTGGATAAATGCAGCCCTCTGCCTGATCCCACTTGTACGAAGTCCTTTGGTACACAGGGTAAAATCACGCAAATACCTGGATTGGTGCCAATAAAAACACATGGTCCCACTGGAACTCTAATGCCCAGCAGGTGACAGTGTAAATTGGTACAACCACTTTAGAAAACTATTTGGCAGTACATTTGGCCCTCCATATCTGGGATTCTGCATCTGCGGATTCAACCGACCACAAATCTATCAGTAAGGAACTTGAGCATCCGCAGATTCTGGTATCCGAGGGGGTTCTTGGAACCCATCCCCCAGGGACACAAAGGGATCACTGTATCTACAAAAGCTAAATATATGCATACACTATGATTCAGCAATTCGATTCCTAGGTATCTACCCATCAGATATGTACTTTCATTCATCAAAGACATGTACTAGAATGTTCATAGCAGAAAGTATTCATTATAGCCTCAAAGTGGGATTTGCTCAAATGCCCATCAGTAATAGAATAGAGAAATCTATTATGGTTGTTTACACATGGAATTCTTCCAGCAATGGGAACGTGCAAACTACAACTACATGATAAAGCAAGGTGCATAGACCTTATTCGTTCAATGCAGAGTGAGAGAAGCCAAATATAAAGAACACTTTGTTTGATTCCACATATATAAATTTCAAAAACAGAATAAATCAGTCCATAGGGTTAGAAGTTAGGATAGTTATTACCCTTAGAGTGAAGGGTTAGTAACTTAACCAGGACACAGAGAAGTTTCTGGGGCATTAATAATGTCCTGTTTCTTGACATCAATGCTGGTTACATGGGTGTATTCAGTTTGCAAAAATTCACTGAGCTGTATAATATGATATGTGTGCACCTTTTTGGATGTATGTTATATACCTCAACAAGAAGTTTCAAAAAAGTTATAAAAACAGCAAAATAGAGTCCCCAACTTCATCTGGCTCTCCCTTCAGCTGTAAGGGTCTTTCAAATATAAAGGAACCCCTTCTGAACCACGCTTTTCGCTTCCTCTCTCCTAGCATGATTTTAGCTTGCATTTCAAGAGAAAAACTGAAGTTGTCAGTTTTGAAGTTGTCAGAAGGAGCATAGTGATGAGCCCTGTGGAAGCTCCCCTTCTGTCTGTCTTTATATTCTTTTGTTAGCTCACTGCTTTTGCTCTCTCATAATGCTGCTGCAGGGGACCAACCACGTCCAACTCATCCATCTCAACCTTTCAGCTTCTGCTCTCATCACTTCTTCATTCCCTAGATCTTTCTTAGTCTGATTCCCAAAACAGGCAATCCAATTAGCTCCTCCCTTATTTTCACAACAAGCAACATCATAGGTTGCTGACTCTTTGACATTTGGTTTGGAGAGGCTGAGCTCAGTCACATGCTCACTCTTGCTCCAATTAGCTATTGCTGGAGAGTTAAGTCATGTGACACAAAACATGGCCACCTAAGCAGCAGGAGCCTTAAGGAAGGGGGGTGTAGTGAGTGAGTACCTATTGATATCTATATATTCATCTTAAATCTTTAGTCTAAAAGATTTCTTTTTTAATTTAGATTCTCCCAAAATAGAGCCTGAGTTAGGGATTTGGATTCAGACACTTTATTTGGGAGGTAATCCCAGTGTGCAGGAGTGAGGGATCTGGTAAGGAAGAAAAGCCAATATAAAGCATGTGTTGTCAAGATCACTGCTCTGGGCAATGGAGCTCAGTTCCATGGGAACCTCTGAAAACTTTACAGAGTGCCTCTCAGAATTGTCCAGTCTAAAGAGGAAAGGCAAGAGCATTCTTTTTTCTTTTCTTTTTTTCCAGCTTTACTGAGATATAATTAACATGCAACAGTTTTTGTAAGTTTAAAGTGTACAAGGTGATATTTGATATGTGTTTATATTGCAAAATGATTACCACAATAAGGTTAATTAACACATCCATTACCTCACATAATTATAATTTTTTTGTTTAAGAACATTTTAGATTTACTTTCTTAGCAACTTTCAAATATATAACACAGTATTATTAACTATAGTCACCATGCTGGATATTAGATCCCCAGAATATATTCATTTTATAATTGTGAAGTTTGTGCCCTTTGACCAATTTCTCCCCATTACCCCTACCCACAGCTCCTGGCAACCACCATTCTATTCCCTGTTTCTATGAGTTCAGCTTTTCTTCAGATTTCACATATAAATGAGATCACATAGTATTTGTCTTCCTCTGTCGGACTTATTTCACTTAACAGAATATCTTCAAAGTTTATTCATGTTGTCACAAATGGCAGGATTTCCTTCTTTTTTATGGCTGAATAATATTCCATTGTGTGTAAATACTATCAATACATTTACTTTATCCATTCATCTGCTGATGGACACTTAGGGTTGTTTCCATATCTTGGCTACTGTGAATAATGCAAGACAGAATCATTTATTCATTAGTTCACATCCACAGGGGTGGAGGATTGTTGATTCCCCCACAGAAGTGTTAACTCCCCCATACTTCCAAGTTTTCATGTACAGGGCTGAGCATGCTCTCACTGGTGCTCATGGCATTGGAGAAGCCCTGGACAGAAGGGAAAACTCAAAGTTTTCAAGACAGTGCCTGCTTGAGATGAGTCAAAGACTGCACAGGACTATCTACCCCTCCATGGCTGAAATCAGAGCTGAGGTCTAGAGACCATGGATGGATCTTCCACCAAGGAATAGTTAACAGCCATTGTTTTCTCCATTTTCTTACTACTCTCTCACCCTTCATGACCTTTGATTCAACCCTTGGTAAAGCCACCATGAAGTTCATCATAGTTTCTGGGCACAAAACAAAGAGAAAACTTTCCAATCCTCCATGCCCCAGCCTCTCTGGGATATTTGATACTGTTGACCTCCAACTTCAAAACTCCTTCCTTGTTTTATAAGAAACCTCTTTCCTCTGAATTTTTTCTTTCTCAGTCTCCTTCGGTTTCTCTTCCTCTGCCTATCTTTTAGGTGTTAGTGTTTCCCTGAAGTACTGAATTTGGTTTGCTTCTCACTCTGCATAAACCCAACCTTGCCTATAATAGCTTCAGCTACAGCCTCCATGCAGATGATGCCTAAAACTAGAACTCCAAGCTTCTTTTCTGATGCCCCAAATCACATTTCTGCCTGCCTACTAAACACCTCCTTCCAGCTCACCCACAGCCACTTCAAATTCACCATGACCCATACTGAAATGCTTACCGCCCCCCACTTCCAAACTTTTCTGCCTCAGGACTGAAGCCAGATACAATGCCCTCATTAAATCAGTTGCCAAGCCTTGTCTGCACCGCCTCCTAATATCTTCCTCCTCTGCCCCTTCTTTCCTATGGCCACATGTGGAAAAACACAGATTCAAGACTAGCCTCCCCAAGAATTGCCTGGGTCCACACCACTCACAGAACGAGCTTAAAAAGCCATCAATCCATTCATGTTATGCATCTCCAGTCCTTCAGTGGTTTGGTTACCATTAAGATAAAGAACAAACTCTTTAGCAGGACATATGAAGCTGTTCATGATCCAGTGGCTGCCAATAATTAGGAACAATTTATTATTATTGCTCCTTAGCTTACTAAGAGGCTTGCAGTTACCGGAAAAGGATGTGCTTCCTCAACCCCCACCTCAGTCTCACAACCCATTCTAGCAAACACCTGCTCATCCTTAGAACTTCATTCAGGCATCAGCTGAAGTCTTCCACTGCCTTCACCACTCTGAGGTAGATTTAAGCACTACCTTCTTAGTCGTCTCAGAGCACCCTATTAAATCTTCAAGTATAACATGCATCCATTGCATTGCAAAATTTGCCTTTATGTTTGTCTCTTTCATGACACTATAAACTTGTATCCATTACTATTGTTTTGTAACAAACAATCACACAAACTCAGTGGCATACAACAATAAATATTAATGTCTCACATTTCTTCCGGGTTCAGCAGATCTGAGCTGGGTGGTTCTGCTGGTTTCTGCTGGGCTCACTCATGCATCTGTGGGTCTGATAGGGTTCTATCTGGGCTGCACTTGGCTGGACAGCTTAGCTGGGGTAGCATTGCTCCATCTGTATCTCATCCTTGAAGGCAGGGATTTTGTTTCATTCATCATGGCCCTTGGTATTGAATTGCCGAATGGAAGACCACAATGAGATAACTAGTTAATATTGAATATATTAAACAGAAAGTACTAAATTGAAGTCAATGGCATCCCCTACTCTTCCCAAACTCTTCCAGTTATCCATACGTAAAAGAACAGAATACCCTCTCACCCATTATCATAAGTATTATTTTTTCACTATTCCAATGATTATTATGTAAGACTTCCAAGTCTCTTGCAACCTCTAAGCAGAACATTCAAATACCAAGTGGTATTTTATCCACAGGGTAACAAGGATTTGTTTGCCTTCTCTGGAGCTATTTGAAGGAAAGCCACTCTGGTGGTTTAAAATATATATGTAAATTCTTTGATGCTCCCTCCAATAGATGAAGCCTAATTCTCTTCCCCTTAAGTGGACACTTAGTGACTCACTTCTAAGGAATGGAATAAGGCAGAAGTGACAGTGTGTAACTTCTGAGACTAGATTATCAAAGACCTATGGCTTCTTCCTTTCTTTCTCTTGGATCACTTGCTCTGGAAGCAAAAGCCAGCTGCCATGTCATAAGGGCACTCAAGCAACCCTATACATAGAGAGGTCTACATGACAAGGAACTGAGGCCTCCAGCCAATGGGCACATGAAAAAACCTTCTTGGAAGCAGATACTCCAGCTCCTTCTGAAGACTGCAGTAGTCCTGTTACCTACCCCAAGTTCATGTGCCTGATGCACCGTGAGGCCAAACAACAAAACATTGGAGTTTGGAGCAGAGAAAAGTTTATTGCAGGGCCATACAAGGAGAAATGGGTGGCTCATGCCCCTCAAAACCCCGAACTCTCCAAAGGATTTCAGGAAAGCATTTTTAAAGGCCAGGTGAGGGAGGAGCATCACAGGGTATGTGATCTGCTCATGCACAGTTCTCTGATTGGTTGATGGTGTGGTAACAGAGCAGTTAACATTGTTAATCCTTAGGCACCAGAAGGTCTGGGGGTTATGTGCTCATGATCATCAAGTATTTAATTTCTTCCATTTGGTGGTGGTTTTTAGCATCTGAAAAACTCAAGAAATATGAATGAGATACTATTACCTGGGTACTTCAGAGAGGAGCTACAGCAGAAGATATGGGGGTAGGGTCTGTCCCAGGAAGGCCCATAGGGTCCTGCTCTGTTGCAGTCCCAACCAACATTTTGACTGCAACTTCATGAGAGACCCTGAGCCAGAATATACCCTGATTTAGGAAACTTTGTGAGGTAATAAATGCTTGTTGCTTTAAGCTGCTAAATTTGGGGATAGTTTGTTACACAGCAACAGATAACAAATTCAGCCACTTTGTGAATAAATTATTGAACCTTCCCCCAAAGACCAGGTTCCATCATTGTAACATTGCAATGGCTTTAAACAGCATAAAGGGGAGAAAATACAACAATGAAACCCTCTTCTTGGAAGCCCTTTACCTAATGTTTAAAAAAAGGAAAAAAAGGACAAAATAACTATCTACCTTCCTTGGAGGCTAATAGAAAACAATCAAGTTTTAGGAGAAACTGTTAAATCTGACTGCAAATGCTGTCCAGGAAGTCTGAGTTGGACAGCGAATTTGTAGAAGGAGAAATGAAAAAACTCTAACATTATCCCTTTGACTGAAGCCCAGTTCCTAATTTTCAAGTTCCACATTTAGCTGCTACCTCCTCAGAACAACTGGATAGCTAGAACACTAACATGACCCCCAGTTTATTGAACTGTCACTTGCTTTGTTCTCCCCAGCTTGGCCCTGAGACAGAAAACACTGCAGGCCAACTCCTGTTCTAGCCCAAAGGTGATAATGAGGGAAATCGTGAGACTCCTAAAAATAATGGGAAAAGGGAGCAACGTTTGTGCTTGTGAGTCACATTTGTTTGGGAGGCAGGAGAAGGTAAGTGGACAGAGGAGGATTATATAAAAAGAGCAAAGCAGAAAATAAACACAGGCTCTGCAGACACAAAGCTGAGGGGAGTACCCCAGGCCAGAGGCCTCAGAGAGCATCCGAGCAGGCTGAGCTGGAGGTCTTGATGGGCAGGTGCACAGGTGAGAAGCCTGCGTGTGGCTGACTCCACCAGGGGAGCTGTCACCCACCTACATACAGCAGGCTCTGGCCAATGATGTGAGGCCTTGCAGATCCCCAAATCTCCCCTTCAGCCACTGAACAGCAGCATCTACCCCCTCTTCATGCCAAGAAACATACATTCACCAAGATGCCACTTTGCCCTCAGCATTGTACCAAACCCAGGGAATACAAAAATTAATAAGGTCCCTGGGGATTCAGAACTTAACAGGGAGATTGACATAGGGATGGTCATACAAAAGAATAGGACAAGAACAGTAAGAGGGGATTGTTCAAGGAACTGTGGGAAATAGAGGAGACGTGTCTACTCAGAATGGGACCTGGAGGAGAGGTCTAAGAGCCTACCTGGAGAGGTGGCATGTGAGCTGCCGAGATAGGAATCATTCTGATGGATTATGTGTTATGGGAGAGAGTGGGGGGGGGGGGCAGGTCATTCCATAAATAGGTAATATTACAGTTGTAATAGTTTTCTCAGGCTGCTCTAAAATATTACCACAACTGGGTGGCTTAAAACAACCGAATTTTATTCTCTCATTGTACTGGAGGTTACAAGTCTGAAATCAAGGTGTTGACAGAGCCATACTCCCTATGGAGGCTCTAGGGGACAGTATGTTCAGGCTTTTGGTGGCTGCCGGCATTCCTTGGTTTAGGGCCATATCAATCTCTGCCTCTGTCTTCACGGTGTCAAATTTCCCTCTGCCTCTGTCTTACGAAGACACTTGTAATTTCATTTAAGGCCCACCTGAGTAATCTAGATAATCTTTCCATGTCAAGATCCTTAACAATCATATCTGCAAAGACACTTTTCCTTATAAACTAAGACTAACAATTTCCAAGGATTGGTACTTAACATCTTTGAGTAACCATTATTCCCTGTACTACAACAACCTAATACCTAGACATGCAAAGACCTTGGTGAGTGGATATTTCTGCATTCCTTGAGCTTAAGAATGAGTGAGAGATGAGGAAGGCAGACATCTGAGCATGAAGGGTCTTACAGACCAGAACAGGGAAGTTGGACTTGACTCTGAGGGCGATAGGGTACCCTTAAAGATTTTACATGAGAGTGGTCAGATTTTCTTTACTGGGGATTCTCCAGACAACAGTGTGGAGTAGGGTAGGAGAGGGCTAGACTAAAGGCAGGCCATTAAATCCCACACTGGCTAAATTACACATGTTCGGCCCTGGAGAGAGAGAAGTCCAGGGTTCTCCCTGTAGCCACCAGGTCAGGTTTCATTATCAATTAACATCACCGTGGGCTTTGAAACAGAGAAGTTAAGGCCCTGAAAGGATCTCACAAATACCCAGTGCCTGGAATATGTGGGCAATACATGCTTGTGAAATAAGACAAGAAAAGCATGTATTTACAAAGACTGTGGAAATCGGGGAAATTCAGGAGGCCAGTAAACCTCAGTGGAGGGATCCCTGGGCCTGCAGGGTCCTACTGAAAGTGTTGATGGGAGATGCCCCACCCAGGAGATGATGCCACACCACTCCAGGGCAATCCACTGTCAATGCCTGACTGACATTGGGGTATTAAGGGTGGCCCCCTGACTCAAAGTGGGACAGTTCTTGGTGCCCTTCATGCTCCAGAGCTCCCCAGGGTGTCAGGCTGAGGCTACAGATGAGAACACATCCTTATTCCACTCCTGCCTGGCCTTGTCCTGCTCCCCTCACCCTGTCACAGTTTCCTCCTAAGTGCCATCCCTAAATAAATCACTTGCACAAGAATCCTCATCTCAGGCTCTACCTAAGACAGCTTCCCTTTGTGGCGATGTGGATCTTAGGACAATCTTAGCTAAGAGACAGGTCAGCAAGCAGAAGTTCAAAACAGCTGTCAATGACTTCTGGGAGAATGCTAATTCTGCACTCAATAAAATGAGGGAAGAAAGTTTTGAAATTGATATTCAATAAGTGGATGCCAAAAATTTGACGGTCTGTACAAAGTAGAGTGTCTTTTCTTTTTCCCAGAACTGGTTTCTAATTAAAGACTATTCCTTTGTCACTTATCTCCCTCTTCCTTGCACTGAAAATTTATGTTTTTGCAACATGTTTTGTTTTCACCAACTGAATTCTTAAGTCTTTGTGGTGAGGCCCCACATGGTAGGGTTTTCTTCCCCATAATGCCTGTCACCACAGTTGGCACTCAGTAGGGTCTTAATAAAGACTCAAAGTTCACATTCACCTGAGTTTGTGTGGGCTTTAGAGTTTACAGAGCACTTCACATACCCGAAGTGTGGTCCATGGGCTGGTAACATCAGCATCACCTGAAAACTTGTTAGAAACGCAGAATTTCAGCCCACAGCCTCGATCTGCTGAGTGAGAATCTCTGGGGTGGGGCCCAGCAATCTGTGTTTTAACATGACCTCCTTGTGATTTTATGGGCACTAACATTTGGAAACCACTGGCATATATCTCTCATTCAACTTGTTGGGCGATGGATTGATTGGAGAGAGGACTGTCAACAGAAAGCCACAAAGAAGTGCAACAGCAACAGGAACTGACCCCACCCGCAACAAACTTGCCTCCAACTGTGTTCATGCCCTGGGAGTGCTAGGCCAAGGCCCGCACTTCCCCATTCCACCACTGGGATTCAGACCCCACATCTAACACGGGCTGCTTGAGCAAATGATTTCCCTCAGCTTCTGTTTCCTCATCACTGAAATGGGAACAATCTTAGTACTAGCTCACACTGGCTAAATAAACTGTGGTACATCCGTGGTACAAAGGAATACTATGCAACCTGAGGAATGAGGTGGGCTTATATCTGCTGCTATAAAAAGATGTTCAACTTATATTTTTATATAGTTCAAGATTCTGAAGAGTAAATTGTGTGTGTGTGTGTGTGTGTCTGTGTGTGTGTGTGTCAGGTTAAAAACAAAGGACTCATTACATAGATATGTACATCATACCCAAATGTATGCATTACATATGTGTGTGAAGTTAAAGATAAAATACTCATTAACATATACACACAAATAATTATTATATGTATATCGTTTGTGTGTGTGTGTGAGAGAGTCCTCCAGTTTTAACCTCTCATACACACATACACAGAGCACTGATTATAGGTGAGATGCTGGAAATATCAGTGAAAATAAGAAAATCAAATTCTTGTCTATGAGAAACGTACATTCTAAGAAGAAGACAGCCAACAGAGAATCAAATGCATAAATAGAATAATTATAGATTGTGATTAATGTTATGAAAGAAACCATCTAAATGATCTGATTGTGACTTAGGAGGGGCTTGTTTGATAAAGGACAGTGAGGATCTGCAGGAGGAGGTATGTTTAAGCAGAAACTGATGGAGGGCATGGTGATTCGAACTGTTGGGGAAAGGGCATTCCAGAGGGAGCATTACGGGCAAAGACTCTAAAACGGGAAGGGACTTGGCTCATTTCAGGGTAAAAATGAGCAGATCAGTAGAATAGGAGTCTAGTAAGAGGATGGAAGAGGGTTTTATAAGTTAAGATGAGGAAGCACAGTATGCAAACCTTGAGAGTTGTGTTAACATATTGGATTTTGTTCTAAGAGCAAGGAGAATTCATCAAAGTGTTTACCCAGGGGACTAACACCCTCTGATTTGTGTTTTTAAAAGAGCTCTTGGCTGCTGAGTGGGAACAGCCTCGTGGGGAAGGGTGAGGGAAAGCAGAGCCCCATCTAAGAGGCCATTACAAAATCCGGGTAAAATATGGTGCAGATGCTTTAAACTAGGGCAATGACTGTGGAGGTGGAGAAAAGTGGGCAAACTCGAGAATTACATTGGAGGTAAAACCAGACTTGGACAATGGATTGAAAGATAAAGGATTGGTACTAGAGTCCACTGGCCCTTGGCTGATCTAGACTCTCTTTACCTGGGACAAATGGGACAACTCAGCTTTACTCCATACATCTCTCATTCTCCAGCAAGATAGCCTGGGCACGCATTCATGGAGACAGCAGAGACACAAACCACAATGGAAAGGAAGAAGCTCTTTCTCAAGCCTCTGCCTGAGTCACAACTGCTAATATCCCATTGGCTAAGGCAGGTCACATGGATAAATCAGAATCAAAGGGCACGGAAACAAGCTCAGCCTCTGGAGGGAAGGAGCTGTAAAGCCACAGGGCCAAAGGCAGGGACACAGGAAGGGCTGAAGAATAGGAAGGCAGAGCTTTTCAAAGGACTGGCAGCTCTACATTAACAGCTGGGAACAGGAGACAGCAGTGGTTAACATAGTCCTGAAATGTTGAAAATGTTAAGTGCTTATCACTTAGGAAGCAAAGAATTAAAGTGATTAAGTAAATGCTAGACTGTGAAATGCCTTAGGACCCAAGGGTATGCTAAAATTCGGGATTCTCTGCTTTCTGGCCAGTTTTATTTTATCACAGTGAAGCAGAAATTGAGGGACAGCATGAGATAGCCTGGCAAATAATTTCATTCTCCCTTTGTTTCTTCTCAGTTATTATTTACCTGGTGCCTTCCCTGAGTGGGATATTCTTGGGCCCCCCATCCCCCAAAAGACTGTAGTAATTTCTCTAGAGGAAGCAGAATTTCTACCACTATCCCCAGGCAAACCATTCCAACAGTCAGGTGGGATGATGGTGGTGGTGGTGGTGTATTGTCACTGTTTTATTTGGAGTTTTTTTTTTTTTTACTTAGGACATAAATTGTGGGCCCTTAATGACATCAGTTGTAATTTTTAACCTTATTGGGACAAGAAAGGATAAGCATCTCCCTAATTTCTAGAAACAAAAATAGCAAGGAAATAGGACATTTAAGTAAACAAGAGCTTTTTACAGAAGGTCTGCCGATGTTGACTGCTTCTCTCCATCACTGTAGATCTGTGGCCTGTCTCTGGGAAAGGGCAGAAAGCCTTGGGGCGCCTTGCTCAAGAACAGTAGATAAAAGTCATGGTCTGACTATCCCATCTGCTTCCTTGAAGAAGGAAATATTATAAAATAGTAATGTCAAGGCCCCAGGCAATGCAGTCTCCCAAGCGGTCTCTGAGTTAACCAACATGTCCTCTTACATGCAAACTTGGAATCATGATGGGGTTGGGGCAGACAGCCGAACGCACTGACTATGTTGGCACGCGGTGCAAACGAAAAGGTACCATCTGTTCAGTTGCTGAAAAATGATGATGCATAGCTGTGACTTTTTTAATGTTCCATCTGGGTATAACTGAATTGCTTCTTTAAAGTAAAAAATATCCTTATTTGATATATATCCTTTCTTGTAATGGTCTCCATCCATCCTTCATTTTTTCTGTAGGACTTATTTCATGAGAAGTATGACATGAAATATTAAAAGTTAAGGACGAAGGTCTTTGGGGGATGGCTGTGGAAGTTTTGTTTCTCTGGCTGACTTGTCCTTTATTTTCTTGTCATTTCAAAAGCACTTTCCATATGAAAAATTTTCTCTCACCCCCCCCTGCAGAAAATGCCCTTAACTGGATAACTGGATAGACCAGCAGAAGGAGACTATCTGTCTGTTATCTACACACAGGAGGAAAACAGGACATGAATTTGCCAAAATACCTAGTTACCTACATTTCCAAACCAAGAAAAGCAATTAATTTCCTTTCCTAAAAATCATGTTGGTTCTAAAGAACATTCTGAGAATAATAATAAGGGCAATTAGAAGCACAACTTGAATTCACAGTGACTGGCTCCTGAAACATTAAACGCATAAGAGGGAAGAAAAGTAAAAGGAAGCGGTCTCTAACACGCCTCTCCCCAAGTACAATTATAGATTTGAAATCTGTTGTTACTTTACCATAGCAAACTTCACACTTAATTTCCCAAATATTGAACTTCTGTCATCCTACTCCTTTCAGGGAGCCCTTCAACTACTGCTTCCCCTGAACCCATGTCATGTCATTGCCTTTAATACCTAACAATCCTCCAAGCACATGCTATGAGCACACTTGCCCAGACCAAGAAAAAAGTAAAGACCAGGAAGAATTTGGCTATGCTCTCAGCAAAAGCACTTAGATGTGCTCTTTCTAGATGATGGACACCAACAATTGAATGTAACTCCAAACAATGCCAACTTCAATAGCAGAAACTTGGCTTCTTGTTCTATTCGATTCCATTTAAATAAAGTTACTATCTACCGTGTGCTGGGAGCCTCAGGAAATACTAGATTAGAATAAACCATATTGTCTGATTTCAAGAAGTTTACAATGTAGAGAGACAATGAGATACAGATAAGGAGAAAGCAGTTCTCAGTGTGTGATCCCCAGACCAGCAGCAGTAGCATCACCTGAGACTTTGTTAGAAATGCAGATTCTCAGGCTCCACCCCAGACCCTCTGAATCAGGATCTCTGGGAGTCAGGCCCAGAATCTATTTTCACAGTTCTTCCAGCTGATTATGATGCTCTCTAAATTTTGAGAGTCACTGCTATAAAGCAATAGAGCACAAGCACCAAAGAGAGATACAAAGTGCTTTGAGTAAAGGGAAAATCACATTTATTTTGGAAGGAGGACTTCCACGATTGACTGTATTTCCATAAAGCTTTGAAAGTTAGGTAAGATTTTGAAATGTAGGGAGTGTAATAGGAAGAGGACGTTCTGGGTGAGTGAAGTGTGAACCAAAGGACAGAATTAAGAAAGCAGAAGGAAAATCAAAGAGTCTAGATTGATGAGCATGGAAGGAGACGGAGAAGAGGACCAGAAGATAGGTTGAGGTCTCAAACACCAGTCTGAGGTGTGTGTTGTCTAACACAGTGGGCAATGACAAGCCACTCAGGTTTTTCATTGGAGGAGTAACAAAATTAGAGCAGTGCTTTTGGAAGATTCATCTCAGGGTTTCCACAAGATAACTTGGAGTAAGAAGATAATGCAAGAAGTGGGGAAACAACTGAGTTGATGATTGCAATAGTTTGGGTAGGTGATAAAAAAAGCTTCAACTTTTTAGGGTGTTTGCAGGGGAAATAGAAAAATGAGGAAATTAATTGGAGAAAATTTGAAGGACTAGATAAATAAGATTAGCAATTAATTCTACATTTGGAGGAAAAGAATGAAGAGAATCAAAACCTTGATTTACAACTAAAGATTAGTAATGTCATAAACCAAAGAATAAAGTAATCAGGAGGAGGAGTTGGATTTGGAAGGGATTTGTTTTGAATGTACTTGACGTTCTGTGGTATGGTCATTATGAAGTTGCAAGTGTAGGCATAGAGTTTATAATAATAATATCTACAATGTTTTGACTGCATAGGGCTCTGCCTCACTAAGCACAAGAACCAGGCATATGACCTATATTATATCGTGTCAACCTTACACTGACTTTATGAGAAGGCATTATTATATCCATTTTTACTACCTAAATTAGATTCTGTGGCATATAACAGAAAATCCGAATTAACAATGACTTAAACACATAGAGTTTATTCTAGCATGTAGAAGAAATCAGGAGGTATGCAAGGCCAAACAAATATGCTGCCTCCAACAAAGTCATCAGGGGGCCAAGTTTCTTCTAATGTGCTCTTCAGCATCCTCTACTGGGGAATTCCATCCTCAAGGGCATTTCATCATTCAAGAATGCTGCTGAAGCTCCAGCCATCAGGGAGGTGATGACTAAAAATATGAGAATGGATGCTTATCGAATATAAAGAATAGGAGGTTGGAAGAAAGAGCCTTTGGAGAATGACCACAAGGGAGGGCTGGGAGGATGCACAGAAAGAGAGAAGCACCATGTCAACAAAAGGCAAGAAGACACAAGGCTTCACTATGAAAGGAGAGGTAGTTAAGCAGTATCCAATGGTGCAGTCCATCAGGACGGAAAAATGTTTATTAGATTGGAGAAGGTGAAGCCCTTGACGGCTTTCCAAACAACAGCATCATTCAAGTGTTCTATGGCAGCAGATCTTAGAATTAAGGAAATATTAGGTGGTGAAATAGTGGAGCAATAATTTCACTTCTGTGAAGTTTGGTGATTCAGGGAAAGAGCAAAATCATGATAGTGACTGAGTTGAACAGTGTTGAGGTAATGTTTTCATAGATTAGAAGACCTGAACATAATTCCCCTTTATGATGTCAGGTCTCTGGGAGACTAGATTTAAATTGCTTGAATGTGTGGGTTGAGACAACAGAGTACTTCTTCCATGATCAGCAGCTCCAATCCGATTCCTCACAGGGAAAGTGAAGCAAGTGTTGGCTGATATTATATCATAATAAAGGGCTGATATTACATTTTGTAAAGGCTGTCTGATAATCTTAATTAATTAATTTTTGTTTTTCCCTCCAAAAGCCAGATGGAAATTCGTCTAGCTCTGGCTTGGATTCTTGAAGAAAAATTAAATTGCAAAAGTGAGGATGTTTCATTAGCCTTCTGCACTCCCCCAAGGTCAGCGAAGCCTCTCTGGGTGCTTTTGCAAGGCTGCAGAATCTGGAATGGCAAGGCTGTGGCTCCATTTCAGCAAAAATAAATATCATATTACAATACGTTGTTTTTGCAGCTGACTGAGGCTTTGGTGTAGGGGATATTTCATTCTGCAATTGCAAATAAAGAGAGAAGTTGCTGGCAGGGCAATGTATCTAGTGTTTGCATCATTCCTTTATGAAGCCATTTTCTCTCCTCAAGGAGTGCATTCCCAGAAGACTTTTTTTCCCCCAACAAACGTCTGGTGTTTCTGCAGTGCTCAGCGTGCATGACTTGCTTTGAAGGCTGTTAAAAATTAAGACAGATAGTTGGACAAGTTCTCCTGGTACATTTCATTCCTTCCTTCCTAACTTTATCCCCCCCTCCCATATCCCGCCTCCCCCAAACCCTTCTATTACAAAACTATGAAAGAATGGCAGAGACTAAAACCACAACATACTTTGCAATTATAATTTTCTAACCTAAAACTAGTTAGCCATAAAACCCTAGAAGCTAAAAGCTGCCTGAGGAGAATCCAAATCTTCTGGCTTTAAAATAGCTACATATATTTTACCATTTTAGCTATTTTGAGGTAGATTTTCTCACACATGCATGCTTGTTGAAATTAAATGTATTTTTATCCTTTTATTCTTCTGGAGAGAGAGCAGACTTGAGAGGGGCACTTGTTTTCTATCTCTTGCAGAATAAATTTGAATGCTCAGGGTAGGCATTAAGTTATCTGACTGTGCAATTTCTATCTAAATTGATTAGGTCTGGTACTGCTTTGGAAACTGGGTACATGTAGGAAATGGAGTTGTCTTATTTGAGCCTGCCTTTTAGTATATGGGTGTTATCACAGGTTTGTCATAGTTTGTATCCCCCAGAAACAAACCCTAAGAAGAGGTTTTGAGGAAAAGTAGTTTATTTGGGAGGTGATTACAAGAAAAACTGGTAGAGGAATGGGAAAGTGAACAGGGAAGAGAAGATATTCAATAAAGGCTATCTTAATGAGAAGTTGCCGCTGTGGGCAACTGGTGCTTGATCCTTCTGGGGACCTCTGGGATGCTCTGTGGAACATGCACAGAGATGTCACACCTGAGCAATGGGAAAGCTTGGGCATTCATCAACCAACTCCCATGGATCATTGGTGGACAATCCTGGCCAGAGATGTCAATTCTTCCCAACTTCATCTATAGATGTATTGTAATCCCAATCAAAATCCCAGCAACTATTTTGTAGATATCAACAAACTGATTCTAACATGTATATCAAAAAGGAAAAGACCTAGAATAACTAACACAATACTGAAAAAGAAGAACAGAATTGGAGGACTTAAACTGCCCAATTTCAAGACTTACTGTATAGCTACCATAATCAAAACAGCATGGTATCAGTAAAAAAAAAATAGACACATAGATCAATGAAATAGAATTAAGAGCCCAGAAATAGACCCACAAAATATAGCCAAATATCTATCACACAAAGTCATACTGATCTTTGACAAAGGCTCAAAGGCAATTCAATGGAGAAAGAACAGTATTTTCAATAAGTGATATTGGAAACTAGATATAGATCTAACACATTACAAAAATTAACTCAAAGTGAATCATAGACCTAAAGGTAAGGTGAAAAGCTATAAAACGTCTAGAAGAAAATGGAGAAAATCTCCATGGGTTGAGAAACTGAGTGTTTAGATGCAATACCAAAAGCACAATATATGAAAGGAAAAACTGATATGTTGGATCTTATTAAAATTTAAAATTTCTGTTCTATAAAAGACACTTAAGAAAATGAAAGACAGAATGGAAGAAAATAATTGCAAAATACATATCTGATAAAGGACTTATATCCAAAATACACAAAAAATTCTTAAAGCTCAATAATAAGAAAAAATCCAATTAAAAGCAATAAAGATTGTCAAATTAGATAAAAACAGCAGGTAGAATATGATTTTGTAAATAATAATCATAATAAATACATTAAAAATTTTTTTTTCAATAGCCAAGTCATTTAACTCTCTTTTTTCAAAAGGGAGTTGTGAACTGTAAACATTTCCCTTCCTAGCTCTTGTTTTTTTAAACTTGATTAAAAGGGATTATACAGATTTTTTGATGATGGCCATTCTGACTGGTGTGAGGTGATACCACATTGTAGTTTTGATTTGCATTTCTCTAATGATTAGTGATGTTGAGCATCCTTTCATGTGTTTGTTGGCAATATGTATATCTTCTTTGGAGAAATGTCTATTTAGGTGGAGAGGGTGTGGAGAAAAGGGAACCCTCTTGCACTGTTGGTGGGAATGTAAATTGATACAGCCACTATGGAGAACAGTATGGAGCTTCCTTAAAAAATGAAAAATAGAACTACCATACGACCCAGCAATCCCACTACTGGGCATATACCCTGAGAAAACCATAACTCAAGAAGATTCATGTACCACAATATTCATTGTAACTCTATTTACAATAGCCAGGACATGGAAACAACCTAAGTGTCCATCGACAGATGAATGGATAAAGAAGATGTGGCACATATATACAATGGAATATTTCTCAGCCATAAAAAGAAATGAAATTGAGTTATTTGTAGTGAGGTGGATGGACCTTGAGTCTGTCATACAGAGTGAAGTAAGTCAGAAAGAGAAAAACAAATACTGTATGCTAACACATATATATGGAATCTAAAAAAAAAAAAAAGTTTCTGAAGAATCTAAGGGCAGGACAAGAATAAAGACGCAGACATAGAGAATGGACTTGAGGACATGGGGAGGGGGAAGGGTAAGCTGGGATGAAGTGAGAGAGGCATGGACATATATACACTACCAAATGTAGAATAGATAGCTAGTGGGAAGCAGCTGCATAGCACAGGGAGATCAGCTCAGTGTTTTGTGACCACCGAGAGGGGTGGAATAAGGAGGGTGTGAGGGAGATGCAAGTGGGAGGGGATATGGGGATATATGTATACATAAAGCTGATTCACTTTGTTATACAGCAGAAACTAACACACCATTGTAAAACAATTATACTCCAATAAAGATGTTAAAAAAAAAAAAGGATTATACAATGGGAGAAGGAATTGCAGGAGAAAGAGTGACAGGCAGATAAAGGGAAATCCTTAAAGTAGAGCAGGGTGCACAGCGAGCTGGAGGACCCAGACCCCACGCTTCTCAGTACCCTTAGGTGGTAGCAAGACCTCAGAAGGAAGCTAAAACTGGCACTGAGCCTCCCATTGGAGCAAGGCTCTCTGTGCTCCTCTGGGCCCCGAAGCAGTACAGTTCCTGTTCTCCTGAACTGCTGAACGATAGACAATAATGAAGGCTGCCATGCTAGATTGAAGATCAGAGGCCTCCCTCTACTCTCCCAGTAGTACACAAATCTCCCAATTTTCTCTTTCACCTCAAGGAAGATCAGGAGCCTCAATACTTACCAGGATCTCCTGACAACCTTGTAGGATGAAGGTCAGAGATACACTTAATTTTATTTGAAGAAAATAAAGATACAACTGAGTTTATGTGTATGAAGTTCTATGTGCTTGACACATATGAATGGGAAAACAACTGTAAGGGTACATATCAAAATGGTTATAGATGGTAAACTCTGGGTAAGGATTACAAATGATTCTTATTTTCTTTTTATTTAGCTGTGCTCTTTGATTTCCATACAATGAGAATGTGTTACATATGGTAAAACGGAAAGGACTAGCTGAGTGGTGTGGTGTATAGGGCCTAGGTTTTAGACCCCATAGACCTGGGTTTGAATGACCAACTCTCCTACTTATTAGCTTGGAGAATCTAAGAAAGTTATTTCCATTTCTAAGCTTCATGTCCTCATCTATAAATGCCAGTGATGTCAACCTCGTAGAGTTATCATAGAGATTAAAATTAATCTACATAGAGTGCAGAATACTTTCCCACATAATTACACACATAAATATTCATGATAATTGTACACTTTAGACTACTGAACTTTATACTATGTAAATTATATCTCAATACAGTTGTTAAAAAACACAAAAAAATACCTATAATACTTTTGCATGAATATTTAGACCAGCTATGGAATAGCTAACCTAGATACCTTGAAGGATATTTATAAGGTTGGCATATGTCCATCATTTATATCTTTAAATTAAAGACAAAAAAAAAGCATTGCTTTCTTGTTCTATAATGCCAACTCTGAACCTCTAAGAAGGTCTGTACTCTAACAACTCTTTCTTCTAAGAATGACTTAAAGAAATCCATAGTACAGGTTATCAATTGGATGTGCTGGCTGTGTTCCTTAGACTGTTCAGAGGTCACTTAGCCCCTGAACACCTGACATTCTTCTTCTACTGAAATGGAAAGAACAGTCCTTGTTGAGGGATGAATTATGGCCCTCCAAAATTCATATGTTGAAATCTTAACCTTCTGTACCTCAAAATGTGACTGTGTTTTAAAATGGGGTCTTTAAAGGGGGAATTAAGTTAAAATGAGGTCATTAGTGTAGGCCCTAATCCAATGTGACTGGTGTCCTTAAATGAAGAGGAGATTGGAATACAAATACACATGGAGGGAAGACCATGTAAAGACACAGGGAGAAGACAGCAAGCCAAGGAGAGAGGCCTCAAAAGAAACCAACACTGGCAACACCTTGATCTTGGACTTCCAGCCTCCAGAATTGTGAGAAAATAAATCTTTGTTGTTTATGCCATCCATTCTGGGGTACTCTGTTATGGCAGCACTAGAAAACTAATACAGTCCTTTTGCCTGCCCGAATTTTGAGAGTGTCAGGAGGAACCCAGTGAACATTCAGAAAAAGCTTAGGAATCCTTTTTTTTATAAATGTTATCATTTTTATAAAAATCATTATCTTGTGTGGTGTATCTACTTAAAATTATGATGTGGCAGCTATTATATTCCAAGGTATATAGCAAAGAGATTTAATCTTTAAGTTGAAAATAAAGTGTGGCATGAAGGAACATATCAAATTACAAGTTTTTGTAGTATCCCTCTTCATTCACTTCAAAGGATATAGTATTTGCTTGGTTCGTTTACCAGGACATTGTGCTGAGAGTCATAGTAGAAGGAGAGAAAACTTGAAGAAGATGAGAAGATGAAATTACTTTTTATAAAAACAAAAAAAGAAATGGTAGGGAGATAAGCTAGCACAACTAAAGGCTTTTGGAACATAGGTGAGAGAGAAGAGATTCAGGAACAGCCATTAGGATTGGAATTTTGGGGTGGGGGGAAGGTGTGTAAGAAGAGTTGTTAGGAAGGCTTGCTGGATTGAATGCAGTGTGGTGTCTCCTAATTCTTCCATGAAAAATTGTCATAAGACTTTCATATTATTCTCCAAAGCTTTTGATTCAGGGTTAAAAGATTCATGGTGCTTTCCCTGACATTCCAAAAGGCTGAAAGGTTGTGAAATCAAAACAGTGTAGCTTAAAGGACAGCTCATCCATGTAGTGTTTCTCTTAAAATTTTCCACAACGTGAAACACAAAGTAATGTGCTATAAAGACAATGATTAAGCAAAGGGTATTTTAAAGTTTACTTTCCTTCCATTTGATTTCTCCAGCTTTCAACTATCTGCTACTTAGTCCATTTGTTGTCCTATTTTGATTGTTTTTGGCAAACAGATGCAGGAGAAGAACACTATCACCTTTTTTGTTTTATATAACCTTAGAGATACAAACATAATGTTAGTCAGGTTTTCTTTTGTAGGGAAAAATTATGAAGGACTGAAATACAGCTAAAAAAATTCCTGATGTTTTCAATGGAAAACTAGGCATTGTCTAGCATACCCCTCCAAGTTATCTGATTCTATGGGGTCTTTATACCTTTCATTGCATTAATGTTTTCTACAAATCTGTAAGTTTTAGAGAACTGAAAGAGATACAAATGATTCTTGTCCACAAATATGCAAATGAATTTGGAGGAGGTTCAATTAATTTTCCTCCTTCTTTGTGGAAGAAGCTATTTTGGCACAAGTTAAGCAAATCCAAATGCATTGCATCATTCCTGATAGCCTACATATGTGTATTCTTTTTGGAGTCTCCTTTGAACTGGTGGTAACATCTTACTGGTTCCCTCATTAATTAATGAATTGAATAAAATCTTTGACATGTGTCCATTTTAAATATGTATGTGGGTTTATTTTTTCTAAAAATTTATCCTTTAATACTTTCATGAATTGACTGTCTTTAAGCTTCTAGGAGCCCAGCTGAACCTCTTACCTGAGGTTCAACTGGACATAATAAAGTGAACTACTCTTTTGGAGTGAGGAATAGCAGGGGATGGCTGGGGAACAGCATAGCTGAACTGACCTCTCTATACCTCAGTCAAGAGTCTCAACTGTGTCCATCTCCAATGAACCCAGGAGAACTGAGTTATGATCTGCATGACATTTTTATCTCAGACATTCAGTTTGACTTTCAAGTCAAATCAAAGACTAGGAAAAAAAAAACATGAATCCAAAATGAAACAGTCTATTTTTCAGCTTGGCACTACACCATCTAGTCTAATGTGAAAAAAAATTCATTTCATTTTGCCACTCCCTGCTGATTGGCATGAACTCAGCTGTCCTTCAAAGGTTCAGCATCTCTTGAAAGCAGGTACAGTCATTGCTGTGAGCCAAAGGGGGAACTGTAGTTGGAATTTTCAAATTCCCCTGAGGGTTGCTTTTTTAGAAAAAATTATTAAATGAATGGTTTTAGCATACACTTGAAAGCTACTTTAATTCTGTTTCACTTTCAGTGTATGGAAGTAAAGGTAACATTAGAGAAGTGTGCTGATTACTTCCAGTGGGAAAAATACCTGCAATCTTGAGATAAATGTTGCCAGAAAATAGAAACTGATGTGAGAGGTTTATCCTGTGCACATTATCAAATTATAATAGAACTTAAAACAATGTCTATGCTTTTGTAGGAGAGAAGAAATACATTTTTCTTTTAGGCTCTCCATTGGGGATCCTGTAATGAAGACAGATTAACAAGAGAAAAACAAACAGAAGTTTATCAACATGTATATCTCATATATACATGGGAGAAACTCACAGATGAGTAACTCAAAGAGGTGGCTAGAACTTGGGCTTAAATGCCATCTTCACTTAAAACAAAAGAAGAAGGGTGTGGGGTGGGGGTGTGGGGAGGTAAGTTATGGGAAGGTGACCAGGAAAAGTATGTAAAGAAGCGTAAGGTTTGTTATGCGGATTTAAGACTGTTCCTTCTCTATTGATGAGTTTCTTGTGATTTAGAGTCATCCTTCTTTTCCTGGTACAGAGAGGAAGACACCTTCACAAATGGAAATTTCCTTTACAAATGGAAATTTCCCTTACAAAAAGACAACTTATACCCTGTTTTCAGAACTTCTCCTGTGTCTGCTGTTTCTCAAAATAGTCAATTCTAAATATTGACATTTATGCTAAAGAGGTATATTTTGGGGTCGCACATTCTGGTCTCCTACACTTTTTACTATCGCCAAACTTGAAGCCTCATCCCAGCATTTAGATTAAATGGTTGCTCCATCCAAGGCACCCATGGCTTCTGTATCACATTCAGACAGTTTTTACTTATCTTTAGCTCTTAGTTCCATTATTTTAGAATCTCCAGTTGAGAACATTTTTTTCTTCCTCTCCCAGGTCATAAAATTGAAGGACAAGAACATGGGGTCTAATCTAAGTAAATATCTTAACAGAATGATATCCAAAGTATAATTTTCCAAGTGTTTCATAGATTGCAATTCTTATATAAAACCATAATGAGCAGAAATCTAAGTTTTATTAAACTCATTAATGAGGGAGACAGCAGGATGACAAAGTTGGTTCAGAAAAGAATACAGGGAGGACTTCCCTGGTGGTGCAGTGGTTAAGAATCTGCCTGCCAATGCAGGGGACAGGTGTTTGATCCCTGATCTGGGAAGATCCCACATGCTGTGGAGCAATTAAGCCTGTGCACCACAACTACTGAGCCTGCATGCCACAACTACTGAGCCTGTGTGCCACAACTACTGAAGCCTACGCACCTAGAGCCCGTGCTCTGCAACAAGAGAAGCCACTGCAATGAGAAACCCGCACACCACAACAAAGAGTAGCTCCAGCTTGCTGCAACTAGAGAAAGCCCACGCACAACAACGAAGACCCAACACAGCCAAAAATAAATAAATTTATGATTAATAAATAAATAAATATCATACCATTTCTGGCTCTATAAAAATAAAAATACAGAGAACTAATGATTATATAATCAATGAAGAAAAGGAAGAATGCTGTGATAAATCACAAAGTTAGATGCAAAATTGGTCATTGTCCTACCAGAAATAAGACCAGTCTTTGGGACTAACTTTTCTACGTAAGAAAAATCATTCGTGTTATTATCAGGCAAAAATAATTTTCATTGCACAAAAATTATTTGCCTAATATTGGGCAAAATCATTTATATCTTATCAGTTTCCAATAAAGGAACATCCAACTTTACAAAGTTGTGAGTTGTCTGAGCCTTAATCAACAGTAAATGGCAAATCAAACAAACTTGTATATCTTGTGACTCTAGGGCAGGGGTCAGCAGACTATAGTTGGGCTTAGCTGACCACCTGTTTTTTGTAAATAAAGTTTTGTTGGAGCACTGCCACAGCCATTTGTTACGTATTATACGTGGCTGCTTTTGCTGCAGAGTTGAATAGAGACCAGGTGGTGAACACAGTCTAAAATATTTACTATCTGGCCCTTTACAGAAAACAAACAAAACTTGCCAACTTTGACCTAGGAACAGGACATTGTCTAAAAATAAAAACAAAGGTGACACAATCTTTTTTTTTTCTTCCAAGTTTTGGAGGATATTTTTTCTTTGCAACAATATTAATAAAAAAACATGAACATGAAATCAGAAAAATCGCCTCAGGGGAAAGTCACATCAGAAGTGATTTAAATCCACGAATATACAATTGAAAATTATACATTTTGCAATAATTATACACTATTCATTTGTACAATGGATTCAGCTTAACAGCACCATAGATTCTCAGAATCTCCTTCAGAATCTATTACACATGTTGGAAACAGAGAAATACCAAATTCTTTATTTCTAAGAGAAAGCTCATGACCCATTTAAATCCTTAGCATTCCAAATTACTCACTTCCCCTTGATTAGAAAAATCAACGCAGGCGGGGTGGGGCGGGGCGGGGCGGGGCCACCGGGTTCGGGCACCCTGGGGGCCCGGCATGTGGGCTGCCAGGAAGGGGGCGGAGCTGCCGGCTAGTAGAAGGGGAGAGGCAGTAGCCGGTGTGGACGTGTTCCTCAAAATCCGGCACCTCAAGACCATCATCTTCATGGAAGGCGAAGAGTCCAGCACCATGTTCCTGCTGAAGCACATCGTCGAGGGCATCCTTAAGCAGCTGCCAGACGAGCAGCGGCTGTACAAGCACCACCAGTTTCTGGACGATGGCAAGATATTGGGTGAGTGTGGCCTCACCAGCCAGACCCAGCTGCGGGTGGGGCTAGCCTTACAGGCAGGTGAAGCATTTGAGACCCTGCCCATCAAGCCCTTCTCCAGCCCACAGGAGCTGCCGGATGTGATGAAGCCGCAGGACCCAGGAAGCAGCGCTAATGAACAAGCTGTGCAGTGAGAGTTCCCCCTCAGGGCCTCCCCCCAGTCCCCCCACTCCATAAAAGAGATTGGGTGCCAAAAAAAAAGAAAAAAAGAAAGAGAAGAAAAATCAACCCAGATTTTGGTATTCAGTTCATCCATATTCTGGTATTTTCCTTCAGGAATTTGCTATGTGTAGCAGGCATCAGGGGATCACACTTTCAAGAAGTAGACTTCCTTGGTGGCACAGTGGTTAAGAATCAGCCTGCCAATAGAGGGGACATGGGTTCGATCCTTGGTCTGGGAAGATCCCACGTGCTGCGGAGCAACTAAGCCCATGCGCCACAATTACTGAAACCCTTGTGCTTAGAGCCTGTGCTCCGCAACGAGAAGCCCACGCACTGCAACAAAGAGTAGCTCCCGCTCGGGGCAGCTAGAGAAAGCCCGTGAGCAGCAACGAAGACCCAATGCAGCCAAAAATAAATAATATTTTTTAAAAAAGAGAAAAAGTAGCCTGTAGCTTTTCCTTGATAACCTTACATAAAAAAGTAGATAAACTTACACAACCGATTGTTGTTTGGAAATGGCATCGGAGCAAGGGTTTTAAGATACCCATCTAGACTAATCCAGTCCATATTGTCACTTTAGAGGTCATACCGCCTACTGTCACGAGACCACAACCAGTGTGAATTACAGACATTTGGGAGATTCTGTAGACTCCCTTTTCCCATCTGCAAACAGGTGCAGGCAAAAAACCCAATTCAAAGAAGTAAATATTGACGAAGTTTTTATCTAGGTTATACGCAGGGCTTAGTTTCAGCCAGCACTTACAGTTTGTTAAAATATTATAATATTTAAGTGCCAATTGGTAGTTAGCCGTGGCTATGAGCCCCTTAGGTAATCCTCAGGTTATCCCAGTCATCCCAGCCTCTCTCCCTTGAAGCCCCAGAATCAGCCAGCTACCAGAAAGTTAACTCTGGCGGAGTAGAGAACCAGCCTTCAGTCAGGAGTCCATGGCGATTGCTAAGTGTCCTCACCATGTTGTGTGCTAAATATTTTTCGTTTTACCCCCTACCTTACATTTCCCACGTTACCAAGTTGTTCACAGTCCCTTTTCAGTTAAGTTCCTCTAGGCATCCACTAGCACGAGACAAAATCAATGCAAATCTCTTTAAAAACAGCAGGGACAAATTACAAAGAAAACCAGGAAGCCTAAAATGGAAGCCAATCTTAATACTACATCCCAGGCTCTCTGAATGCGGAAAGACTGTGCAAACTATTCTAAGGAAGGGCTCTAGGCACAATCGAGACAAGACTGAGTATTGAAGAACGGCACAGTATAGTCTAGTGGAAGTGACTAGGATATTTATTCACCCATTGGCAGTGGGGGCTCTGGTTGGGAAAACCTGTAGGGCAAGAACAAAGAAAATAGAAAAACAAGACAAGGGAGCTTTGGGAAAAAAAAAAAAAACAACTTTGATTTTATACTTGTGCTCAATCCAACTTGTGTGCTCAGAAAAACTCATCCATTTTGATTTTAGCTTTCCTCAATTATTGATGCTATACTTCCATACACTGAAAATCAGGTGCTGCTCGTGTCCCACCTGCATCCGCCTACTCCTCTTAGTAGTTCAGTGCACCCTGGCCCAACTTTCAACAGCCGGCCTCTGCCTTTCTTTCCCTCAGGGTTTTCACTGTCTTCCGGAGCCCCCTCTGCCAGTTGGTGTATAAATGTCCCAGTTCCTTTGATATTCAGGTAGGTCAAGTTCCTTTGACCCTGATGTATCCTACACTAGCTTACAGAATTTCCCCAGCAGACTCAAGCTCCAGTCATCCATAACGGTAGCTGGCTCAGTGAGACACATGTCACTGGTTCCTTTTTCTTCCCCTGTCTCACTTAGAAGATCCCCAACCTGTGTTCCCTTCACCTCCTAAATAATCTTGAAACCTTCCCAATTTACACTCAAATTAGTTCCCAAATTACTCTCAAATCCTTGTCTCAGGACCTGTTTTTTAGGAGAACCCAAAATAAAACATGGTAAGTGCTCAAGAACATTCATTCATTCATCGAACCCTTTTGAGTATTTCTTTTTTTTAATAAAATAATTTACAACTTAATAATCATTTCAGGTATAGAAAGCAGTATTAGGAAAACATAACTGATGATTATTTTCACAATTATATGCTTTTTATTCTTAAATTCATGTCTGTTCAATTAAGTGGCAACAAACTAAAATATGAAATACTAACACTCTTTAAGCCTACTACAAGATTTTTACAAAAGTTGTCACATGAAATATTTGTAAAGAAAATAGGGAATAAAGAATCTTTATTCTTGCTTAAGAAGCTACTCATAATTGAATACATAAACTGAAATAAATGTTTACTGAGATATTTTTGTATATTCTTGACTGTTGAAACTTCAGGAGTATTTATATAATACCTGCAAAAATTTCAAAGTGCTTAAAATGGTTTTCACTACAGTGATAAAGGCACTCTTTAATTTAGAATATCTATAATTGGCTATTGAGACATAATCTTTAATTTATCATGTTTGATAATGTCAGAAAATAAACAGTTTAAACTATGCAACATAAAAACTTTAGTTGAACAAGATCCTAGCATGAGTTCCAACATAGTCTTTGAAATGATCCAAGTTTGTGAAGTTTTACAAAAGGTCAACCTCGGGGGCTTCCCTGGTGGCGCAGTGGTTGAGAGTCTGCCTGCTGGTGCGGGGGACATGGATTCGAGCCCTGGTCTGGGAAGATCCCACATGCCATGGAGCGGCTGGGCCCGTGAGCCACAACTACTGAGCCTGCGCGTCTGGAGACTGTGCTCCGCAACAAGAGAGGCCGCGAGAGTGAGAGGCCCGCGCACCGCGATGAAGAGTGGCCCCCGCTTGCCACAACTAGAGAAAGCCCTCGCACAGAAACGAAGACCCAACACAGCCAAAAATAAATAAATTAATTTAAAAAAAAAAAAAAAGTCAACCTCAAAACACTTTACTCACATGTCTTAAAACCACAGATATTTAGTATCATTCACTATGATATATAATATTAAACACTTTAATTCTTTGATGTTGTAAAAATGTTTTTATCAGGAAAAAAAAAAAAAGAAAGAAAACTGTTCTGCATACCCTGTCAAAGGTGCCTGATTTTGTAACCCAACTTTTTTCTGGAAGTTCATATAAGCAACATATACACAAGAATTACAGCTAAATGGCACTAGGTAATTTTGACCTCATACTTTTTTTAATATGTCTTTTCCAAGTTATCCACAATAAGCATATATAAATTATAATACTAATCATTAGATATTAATTTCTTAAAAATAGGCCCTCTCTTTTCTTCAGTTTCAGTGATACAGGAAATTCTGAGGTTGTTTCAGCAGGAAGACCACAAAGAAGAAAGCAAGTATGGAAGCAAAAATTTTTGTGATTATCTACATAAAATAACTATGCCAGGTAAGTAACTAATGCCAATCTGTGTTTTCTAGAACCCAAAACCTTCTCAAATTATGGTACAGATATGTGTTTATTTTGATTAGTTGTATATCTAACTTTAATAGTAGATACTGTTTAAAAGAAAATACTTAGAAATGTATAGATCTACATACAAATATTGGTTCTGTAGCTTACTATTTGTGTGATATTTGCAAAGTTAATTAATTTTTCTAAGCCTTAGTTTTTTGCTCTATGGAGGCATAATAGATACCTTTAAATGTTGTAATAGGGATTAAATGAGGAATTTTTAAACAAGTGACAGAAATGGAAATAAAGATATAGTAAAGTAGATAATGCCTGGGACATAGTAGCATTGAGTAAATTGTAGATATAATTATGAAGTTGCAGTTTGTATTCTTTTTTGGGTGATAATTTAGAGGTCTTCCCAAATGTTTTAAGCCCCATAAATATTTATGTAAATAGTTCTAGAATAATGTTAAGGCTATTCCTGTAGATATAAAAATATTACCCCGAAGAACTAGCAAAATACAAACCCAGCATTCTCCTGCACTTAGATTTCTTTCGTTTTTCTCCTTAAAAATTCATTTGGGGGAATTCCTTGGTGGTCCAGTGGTTAGGAATCCACACTTTCACTGCTCAGGGCACGGGTTCAATTCCTGGTCGGGGAACTAAGATTCAGTAAGCCGTGTGTCACGGCAAAAAAAAAAAATGCATTTGGATGCAAGCTAATGCTGTGTTTATGGTGCAGTCAAGTTGTATGTTCCTCTACTACTATGCATTCCATATTTTACATTTTAAAATGAGAACAATTAATAATATGAAACTGGGAATTTGAAGAAACTGGTTTATTAAAGGATTTTCAAGTATTTCTACCTTTCGGAATTTACTGAAGTTTTTTTGTGTCAATTTTTTTTTAATGTGGTCAATTTTCATGAGTATTTCACGGACTGTTGAAAAAAATACATGTGCTCTATTTTCAGGATATGGTTTGATACATACCAAACACATAAATAACTATGTTATTTAGACCTTCCATATCCTTTCATATTTTTTGTCCACTCAAAACTATTATGAACTAACAGTTGATTTGAAGTCTTCTACAACAACATGCTTCTATTTCTGTTTTTATCATCTATAATTTTTGCTCTATGATTGCTGTTGCTATGTTATTTGATACGTATATATTTATAAATGATATATTTTTTGCATTCTTCAAAACTACAAAGTACTGCATTTGGGGCTGAGTCACACTTTTCTGATATTATGATCATAAGTCCTCATTTTTTTATTGATAAAATGTGCCCTTTTTTGGTAGATTTTGCCCATCCTTCTATTTTAAGCATCCTGAATCACTTTGTTTGGTGTGTTCCTTATATATGACATATTGATAGAATTTGCTTTTGTTTTATTATCCAGTCTAATCTAAAATTCTTATTTTAATATGTAGGTTAAACCCATTTATATTTACTGAGATGGCATATGTTTGCTCTTGGTTCTGTTTCATATTTTCTGTTTTTATATATTTTAAAGACTTTATGTAGTCTGTTTCCTTTGGTTTGCTTTCTGTCTATAGCTCTGAGTTTTTGGAAGGTTTGTAGCTCTGTTCTGGTGATTACCCTTATTAATGCATTTAGGCAGTGCATAATAGTCCTCTGCTATGAGAAATAATAAAAATAGTGTTTTCTCTTTCTTCTGCATCCCTTTCTCTCCTCTACCACTCAACTTAGATCAATAATATATGTTTCTTACTGTTATTTGTACTATTAAAAATGTGTATGTCTGTTGCTTGATTAGTCAACTTTTAATGATGTCATTTAAATCAGAGTTACTATAGATGAGACAATCAGCACATCTATTCTAACTCCTAGCTTCACTCTAATTTTTGTAGTTTGTAACATATCTATATTGTCCATAGTCACTTCACATGAGCCCATCACGTTCAGCAAGTGTATTCTTTTTTTTTTTTAATTAATTAATTTATTTTTATTTTTGGCAGTGTTGGGTCTTCGTTTCTGTGTGAGGGCTTTCTCTAGTTGCGGCAAGCGGGGGCCACTCTTCATCGCGGCGCGTGGGCCTCTCACTATCGTGGCCTCTCGTTGCGGAGCACAGTCTCCAGACGCGCAGGCTCAGTAGTTGTGGCTCACGGGCCTAGTTGCTCCGCGGCATGTGGGATCTTCCCAGACCAGGGCTCGAACCCGTGTCCCCTGCATTGGCAGGCAGGTTCTCAACCACTGCGCCACCAGGGAAGCCCAACAAGTGTATTCTTAACAGTGCTTTCTGAGATCTGTTTTTCTCTGGGTCTTTAGTTTACTAATCTCTTGCTTTTTTCCTTCCCTTTCTTCTTTCAGCTGTTGCTCATCTCTGCTGCTTTATTTATTTCAGTCTGTGGATCATATTTGTCTCCTACTTTCACAGAAGATGGAATCTATGGGGGAGTGGGTGTGCTTTTTTTACTCTCCTTGAAAATATTATATAGTTTCAGGAATTGAAGAAGAAAGAGGTTTACTTATACAGATTTGTTCATACTTGAAGTCCCTGGGTTGGTGTTTTTTTGTTGTTTTTGTTTTGTTTGCTGAACATGTGACCCTTACCCATCCAAGTTTAGGATTAAGCCTTGAAGAAACACAAAAGGAATGACTCTAATCATAGGAATTGTAGGTGTTTTAACAAAACAATGAAGGAATCATTGGTGGGGTAACCTTTTAGAGCACCTCTCAAGGTGCAGAAGTAGATGGCTCACTATCCTGACTATATAATTATCTGGGCCAATTGAACCATTCCTCATTTGGTAATAACCATTTTCCTTTCAGTTCAGTTTCACAAGTCTAATTTCACAGAATTACAGATCATCAGCAATAAGAGTGATGCTAAAGTTTATGTTCCCAAAGAAATTTCAGCTGTCGATATTTTTTTCTTGGAAAAGAAATGTCTTTTGCTTATTCTTAATTACTCAAAGGCTTTTAGAAATTCGAACATAATGATAACTCTCAAAGCAAAGATGACAGGAACATTTCCATTTGGATTACTTCGGGAAGGTTAATAAGACTGGAAAGAATTGTTTGTCTATAAAGTTAAGGAACTGAGAAGAAGACAACCTATTGGTTAGGTCACTGTTACTCACTGCTTAATTCTTCCACCTTCCTGAAATATTTGCCCAACTCCTATGAAATTTTAACACGTGTCTGATGGCAATTCACTTGTAAGAAAATTCAAGCCACTGTCTACTACAGGCCAGAGAGTCTGACTTTCAGCATAGTTTTAGTGATTACCTTTGCCAAATGCTGTGGAATACTCCAAAAGGAAAGGCTTTGCATGTCTTGATATTCCACTGAGCATCATGAGAACCTGAGGGGTAAGGAAGAGAGTAGTTTGGTGCAGTAGAACAAAAATAAGCTTTTGGAGCCGGCAGCCCACATACTCAGATCTTAGCTCCACCACTTACTGCCCATCTATAAGACTAAAAAACTATACCTACCTAATACAACTGGTATGAAAACTGCCTAAGGTCATGTACATAAAGCACACAGGACATAGTAAGTAACTGATAAAAGTCAGTGGCTTTTCCTTGTGCTTCCCAGCTCCTTCCTCTAATTATTCCTTTTTTTGCCTTGGACTTAAAGTAGGGAACTTTTTGTTGGGAGCAGATAATTCTTTGCCTAGTAGAGTATATGTAGTCCTCCTCTAGTGATCTGGAATGGAATGGAATTTTTGCTCCTGAATATTATTTGGCCCACTAGTGACCTGCCCAATTACGGCATTTCTCACATTGTTTTATAGTTGCTTTTTGCACATATCTTTTCCCACTGGATTTCAAAATATTCAAAAGCTACATTTTCTTCAAATCTAAATATATACCTTATTAGTTATCTATTGCTGCACAAAAATATTGCTCCAAAATTTAGCAGCCTAAAACAGCAAACACTTATTTTCTCAGTGTTTCTCCAGAAGTAGCTTAGCTGGGTGAGTCTGGCTCGGGTTCTCTCATAAGATTGCAGTCAAGCTGTTTGCTAGAGCTACAGTCATCATTTTTTATATTTTTGGCTTTGTTCAATATCATGTTAAATAGATTCTCTTTCTTTCTTTTTCTTTTTGAGTTTAGATTCTGTATGAGACAGAAATTCCAGCATCAATTTACTTTTTAAAAAAACCCTCAAATTACCCCTAAAGACAGTCTATATCCTCTTCAAAGAATTTAATACAGTTAAAGGCCTGGATAAAGGCTGGTGACAATTGTTGGCTTGGCATCAGGGGACAGGCTGTATGAAAAATGATGTACCTTTAAACACAAGAATTATATTCAACTCAGCTACACACACACACACACACACACACACACACACACACACACACACAGAATTCAGGGGCTTAGGACGCTGAGGGAACAGATTCCCATTTCATACTGACCCTCGATCAATGAAATGGCAAGTGCTAATTGAAAAGGGTGTGTGTGTTTGCCAAGTTGAATTCATAGAAGTTAAATACATTTATGTTCAATATTGAATGTTGAAATGTAAAGAAGTTTTCTGATTCATCTGTAAGCACCGAATTATTAGTTTTCTAGGATTTGATCTCTTATTTTATGTGTTTTCTTTCCAGTATTTTAGAGCTTTGCTCTGCTTCCTCTTCAATTGTTCTAGTATTAAAGTACTTGGAAATCAAAGTGCTTTCCCCAGAATATGATGAACTACTGGTATGTTTTATTCCAATCTTATAGATAATAATTTAGCCCAAAATTATATGCTTGATTATTTTACATTTATTTTGATTGAAATCATTAATTTAAATTAAAATTAAATTAATTTGTAAATTAATTTAATTAAATTTATACAGTATGAAAGACAATAGTATATCACAATCACAAGTATAAAATCCAAATAGACACACAAAGGCTTTTGAACCAAGCCTCTCCCTTGGTATTGGTTTGTTATGCTCATTGCTCTAGTAGTTGGCTGCTCCTCCTTGGCAGATAATCAATGGCACCTGTCAAAAGTTTAAGAAACATTATATTTTTAAAAGCATTGTAGAAAAACAAATTTGAGAAAAATTTTCTTGATTTCTTCCCCCAAAACTGGAATACTGTTTCTTTATAGCAGAAACCCTTGTCCTTGTTCACAGGAGGTCAACATTCCACTGCAGCTGAGTGGACAAACCCAGTCTATCCCATCAGCTGAATAGAAATCTAGAGGTCATAAAATCCTGAATGTCTTCCTTTTATTATCATTGTTAAAAACTCTAGAGCTTGCATTCTCCATGGAAAACAAGTTCTTCCCAAGTTGTTGTGTTATCTCTA
The DNA here is from genome assembly GCF_965194825.1 of Balaenoptera physalus. Taxonomy (NCBI): domain Eukaryota; kingdom Metazoa; phylum Chordata; class Mammalia; order Artiodactyla; family Balaenopteridae; genus Balaenoptera; species Balaenoptera physalus. Next base: position 39,320,713 of record NC_138898.1, read on the forward strand.
TTTGCTGAGTGCTGTCTTTACCACTAGCTGTGTTTAATAATTGGTTCTGATATGTAGGTATGGACACAAACACATCTTGGTTAAGGGTAAAGGAGTTTTAAATAAATTGGCTTCTCTGATCAGAAAGAATATTGCTAAAATGTAAGTGCCATGACTGCAGTGGTCTCCATCTATTTTGCTCACTGAAGCTTTCCTAGAAAAATGCCTGGTGCATAGTACATGCTCAACAAATATTTGTTGAACGATTTTATGGTTGAAACCATCTTTTAGGTTCCATCAACTTTTGTCACATGTTTTATTTTATTTTGATACCTCTATATTAGTTTCCTAGGGCTGCCATACCAAATTACCACAAACTTAGTGGCTTGAAACAAGAGAATTGTGTTCTCTCACAGCTCTGGAGGCCAGAAGTCTGAAATCAAGCTGTTGACAGGGTCACACTCCCTCCAGAGGATCTAGAGGGGAATCCCTTTCTTGCCTCTTTCAGTTTCTGGTGGCTCCAAGTCTTCCTTGGTTTGTGGCTGCATAACTCCAATCTCTTCCTCCAACTTCACATGGCCTTCCCCTCTGCTGCTTCTTCTCCTTCCTCTAGGGACATTTGTCATCGGATTTAGGGTCTACCCTATTAATCCAGGATGATCTCATCTTGCGATCCTTCATTTAATTACTACAAAGACCCCTTTTCAAAATAAGGTCACATTTACAGGTGCCCAGGGGTTAGAATGTGGACATATGTTTTTGGTGGGCCAACTCAAACCACTGCAACCTCTGATTATCAATTTTAAAATTCTGTTCATTCAATACACATTTTGTTAAGTGTCTAATATGTGTCAGACACCACATGAAGTGAGGATGCAAACATCAGTATGATATAGCCACTGGCCTTCTCCAGCCAGATAATAACTTTTCAAAGATTTTTATTCTAAATCCCTCAGATTTAGAATAAAATAAAATTGAAATTTTATTTAAAATAGAACACAATTTAAACTCACATAAAAGAATGTCTTATCTACTCTGAAATCCTCTCATGTTAATTTTTCCATGAGTTCTAATGAGCACGCTTCATTGCTGTTAATTTTTCAATTGCCATACCATTCATCATGTCAGATGTTATTAGTTCAGGGTAATCCCTTTCAAAAAATTCCATGATGTGAGACACTTTTAATTAGTTTCAACATATTTTGTTTCACCACAAATCAGAATTTGTGCAGGAGCATTAAATTCAGTGAGAGCCCATTTACCTCTGTGCTTTTGTGTCATTAAAATATCATCAATATTTCTCTGGCTGAAGTTAACTGTATTTTGTCTTCAGCTGGTTTCTTTGGAAAGCAGAGCCTGCAAAAATGTAGATAGTATATTTGTAAAATAATCTCAGGGAACAGGAATGTAGGATAGGGAGAGGACATCAGGGCAGGAAAGAGAAACAAAACAGGAATACGTTGTAAAGTAAGACACCCCTATGTGGCAACCAACTGATGTTTGACCCCGTAAGACTTTTGAAGAGTCTTATAAAACATATCACAGGGACAAAATAGGGAAGCACTTACCCATCCATTGGCTTCCATTCCTCATTTGTTAAGAGTCCACACCCCTTCTCATTTGGGTACACGGGTGTAATTGCTGAGTTGTTCCCAAAGGTATTTGCATAAAAGGGGAGTAGCTGGTCTGAATGAGATACATTCCCCCCAAAGCTGGGCAAGGCATGTCCTGAACTGGTCACTGCAGCAATAGGTGGAATAAGACGTAGAGCCCAAAGGATTTGCTGATGAGCAAAAGAGGTGTCCAGCATTCTTTTATTTCCCCACTGCCAACCGGGTCATCCTCAGCTTATGAGACTGTAACCTTGGGAGCAGTATGATGTTACATCATTGGACTTTGACATCAAGAAACCAGGCCTCTGGTCTTGGAGAAGTCACTGTCTACATGCATTAATCTCCTAATTTGCATAAGAGGATAACCACAGCCACACTTACCTCATGGGTTTACTATGAAGATGAGATAAGATAATATATAGAAAGTGTTTAGCCCAGTACATGTACGTTCTGACACTAACTTTCTGATACCAGCTGGGTGTCCAATAATTCAATTCAATTCTGACACAAATTACCTGGAGTTAGCACAGACCTCACAGGTTAATGGCTCAGTCCCATGAGACTGCCCCTCTCCCACTTCAGATGCCAGCTGCAAGTCCCAGGGGTCCCCATGCCCACACTTATGCTGGCAAGCTACAAATTCAGGGCTTCATATATCTGCTCAAGTTTGATAATTCACTAAAACAACTCACAGAACTCAGCAAAACACTATACTTACAATTATTTTATTAGAAAGTATACAAATGAATAGCTAGATGAAGAGACACATAGGATGCAAGGTCTGGCAGGGTCCTGAGCACAGGAGCTTCTATTCCCATGGAGTGGGTCCACCACACTGCCAGCACGTCATGTTCACAAAGTACAAAGCTCCCCAAGCCTCGTTGCTGATTTTTTTAATTGAGGTTTTATTGCGTAGGCATGCTTGATTAAATAATTAGCCACATGATTAAGCTCCATCTTCAGCTGATCTCCCCTCCTCAGTGGTTGGGAGATGGGGCTGAAAGTCAACCTTCCAATCAGGTGGTTGGTTTTTCTGGTCACAAGCCCCCATCTTGAAGTTATATAAGGACCCCATCTTAAGTCGTCTCATTAGCATAAACTCAAGTACAGTAGAAAGGGGCTCAAATGAATAGCAAAAGATACTCCTGAGGAAATTCCAATGGTTTTTGGATCCCTGTGCCAGGAACTAGGGACAAAAATCAAATGTATTTTTTTTAATTATACTAGAGCATGATACGTATGTAGCTTTCACTGAACATGGACGATAATTATTCTTAACTTGTGGAAGCTCTGCCAGATACCACCATCATCACCACCACCCCCATGACAACTTTGTTAACTTTTCAATTAAAAAGTAAATCTTAAATTCTATATACACAATTATATATACGTATAAATTTTATACACACACACAGAGTGAAAGAGTTGGAAATGGTTAAAGTACCAGCTCAATTTTATTTCCTTTGACAAAATACGGGAAGCATATGTTTAAAACAAAAATACAAGCAATAATTCCTAAAAGACCACCTAAATGAAGGCATTAGATGGAGTAAGGTGGTATTACCTAGAGTATAATCAACACCTGTTTTCAAGGTTAAAATAGACAGGGAGGGACTTCCCTGGTGGTCCAGTGGGTAAGACTCTGTGCTCCCAATGCAGGGGGCCTGGGTTCGTTCCCTGATTGGGGAACTAGATCCCCCATTCATGCCACAACTAAGAAGCCCACATGCCGCAACGAAGATCCCGAGTGCCGCAACTAAGACCCAGTGCAGCCAAAATAAATAAATAAATAAATATTTTTAAAAAATTCTAGATAAGGAGAAGTGAGATTAACATAAAACTGAAGAGTATGAAAAATAAGTATGTGCTAAAGAGAGCAAGCAAAGTAATATTGCAAAGCAGTTCTTGAGCAAATTAATAAATGTATTCTACAAACAATAGATGCCAGAGACAATTTATAACAATTAAGGAAGTGTTTATAGTGTTTACTTAAACCTTCCGGAGGACGAGGAGAGGACATTGAAAGAGGTAGAAGGGCAGGAGCAAAAATGTGGAAACAAGAAAGACAAAATGTAGTCCTAATTATTGTCTGGATAACTAGTCACCCTTGCTAATGGTTTAGGTTTCAAATGAGCAACACAAATCTAACAATAGCAATGTCAGGTTTATGAAGGGTCTCATGATTATCCATGGCCTTTTCACTATGAGGAGCCTGTGAGGATCTGTTGGGGAGTTTATTGTATCAAAGGAGGGAAAGATATTGAGGTCAGTTGTAAAAATGGAATGTATGAAAACAATGAATTCAGGGAAATGTATTCAGGTCACCAAGATTTTGTGAAGAAACAAATAGCACAAGGAGGAGAAGAGTGTGATTTATTTACATTCTTGAAATCATGTCAGTCATTTGAGCAAAGAACACAGGTGGAATGTGACCCAGTGGGGCAGGGAATCCCACAGAGCCTGAACACATACTCACTTGGGGTTGCCTTGGTGAGGACCTGCCTTCTCCCAACTGCTAATGAGAACAACACAAACCCAAATGAAGTAAATAGTAATTAGAGGTGGAGCTAGCAGTGGCCTCTAGGTCCACCCTGGGATTTAGGTTACAAAGGATGAAGTCGAGAGGGAAACACTCTTAAGTTATTTATAAAGGGGTTAAATTGAACCTATTTGTGTGAGAGCTTCTGGGCACAAGTGATATTTCTTTCCCTGGCCTTGGTCATTGTCAGTCTATAATAAATCAAGTAACGACATATCCACATGGTCTTGACTATTTTCCAACTGGCATTGCTACATGGAAGGGACCGTAAGCTGAAAAATGACGGGCTTACTCTTCTCTCCTGAGAAGGCTGGCTTAGGATATGTGATATTATGATTTATAATAAGAAATGTGCATTTGGTCTTCTTTTCCCTTTCCTGGCACAGAGCTCCTAAAAGGCTTGGAATTTCTTAAGTGTGGAGAGCCATAGGGTGTCTTTGTTTATGCTAATGAGGTGAATTTCAGAAAGCCCTTAGGTCACTTAAGAATGGGGGCTCCTTGCCTGTAAGAGGGTCAGAACTTTCATTTCCCCCCACCTCCACCCTCCACCCACCACTCCCGACCTTGTGGGAGGGGAAAGGGGATGGAAATTTAGTTTAATTGCCTATGGCCATGATTTAATCTACCATGCATATGTAATGAAGCCTGCATTAAAAAAGAAAAGAAAAAAAAAAAAAGGAAGGAAGGAGGTTCGGAGGGAGAGCTTCTAGGTTGGTGAACAAGTAGAGATTTGGGGAGAATGGCATGCTCAGAGAACATGGACGCCTCGTGCCCCTCCCCACACACTTGCCCTATGAATCTCTTCATCTGGCTGTCGATTTGCATTTAAAATCATTTGTAATAAATCAGTAATCCAGTGAGTAAACTGTTTTCCTGAGTTCTGTGAGCCACTCTAGCAAATTAATCAAACCCAAGGATTGGGTTGTGGGATGCTCTAATTTACAGCCAGTTGGTCAGAAGCATGGGCGACAGCCTGGACTATTATTGGTATCTTCAGTGGAGGTTAGTCCTGGGGACTGAGCCTTTAACCTGTGCAATCTGACGCTGTCTCCAAGTACACAGTACCAGAATTGAGTTGAATTATAGGACACCCAGCTTGGTGGCGTGGGGGAAGAACTTACATGTTGGAACTGGGTGAAGAATTGTAGGCTCACAGTAACTGGAGCAACATGTGCCCCTTGCTCTCACTCAAGAAGATATAGCCTGCCCACAGAGGGTCCTAGGAAGAGCACAAAAGTCAATAGTAATGGCTATTATTTCATTTGAGCTTCACAACCCCAAGAGAAGAATAGGCTTTATTATTCCTATTCTACAGATGAGAAAATTGAGCTCCAGAAAGATTAAACAATTTTAATAGTGATATCGCCTGTAGAAACTAAAGCACACAGGTGCTCTGCCTATAAGAATCAACGCTGGGGCTTCCCTGGTGGTGCAGTGGTTGAGAATCTGCCTGCCAATGCAGGGGACACGGGTTCGAGCCCTGGTCTGGGAAGATCCCACATGCCGCGGAGCAACTAGGCCCGTGAGCCACAACTACTGAGCCTGCGCGTCTGGAGCCTGTGCTCCGCAACAAGAGAGGCCGCGATAGCGAGAGGCCCGCGCACCGCGATGAAGAATGGCCCCCGCTTGCCGCCAGTAGAGAAAGCCCTCGCGCAGAAACGAAGACCCAACACAGCCAAAAATAAAAAAAAAAATAAAAAAAAAAATTATTAGGATTTTCTAGTTATCTTTAAAAAAAAAAAAAAGAATCAACGCTGTGAGCTTTCTATGAGTTAATATTTTTCTGTCTAGTCCATGAATAGTTTCCACGATATGCTTGCTGACTCTGTTTCTGTATTTAGTATGTTTAGAACTTGAACAATGAAGCCCAGACCATCTCTCAGGAAGCTCAATATACTTTTTGCTCCCTCTAGTCAATGTTTCATTTTGCTTTGTTTAATAAATAATTCATTTCTCATTTCTAACTTAATAAAACATAACTCTTCTTCCCAAACAATGGGAAGCCTGAATCAATCATTTTTATGGGCAGAGATTCTGTAAAGGGATACAGAGTATGAAATTGCTATGTGGGGAATTTTATAACATTCTGGGAATCTGAAAAAACAAAAACAAAAGCCAGTGCAAGGTGTATTGCCATAAATCATATAGTCTACTAATAATTTAAATGGAAGATTTTCATTGGAGTCTTATCTCTACAGCTTCTAATCATAAGTTGTTGGGTGGGACACTGGACCTTAGTTTCATCTTCAATAAAATGAGGATAATAATACTTATCCTGGGGCTTCCCTGGTGGCGCAGTGGTTAAGAATCCGCCTGCCAATGCAGGGGACATGGGTTTGAGCCCTGGTCCGGGAAGATCCCACATGCCGTGGGGCAACTAAGCACGTGCACCACAACTGATCCTGCACTCTAGAGCCTGCATGCCACAACTACTGAAGCCCACGTGCCTAGAGCCTGTGCTCCACAAGAGAAGCCACCACAATGAGAAGCCTGCGCACCACAACGAAGAGTAGCCCCAGCTTGTCACAACTAGAGAAAGCCTGCGTGCAGCAATGAAGACACCACACAGCCAAAAATAAAAATAAATAAAATTTAAAAAATAATAATATTTATCCTTTGGGATATTGATAAAATTATGCCAAATGTGACATCACAATCTCCACTGAGTTACCATTATCATAACCAGAGTCCCAGAGAAGAAAGGGAGAAAGTGGCAGCGTACTTATTTTAAGAAATAATGGCTGAGAAATTCCCAAATCTGGGGAGAAATTTGGACATCCAAGTTCATGAAGCACAAAGTTCCCCTCTAAAATTTCAACCCAAAAGATCTTTTCCAAGACATATTATGATAAAACTGTCCAAAATCAAAGACAAAGAGAGAATTTCAAAAGCAGCAAGAGAAAAAAAATCATCATGTACGAGAGAAACATTGTAAGTCTATCAGCAGATTTCTCAGCAGGCAACTTACAGGCCAGGAAACAGTAGGGTGATATATTCAAAATGCTAAAAGAAAAAAACTGCTAACCAAGAACACTTTCCCTGGCAAAGTTGTCCTTCAGAAATGGAGAAGTGGTAAAGACTTTCCCAAACAAACAAAAGCTGAGGAAGTTCATCACTACTAGACCTGCCTTCAAGAAATGCTGAAAGGAACTTTTCAAGCTGAAATAAAGGGATGCTAATTTGTAACATGAAAACATATGAACATATAAAACACACGTATAAAGATAAGTATATAGTCAAATCCAGAAAACTCTAATACTGTATTATGGTTGTGTGCTATGGACTTAACTCTAGTATAAAGCCTAAAGGACAAAAGTATTAAGTGTAGCTACAAAATTTGTCAATGAATACACAATACAAAAAGAGGTAAATTGTGACATCCAAAACAAAATGTGTGTGTGGAAGGAGTGGTAAATAAAAGGGTAGAATTTTTGTATGCAATTGAAGTTAAGGTGTTATTAGAGTAAAAGAGGCTGTTAAATCTATAAGATGCTTTTTATAAGTCTTATTGTGACCACAAAGCAAAAACCTACATACAGTAGATACACAAAAGATAAAGAGAAGGGAATCAAAAAATACCACTGTGGAAAATCATCAGTTCACAAAGGAAGACATCAAAGGAAGAAAGGAACAAGAAAACTACAAAAGAGCCAGAAAACAATTCAGAAAAATCACATTATAAGTCCTTACCTATTAATTATTTTAAATGTAAAAGGATTAAATTCTCCAATCAGAAGGCATAGAGTGGCTGAATGGATTAAAAAACCAATGCCCAAATATATGCTGCTTACAAGAGACTCTCTTCAGCTTTAAGGACACACATAAGTTCAAGGTGGAGGGATTGAAAGATATTTTCCAAGCAAATGGAAATCAAAAGGGAACAGAGGTAGCTATACTCATATCAAACAAAATAGACTCAAAAACAGTAACAAGAAACAAAGAAGGTTGTTATATGATGATAAAAGGGTCATTTCATCAAGAGGATACAACAATTGTAAGTAGGCTGGGTTGGCCAAAAAGTTCGTTCAGGTTTTTCGTAAGATGTTACAGAAAAACCCGAATGAACTTTTTGGCCAACCCAATATATGCACCCAACATCAGAGGACCTAAATATATTACACAAATAGTAACAGATCTGAAGGGAGAAATAGACAACAACCCATAATATTAGAGGACTTCAATAGCCCACTTTCAACAATGGATAGATTATTCAGACAGAAAATCAGTAAGGAAACATTGGACTTGAACTGTGCTTTAGACCATATGAACCTAACAGACATACACAGAACATTTCATCCAATAGCAGCAGAATACACATTCATCTCAAGTACACATGGGACATTCTCCAGGGCAGATCATGTCACAAAACAAGTCTTAGAAAATTTAAGAAGAGTGAAATCATACCAAGGATCTCTTCTGATCAAAATGGTGTAACACTAGAAATAATAACAGGAGAGCAACTGAAAAATTCACAAATATGTGGAAATTATACAACACACTCCTAAACAAACAAAGGTCAAAGAAGAAATCAAAGAGAAATAAAAAATATCTTGAAACAAATGAAAATGGAAACACAACATACCCAAACTTATGGGATGCAGTAAATGTAGCTCTAAGAGAGAAGTCTATGAATAATCACCTGGAAAATAATGAAATCTGACCCCTATCTTACACCACTCACTCCAGCTGCAAATGGATTAAAGACTTAAATTTAAAACCTGAAACTGTAAAACTATTAGAAGAAAACATATGGGAAAAACTTCTTGACATTGGTTTTGCAATGATATTTTAGATATGACACCAAAAGCACAAGCAATAAAAATAGAAGTAAACAAGTGTGACTACATCAAACTAACAGCTGCTTTACAGCAAAAGAAAGAACCAACAACATAAAAAGGCAATCTAAGGAATATTTGCAAATTATCTATCTGATAAGGGGCTGATATTCAAAATATGTAAGGAACTCATACAACTCGATAGCAAAAAACATAAATAAATAAGTTAAATAATACAATTAATCCAGTTTAGAGGACCTGAATAGACATGTTTCATACAGACAGACTCTAGACTGGTGGTTGCCAGGGGCTGGGGAATGGGGAAAATGGGGAGATGTTAGACAAAGAGTACAAACTTCTAGTTTTAAGGTGAATAAATACTGGGGATCTAATGTACAGCATAGTGACTATAGTTAACAATAGTGTGTTATATATTTGAAAGTTGCTAAGGGACTAAATCTTAAATATTCTTATCCCCCCACAAACAAGATAAGTATATTAACTTATGGAGGTGTTAACTAACCTTACTGTGGTAATCATTTCACAATATATACATTTATGAAATCATCACCTTGTACATCTTAAACTTATACAATGTATATGTCAATTAAATCTCCATAAAATAGGTACTGCTATTTTGACCTTAGATTACCTCAGTCTGTAATTAATTTAGAAAGAATAAGGAACAGTGGTCTTGAGGTCCTATGCATTGACTCAAGGTAAAAAGATTATTTGGGGAAAACACTAAGACAACTTCGTGATAACCTAACTGTATATTCATATTACAAAAATAATCTGGTTGGTTTATAGGTTCAAAATCCAGCCACTTTTTTGCTATAGTGCATAAAGCTCTATACTTTGCTCGGTGTTATTTCTTGCTACCTCTGAAATCTATTGCAACCTTTTAATTATCTTCAGTGTTGTTGGTTTTGCCTAATTATTCTCTAGAGGCAAACCAAAAAATGCAGACATGAAAATAAAGCTTGGTATCTCAGTGAAAACAGGTTGGTGGTGGGCAGTGAAAATTCCTGAGAAGTAAGTAGGTGGTATTTCTGCATAGCCTATATGCAGAATAAAAATTTCTACAGCCATAAACTTTTCTGTATTGACACCTTTGATTATAAGAGTTCTAATAATAGCTTTGTAAAGTTTTACACAAAGAGCAATTAATAGATTTTTATATTTCAGTTTATGCGGATGCCTTAGTCCAGATTTTAAGAGAGCCCCCCCACCAAAGTTTCTAATTTGAATTCATTAAATACATTCTACATTTTCTATGAAAAGTCCATCAAATAGTACATTCAATCACCAGGATTTAAAAATTCAAGTTAGGGCTTCCCTGGTGGTGCAGCGGTTAAGAATCTGCCTACCAATGCAGGGGACACGGGTTTGAGCCCTGGTCTGGGAAGATCCCACATGCCGCAGAGCAACTAAGTCTGTGTGCCACAACTACTGAGCCTGTGCTCTAGAGCCCACGAGCCACAACTACTGAGCCCGTGTGCCACAACTACTGAAAACTGTGTGCCTAGAGTTTGTGCTCTGCAACAAGAGAAGCCACCACAATGAGAAGTCCGCACACCACAACGAAGAGTAGTCCCCACTCGCCACAACTAGAGAAAGACTGCGCACAGAAACGAAGACCCAATGCAGCCAAAAATAAATAAATAAATAAATAAAAGAACTAAAAACATTTAAAAAAAAAACAAAACCTCAAGCTTAAAAAAAAAACCAAAACCAAAAACCTCAAGCCAAAAGCCATTTTGTTAATAAGGGTTAATAAGGTCTTTTTGTTTATTTATTCTTTATTCTCTAATCACTTAATACTGAACCCACAACACAGATGCAATGCAAAGAAGGATGCTCAGATTTTTTTTATTATTAATCTCAGGATTGCTTCTATAATGGCAAAAGTGGAAAATAGAGTAAGTAAAAGTTTCTGTCCCCTGCTATTTCTAGAATTCTATTTTGTAGAAAGCATGTGTTTTAGTAAAATATGGGAAAGTGGTTGCTTTTTCTTCCTTGTGACAAATGAAATTGAATAAATACATACTTTTTTCCATAATACCTTTTGTGCTCAAAAGTTAAGCAGGCTTCTAGAGGGACAAAATGATACTGCTAAATAAAATGCAAATCTTGAAAGAGCATCTGTATTATATGTCTTACTTTAAAGCCGTCCAATGCTTGTCAGATCAATTCTGCAACCTCATTCATACACACTTAGGCATTTAGAGAATTTCCACTTTAAACATTCTCACACTTTTCAAAAATTTTCAGCACCTTAGCAGAAACTCAGAGGCTGCTGAGCGTGCTAAGGATGGACTTAATATAGACTGATGCTGATGCCCACATGATGTCCTGGGCCTCAGAGAATCTTTGAGAAGATAGTAGTTTATTAGAGCTACCAAACCAGGGGCAAGAGATATTCTTGCAGGCTTTAAAAGAACAGTCATTTCTTCCCCCTGATGTTACCATACTCAGATGTAAAAAAGAAAGATTCATCTTTGCCAGTTTAACCACCAGCCCTTAGTCATTAAAGATATGAAAGCATGAGCTCTGTCCAAGACAAAAACCGAAAAAGTAAGGAAATTCATTTTATTTCAGTCCCCAAACCATAAAACTCCTAGAAGAAAATATAGGAGGTAAGATCCTTGACAGTGGTCTTGGTAATGATTTTTTTGGATTTGACGCCAAAAGCAAAGATAACAACAAAGCAGAAATAAAATGGGACTACATCAAACTAAAAAGCTTCTGCACAAGCAGAGGAAATCATCAACAAAATGAAAAGGCAACTTACAGAATGGAAGAAAATACTTGCAAATCATATTCTAATAAGGAGTTGACATCCAAAATATATAAAGAACTCATACAACTCAATAGCAAAACAAAACAAAACAAAAAAATCTGATAAAAAAAATAGGCAGAGGATCTTTTTATGTATATATATATATATATATATATATATATATATATATATATATATATATATATATATATATGTATATACACTTGAAAGTTGCTGAGAGAATGAGAGTAGATCTTAAATGTTTGCTACAAAACTGAAACTGTAAGTGATGTGATGCAGGTGTTAGTAACACATTGATGGTAATCATTTTACAATATAAAAGTGTACAAACATTGTAAATCAACTATACTTCAATAAAAAAGTAAAGTTAAAAAAAGTGAAATTAAAATCAAACAAAATTAATCTATGGTCTTAGAAGTTTGGATGCTGGCACCTCTTGAGGTGGGGACCATAGGACAGGCTTCTGTAGTGCTTGCTGGTCATGTTCTATTTCTTGGTCTGGGCACTGGCTACAAAGCATGTAAGCTTTGTGATAAGTCATCTATCTGCTCACTTATGATTTGTGCAATTTTCTGTATGTACACTATATATTGATAAAATTTACATTACAAAAAACCCTGAGACTGTCCGAAAAGTGACTTACACTTCTGAAGTGCTTGATTATTTTATTCAGTAAAGTATTTGAGAAAAAGAAATGATTTGCTTTTGAATTTTTAATCTATCTTTGATCTGACACATCTTAGCTTAGATCCATTCTTTAAAAGATGATGCCAAAAGAAAAATCTTCAGAAATATGTTTAGAAAAAAAAGCAGCATATGTTTCTTAAAGGAGAGCTAGAGCTTCCCAATTTCTATCTTCTCTTCACTAACTTGTTATGTTCCTTGAGCAAAAGCCAGTTAAATAAGACCCAAGAGCCAAGAAAAACAGTCAAGGAGCAAAGAGGACCAGATGATTTGGGATGCAAAATCAAAAGACCTGAAAAGAGACCCTGAGATTTCTCAAAAGCTACAAGAACAATGGATCTGTCCTGAACCACCCACCGTTAACCACATTGATGTAGATGAATTTTAAAAGGAAGAAATAAAAGCTGTAAACTGCTTGGGGGGATGAATCATCATTGAAAATAATTAGCCCACATACAAGATGCCATTTCTAGGTGCTCACAAGGCTTTTTAATATTCCCCTCCTTCCATCTCTCCCTAAAACCCATCTCCCAATCCAAATAAGTCTCTTTTTTATTGCAAGGTCTCCTGGCTGGGGATCTGAACCTGGCGCCTGAGGAACCAGACAATTTTCATTCTAAATCCAGCTTGTTTGTGGGAAGAAATCTGTTAGATGAGCTTTTCCAGTGTACATCACTGTTGTTGTTCATTTGTTTCCCTTCAGCTTTCCCAATTAAGTTAGCTCTTTTTAAGTTTTTTTATAGCAATTTTCAATCTATAATCTTTTATTCATACTGTCCAAATAGAGAAAGCTCTGAAAACTAAAAGTTTCTTTTAAATTTAATGACAAAACCAGAACTCACATAAAACTGTTTATAATGTCTATTTATCTCTCTTACTGTGAATTTTTATGTTTCATTGAAGAGATTTAAATATGTTTGTTACAGGATGCTGCTTTAGACCTCCCTGGAGATGCAATACAGTATACCATATATGCTCCGCATTACCTTTCTACACTCAAAAAATTTTCAATTCCAAAGCATATCTGGGATTGTGGAGCTGTAAACAAGAATTCCTGTCCAAGAGTAGAAATGAATTTGTTCAGTTACTAGAGGGATTTAGGTTAAATTTAAACAATAGTCTTATGGCCAGAAGAGTTGTTAAAAATTGATATTTTCTCCCAAAAGACTATATTAAGTTGAGAGATCAGAACCAATATTTAACTTGGAATTCAAACTTAAATGTTAATTCTGGACTGACTACAGGACTCTGACCCTTACATTTCAGATATTTTTTCTACTGATAAGATAAGGAAGTGGATACAGGATGCAACTCAACACATTTGGAGGGAGTCACACGATTAGGAAGAAGGGAGAATAAAATATGATTATTATGGCAAACTTTTTTGTTTGTTTTTGTTTTGTTTTTTAATTTATTAATTAATTTATTTATTTTTGGCTGTGTTGGGTCTTCGTTTCTGTGTGAGGGCTTTCTGTAGTTGCGGCAAGCATGGGCCACTCTTCATCGCGGTGTGCGGGCCTCTCACTATCGCGGCCTCTTGTTGTGGAGCACAGGCTCCAGACGCGCAGGCTCAGTAGTTGTGGCTGACGGACCTAGTTGCTCTGCGGCACGTGGGATCTTCCCAGACCTGGGCTCGAACCCGTGTCCCCTGCATTGGCAGGCAGATTCTCAACCACTGTGCCACCAGGGAAGCCCTATGGCAAACTTTTGATGTGCCCATTTTAATGTGTCTGAAGCAGGGGATGAAAACTCAGTTCTGCAAATGCATTTAGTGGATTTCCCAATTGAGAGGGTTTTTTAGAGTGATGGTTTTGGTAGAGCCTACTTGCCTCCCACTTAAAAGGCTCCTCTGTGTGATAATAAAGAGATTATGAGACTTCCCAAACTGAGAAACCTCTGTGTTTCATTTGCTTGAATTTCCAAAACCGTGAACATCAAGCTTAGCTGCACAGGCCATGTTGCATAGAGGAGGTACGGTAATTCAACCAAACTTTATTTAAAAAAAATTTTTGTTTTTCAGTCAAACTTTAGATGGCTGGTTCTCTACTTGGGGCAGCTTTTAGAAAAAGGTTAATGCCTGCATCTCACCCCCAGAGATTCAGATTTGCCTGGAGGGCTCCTTGGATATCAGAATTTTTAAAGCTACTGGGTGATTTGACTACAAGCCAGAACTGGGAATCCTGCTTAAAAGAAGCCTCTTAACAAATTGGAAGACCTTTATATACCATCTCCCAAGATATTTTGGGGGTATGCCTTTATAATGACTTTGATAAAGCTATTTTAAGGGACACTGTATAGGTTAGTTATCACTGTGTAACAAAACCAGGGCTAAGGACTAGACAGGAGGTAAGAGGGTTTTTGAGGTGGTTATGCTAATTAAGGATTGAAAAGGAACACTGTGGACAGAACAAAAGAATAGAACGAGATTGACATATGCTCACCATTGGTTGAAATAATCCCCACATTTCATTGATAAGGAAAGTCTTGAATCCAGTCCAGTTGTCAATCTGGGCACATGGACCACTCAAAGTCACTGGTTTTTCATCAGCATCAGCTGGTTAGAGACATGATGAAACACAACATTCAGTTTTGGTATATTTTATTTTATTTTTAAATTTTAATTTATTTATTTTTGGCTGCGTTGGGTCTTTGTTGCTGCGCACAGGCTTTCTCTAGCTGCAGCGAGCAGGGGCTTCTCTTGTTGTGGAGCACGGGCCTAGGTGCGTGGGTTTCATTAGTTGTGGCACTTGGGCTCAGTAGTTGTGGCTCACGGGCTCTAGAGCACAGGCTCAGTAGTTGTGGTGCATGGGCTTAGTTGCTCCGTGGCATGTGGGATCATCCCAGACCAGGGCTCGAACCCACGTCCCCTGCATTGGCAGGCGGATTCTTAACCAGGGAAGTCCTGTTTTGGTATATTTTAAAACTAAAACTCTAAAAGAGTGTGGCTCAGGCTTTAATGTGCATACAAATCACTTCAGCATCTTGTTGAGACGCAGATTCTAATTCCCTAGGTCTGAGATGAGTTTGAGATACCGGCAGTGGCCAGGAGATTGGTTTTCAAGGCCAGAGTATTTCAAACTTCATTGTGCATTGGAATCATGTGGAGGGCTCGTTAAATGCAACCCCACCCTCAGATCCTGATTTTGTAAGTCTAGTGTGGACCTGAAATCCTGCACATTCCTCCCAGGTGATGCTGCTGATACAGGGCCACACTTTAAGTTTTAAAAATCAATTAAATAAAACAGACATGTTATTCTTTTGAATTTGTTGTTAACATCTGAATATTTTCAAATTGAAGTATCTATATAAGTATCTATAAGCATCTAGATATAATGTTGAATAAAAATCTCCTTGTGAGCTTTATGTGCTAAATTTCTATCACTCAGTTGAAATTTGTATTTATTATTGAAAGAATAAAATGCTATTATAATTAACCATTGTGATATTAATTTTATGTAAAATATTAATGATTAAAAACTTTCCAATAGTTAAATCATTAAAGAAAAAAATCAGCTTAATAGGAATATTAAGCAAGAATGCCTCTGCTAGATAATTTTAGGAAGAACACATTATCCTTCTTGAGCCAACAAATGTTTGTACAATTTTAAATAAGAATGGAAAGCAGAATAATAGAGACTATATATAAATCATATTTGTAGTCTTTGCATAATAATTAGGTTATTATCATTCATGGCATTAAACAAAATACCCTTCAAAAACTATATTTATTTTTATTTTGCTATTTAATTCCATTTAGGCTTCAAGTTTTTAAAGAAAACAACCTGCCATAGAACTTCATTGTAAGTTGACAATATTTGGCTTCAGTCTATTATTTATTTTAACACTAGGCCATTTGGCATTCAGCCAAATTGAGGGTTTGATACACTTCCAACATGAATCTTAGGAGCTGAATCAAGGGAGCTCCCAAGATCCTCAATCAGACACTGTCCAGAGGGCTTCTATTCCTGATGAACTGGCTCATCTCACATCTCCCCACCCAACTCCCCTTGCTGAGAATCTTGTGGAAAGTCAAAGCCAGTCCATTGATCTCCCTTCTTTCAAAGATAAGGTGAGGTTAGGGTTGCAAGATTATATTCAGGATGCCCAGTTAAATTTGAATTTCTGATAAATTATTTTTTAGTGGAAAGATGTCCAGTGCAATGTTAGAGACATTCTTGTATTGTTTTTTGCTATGTCTCACATCATTAGGTAAGGTCTCAGCTGCAAGAAACTTGTCCTAAGAGAATGTCTCTGAAACTCATTATTTCTTCCCTTTTAACATCAAATGGGAGCCATCTAGAGGTGAATAATAGTTTCCTTAAATTTATGTGGTAGGGCATAAAAATAATATGGGAAAGGCTCCATTTTCTAGTGGAAATGTTACTAGACGTTAAAACATTACTTTAAATCTGAGGAAACCTTAGTTCCAATCCCAGTCCTACCGTGGATGCGGTGTGAGATTCTGAGCTAATCATTTATCTTATTTCATAGCTCTATGATACAAATGCTTGTACAATACACCAATAAAAAATGACATCAGGAAAGAAAAAATGCTGCCAATTAAACTACGATGCAATGTGAAAACACCACTGATTATAAGACACATCTTTGTTTCAGAAATATTAAAATGTGGGGGAAAATGAGTATCTTAGAATTGATAAAATATGATATTTTGACTTGCCTCATTTATATAATAAGAATAATTATCATTTTTCCTACTGAATAAACGTAAAGATCAGACCGAGAAATTAATAATCAGCTCTTGTTTCTCAATCTAGTTTTGAACTGCGCAGCAGGGAACTTTAGCTTCCAAGATATTGATAGAAAGTTTTCCAATGACTGCTCCTTTCAAAGTAGCAGAAGAGGAGGTTTAAATTTGTTATAGTCTTTTTAGGACAAATACTGTATAAATCCACATATGAATTATCTAAAATAGTCAAAATCATAGAAACAGAAAGTACAAAGGTGAGCTGGTAGAGGGAGGGAGGTGGGGTAATTACTATTTACTGGGTGTAGAGTTTCAGTGTTACAAGATGAAAAGGTTTTAGAGATCTATTGCTCAGAAATGTGAATATCTTTAACACTACTTAATCACTTACAAATGGTTAAGATGGTAAATTTAATGTGTATGTTTTAGTGCAATGAAAAAATTCTTATAGTCTTTTTAAAAAGGTTCTTTCCTGTGTAGGTCAAAACTAAGTCAGTTTTTGATCCCCTAGGTGAAGAATTATCTTTATGATTATAACGCATCAGAATCCAATGTCATTTAAACAGAAAGTATCTGGATCCATGAGTCTGTATCACCTATGCACTCATCCATCCTTTGGTCCATTCATCCATCCATCCATCCATCCATCCATCCATCCATCCATCCATCCATCCACTCATCTAATAATCCACCTGACATTTATTGAATTTCTGTTCTATGCCAGGTACTGGGATAACCTATGAAGGAAACAGATATGGAAAATGTCCTTGTGTTCAAGGAAAGGCCCGAAAATGTACTGCAATGCCCTACTTATTAAGAGATACTCATACTTTTTGCATCTCAAAACTCTGGAAAATAGTTCATGTCTTCTTTCACATGGAATTCTCATCCTTTCTCCTAACTGCCTATTTAAAGCCCACCCATTTCTTCAGAGGCATCTCAAATCCTCCTATTCTATGAAGTCTTTCCTGGCTATTACAAATCTCGGTTTTCTCAGACTCCTAAGTTGATTAAAGTACCTAACTTGGCTGCTAATTGGGCATTGCATGAGTAAAATATATAGTGTGTTAGATAGTTATATGAGCTAAGAAGAAAAATCAAGTGGGAAGGGGGATATGAATATCTGGGGAGGAATTGGGCTGAAATATTAAATAAAATGGCCAGTGAAAGTCTTACACAAAAGCAGAATTCTGAGTAGTGACCTGAATGAAGTGAAGGGTGAGCCATGTGGGTATTTGGGAGAATGTCACTCCAAGCAAAGAGAATAATTAGTGCAACAGCCCTGAGGTGGGAGTGTGCCTAGTATGTTGGAGGAACAAGAAGGAGACCATTGTGGTTGCAATGAAGTCGACAAGGGGGTGAGATTGGGAAATGAAGTCAGAGAGGACATGGAACCAGGTCATGAAGGGCCTGTAGGTTTGCTAAGAACTTTGGCTTTTACTCTGACCGGGATGGGGTGCCATTGGAGGGCATGAGATGAGAAGTGACACGATCTAACTTATTTATTTTTTCTTAACTTATTTTTAAGAGAATCTCTTTACCCTCTGAGTTGAGAATAGAATGTGAAGGTGCGGGGGAAGGGTAGATGCAAGGAGACCAATTAGGAGGCTATTGTAATAATTTAATAAGAAATAATTATGGTAGGACCCAGTGGTGGCAGTGAGGTAGAGAAAAGTAGTTGAATTTGGAATATAGTTAGAAAGAGCTGTTAGGATTTGCTGATGGATCAGATGTGGGATGTGAAAGAAAGAAAATAAAGGATCACACTTGGGCAACTAGAAGGATGAAGCTGCCATTAACTGAGATTGGGAAGATTGTGGGAGGTGCAGGATTTGGGGACAATACTGTGAACTCAGTTTTGTACATGTTAAATTTGAGAAGAGGATTAGACATGTAAATGGAGATGTTGACTGGGAAATTGAATGCAGAAACCTGAGGTTCAGAGGAGTCATCTTGTTTGGAGTATATAGATGGTATTTACAGTCATGCTACTGGATGAAAACAACTAAGGAGAGAATGTAAGTAGAAAAGAGAAAAGATCCAAGGGCTGAGCTCTGGAGATGTTGCTGTAATTATCTCCATCAGAGCAGAACACTCTGACCTATCAGACAAGAGTGCTGCCCAAGCCTTCATGATCCTTAAATCTTAAGACAGGATAGGAAATCCTCTGGAGTGGAAATTACAAAGGTTCACTGGGTATCTTTGGCATTAAGGAGAAAATGGAAAAGAGTGAACTTTGGAGATAAAAATAGAGAGCTCTGTGAGCATTCTGTGATACCTGTAAGCTATCTACAGCGTGTGGAGTAGGCACCACATACATTAAATTCCCCTTTAAGATAAGTGAGAATAAGACAAATATAAAAAACAATTTGGTAACTGAAGAAGAATCAATGTCACAAAGTGTGACTGTCTCACACCAATTCTGTGACACCAACTGGGTGTCCAACAATTAAATTCTGATACTAACTATGCAACATTAGTGCAGACCCCGCAGACTAGTCCTCTACAAGACTGACCCCGCTTCAGGCACTAGCCACAAGTGGGGTCCCTGGGACATCTGGACTTCTAAACAGTTGGTTACAAATTCAAGAGTCCCATGAACCTCTCAGGTTTTATAATTTGCTAGAATAATTTGCAGAACTCAGGAAAGTACTATACTTAATAATTACAGTTTTCTCTTAAGAGTAAAGATCTGACAAACGGAGAGAGGCATAGGGCAAGCTCGGAAGATAAGGCAGAACTTATTGCCGTCTCCTCATGGAATTCAGGCATGTCACCCTCCCAGCACATCAATGTATTCACTCACCAACTGGGAAGCTCCAGTGAGCCTCTATGCAATAGTTAATTTTATGTGTCAACTTGACTGGGCCACTAGCTGCCTAGAAATTTGGATAAACGTTATTTCTGGGTGTGTGTGTGTGAGGTGTTTCTGAATGAGATTAACATTTGAATCAGTAGACTGAGTAAAGCAGATTATCCCCCACCAGTGGGGTGGGCCTCACCTAATCCATTGAAGGCCTGAAAAAACCTGCGTAAGAAAGAATTCCTTTTCTCTGCCTGACTGTCTTTGAGCTGGAGCATTGGTCTTCTCCTTCCCTTGGACTAGGGTTTGGACTGGACCTATATTATTGACTGTCCCGGGTCCCCAGCTTGCCGACTGCAGATCTTGGACTTCTTAGCCTCCATAATAATGTGAGCCAATTCCTCATAGAAAAATCTATGTATATATAGAAACAGGAGATCTCTCTCTGTGTGTCTCTCTCTCTGTCTCTCTCCCTCTCTCACTCTCAGTTGACCCTTGAACAACATGGGTTTGAACTGCACAGTCCACTTATACGTGGATTTTTTCAATAAATACTACAATACTACACAATCTGCAGTTGGTTGAATCTGCAGATGCAAAAACGGCAGATATGGTGGATTGACTATACAGTTATACGCAGATTTTCTACCGCGCAGTGGGTCAGCACCCCTAACTCCCACGTTGTTCAAGGGTCAACTGTATATCCTATTAGTTCTGGAGAACCCAGACTAATACGCTCAGTGTCCAGAGTTTTTGTGGTTTCATTACTTGAGCATGATTGATCAAATTATTGGCATGTGATTGAACTCAATCTCCAGCCCCTTCTCCTTCCAGGAGGTTAGGCTGGTGCAAAGTTCCAACATTCAAATCATATGGTTGGTCTATCTGGCTACCAGCCTCCATCCTAAAGCTAACTAGGGTCTCACTAAAAGTCACCTCATTGGCATAATAAAGACATTCTTATTATAGAAAATTCTAAGGGTTTTTGAGGCTCTGTGTGAGGAACTGGGGACAAAGATGAGATATATTCTCCATTATACCACAGTGTGGACCATTGTATTTTCCAAAATGGTTGCAATACTATCTCCCATCTCACACGCTCTTCTTACTCTCCTCCCAATGGGACATGAAAACTATTTTCCCTCCCTGTGAGGGAAACACATGTGAGGGAGACATGTGAGTAAGGAAGAGTTCAAGAGGACTCTGCCCCTAGCTGCTATCTGCCTGCAACTGCACGAGAGACTCCTGACTGAGAACTATGTAGCTGAGCCCAGTGAACCCCCAAACCACAAGAGATAATAATAACAATAACAAATGACTGTTGCTGTTTTACACCACAAGTATGTGGTGGCTGGTTTTGCAGCAATAGGTAATTGATACACAGAGATTTCCCATGAATGAAATTTTGCTGCGTGATATCAGCAATTCGCTATTTTTTTTATCTTGGGAATAAAACCTAGATAAATGTAAGCAACAAAATGAACATGTCAAAGGAGAATTGCAGGCCTGGACTCTATTCCTAATGGAGCTCTCTCATTAGCTCCCTGCAGGACCTTGGACAAGCCCTGACATGTCTTTGGCTTCTGGTTTTTCATCTGTTAAAGCATGGGGCTGATGTGGACAACTAGAGGGTACTGTCCAGCCAAGTTTCACTCAGAAAGCGTGTTGTCAATTCTTTTTTAAATGTTCTGCTTTGGACAATTACCTGTCACTAACGATTTCCCCTCTACCTTTCTGAGGCTGAGGATGATTTAAATCAAGCTCTGTAGTTTCTAAGCCTAAGCTTTCAAAGTTACGAAGTTAAATAAATTTCTGTACTTTTGGCTTTTTATGCTCCTCTACATGTAATTTGACCCCTACACACCTTACACAAAAATCAGTTCCAAATGGATTGTAGATCTAAGTATGAAGAGTAAATTAATAAAGCTCTAAAAAAACCATAGAACATCTTCATGACTTTGGGTAGGCAAATTAAAAAAAAAAAAAAAAGACAACAGAATACAAAATACCATAATGGAAAGAAGTGATTAAATTGGACTATATTAAAATCACAAACTTCTGTTCATCAAAAGCCACCAAAAAGGGAATTAAAACACAACCCACAGAAAGAACATTTGCAATACATATATCCAACAAAAGACTTTTATCCAGAATATGTAAAGAACTCCTACAAATCAACAAGACAAAAACCGGCAATGTGATAGAAATAGGCAAAAGACTTGAACGGATATCTTACAAAAGAGAATATCTAAAGGGCCAATACACATTTGAAAAGGTGCTCAACTTAATTATTCATTAGTGAAATGCAAATTAAAACCACACACAAATTAAAATCCATCAGAATAGCTAATTAAAAGGCAGAAAATATCAAATGTTGGGTAGGATGTGGAATAACTGGAACTTTCACATGGTTAGTTGTGAGTCGCCCTGGCTTTATCTGCTAATGCTGACTATGAGCATACATGTTTCAGCAGTTCCACTCCTAGTTATACACCCCAAAGAAATTCATACATATGTTCACCAAATGACATGTACAAGGATGTTCTTAGCAGCACTATTCATAATAGCCCAAACCTGGAAACAACTCAAATGTCCATCAAGAGAAGAATGGATAATAAATAAATTGTGATCTATTTAGACAACACAATACAAAAATAGCAACAAAAATGAAATATCTATAAATTCACAAAACAACATGGATGAATCCCACAAACACAATGGTGGGTGAAAGAGGATAGGCATGAATACTGCTTATTGACAGTATGCTGTCCATTGAAGCAAATTTAGAGATAACCACTAAGGTATTTACCTATTACCCATGAAGGGAATCAGAACATGCCAACCCAAAATATGCCGCTATGGCATATTGATTATTTTGAGCTAAAGGCATTTGAGAAACAGGTGCAGGAAGGGCTCTCTGAATTCCCTTTCTACTTAAACACACTTCATAACATTTCCCACGAGAAAGGTTCCCTCCCTTTCTTCACTTTCCTTCCTTCACTTTCTAAGGTTTCCTCCCTTTCCTTCACTTTCTAAGAAAGTGAACTTTCTTATCACTGGAGACAGATTTTTTTTTAAATTTTTTTTAAATTTATTTTATTTATTTATGGCTGTGTTGGTCTTCGTTTCTGTGCGAGGGCCCCCTCCAGTTGTGGCAAGCGGGGGCCACTCTTCATCGCAGTGCGCGGGCCTCTCACTATCGTGGCCTCTCTTGTTGCGGAGCACAGGCTCCAGACGCGCAGGCTCAGTAATCGCGGCTCACGGGCCCAGTTGCTCCGCGGCACGTGGGATCCTCCCAGACCAGGGCACGAACCCATGTCCCCCGCACCGGCAGGCAGACCCTCAACCACTGCGCCACCAGGGAAGCCCTGGAGACAGATTTGATGCCAAAATGGATCTGTATAAGACAACCCTACTAAAATAACCCTTATCTCCCATTAGTTTCCCCCATATATTTCCTTGCTCTCCATCCTGGGATACTCAGGCAAATCACTTATCCTCTGTGCTTCAGTTTCCTTATCCATATTATTATTTGGGGAGAGTGGGGGGTGTGGAGCGCGGCCTGTGGGATCTCAGTTCCCTTACTGGTGATTGAACCCTGGGCCACGGCAGTGAAAGCCCGGAATTCTAACCATTAGGCCACCAGGGAACTCCCCCTCATATATTTCCTAGTCCCTTTCCCATAATTTACTGCCCCAGCCCAACCCCCTTTGTCTTGTTAACTTCTCCAAAAATTTATCATTTCTTTGTTTTAAAAAGTGTTTAAGCTCTTGGTCCTAACTGCTTCTTTGTGTCTTCATTTTTCTTCTGAAGATTCCTGTGTGCACATAAAATTATTAAATAAAATTTGTATGCTTTTCTCCTATTAAAAAAGTATGATCCCGGGGGCTTCCCTGGTGGCACAGTGGTTAAGAATCCGCCTGCCAATGCAAGGAACATGGGTTCGTGCCCTGGCCTGGGAAGATCCCACATGCCACGGAGCAACTAAGCCCCTGCACCACAACTACTGAGCCTGAGCTCTAGAGCCCTCAAGCCACAACTACTGAGCCCACATGCCACAACTACTGAAGCCTGCGTGCCTAGAGCCTGTGCTCCACAACAAGAGAAGCCACAACAATAAGAAGCCCGCACACCGCTATGAAGAGTAGCCCCTGCTCACTGCAACTAGAGAAAGCCCGCGCACAGCAACAAAGACCCAACACAGCCAAAAATAAATAAATAATAAAATAAATAAATTTATTAAAAAAAAAAAGTATGATCCCGTTTATGTAAAGTACAAAAAACAGATGAAACTAATTTATGTGTTAGAAGTCAGGATAGTGGTTTCTCTTGGGAGGAGGTAGTGACTGAAGGGGACGTAAAGGAGAAGTGTCCTGTTTCTTGATCTGGGTACTGGTGACATATGGATGTTCAGCTTGTGAATGTTCATCAGTTGTATGTTTATGTGCATGTTTCTCTATGTATGTTGCAGTTCAATAAAGAATAAAACAAAACAACAAAAACACTGTCCAATCTTTTAGAAAACTGCACCTCAGAATGTAATTATAGTTATTCTATCTGATGGTTGTGTTCTTAAAAATAATAGAGTTAACTGGATTATTTATTTTAAGTGCTCAAGTGGAAGCAGCTCTCCTAAAGAAGGCTGAGGTGAATCCTTTGATAACATGAATAATTATGGTTGGTGGCATTTCAGAGTTCAGATGTTCTCTGAGTGAGACTTTTCTAAAATCCCTTTTCATATTTAATTCTCCAATCAATAGGTGCAAAAATAAAATTAAATTTTGTTCACTTGGGAACCTAATCATATTAAGACCTTTTGAAGATTTCTCAATCATGACTCCACTTTTTAATGTTTATTTCCACCTGCATTGGGCCAGTATGGCCAGAAATATTCTTTTAAACTTCATAAATTATAAAAGCACTTAGAGGCAGAAGTTTAAATGTATGCTCTGTAAGTATTTTCACGTCAAATATATTATCAGAAATGTGGGAGAATTAACATGGCATTCAGTAATTTAAAAGAAAAAAGGTTTGAAATTGTTAGGACTTATATAAACTGTTACTGCTCTTCTTGTAATAGCAAAAAGTATATATATATATATATATATATGGTATATACTTATGGTATAAATATATATATTATGTATATACCATATATATATATGGTATATACACACACCATATCTTATTTATCCACTCATCTATTCATGGGCACTTAGGTGCCCAGTGGTGAGTGAGGCCAGGTCCTGCAGCTATTGCCAGCCCACTGGTGGGCAGAGCTGTGCCCTTGGGTCTCTGGCTGCAGCGCCCTGGAGGTCCTGCAGTTGCTGTTGGCCTGCTGGTGGGCAGTGCTGGAACCCAGGAGGTCCCAGGGCTGGTGCTCTCCCACTGGTGGGTGAAGCTTGTCTCGAGGCTGGTGCCAGCCCACAGATAGTAAGAACTGAGTGCTAGAGTCTCTGGCTGTGGGACCAAGGGGTCCCAGAGCTATTTTCAGCCCTCTAACGGGTGGGTCTGGATTCTGGGCCCTCTGGTGGATGGGAGCTGGTCCCAGGGTGGCTGGTGGCTCAGGGAGCCCTACGGCAGCTATCCTGCTGGTGGGTGGGACTGTGTCCCCACCCAGCTAGTTGCTTGGCCTGAGGGATTCCTAGTACTAATACTCACAGGCTGGTGAGCGGGTCCAAGTCCCAGGGTTAATAAGCTAGAAATAGCACTTGCCAGCACCAATGTCTTTGTGGTAGAATGAGATCCCCAAAATGGCTGCCACCAGTGTCTGTGTCTCCAGGGTGAGTTCCAGTTGCCTCCTGTCTCTTCAAGATCAGTAGGTGGGCCTGACCCAGACTCCTTTCAGATTACTGCTTCTGCCATGGGTCTTGGAGTATGTGAGATTTTGTGTGTGCCCTTTAACAGTGGAGTCTCTGTTTCCTACAGCCCTCTGGTGTTCCCAGAAGTATGGCCTGCTGGCCTTCAAAGCCAAATGTTCTGGGGCCTTGTCTTCCTGGCAAAGGACCCCTAGGCTGGGGAGCCTGATGGGGGGTTCAGACCCCTTGCTCCTTGGAGAGAACTTCTGTGACTGTAATTATTCTCCTGTTTGTGGGTCACCCACCGAGAGGTATGGGTCTTGACTATAAGATGTTTCCACCCCTCCTACCTGTCTTGTTGTGGCTCCTTCTTTATATCTTTGACTGTAGAAGACCTTTTCTGCTGGTCTTCAGGTCCTTCTCATTAGTAGTTGCTCTGTAAATAGTTGTAATTTCGGTGTGTCCACGGGAGGAGGTGAGCTCAGGGTCTTTCTACTCTGCCATCTTGGCCACTCCCCCTAATAATTTGTCATTATCTATAGAGTGGGCATGTGAAAATCATCATAGTTTTATTCATTTTGATATTAAACGTCTATAAATATTACACAGTTTTGCAGACATGTCTGACAATCCTAGGTCAATCAACTGTTTTGCAGATTAATAATGATATATATCCTCTTCATTGATCAGCTTGGTTGACTATATCCTGAATTCACAGCTGCACAATGCCTGTTTAATGTACCTTAGGTAGATTTATTTTTGTAGCAACTGGAAATACAAAAGAAAGACAAAGGCAGTGCTTTTCACTTCACTGTAAATAAAAGCAATATTTATTTTAAGAATAGTGCTCATTAAACTTTACATTATTCTATTTAGATGGCAAGCTGTTGTGAACAGGAAGCAAAATGCTATTCACAGCACATGCTACAGGGTCATCATTAACTGTGCAAGGCTATCATTTTTGTAGCCTTTTAGACATACATACACTTTAGTTTGGCTTGGCTGTCCCTATTGTTTTCTGTGTTTGCTTGATATATTTTAGGATGTAGATCTCCAACAGGAAAACCAAAAAGATCTTGTTTGGAATTGCCAGGTCCATGTTATCTCAATAGTTTTTTTGAAAATCAATTTAAACAGTAAAACTTAATCTTTTGAGATAGAATAATAATGATGATAAAGCCTATAAATTAAATTATTTTACATATTACTCATTTTCAATGTTAATTCAAGCATTTGGGGACACTGTTGAATGATATAACCTTCCCTGTTTCAATATCCCAAAAGATATGTTTCTCATTGACTAGGGAAGGGTATAAACTTGTAAAACTTGGAACATCACAAAAGAAAAGTTCTTTAACTTTAAAAAGTTCTAACTATCCCTCTTACTATTCAAATAGTAATGACAGTCCAAGCCAATGCAATGAGACCAGAAAAAGGAAAAAAAAAGGGATAAAACTGTTATTGTTTGCTGATAATATAACTGTTTATCTCCAAAGACCAAGAGGGTCAACTAACTTTTTAGAACTAGTAAGGGAGTTCAGTAAGGAAATTGAATTAAAGTGTAACATACAAAAACCAATGCCCTTCCTGCAGGTTTGTTTTAACCAATTGAGAAATGTGATGTACAGATTTCATTCCCTGTAATAAAAAACTTATAAAATATCTAGGAATAAACTCAACTGTAGAAAAATGAAAGACACATAATGAAACAAAAAACTATAAAAGTATGAAAGAACTAAATCAAAGTTAAGTTGGGAGATGTACCATTTTTCAGGATAACCAACCTAAATATTACATAGGCGTCAATTACATGCAAATAATGAAATCGCAATTAAAATCCCAAAGAACTGTCATGGGCCTTGTCAAGCTGATTCTAAAATTTATCTGAATCCCCAGAATCTAGAACAGTACCTGGCATATAGTGGTAGTGTGACAAATGTGTGGTGATTGAATAATCAGTGAATGAACAGCTTTTATAACTACCTATATGCAAATTACTCACATATTTAGATTTCTACCCTAGATTCATCCTCTGAGCTTCAGACTTGTACATCTGCCTTTTTAATCTCTTCACTTGATTAGCAAGAAAGCAATTTAGCCTCATTATGTTCAAAACAAAACTACTGTCTCTTGCAAATCCTATCTTATACCAGTCATCAAGATGAGTAAACTAAAAGCAGGGAGTTATATTTAACCATCCAAGTTTCCGTTTGTGATTATCCAAATCATCACAATTCTGTTGAGTTTATCTGCTGAATATTTCTTGAATCCTTCTGTGTCTCTCACCTATACTGCCACCATCACCTGCCATAATTTCTTCCCTATTCTAGTGAATGACTTCCTAACTAATTTCCCTTCCTTGAACTCACTACTTCTCCCTCCCACCTCTACTTAAAGCAGTGTCAGAATTTGCATTGCTTTTAGGATTAATTCCAAACTCTTTGTAGTGACTTACAAAGTTTGGCCTGGTCTGGCCTCCACCTATGTGTTCTGAGTCATCTTCCATGACATTTGCCCTCACTCTATAAGCTTAGGTCATGATGACCTTTCAATTCTTCAAATATGTTTTGTTCCCTCCTGCCACAGGACCTTTGTATATGTTATTCTTTCCGCCTGGAATCATCTCATTCTTCTTTATCCAAGTTAACTTTAATCTTCCTTAAAATCTCATTTCAATCATCTTGTCCTTATGTAAGAACCTCCTAATTCCCACTATACTCTCTTATATCTCCCTCCTTCATAGATCAGATTAAGTTTACTCTTATGTGAATGATTTTCAGGCTTTAGGCTTAATCAGAACAGAGACAATGTCTTTTCATATTTATTATGGTATCCCTAGCTATGGTGCTAGGTAATGAATAAATGGGTGGAAAAATGAAGCTAGATAGGAAAAACATGTGTGTGCACAATGACTTGATATGGTCAGACAATCAGTAGGTCTTCATTGAATGAATGAGGAGAAACTTAATTTGGTTTTAAGTAAGTAAGAATCTTGGGTCAAAAAACAAACTGCAAATGCTCTATATTTAATTTCATATTCTGAAGTTGTTCCCACAGCAGAGTCCCAATATTTACATCAATTCATTCATTAAGATTAAAATAAAACCAGAAAGGATTCAAATATGAGAAGAGAGATTCATCCATGCAGATAATAAGTATTTAATTTATAATAGAAAATGATGACGATATTTCTTGTAATGCTCAATAAAAAAAGGAAAAATTGTATTTAAACAAGAACTAGAAATCATTTGTGTTTTAAAGACCTTGGTTTCATGTGCCATAAAGATAAAAATTTCTGCTATACTTCATCATCAAGTGTAACCTAATATGATAAAATATTCATGTATAGGAAATTCATAAGTGAAATAAATAAGAATGGCTGATACTTTCCCTTGAGAAGTTGATAGAGATTTCTGTTTTAGTTTTAATAGTTCCTTCAATTTTCATGAGTAATCTAAGAATTTTCAAGTTGCTTATATAATTGTAAAATAGATTCACACATACTTCACATATATTTATTCATTTCTTACAGTCAAAACATATATAAATAAAAGTAAAGAGATGCAGAATAGTAGTTTCGAAAATATCTTAAGCACCATTGATAACAAATGTTAGTAATTTGTTGACAAAAATTCAATCCATTTTTCTTAAACTCAGGGAATATTAAATTCTTTTGCAATAAAACCACCTAGTCAATATTCATAGATGTGTCTGAGGTACTGATAAAAATAATATGTAGCACATTTATCTATGTTTTTAGTGAACCAAGACTGTCAGAGGGATTTAATAAATATGCCCATTGTGTGGTGTCCCTGACATAACCTAAGAGAATTAAAAATTATACAGAGTTACTAAGTCTACAGTAGTACTTGAAAATTAAGCAGATGATTGAATATCCTTGTGACCACTCCACCAAACTTTATAAATTTGTAGTTTTGCTTTATCACAATTAAATTAAAAAAAAATTTTTTTTTTTGAGCTTCTAAAATAATGTGGAATTATCAGCCTGTTGAAATCTATTGGAAGATTTTTCCTAGCTCCTGTTTATTGAGTGCTGCTTATATGCCAGGTTCTGTGCTTTTAATTAATTATTTAATTTACTCTTCACAACAACCACATGAGGTTAAAAAGCTCACAAAAAGTGAGAGTTTACTCAAGTATTTAAACCAAGGTCTCTCCTTCAAAACACCAGAATTCTCAAAAGCCTATGCCATGCCTCCTTCCATCTATATAGATTGCATACATATATTTATTTCCTCAAATCCATGAAAGTCTATAAAGCACATCATCAACTTAATAGTAACTATTTTGTGGGGGGGGGGGAAAGACACCCAAATAATGTATACTTTGATTTTAAGACACATTCCAATTTTAGAAAAGTTATATGTGAAAAAGAAAAACCCATAGATCAAAAATGTATCTATGATTTATTAGCAGTGAACAGTATTCATGGTATTCCAAAAATATAGAAATAAAATATTGGGCATTTAGCAATGGAAAATCATTCTATTCAAACTAGCAACAGAACAGTGAAATACTTAAAAATCCATATAAATCCCATCCCCTGACCTCCAAGGAGAGCAAAAGAGCTGGAGGTCCAATCAGTTGCCAATGGCCAATGATTTAATCAATCATGCCTATGTAGCAAAGCCTCCATAAAAACCCAAATGGCCAGGATTCTAAGAGCTTCCTGGTTGGTGAACATGTGGCATCTGGGGAGAATAGCCCTCTCTGAGAGAGCATGAAACCCCTGTGTCCTGTCCCCATGACTTGTCATATGTATCTCTTCCATCTGGCTGTTGCTGAGTTACGTGCTTTTGTAATAAACTGGTGATCTAGTAAGCAACATGTTTCACTGAGTTCTGTGAGTCACACTAGCACATTAATCAAACCCAGGGATGGGGTCGTTGGGACCTCCAATCTATAGGATCTATAGCCAGTTGGTCAAAAGTACAGGTGATATCCTGGGCTTGTGATAGGCATCTGAAGTTATTTTATTTTAAAGTTTGATTACTAGTGAATTTGAGCATTTAAAATATATATTGTGACTTCTAGTTTCTCATCCAGTATGTAAGGAACTTAGGAGTCACCACTACATCCAAACAAGTAAAAAGCTGAACAAACTCCTCTTAGATCTGTGATAGGTCACTCTGATCACAAAATTTGTGTGAGCGTGAGCGTGTGTGTGTGTGTGTGTGTGTGTGTGTGTTGGGGGTGGGAGAAGTAGCTTTCCCCACACCAAGCAGTTCTCCAGATATCAGCAGGGTCCTACAATTCAACTCAATTCTTACACTTTCTACCTGGAGAGACAGCATCAGATTCCACAGGTTCAAGGCTTAATCCTACAAGGTTGCTTCTTGTTCTAGCCATCGTTTTGCCTAGGGGGAGAAAACCCTGAGAAGCACTGGTGAAGTTCACAGTCCAGGAACAGAGGCTCACCAAAAGACCAAGACCTAATCATAGGACTATAGAATGCCACATTTCTCCCCAGAAATTACCACTGCATCACTAAAGACCTATTTATCACGGTCCCTTTTACACAGTACATCATGTCTGCCTTTCAACACCTGATGGGTAGTTTATCTGTGACACCTGGGGCAGGAGAGGAAGCATGATGATGGTGCAGATAGAGAAGGGGAGTAACAGAGAATGTCAGGTGTAGGGTGATATAAGGGGACAAAGGGGGACAAGGAGATAGTATCCTACAAAAAAGATGATTGTTAATTAAAGGACAACAATAAATGGAGAAACGATTTGAAATGTTTGGTGGTAAAACCTAGCATTGGTGCTTTCTGTCCAAGGTGGACAAACTTTACTCTCTGTGCAGCTGTAGCCCTGGGGAAGAAGGATTTACATCCTGGCAGCTTTTTACTGTCTGTAGTGAGTTGAATGGTGTGCCCCCCAAAGCATATGTCTAAGTCCTATGCCCCATCCTGTGAATATGATCTTATTTGGAAATAGGGTCTTGACAGATGTAATTAAGGATGTTGAGATGAGATCATCCTGAATTTAGGGTGGGCCCTGAATCCAAAGACTGGTGTCCTTATGAGAGAAAGGAGAGGGAGATTTGAGAGATAGAGGTGGGAAAGCCCTGTGAAGATAGAGGCAGAGATGGGAATGATGTGTCTACAAGCCAAAGAATGCCAAGGATTGCTGACAGCCACCGGAAACTGGGAGAGACAAGGAATGACTGTTCCCTAGAGCCTCTGTAGGCAGCATAGCCCTGCCAGCACCTTGATTTCAGACTTCTAGCTCCCAAAACTGTGAGAAAATAAGTTTCTGTGAAGCCACCAAGTTTGCGGTATTTGTTATGGCAGCCCTAGGAAACTACTGCACCATCCCATTTCATAGATGCTCAAAGAGTTAGATGATAGTAAAAAGTCAGAGGCTACTATTTAAAATTCACCATACTACATAGGTGTTTAGTGGCTGCTTGTAAGTGACAAATCAATAGAAATGTACAAAGCTGGGCCATTAAGAAATCACCATGTTTAGCTTGGGCAAGTAAAACTGTTTAGAAAATTGAGACCCTAAGAGAGGCTATGCATTTGCCTTAAAATTTTCTCTCTCTACTACATAGATAGCTTTAAAAATCCATATGAGAAAACAAATAAAAAAATAAAAATGTGTAAGAGAAAGATAAACTTACTGATAGAAAGTAAGGCTTGGAAGGCCTGTTTCAACATTTGACTAAAAAAAGGAAGACATGGCCAATGATGTATGAAACAGTATCTTCCTTATTAATAATTTTGAAAATGCAGATTATAAAAAGGATTTTATTTTCAGCTATTAAATTGGCAAAGATAATAACTAGTGTTGACCAAAGTTCAGAAAAAATGAGAGCTTTCACACAGTATAGTTGAAGTTTATTGATGCCACATTTCTAGAAGACAATTAGACAATATGTATTAATAGCCTTTCCATTTCAAATACAGCTGGACCTAGGAATCTTAATTCTATTTATTCACTCTGAGAAAATAATCAGGGATTTGGGAAAAGGATATATGCAAGATGTTTGCTGTGTTGTCGCTTATATTAACACAAAAATTGAAAACAGTCTAAAGGTATATTAATAAAAGCTCATTGACTAAATTATGATACACAGGTATGGTATACCTCAAAGATATTGAGGGTTTGATTCCAGACCACCACAATAAAACAAGAACTGCAATAAAGTAAATTACACAGTTTTTTTTGGTTTCCCAGTGTGTATGAAAATTATGTTTACAGTACACTGTAGTCTATTAAGGGTGCAATAGCATTATGTCTAAAGAAACATTGCATATACCTTAATTTAAAAATACTTTATTGCTAAAAAATGCCAGCCATTATCTGAGCCTTCAGTGAGTTGTAATCTTTTTGCAATAGTGACATCAAAGATCACTGATCACAGATCACCACAGCAAATATAATAATAATGAAAAAGCTAGAAATACTGTGAGAATTACCAAAATGTGACACATACAAAGTGAGCAGATGTGGTTGGAAAAGCGGGGCCAATAGAATTGCTCGATGCAGAGTTGCCACAAACTTTCAATTTATGAAAAAACATAATATCTGTGAAGTGCACTAAAGTGAAGGACAATCAAACAAGGTATGCCTGTAATCTCTACTACTGAAATTTCTTCAGGTATTAAAACTGATGTAGTAGAAGAATGTGTAATTGTTATACATGATTATGATGTTCATGACATATTAAGTAAAAAGAACAGATTATAAAACAACATCCTCTATTATCACATTTTTGGAAAACTGTACACAGAGAACAAACCAAAAAGATGCACATAAAATATAAACAGTGGTCATCTCTGGGTAGTAGGACTACGCTTGACTTTGTTTTTGTTTTGTGTGTGTATGTCAGATTCATATTTTCCAAATTTTCTACTGTTACAAAATTTTATGAAAGAAGAAAGGAAAATAATACTTAAAAAATATGTCTTGCTGGCCAGATGATCAACTCCTTGAAGTCAGGGATTGTGAACAAATCATTTTTTTTAAATCTTCAACACCATTGACTTTTGTGTCTGGCAAACAGAAAGAAATCAATTGACATTTCTCCAAATGAAGTCACAATGCTTCAAACAAAAGCTACAGGGCTAAATAAAATAGAATGTTTATTATAAAGGTTTCCCCAATGTGAATTCTTAATAGGACATGGTCAAGTTGCTTCATTTTCCTTTTAAGTCACAATTTATTACAGATAATGGTATTCCACTGCTTTTAATACATCTAGTCTACTAATTCTCTCTCCAACAAACGGGTTGATCTACACATACAAATAGTTTTCAGAGATTGCATTCTCTTTTATATGAGTATTACTATATTCTTAATAAAGAAACATATAAATCTACTTGTAATCCAAAAATACAGGTTAACATTGGGTTTAGATGCATCTAAACTCAAGTTTTGTAGGTGAATGGCAAATATTTCCAAGGATTATGGGATACTATAGTTACTAAGTGGAAACACTTAACTAATGTAAAAAAATTATAAAGATATCAGATGTTCAAACTTGCCTTTTCCTTCAGATTAAGAGATAGATTTATTTATACAGCTGAAACAGGGACCTATAAGACATGTTTAGTCTCCTTGACTATTCCCCAAAGATCATCAGAAATGAATAACCTAATTGGATGTTTTGACAGGCCCTGCATTGATTATGAGAGTGATTTTTGTACATGATACTCTTAAATAGTAATCTATATAATTTATGTGACTATAAACAATATTGTTTTATTTTAAATTTATCCAAAAAACTGTTCAACAATGTAAGAATACAGAATATGATGGGTCTTATGAGGGTACTTAAAAGTCCTCTTCTATCACGTGAACGCCCCAAAAGTTTTGATTAGACAAACTGAGTTCAAGAATACCTATGATAATTTTAAAAACTACTACTAATAATTTAAATATCCTGTGGAAAATACTCCATTCTAACAGTTGATTTAAATGTCTAACATATAAAGATTCTCTAATATAAGTATAAATGGAAGAATTAAGGAATTGGGTATTTATAAGATTAAATGAGTATTTTGACTTAAAATGTCTTTTAATTTGTGTTCTCCAATTTTTTTTTCCATGCTGCCAAAATCCTAACCTCTTTTGATTAAAAAGATGCTAATCCTATGGTTCAAGAAACTTTACTAATAAATAATAATAATAATAAAACATGAGACGTGTCCTGTGAGTCCCACAAAAGTATTGAGCAGTGCTGACTTCATTCTTTTCTGCATGATTCTCCTTTTCCTTTTTTTGTAGCTATCAGGGCTTCCTGTTCTGTTGCCCGAGGAGACATAATGCAATATTCAGACTTCAATCTCATTTTGTCAGCAAACAATGCCCAAGGCTTAACTTAGTTGCTATTTTGTTGTTGTTGTTGTTTATTTCTGTCAAAATGAGCTCCTCTGGAATTATTTTCATCAAGAATTTTCATCTCGTATTTTACCATCTGAGTTTGAATGATGATTTTCTTGAACTATTGACAGTGTTTTTTGTTTTTTGTTTTTTAAATTTCCAGTGTTTTCTACTAAGGATTGTATGCAACTTCAGGAAACATGAATTTATAAAAATATTTCAACAATTTATGACATACTCAAAATGAGAGCATTGATGTTTCACCAAGGAATATAATTGAATTTTAAGGCAAAGTTAAAAATGACAGCTAAAAATGGCTATCCTGAGAAGTGGAGACCCTTAACTTATAAGGTCAGTTTGAGAGGTTTGCTATAGCCTCCCTTCTTGGAGCAACTTGGAAATGCAGTAGAGGGCCAAGGAGACCCAGGATAATTCCCATATTTCTATGTGACACCCTTTCTTAAGTGAATATAAAAACCCCATTGTAAACATGTGTGATGAACCCTGCCTTTATGTTTGGAGTGATGGTGAAAATGCAAAGGCATGGCATCAAGAATGCTTTTTTCCACTTGTGTGATCAAATTTTCAGTATGCAATTATAAATAAGCTTTATTCTTGCCTTTATTAGGTGTTAATTGCTGCATAACAAGTAACACCCAAAACTTGGCTTAAAGTTTATCATCTCACAGATTTTGTGGGTCAGGAATCAATCTAGGAGTGGCTTATCTAGATCCTCTGCTTTAGGGCGTCTCATGAGGCTGCAATGATAGAGGCTAAACTTATCTTGAGGCCCATTAGGGAGGAACTGCTTCCAAATTCACTCTTGTGGTTGTTGATAGGATTCAGTTCCTTGTGGGCTGTTGGCTGGAGCCTCCCTCAGTCCCTTGCCACGTGGGCCTCTCCTGAGGGTAGCTCCCAATCTGGCAGCTTGTTTCCATCACAGTGAGCGAGTGACAGATAAGGAGAGAAGCCTGTGTTTTGACAACCCAATATCGGAAGTGACAGCCCATCACTTCTGCTGTATTCTACTCATTAAGAGCTAGTCATTTGGTCCCAGCCACACCCGAAGTGTGTATGCCAAGAGGCAGGACCATCTTGGAGGCTGCCCAAGACATGCAAGATACATTCACACCCTTCCCAGATCCCCCAAATTCTCATGGCGTTACAACATCAGCTCAAAGTCCAGAATCTCATTACTGAAGTCAGGTCAGGGTGGGTGAGGCTCCCTGTGTGTGATTCTTTAGGTGCAGCTCCTGGAGCACAGTTCCTCTCCACTTGTAGACCCACGAAGACAAGTTATGTCCCAATATACAGTGAAAGATCAGGCACAGGATAACTGCCCTAAGACACTCCTGTTCACCAAGTGAGAACTGGAAAACTCAAAGGAGTCACTATATCCAGCCCACACTCAGTGGAGGGGATTAGACAAGGGCCTGAAAACTAGGAGGCAGGGGTAACTGGGGGCCATCTCAGAGGCTGCCTACCACTCTGCCTGACTGACCCTAATGATAAAAGACATGAAATTTTAGAGAAATATTTTATGAAGCTTGTAGTGTAGCTGATTTTTCAATACATATTGCACTACTATGTTTGTACTGCAATTTTTTCTTTGGCTCAGGATAAAAATTCTTTTAGATTACAAGAATACTGGAGGAAATTGCTTAAACATTCTATCTCCCTCTATCACGGCTATAGATCTGATCATTGACTCTTAGGTTGTTTAATTTTCCCAAACTGTTCAAGATGTTTTCCTGAAGTTTAATATAACATGTTACAGCTCTATACTGATTCTCCTAGCTACATTCTGTATTTCTTCTTCAATTTATCAATACATCTTGCATTTGCATAAAATTCGAATTATATTCCTTGATATGACATGTCTTTACTTTGAATATGAGAGCTGTGCCAGTTTCTTTTTGGCACTCTTGACTAAATTAGAGAAATAGTTTTTCCACTTCTTTTCTCTATGCTGCTTAGTTACTATATAAATCTATTTTTTTCCTTGGTTACACATTTCATCAAAATAACAAAAATGAAGAACTGTGATACAAACTAGCAATTGCAGGTAGACCAGCTCCTACACCAATTACCCAACCAGTGAATGATATAGTCTCAGTTAAAGAACCCAGAAATTTTACTGAATGTGTAGTTTGAATACTTCTTTTGAATGAGCAGTAGGTACTAGATGCTTTGTGATACTTTGGAATCTAGTTTTAAACATAGGTAATTACTACGAACTAAAAAATACCTGTAATAAGTATATCCGAACAAGAACATAGGATTTAAAAAAAATTTCTGTTATGCTCTTAGAATGATGTCAAAATAACGAGAACAGAAATGTAGAACAACGTACAGTGGTATCTGTGGAAACTGCTAGATAATTACCATATCTTTAACAATGCTTCATATTTTTATTATTCTGTGGTATAATAATGTGGTATTCAAGAATCAATTATTTTTTCCTTAAATAAGTAAATCTATAAATTTATGAATCATCAATCCCAATATGCAGAACAGGTCTTTGAGAGAGAACACATACACTCAATATTTTTCTTTATTGACACGTCACTAGTTTTTCTTTTTGTAATACAAACATGCTATTCCCTTACATCAGTTTTTATCTTCAATGACATATGCAAGATCCAAAATCAAATTGGCAGTCTCCACAGCCACCTGTAGGCCACTAAGCTTTGCAGTAAAACAGTCCAACGTCAGGTTGCCGGCTGAGTCCGTGGCTTCACACGGAAGGCAGGTTTGAGGCACAAAAGGAAGACGAGCACTCCTTAAGAAGGACCAGCTAAGTTCTTCCTGGCTGCTATACAGTCCACAGCCACATCTTGAAAGCACATCTGGCCAGTTCACAACAGAGGGAGAATCAGCCTGAACTGACCAAAAGTGTCCATACTTCCCGTCAGTGAGAACTTCACCTCCGTCGTGTTCTAAAGAGCCAGCGAGAGATTCGAGTGCGCTGCAGAATGCTTCAGTGATCAGCTGGAGTTCTGTCTGGGTACATCCGTCATCTCTAAGAATGCCTTCTGGCTCGCTACGTGTCTAAAGAGTAACAAAACCATTGAAAGCAATTAATATGACAAAAATGTTTCTGAAAAATACTTGATCAAACCCTTATTCATACAGTACTAAGGGGTTTGGCACAAGGCTAAAGGGCATGGATGGGCCAGCTGGTCAGGCTAATCCCTTAACCTGGTTGTTGTAGTAAAAATGCTCGCTGCCAGTCATGTTATCAGAATGAACGACTCAGAATAAACCCCACCATCAACTTATTCTGAAGGACTGCCCAGTACTGCCTCCTTAATACATGAAGGACAAGGTATAATATGTGAATCACAGGCTTCTGTACATCCGGGAGGAACCTACGGAAGACTAATGTCCCAGATGAAGTACTTATTTATGCTTGGCAAATGTTTGAGATTTGTTTAAAATGCGAATACATGTATTATTATTAAGACAAAAACCATTTAAGCACGTGTCATTTTCACATTAATGTTTAAAAAATAACTGTTCTTCTCTTTAAATTAATGACATGGTTATACAACTTTGAACTGCTTCTTTTCCACCATTCTAAAAAGTTTATCCTAGAAATTTCATGATAGAAAAAGTAATATATTAGCAAACTCATACTTGAATGATAGTTAAAAACCCATATCCTAACTACTTAAAAACAGTGACCACTTTTTTCTTTTGCCCAGGAGGTTGGAACCAGATGAGATCATCTCTATGGCATATTCCTTCCCCACATTTTCAGTGCTATACTGTTTCTTTAAAATCCTACTCAAAACACCTTCCTTCTCCAAAAGACTTATTCTAGTTTCCTCAGTCCCATTTGCAAACCATGTTATTGTCCATTCAGCATCAATAGATTGGCAATGGTTTTGTTTTTCATAATGTAAATTCCAATAACTTTTCATGAATGGGCTTTATCCTCAAACAGATTTTAAATTATTTGGGGAAGCAGGGCAAGGCATGTCTATGAAAAACGTTTACACTCAATCCCAGGCATCCCTGGGAGCTCTGCACTCCTGACTAACCAAAGAGCCAACTGCAAATACTTGGAAAACACATACATTTTTGTATCCATTTTCAAATAGAGTAGGTCAGTGTTAATGAAATAATTAATAAGAACTACAATGCACTAAATTTACTGTCAGGAAATGGAGTTTCATAGATTAATAAAACAATTCTATTTAATAGAATCAATATATCATAAAAGAATACCAATTTAAAAATTATAAGAGTCTAATAATTAGCACACTTTAATAAATGAAATTAAGTTGTTTCTTGAAGATCCAGAAGGTACTGAAGTATTCTATAGAATCTCAACACTTTCATCATGAATATCACTTATTACTGTACCACAGCAGTTGAGCTCTCTAAGATGACAGCTCCCATTCACAGAATGCTCATTTCAACAGGCAGTAGACACAATACTCAAAGAATGTGATCACCTGCTAAAAGGCTGGATTAATAATCACTGTGATAAAGATATTACCTTATATTTGCAAGTGTTATTTTCCTCAAGTGTTTTCAAATACAATATTTGATTTCAAGACTACTGAGAAATTAAGCATTAAAGGCTCCAGAGTATTATGATTTAGCTTATTATCTCATAAAATGAATGTTGCTGAGAATTCAGATAACTTAAGGACTATCTAACCTACCTTGTGTCTGATATATGCCGCCAAATGAGTTTCAGTACAGCCACCTCCTAATAAAACACATGGTTCCTTGATTGTTAACTGCAAAGCATGCAGTGCTGTTTGACATGTGAGCTAAAAAAGAAACGAATCACCAGTATCCGACATTGACATCAGAAACACAAAGAAGTATAACCACGTTTTCAAGGCAACTTAGAGAGTGGTCTCAAAGAGCCTGACTTTAATTGCAGAAGAACAAAACTGGTGTCACTAAGGTTGTCATGTGATGAATACATTTTGGAACAATAAAGATGAAATAATAAAGAGATAAAAGAAAATACTTTAGCCAGATGTTTGTTTTCACGGTCTGGATTAATATCCTCTTTCATATACATTTAGCTCTTCAAATTGAGATTCACAAACACAATAACTGGATCAGCAAGGTATGCAAATATTTCTACCAAAAAAATATTTCAGTCTAAATAACTTAGCTGTATAAATGCTACAGAATGTATTTCAAGTTGCTATGGAAATGATCCAACCAAGCAGTAATAAAAACACACAGACCTTGAATATTCACCAAGGATAGATCCTTGAGCATGCATTCTTCAAGTCTGTGACCAATGCCATAGGGCATCGCTTCCATTGTATAAAAGCTGCATGTGTTATTGCTGTTAAGAGGTGGATGATGGGTATAACTGGGGAACCTATTGCTAAGTGAATTATTCATACACATTAGCATCAACAAGTACACAATTCAAGTTAATTTCTTAAGAAAAGTCCCCATCAAGGACTTTCAGATTGCCTGTAAAATACTAGAAATAATAAGAGGCAACATGCCAAGTTTCTGTAGTATCACAGGCAATTCAATCAGCTTACTTGTCATTTTAATTCTCACATTTTTGTTGTTTTTGCTTTCTATACAACCTAGGGAAGTTATGAAGAAAAAAAAAGCATAGCTCACTGATGTGAAAAAAAATTATAGCACTGTCTGAGTGATTATTTAATCCCTGCCTCAGCCCCTAGACGTGGAATTCAAAGTTTATTACTTACCTTCAGTTCATCCCAGGCTGTGTCATTTCTGTTGCAGAGAAGCAAGCTGCAGACAGTTGCTTCATTAGGAATAATATGAAAAAAATGTTTAAAGCCAAATTTTGCAGTGCACAAATCTTTCACACTTCCATAACTACTGGGAGAGATTGAGTCCAAGGAACCAATAGGCCTTGTTCCTATTTTTTAAAAAAAGTTTAGAAAACACAAAATGGATGAGTAAAGATAGAGCATACAATCATTTACAATTATAATATTTATTCCTAGCCAATATAAAAGTCCCACAAGCATATCATTTAAGATATGAAATATAGGATTAAGAAATAAGATGCATCTTCTTAAACCTATGAAATAAGTAGTATTCTGTCATTAAAATCATATGCAAATAAAGCAGAGGTTCTTTTGGTTTACAGACTTCTTTGAACATGTTAGAAGCTATTTTGTACTCTCCAGAAAAAGACGCACACAATTTTGCATACATTTTCAGGAAGTCCAGGAACCCTGGAAGCCCATGCAGGGATCAGAGACCCCAAATTAACAACTCCACTAATCTGGAATGAGGATGAAGTGAGGAGACAGGCCATTTTTTAAAGGTGTTATGATCTTTACCTTAAAACACACAAATTAAGCTATGCAAATAGCTGTGTAGTTGAATTCTTTTGGGGCTCCATTTAGTGAACATATAGGAATTTTTTTCTTTTTTCTTTTTGCCTAACAACTGTTTGCATGTAAACAACTACCTAAATTATGCCAAAATAAAGTATGTGACATTCTTATTTCATTTTGTTATTCTTTGATTATATTTGCCCTCCTTCCTGTACAGGTAAAATAGTAAAATTTTACAAGACATAAATTAATAAAAATATGAATAAATGAGAAGTTAGGATGACTTGAAGGTTTCTAAAAATCTCTAAATGTAGTAGTTATGTAAGAAATGGCACAAACCTTCTATAAGGAGTAACAATACTAAAGTCTTAAGATTAAAACTGTAACTCTTAGCAATGTACCTTCTTGGGCCAGTTTCCTCTTTGAAACTAATGGGATTAAAATAATTATGTCTAAAAATACTTGCAGCTCAAAAATTATGTAAAAACCTAGAAAACAATCACGAACAATTTCACTTCTTTGAATACCCTTTCTTCTTTACTTCTGAAGTCTCAAAGAATAAGGAATACTTGAGGGATCTAAAATTTAAGGAAAAAACCCCAAAACTCTACATCTTGTATAATTTCAAGGGTGGAACCAACAGAATTTGTAAGGAGAGGATCCCCTTTCCTGCTGATTATTCTCTGATGTGGAGCAAGTCATTTAACTCTTCTGGGTGGGCTTTCCCACAGGAGAGTAAAATGGGGATAATCATGTCTATTTCACAAAGAAATCAAACCAAATGTTAAAAATGCTCTGTAAGCTATGACAAGCTTCATACCCACCAGTCAACCAGGCACAATAACCCCATTACTTAACCTAGATCATCAGTAAAGAGGAATTTTGTTTGAAGGGGGAGAAAGGAGGTAATGTTAACCTAGATACACCAGAGAAGATGGATTAGGTCCCAAAGATACTTCACCTGTTATTAGTTTACCGGAACCATCGGCCTGGTATAGTTTTTCCCCCCCTTTTCCCTTGTGTCTCAAAAAGTTTCTGCTCCCGAGATCCAAGACTGCAGCCCTGGCTTTGCGTAATGTTACATACATAATTTGGGGAAGCAGGGCAGGGCATGTCTATAAAAAACATTTGCACTCTCCCCAATCCCACTGGCAGCTCTGCAATCTCTTGATAACACTCCTTGATAACACTCCTTGATAACACTTGATAACACTCCAAAGAATCAACTGCAAATACTTGGAAAACACATAACTTTTCATATCCATTTTCAAACAAAATAGGTCAGTTCATGTTCTACCATGTTCTAGTTACAAGTGGGACAAATATCGATTGTGGGCTGGTGTGGAAACCCAGCGCCCACTTATAATATTGTTTCTATGGAAAAATGCTTCAGTTTAAAAACTGACTACATAATCTATAATACTGAATATTCCCAACTGGTAATCACCTGACTCATGAAAAGCCAGTAAATATTTAAGGATATGGGTCTGACCCACAATATTACCAATGAGTTCCAAAGAACGATTTCTGTTATTTCTTAACAATTTCCACTCTAACGATCATTTGACAGTCTTACAGAGGCAGGGCAATAGCCCAGAGATCTTAGGGATTCAGTACTGGCACTCATCCTTCTCCTTTTCGATGATTTATAATAAGACTAAAAATAGTCAACTTTAACAGTTTTAACAAAATTTATTAGACTTAAACTTTTAAGTCTAATAACTTACGAATTGAAATTGATCCGAATGAAATGATTGTCTTTCTGATAGGTTGTCAATGCAGTTAAAGAGATAGTGAAAAGTGATTCAAATCAGGAACTTTTCAGCCTGTCATTTCTCTTCGGCTCTAGCAGGTGACTACCAACCTTCTATTTGCTTCTTTTTGCTGAGTTTGTGAAATACGGTGAATTTCCTGCCTGTTATAATTCTCTATGTTAATAAACATATTATTGTTAATTCAACAAACATTTTAGAACCCCTACTGTGGACCAGGCTTGTTGTAAGCACTGAAACTAAAAGATGATCCCAACTCTCAAGGAGCCTAGCTGGAAATATTTGGGATATTGGGATATTTAAAGCTAGCCTGTGGGCACACACACACACACACCACCACCCCCTAATTAGGAACCACCATTTAGGCAGAAGTACAGTTGTTTGTTGGAGTTAGATAAAAGTGAATATTCTAGTTGCAAAACTACCTTCTGAATACAATGTGACTTAAGAGCTTTGTAAAACTCAAGTAGAAGAATTTTGTTTAAAGTATGAAAGACTTCATGTGATTATGAAAATGTTAGATTTCTCAATAATCTGTAAAATGTTTGGGGGTTAATAGTTTTAGATTATGACAGACTCTGCAGTACATTTTGGGGCTGGAAAATACCTAGAAAATAGTCATCATCACTCAATTTTTAATAAGTGAACAACACAGGATCTTTTTCAGAAACAACCTTTGCTGCCAGAAATGATACACACACAGTGAGGTTGGCGGCTTCTCAGATTGTTCAAGATGTTAACAGTGACACACACCAAGAATATCTTTGCTCAAAAGAAGTGTGATTTATTAACCATAAGGGGCAAAAGCTGCGAGTGCTTTTTACCTGTCACTTTACTCAGGGGTTCCATCACAGCCACTCCAACTCTGTCTACAGCAATAACATGATGCGTTCTGAGAAACTGCTTCAAAGATGGGTGTATAACTTTTTGGCACAAGACGAGATCTACGTGATCACTAACTAGCTGCCTTCCTAGGTTAAGCAACTGGTCCAGGACTGCATTTTCAAGAGAAACTCCGTAACTCACCACCACATTTCCTTCTCCAGTATCAGAAAGGTCTCCGGATAAAGACACACAAAAGAGTGCCACCTTGAAGGAATCTGATTTTTTGATAGGTAATATCTTCATCAATTGAACTTCTGATATTTCAATAAGTATTCCAGGTAACACAGTAGACTCTATAACTCTTTGACGTTTTAAAGGGACAATTATACTCTTTCCTAAAATGATGTGGTCTTG
Source organism: Balaenoptera physalus (assembly GCF_965194825.1). Lineage (NCBI taxonomy): Eukaryota > Metazoa > Chordata > Mammalia > Artiodactyla > Balaenopteridae > Balaenoptera > Balaenoptera physalus. Next base: position 39,365,088 of record NC_138898.1, read on the forward strand.
GGCATTTTCTGGAATTATAAGCAGAAAGGCTCTCAGAATCAAAGTACTGATATGGTCGATTTCCTTTGTGGTGAGCATACAGGCAGGTTTACTTGTTAATATACTGCGCACCAAACAGAGGAGGATCTGAGTGCTACTGAAGTTGACTGGGATTCGACAACCACAGGCCTCGGATTTTAGGTAACTGGTGCAGAGGCTCAAAAGCTGCTTATTTAACTTAATGACAGTGGTGGGTGTCAAACCTATTCTCTGAACATTTTCAACTAAGTTGCAGCAAAGAATGGCTGTGAATAAGCCGCCGTCACTGAAGCAGGACACGTGATTCTGCACAGAAGTTGTCAGTATCTTTAAAATGGGATGGGTGACTGGCAGGTTGGCGAGGAGGGCTGCTGACTGGGAGGTTGTGCACACAGAGCCCCCCAGGCCGTTGTGCAGCTGCTTCAGCCTGCCTGCCGGGCCATAGCACGATGTGACGATGCCTTTCAAGACAGAGAGGGTGGCCCTCACTCGTTCGCTTGTCAGTGGTTCACTTCTACAGAATGAGGGCTTTTTAGCTTCTAAACGAGACATCTTACTTCAGGTGGTAATTTGTGAAGACAGCTTTTATTTTGTTAACCAGAGTTTTCTATTTATTGTATTGTGGTGGGTTTCAACAGTTAACAAGATTATCCTTCAGGAAGGAAAGTCCGAATATACAGCGTTGTGGCTATAAAATTAAATACTTAGCTCCATGCATATGATACTAATCGGCACGTAATGGTGTAATGACATATTAGTAATTCCGAATATTTATTTTAGTTCATTATTCAAACTCTTTTGTTTGCCTTCAGACTGAGACTTTACAGATTGTTTTGCAGCTCTCTGTATATGTTCCGAGATGGATGCCTGTGAAGGAAATCCCAGCTACAAGAAGCCAGTTCTTTCTGATCCAATTGCTATTTTTCATTTCTTCTTTCAAACTCAAGCTCAGACTCAAAGCTGCTTCTTTCTATAAGAAATAAAAATAAAACATTTTAGAGAAATAATTCCAAAACATTTAATAGATTATAGTTTAGTAATTACTTTTAATGCTCTGCTCCTTCTTTAGAAAAAGGAACTACCCACTGGCGCAAACCCCCAAAAATGAGAAATGTAAATCAACTTAGACTAAACATTCATTTCTTTATTCTTCAATGAATCCCTACAAGAAAAAGTACTGATATTTTAATAATTTTGGAATGCACAGTAACACAGCTAGAAAGCTTACAGTACAGTTATTCAAATATGATATGCTTCTAGAAGACAAATGCCATGTGAAACTCATAGAATTTGGTCTCTGAGTCTCAAATGTTTTTATTCTCTTACATCAAGATCTGGTGTTGTTTCTTCTCTAACTTTCGTTTGCTTGGAAATCTTAGGTGTGAATACAAGTGCATTTATATCAAATCCTGTTTATAAATAATTATGAAAATGAGATAACTGTTAGGATTCCTAATACAGACACTCTCTAATGTACAGTCTACATCTAGCTAGACAAATCTACACAACACATTTACCAAAGAATAAACCATGTTTTAATTTTAAATATTTGGCTAAAGTCAGAGCAGTTTTCTGTAGTTTTACCCGATCAATCAATGATTTTCAGTTTTGATGTCCTATATCTAACCATCCCCCAAATTTTGGCTAATGACAATAAATACAAAAGCCAGGGAGTGTGCTGGATGACAAGGAGATAAATAGGATCTGATTTGCAATGTGATCTCAAAGAGTGTAAATAATATAAAATGCTATCATTTACCAAGTGTGCTAGCGCTTGTACTAGTTTCCTTAATGAGGTTGGAAGAAGCGTGCCTGAGGCATAAAATTCTGATACTATAATAATATGTGGAAAGGATAAAAATCTCAGGTCATAGACCTTATCTGTTGAGGCTTGGTGCTTTGAAGGTAAAGGTTCAGCCAATTATTAGTTATTTTCAGGAATATGCTAACCACGCTAACCACTGGACAGTGTTTAGCACAAATAAAACTAATTGAACTACTCAGACTACAGTACTACCCAGAGCTGTCTATGGCACAATACGATACAGACCAAAAAGGTGATTTGAAGATGTGCAAAGAAGATGTGAAGAGAACAAGGGAATGTTATGCAAAGTGTTCTTTTGGTTACCACTCCTCCCAATTTAGTTAAAGGGCTGTAACCATGGCAACTGGGCCCAAATAAAGTGAAAGCAATGATGGCCAGCTTTCTCCCTGCAATGATAAAGCTATAGTCATCTCTTTTTATAGCACGAGGAGGAAAAAAAGTTTCTGTTCATCTTATGCAAGGAACAACAAAGGTACTTCAATATTATTTCAAAGGTTATTTTAGATTTGGCAAAATCTGTGAAATACATTTAAATGAAAGCTTAGTGACGTCCATACATAAATTTGCACGTTACAACACACACACACACACAAACCACAAATCATAACAGAGACTGTGCTTAATAAAGTGATTTCTCTAGTTACTTTTCAATACATAATAGTGACATGCGACTTTTCAAAAGTAGAATGCCAAATTGGCACCTCTAACAGTCTTGTGGTAGTGAGACCAGTAACCACATCTTTTGGCTAATATCTCTATAAAATGAGAAAGGAAGAGTGTTGGTGACTCCCAAACCATTTTTACGATGTCAAAACTTGCTGACTTCTGGTCCTATGTCTAGATCTAGACAAAATAAGGTACAATTGAAAAAAAAAGAAACGTAACACAGGGCTGGCTTATAGCATAGGTTTGGAAGTGTCAGTTCAGCTATTTCTTTCTTCCTAACAATGTGACCCATTATTCCAAAAGTTACCATTACATGAATGGCCCTGACTATTCCTGGATGCACTGGCCTGGCAGATGGGCTTTTTGCAGTGATGGATAACAATTAAATAATACTAAAACCTACATGACTATATTCTAAATTCAGAGCTATAAAATATGATTTAAAGAAATATAAACACATAAAATTTTTTCCTAAAAGGAATCAGGGCTCTTTGGAGAAGTGGCTGATTCTAGGTCTGAGGCAAGAAATAAACTAGATGAGCTGGGGACTTTTTTCTGCCAAAAAGTAATAATGTTATTAAAGATCACTTGGATCATATCAAAGGGCACAGGAAAAAAAAAAAAACGACACAGGAGTCAACTTGGAGGGAATCTAAGATGGGAAAATTTAAGCATTAAAAACAATACTGACAGTAATAGACTGAGATAATTCAAATTTATTATAAAAACTGATAAAGGGAAATAAACCATATATCTTGCTTTTCCTGTATAAATGCATTTTGAGTGGTAACTGAATAGTTGAGGCAAAGTTGGTCTAGCTAATAAATGGAGAAGAAATGATAGCATTTCAGCAGCATAATTTTGCAACACCTAATGAAGTAATGGACTACACCATCATAGTGGTTGGCAAATTATAGCCCATGGACCATATCCAGCCCACTGCCTATTTTGTAAATAGTTTATTGGCTCACCCTCATGTATTGTGTATGAATGCTTTTGTGCTAGAACTGAAAGTTAAATAGTAAGAGTTACCATTAATTTTTTCAGTGTCATAATACACTTGTGGTTGTATGTGTTTATCCTCACTGTTAAAGATACATACCAAAACCTGAGACTTGCTTAAAAATATTCCAGCAATAAAAAAAAAAGGGAGGGGATAGATAAAAAGAGATTGGTAAAATGTTAATAGTTTGTTAAAGTTGGGGGATGGATACCATAGAGTTGAATATACTATTCTCTCTCTATTTGGGGTTTGTTTGCAACTTTCCATAATAAAAGTAAAAATTTTTAAAAATAACGGACAGATACAGCACATTCTTTTGACGTACTTCAACCACTAGGACATTATTACTCACCTGAAGGTCAAAATGGTATATTAAAATAGAAAATGTTCCACAATTGTAGGGTCACAGCTCTCCATCTGGGGCCAAATGAGTCTCATAATTCATTATTTCTTGGATTTCAGAAATACAATATAGTGTATAACACCCGAAATCAAAATAATATGGTGTTTAACACCCAGAATCAATATAATCATAATATAGTATAACACTCATAATCAAATACAACAATATTTCTGCAGTGAAACTAAATATTCATATTAAGTGGAATAAAGATTAATGCCTCATGTCAGTTAAGATCAACTAGCTAAGGAGTTATGACAAAACCTTTTATATTTTAGAACTTTCTGGATTTGGGAATTATTAATAGGGGTCTATAGACCTGAATTATATTACTATATGCTCTTATTTCAGTGACTCTGAAAAGTAACAAATTACTTTGAAGCTAAAATATTAGTCATTCTTTGGTAGCCATGGGGGATTCGTTCCAGGTCCCCCCCCTCAGATACCAAAATCTGCAGGTGCTCAAGTCCCTTATATAAAATGGGGAGGTATTTGCATATAACATAGGCATATCCTCCCAGATACTTCAAATCATCTCTAAAATACTTATAATACCTAATACAATGTAAATGCTATGTAAGTAGTTGCTTTTTGGAACTTTCTGGAATTATTTTAAAAAATATTTTTGGTCCGTGGTTCACTGAATCTGTGGATTTGGAACCTATGGGTACGGAGAGCTGACTGTAGATATTAAGGAATAAATACAATTAGTTTTATTTATCTTGGAAAAATCAGAGAACAATAATAAAGAAAAGAACCTTTTGCAAGTTACAGATTTGTAAGTGCGGCATGGATTTATGGCAGGGGAAAAACTGCTCCTTTGGACACAATTATGATCCTGGTGACACTGCTAGCGAAAAGGGCAGGACAAGTAATGGACTGACTGTCCTTTCAGGCAAGTGTCAAAGCTTTCTGTGGAACCAACTTTTCTAGAAGCAACTGTAGGATAATATTTTGCCAGTGGCTCATAATAAAAACAACAGGTTAACTCACCAACTTAGGCTTTTATTGCCAGAGCCCTATACTTTCTTAAAGATTATGTTTCCCATTGTTGGAACATGCCATTTGGTTGACCACATTAAATCAAACTCACCTGAAGCGCTCAAGTCTGCTATTCCCCTGGGATGTGGTTCTTCTCAGGACTTGTGGGTGCCAGACTGTCTGGCTCAGGAAGGTCATCCTTATTAGGAATTTGGAAGACAGGGCTGCTTTTGATCCTGTGCCACCCCAAATGTATGAGCCCAACTAGAGGTATCATAACAACCAGAACTTTGTAGTCTCTCCAGAACTTCTGAAAGCTCATAGTGCTTCAGCATTAGTGCACCTAAGAAAAGGCCAACAGTTAAAAGACACAAACAAACAAAAAATCCCTCAAATTACATCTATATACCACCACAAGCAGAATATTGCACTCTAATAAACGCTGCCTGTTAAAAGTTTTTAGTTACAATACATTGCAATGTTAATTAACAAAAAGAGACGTTGTAGACTTAAAGGGATGGCAGGAAATCAGGCTTGGGAAACTTATAGAGCAATACTAAACGTTTAGCCAGCAACCGTAAAGGAGCAACATTACCTGCTGGGAAAGCCATTGGAATCTTTGGAAACACTCAGGCATCAAAATCGTTTTCTTCAGCGGTCCCCAACCTTCTTGGCACCAGGGACCGGTTTCATGGAGGACAATTTTTCCACGGACGGGGGTGGGGTGGGGGGTAGATGGTTCAGGAGGTAGTGTGAGCGACGGGGAGCGGGCAAATGAAGCTTCGCTCCCTCGCCTGCTATTCACCTCCTGCTGGGTGGCCCGGCTCCTAACAGGCCCGGAACCAGTACTGGTCCACGGCCCGGGGGTTGGGGATCCTTGGTTTTCTTTATATAATTAATTATACTTTCTCTGAACCACAATGAAGTTAGATTTAAAAAAATATATATTTAGTCACAATTTTAACAGAAGAATCAAATGGCAATCCTTAAATATGCAGTAAGAATTCAGATTCTGCATTCTGACAGGATGTGAGTGATGATGTCTCAACTGAGACTGAGCCGTGCATGGATTCCAGTCGTAGCAAAAGACTTTTGGTTTGGACTCTATGAATTAATGCCACTTCCACACTTATGTGCTGAACCACTGCATTTTAGAGTGTTTACCCTTATCGCTAATAACTATACCCTGCAGGGGTTACTGTCAATCCAGTTTACATGAAGAAATTGGGGCCAGTAACTTGCCTGGAGTTTCAAAGCTCAGTAGTATTGAGAACAGTCTTTTTTGCTCTATCTTTGATTTGGAAAGCATGGAGTGTAGCCCAGGAAGTCTGTTTCTGATGATCTGCTGCGTTTGGGAACTTGAGTCCGTACAACTGGACTCCTTATACTTTTTCACTTAAGGGCACTCACTAGGCTTTAGTGATTAGCTTATAGACTTGTGATGCTATGAATGGACCTGCTCTCCGAGTTCCTTTCTGGGCACAGGACAATAAGGACTGCTCCTTCATCTACGGGATATACTAAGAATTAAGTTCAATTGCATGTATATGAGTTTCAGTATCATAAAATTTCTTACAGTAATTTTGTGTGAATGCCTTTAGAAAAATGCCTGAATAGAATTTTCACTTATTCCTTCCCTTTTAAATCAAGATTAATATTCAGGACTAATGAGCTAAATACCTAAATTGTCTGTGTTCTGTATATACATATTAGAAAAACAGAAGGCTTAGAGTTATGCCTATGTACATATATTACTCCCAGCATTAGAAACCATTTCTCCTTGAGGTCCAAATTCACATTTAATAAGGACTTTGTTGCTAAGCTTAAACAAATTACTAGATGGAAAAAACATGGCCTACTTTGTAACTCCAAGTATTTTATGCCTTTTTCTTTTCTAAAGTGCTTTGGCATCCTATACACTTCTTGCAGCCTTTAGAGACCATACCTTTTATTGACATGCTCATGTTCTATCTTCGGAAAAAGTCAATCACAAATAAGTGTATCATGATTACATTTCCTTGTGAAGCCCACTGTGCAAACGCCTTTGGGACATTTGAGATTTGAGGAAACAATAAAACCACTGGGGGAGGCACCGGGTGACTCTGAGTAAGTAATGAGGGAAGAACTACAGTAAGGGTTACTCCCTAGATGGAAGGAGGGACTGAGGGTGAACCAAAGTCAACTGGCTTGTGTTGACTGATAGGTGGCATTTTTGTCCACAAAATACCTTGAATTAAAGGTTTAGAAGATATTGTCCTTCACATCCAGTCTCAATACCCAAGGTGACTTTAACACCTCCAACTCTGTCCCTCTCAACACGAGCTTATCAAGTCACAGTACTTTTCACAGATGGCATCTCTGCTCTTCACTGTTTACTTCTCACGATCACTAACATATCATCACTCATTATTTGTTACTTTTTCCTGAGTTGCAAACTTTTAGGAAAACAGCTTACAGAAAAGAGTCATTTGGATAAAAGGATATAATAATAAAGTTGACATAAATAACTCAATAATTAAAATTCAGAACAGATTAAAGTACAAGCTATAACAGCAATGTCTGGAAAGTGTGGTACTATTCTCTCCATGTAGGTCACAGGATGAAATGTGATGTACTCAGAACCTTCCTCAGATTAGGATCAAGTTAGCTCCCCGTACTCAATACATCTTTGGGTCATCCCTGGGTTAAGGACAAAGGAGGGCACTCCATTTTATTTATGTTGTGTTTAACAGACTATTATTCTTTTCCACTAGAATAACTTAAGGATCTATGCATCTTTTTGTAGATTTAGGTTTAGTTAAACCTGGGAATTAGTATCTATTTTGGCTGAAAACTCATATTTGCCAAATTACCACTGAGGCCCAGTAACAGCACTTCCTGGTTAGTAACTGATGGGGACTGATTTAATGATTAATTGCTGTAATATATGCTCAACACCTACATGCCCCCATTTCCTCAAATTCTCCACATCTCACACATTGATTTGGCTAACGGGGGTGAGAGAGCAGGTAACTATTTTCTGATGATTATCCTGTTGTCCTTTGAGAGGCTTGGAAAATGATTAGGATCAGGATGACAGGCCTTTTTACTTTACAAAGTACTTTTACAGTCTTCACATTTAAATCCACATAAAAACACTGAGTATCACACCATCTGCATGATAGTCCATCTCCACCAAGCAAAATGGACTATTTTTAAATGGCACAGTAACCTTCACCTGCTTCATTTCACTTAATAGCTTTCCAGCATTTTACATGTATTCTGTTGCTTAAATAACCCATATTCTAGGGCCAGATAAGTTAGACTTCACTAAATAAGGCTCATTGTTAGTTGTAAGAAGAAGACAACAAAGTAGTCAGTGAAATGATGCTGATTTTTTTCATATCTTCTTGTGGAGCTTTTAAATACAGTCCATATATTTTGGGGCTAAAATTTTGATTTAACCCATTTTTTTTCTTCTGAAGTCTTTTTGTGGGTTTTTTTTCCAAAATGAAAATCAGCATTACTGCCCTTTTCTAAAATATATAATATTGTCTTACTTTTTTAAGTTAGAAAATACAGATATAAGAAAAAGAAAGCTAAAATATCTGTAATCATTTTGGTTTTAACAAAAATGTGATTAGAATGTACATGCTGTTTTGTAATCTTTTCTTCACGCAAGAATACAAATCTTCATTATGATTTTCAGTGGCTGAATAGCTTTTGATTTATGGCAATACCCTAATTTGACAGATCGCTGATTGATAGAAATTTGAGATTTTTTTTCAGTGCTTTATTGCTAAACATGCTAAGAATAATAAGTATTCTAGTAAATTCTCCAGAGCCCGTGCTCAGAGCTGCTACATGCTGCTTCTCAGGACGATACAAAGTCTTACTAGAATTCCTAACAATTAACTAATTTTTCAAATGAACTTACACAAAGGTTTTTAAAACCTTGACTTTTACAAAGGTTCACAGTGCTGAGCAGCAGGGAGAAAGGGAGCTCCAACTTGGGAGATGGAAAACGAAGTTAGGTACAGCTTATCTTAAAATGGTCCTGACCCCAAAACATTTGGCAACAAGTTATTCCAAGTGGTATGGAACTATTTTATGGACTCGAGAGATTCCTGAGTCTGAAACAGAAATTTCTCAAGAATATGCTCAACATGATCAGATTTGTTGGGCAATAAGAGGATGGTTTCTAAAATAAGTTAGTGCTTGTTGTTCATTCACTGAGCCTTTCAAGTTTGCTTGGAATAAAGCAGCAACAGAAATAACAGCAGGAAGACTTCTTCCCTCTCCTTACCCTCCTTTAGTCTACCTGCCACTGCCCTTATCTTTCCTGAATCTTATTTAAACACACTCCTAAAAAAAACAAATAAACAAAACCAGAAGGTATGGAACTCTTTTGATGGAGGAAACCAAGAGAAAGGAAATGAGATTAGTAAATTTTACGTTAAGTAAAACAGAAAGTAAATGTTTATGGTTTTATCCACTGAAATGCCTTTTGTTTAGAAAATGTTTAGAGGCCATCAACACAGATTATGCTTCCTTATACTCTTCTTTCAAAAATGTATACTTTGCATTATTCAAAAGGTTTCATATTTTTTCTCGTTTTGTTTTCATAGTAACTTTATGAGACCACTTTATACATGAGGAAATTCTAAATGATTGATTCCAAAATTACTGTCAGTTAATTGTGGCACTCATCTTAGATTTTGGAGTCCTAAAAGTCGTGGCTGGTATTCTTAACAGCAATTTTCAAAAGTCAAGAATTAGTATCCCAGCTTTGGCAATAAGAGTCAATCAGAATTTCCAGTGCATGATGATGGACGAGAACATTCTGGGTGCATGGTGCACACTTGTGAGGGTCACTGAAGGCAAGTATCCTGGTGCATTACACCTGGCATGTTTTTCTTCTCATGTCAGGTACACTGGAGGTTAACAGGTCTGGTGCCACTTGGTCCAAAATGAGAGGGTAAAAAAGCCTATATCCTCCAAAAACACACCCATGATCTACTAATGGTTGAGATTAGTGGGGCTAATTTTAGTTCAGTTTTTTTAGCTTCTTAGTACGGAATGAATAGCGAGAAATTAATGAACAGAATGGAGAAAAGCTTGCTGTATCTCTGCCTCATTAAAATATCCTCATCTTTTTGAGTGCATATAAAGGCCAAGAAAGGAAAACACTGAGAGATATGCTTCAGACCACAAATACTCTTTAAATTTAAGGCACTAATGTGTCTAGAACAGCAACTTTCCCTCCCCTCAGTTTGTATCACAGAGATTACTAGCTCTTCAATTTCTACCATTAAGGCCTCTGACAGGCTTACTGCAACTTGTTACATTCCAAGCCAAAGGAAGGTTTCTTGGTGCTGGAACTGGTCAGTAAGGTGAAGGGCAAAGAAGGGCAAAAAAGCAGTTAAGCTCCCTAGAAAATCCTAAACAACCTGGCTCTGGCTATCAGATTACTCTTTCTATGGAGCATCGGGTCAATTAAAACCACCACGTTTTGCTACTGATTAGGCCTACAACAACCTGGATGCAGGAAATACTCTGTGGAAGGTTCTCATTTTGCCTACTGGGCTTGCTGGACGCCATCTGCTGGTCTTTTGGACACAGTGTAAGGTAAATTCTTTATGTCTTCATTGCTGCTCTGCTTAAAGTATTTGGGGAAAAACTGTAATGTTTAACAATTTAAAAAAAAACTACTGAATGTAACTTAAACATGGAGAACGCTAAACAGAACGTTGAACAATTAATTAACCCAGCTCTCGTGACTGCAATATTCGATGAAGTTTATTGGAATTGTATAATGCCTTTTCTTTTAGCATGGCAATGTTGGTTTTAAGGATTTGTGAATTCTTCATTCCTGAGTTCCAATTACTAACCCTGAAAATAGTTCTTTTTATCCTCAATTGTTAATACAGCAGTTCACATTTTGGCAGTTTTTGTGTACACATTAGAAAGGACTGCATGTTGTCTTCAGGCCTATTCAACTGACTGGCGTGCTAAAGAGAACAAGAGCTTCCTTTTTTCTTTTTCTTTTCTAACTACATCACCTAAAATAACAGCTTTGCTGAGCTTTTCCAGTCTTGTAAAAACACAGGTACCAAAAACGTTACTGTCAATTCTTGATGAACTGAATGGACTACACCTGAGTTCTAAAGTTTCCATTCTGCAAAACCGTACCCCTACCTTGACCTACAGGCAGTAGCTGGGCTGCTGACAGCACTGCCTCACCAGGAGCGGGTCAGGAGTAGGCACAGAGTACGGTGAAGGTCAAGTTACGTGTAGGCATTTTATGATCTCGGTTATCCCCCACTGTTACTGTGAATTCAATGTATTTATAAATAAATAATATACTGAAAGCATCACAAGTTTTATAGGGGAGCTTTACTAACTGTCAACAGCCTAAGATGTGAAAAGTGAGTGACTGATTAGCGACTAATGAGGAAGAGACAGCCAGCTTACTGGCAGGCTGTGGTTTATCAGAAAGGTTTGGAGAGTTGTTATAAAGTTTACAGAGTTGTCTGAGAATCTTTCCATCCCCTTTCACTGTCTTTACATCTGGCTGCCATTTGATGCCCAGATTGGTGGAGGAAGGGGACTGTGTACTATGCAGACAGCAGACTGTTCCAGATTAAGTGTGCAGCTGATGGGGCCCTTAGTACTGCAGCAATGACTTTATGTTCCCAGCTCTGAATCCCGCTCTCAATCCCGAAAGGGCTGGTTTCTGTCTTCATCATTTCTGAGATTTCTATTTTACTCTCCACCTACTGGCCAGAGGAAACTGTGGCTACTGGCTATGAACCCCTCCACTTCCTGCTCCCACGTGTCCACCTCAGCTCCCATCTTCACCTCCTTCCTCAGTGTCTCAGAGGAAGGCCTGGCACTTCTGTCATCTGTGCTCCAGCCAGTCCCACCTGCTGCCGTGTCTTCACGGTTCCACCTCCATTAACCCCCCTCTTCTACCTTCCACCTCCCACTTGGAATTGGTCTTCCTCCTACGCAAAACCTGACCAGTTTTCTCCATTGAAAAGAACCAAAAACAAATTGCCCAATGTAGCTGCCCTTTACCAGCCTTCCTTCCAGTACTACAAACTCTGATTCCTTTCAAATAACACATGTTTCTAGAGCCACTGCCCACTTCCATCTTCAAACCCAAGTAATTTGCTTTTGCCCCACTCTCCATGGAAACTGCCCTGACTATAAAGATCGCCAATCTCTCCCTTTCCGTGATCTCTCTGCACCACTTCTGATGAGTTCTTAAAACGCTTTAAGTACCTGAGACTAGTCTGATCCTTCTCAGTCTCCTTTAATGACCCCTTGGTTTCCATCCACCTACTCCCTCTTCTCAAAGCTCTGTCCTGGGCCGTCTTCCCCCCGTGTTCGTCTCCTGGGTGGCCTCATTCACATCCAAAGCTTCTGTTTTAACACATCCACCAATGACTCCCACATCTACATCTCCTGCTTAAACCCACTTATCCCACTGTTATTCCCCACAAGTGTCTAAACTCATTTCATATAAAGACGAATCCTCTTTCCTTCCCAAACTGCTGTTCCTCCTCTGCTTCCTGTTTTGGTTTTTAAAAAAAAGGCATTATCAAAAAAAATAATAATAATAAATAAATAAATAAATAAATAAAAATAAAAAAGGCATTATCTACTATGCCATTCAGTTAGAAAATCTGGATATAGTGGACTCTGCCCTGTTCCTTATACTCCCCATAAAGTCAGTCACTCAATCCTCCATTTGACATGACATTTCTTTTATGTAATTTCTCCCCAAAGCTACAGTCCAGACCCTCCTTACCTCACGATCTCCTCGCTTCTAGTCCAGTGGTTCTCAAAGTGTGGTCCCCTCACCACAGGCAGTAGCATCATCTGGGAATTTATCAGAAATGCAAAATGTTGGGCTGCTCCTGACCTCCTGAATCAGAACTCTAGATTGGGATCCAGCAATCTGTGTTTTAACAAATTCTTTAGGTAATTCTGAAGCTTAAGTCTGAGAACCACTGTTCAAGTCTATTGCCCACTAATCCATTCTCTACCCTCTTAACACAGCCATCTTGGGGAAAACAACAACAAATACAACAAATACATTCATGTTTCTGCTTTGCTTAGAAGCCTTCAGTGACATTTTTGACTAGAAGGTGAAACCTACATTTCTTAGTACAACACAAAAAGCCCACCAGGATCTAGTTCCAGAAGGGAAAGCACAGCAAATTATTTTAGTAAGGATGTATTGTTGTGTAGTGATTAAGGGGATGAGTTGGGGAATGCTACTGCCTGGGCTTTCCATCGCTGCCTTACCACTTTGCAACTGGCTGTGACCTTGGATGAGTCACTTAACCTCACAATGCCTCAGTCCCATCACCCATAAAATGAGAATAATATTGACATCCATCACAAGGCTGTTGTGCAGTTATCACAATACCTGGCACTCAGACTGGACTCTGTGACTGTTAGCTATTATTTTGATTATTTCAAAAGGTAAAAAAAACATTACTGGTGTCAACCTTGAGTGTAGAAAGAGAGGTCTGGAATGACTAAGGCAAGTGGGTCCATAAACTATAGGCAGTTTCAGTTAGTCTAGATGTGAATACAAACCCCAGATTCTCAAGAAAGAGGTTCTGAGGTCTTTGGGGCTATTTTGATTAGAGTAGGGTAGATCTGTAATCAGATTCCAGGATGTTATAGAAAAGATAACAGTCAGGCTCCTAAAGTGAGGGCCAGGAGAGCTAATCATGAAGGGAACCGGAAAACTAAAGGACAGAGCAAAATAGCAAAGACAGGGTGATAGTTTCATATTTATTTCTCTGATAACAGTTAATGAAGTTAAAGTTGTCAGTGATTAAACATGAGAGTCCCAGTGTGATGAAGCTTTGAGTAACGATGGAAATCAAATTCTAACCTCCCGCACAAGTTACGATCTTAGGCAAATTACTTCTTTCCTGCCTCAATTTCATTGTCTGTAACATGGGGCTATATAATGAGGATTCCTAAGTATATATCTATGTATTTATTGCTCAAGTCCAGTGTCTAATACGTGAGAAGGATTCAATGCATAGTAGTAATTATTATTACTGTACGTATAATATCTTCAATACAAATCATATATAAAAACAGGCACTTCTGGAAATTCCTGTTTGACTAAAGCTCCTGGTAGTGCTGAGACAGATGTCAGTCCCAGGACTGACTGGATGAAGAGAGTTGAAGTTATGCCCTCCTTCCAGGGCAATGGGTATCCAATGACTGGTCACTGCAGTGGTACAAAGGCCTGGCGGTTCATCCAACTTGGGCCAACTATGAGGGCCCAACCCAGCACCAGAGTTCCTGTGAGACTGGTGGAGACCCTCCTTGGGACTACATTACAGCTCAACTTTTTCTATCCACCCAATCCTGCTTCCTTTCTTCCTTGGTAAGATCCAAAAAGTCCTCCCTAATAAATGTCCTGCCCACAAATCTCCTTTGAGTCTGCTTCCCAGGGAACCCAATCTAGGACAATCTGGAAACATCTTGTTCATTTATCAATGTGCTTGTTTATTGTTTCCCCTTCCATCATTGAATATAAGCTCCATGTGGTCAGGGACCATGCCTGTATCTGCTAACTTAGCACAGTGTGACAAATACGAATATAAATTGATGACGTTAATCAATGAACAACTGCAGGTACAGAGAGCCTCTGAAACAGCAACAGGATTTGTGCATGGTCCAATTTGGGAGGAAGATGCATATGACTTCAGGAGGTCTCCCTCTGAAAAAGATTTCCATCCCCGGAACGTCCAAAGCCCCGAATCCTGCTTCTGCTTTCAGAGTTGGTACTAGCACGCTGTACAGAGTTCTGACATCCAGTTCCACGTCAGAGGGTGGCTCTCACCTCCCAGACAGACACAGGTGGCAGCGCAGGTGCAACTGGTGCTTTCACTGGGACACCTTTTCCTTCTACTTTACGGTGTGGCCGCGCAGATGGGAGAGGGAGAAGGTCTATACCTGGAACTCTACCTACACCACTGGAACACCTCCTCGCCATCTACATTCCTTCCTGCAGCAAGGATTCACTGCCAACAGCTGTTTTAAAGATAGATCTTCAGCTTTCTAAGGAGTCAGCCTCCTCCTATTCCCCGCCCCCACATATCCTTCAGTGACACCAGTGACCTTTCCGAGCAGGGAGGAGGCGCCCACAAGCCCCCCACCCCTCTCTTCGGCCAGGTAGAGAGCCGGCCTTTCCACCTGCGGTCCCGTCGCTCTCACCTGCTGCGCCGCCCCGTCCGCCGCCGCCGCCCGCAGGCCCCTGAAGCCGAGCACCACGCAGCCGCAGCCGCCAGTCCTGTCAACTCGCGCCCCGAGCTTGGAGACGGAGCATGCGCAGCTCTGTGGTTGGCGCCGGTCCCACTCGGATTCCTCTTCTCCGGGTTTTCGTGAAGTTCTCAGCCGAGAACGCGGTGGCTGGGATGGAAAGAACAGGGTGCGGAGCTTATTCAGTGTCAATCTCAGCAAGTTATTGAAACGGGAAAACTTAAATAACAGATCAAATGGACTTGTTAAGGCACAGTATCTTCCTTCTGGCGCGCGCTTGAGAGGCACTTATTGAACGAAAAAATGATCAACCGTTCTCGGCGGCTCTCGGGCCTTCCTCATTTGACCAATCACAGAGCGCCGTATTCCGTTGTTCATCGCCAACTCCCCGCCTTCCTTTTTGGCTGCCTGGAAAACCTGGAGAAAAGGACTCCACAGCGACCATTTCTGTGGCTCATGTTGGAGAGCGGTCATGCGCAGTGCGACTGGTGGCGCTCAATTAACAGCTTCTGCCCTTAGTCCGCCGTCTGGGGGCCTACGGGGAGTTCAGAAGTCCTCTGTTTCTGTGCCCTTCACCAATTAGATAATTTGCGCGCTACGTCCCCATCCTGCTTTTTCGTTCGAGGACAAAAATTGTATTCCCCTCTACTATTCAAAAGAATTGTGGGAGAAATTATGTTCCTGGCTATTTTAAAATTTATCCGGCATTGTGCAAGTCACCTTTATTTTCCAACCTGTGTTTTCTATAATCTTCCCCTTCAAAGATTAGGGAGACTTTTCCCATCCTTGTGCTAGTAATTTTACGGGGTCAAGAAGCACTCTGTGAATGGACTTGAGGACACGGGGAGGGGGAAGGGTAAGCTGGGGTGAAGTGAGAGAGTGGCGTGGGCCTATATATACTACCAAATGTAAAATAGCTAGTGGGAAGCAGCCGCATAGCACAGGGAGATCAGCTTGGTGCTTTGTGACCACCTAGAGGGGTGGGATAGGGAGGGTGGGAGGGAGACGCAAGAGGGAGGAGATATGGGGATATATGTATGTGTATAGCTGATTCACTTTGTTATAAAGCAGAAACTAACACACCATTGTAAAGCAATTATGCTCCAATAAAGAGGTTTAAAAAAAAAAAAAAAAGGAAGCACTCTGTACTACAGGAACACTGCGTTTTATTTTTCTCTCGATCACCCCTGCTGTCTAGCACAGTGGGTAACTGATTCTTCACGGACCAATGATGTTCACTTCGTTCTCGGCCTCTACGTAGTCGTCCTTTGCCGCCATTTTTGTTTTGGGCTCTCGTTGAAAACCGCGAGATCCTGCTCAGAGGCCATTTTTCTTCTGGGCAGATTCCGCGCGCTTCCCGGGCCGCTCGCTTAGTATTTCGCCGCCATCTTCAATCCTGGTTGTGGCTTCAAATTCGCAGTGAAGCAGCTCAGGTCATCTTGTGTTTGGGCGGTGGCAGAGTTCCTCTACGCGCCGGGAGCCCGGGGAAGCGGGAAGTAAGCCGGAAACGGGAATTCCCAAGCTTCTAAAGGTTGGCTTGAGAGCCTGCCGCACAACCAGGTACTACTTCACCAGTTACTCTGGACAGTAACAAAACAAATAAAAGCCCGAACCCAAACCATCATAGGTAAGAACTTGGAAATGCTGACAACCTGAGATATTCCTTCCCTTGAACTAAACTGTTTGCCCATCTCCTCCCCCACTCTGGTTTTTTCCTTTGATTAGTGAACCTTTTCTGAATCCTTCTCCCTCTGCTTCCACCTCTCTCCATGGTTTTAAACATAAGGGTAATTAAATAAATACATTTTTTTAAAAAACAAAACAAAACATAAGGGTACGGGAAGCCTGGGCTTGACAGTGGAGGCGTTGGTTTGGAAAATTTTTTTTTTTGGGGGGGGGGTGGGACAAAATGGAGTACAGTGAGTGGGCCAGGTATTTGTATCAAACACCTATATGTACAGATAGATTCCCCTTTCCAGACATTTTTTGGGTTGTGACATAAATATAGATTGTGTTTGTATATACTTATTCATTCATTTATTCAGTACATTTGTTGAGTACCTAGTGTGCACTAGGCCATGACGATTCTGCGTAAATTAAAATAAAACCCCTTTATCTCATGGGGCTTACATTCTGTCACCTTGACAGCTACTGGGTCGGGGCAAGTAACAGTATTCTACGGTTCTTAGTCCTGCTACACTATACAAACAAGTAACAAGTATTCGCTTGCTCCTTCCTCTATTCCCCTCCTCCTTTTATTTTCCCCTGGACTAGGAATAAATCGTATTGACAATTATTTCTTGGATCCTAGACATAACTACATTTGCAGGCCAACTGGCTAATTTTACAGCCAATATTCAAGTTACTTAAGGCCTTGTTGCTCCAAGTGTGGTCTATCTATCACCTGGCAGCTTGTTAGAAACACAGTCTGACTCCATCCCCAGGCCCACTGAGTCAGAATCTTCCCTACGAAGTGCACCTTAAGTTCAGAGACCGCTGATTCCTGCATGGACTGAAGACAAAGACTGTCTCTTTTCAACTTGTGCTTCTGAAACAATATATGGTTAGTTTATTCCATACTTTAAATGCAGTGGACATATGGCACGTTTTTTCTGTGCTTTTATCCATCAGCTTGATGTCAAGATGCCAATTTAGCATTCTAAAAAGTTGAGAATGTCAGTCCCGTGCATTGTTATGTAACTTTTGCTGTGATAATATCTCATGTACTTTGTGCATATTTTTAAGTTATTTAAGGTTGAACTCAAAATCCTACAGGTATTCAGTAGTTCAATATCAACTTGGAAAACTTTGGGCCATAGTTTACCAAAGCTGTTTTGGCACCTTGCTTTCATCTGTCTTTTTAAAATGAGAACTCTAAATCTAATGTCTTGGGGTTTCTCAACTTTGGCTGCTCATGAAAATCATGTGGGGCGCTTTAAAAAAAGACTCCAGGCCAGTATCAGTCAGAGGTTGTGATCCTGTGGATGGAATTCAGGAACTAGTAAGGTATTTGAGAAATAGCAAATGACTTTTACATTTTCCACGTTGCTGTATGTTCGGTTTTTCTCCCTTACAGATTTACTTAAAATAATTAGGAATTTGAAGACAGTGAAGAGAGTTGGACTGGGAATGTGGTAAACCAACTTCCTAGTTGGTTTGACCAACCGATCAACTTGCCATTTATTTTGTGTCCTAAGCAAGTTGTCCAGCTTTTCTGTCTCTCCTTCCTCCATCTATTAATTGGGAAAAGAAGAATGAAGGTCCTGTTGTGTTTTATTTAGTCTTGTGTATGCTACAAAATGTAGTGGATATTTATATTCTGTGAATGTGAGAAAGAAAAGTATATTGCAAGTGCAATATTCATTGCTTCTGATTTTCCTATACTGTTTCTTATATCGTATATGCCAGTAAGCACAGTGGGTACAGAAACGAACTCTAGAGCCAGACTCTCTGGGTTCAAATCCTAGCTCCTCCAGCTACCAGCTGTGTGACCTTGAGCTGATTACTTAACCCTTCTGTGCCTCAGTTTCCTCATCTCTAAAATAGTGTTGGTATGAGGGTCAGATAAGTTAATGTAAGAAAAGTGCTTAAAATAGTGCCTGGCACATAGTCACAGCTATGTAAATATTAATTAGCTATTGTTATATTTAAGTCTTTGGATTATTAAGGTTTTGTTCACGCATGCAGATCACTTAAGGGGAAAGGTATTGTAGTTTCATGACTTTTCAGGACATATACCTGCTTGGAAAAGAGGGTGGTTTAAACACAATATACCAAGCCAGGAAGATGTGTTTTGTTTTTTTTTTTAATGGTCTTTTTCCCTTTTTCAAACAGCTTTATTGAGGTATGGTTGTCATACAGTAAATTGCACATGTTTAAAGTGTATAATTTGGTGTGTTTTACGTATATACAGCCATGAAACCAACATGCCAGTCAAGATAATGAACATACCCATCACCCCCAAAAGTTTCCTCTTGCCCTTGTAATCCCTCTGGCTCTTTCTTCCAGGCAACCACCTATCTGTTTTCTGTCACTCTAGATAAGTTTGCATTTCCTAGCACTTTATCTAAATGGAATCTTAGAGTATGTGCTATCTTGGGGGGTCAGGTAGTGTCTGGTTTCTTTCACTCATCATAATTGAGAGCCATCTTTGTTGTTGCAGGTGTCAGTGGTTCATTCCTTTGTAATTGCTGAGTAGTATTCCATTGCATGGATAGACTAATTTGTTTGCACATTCGCCAATTGAAGGGCATTTGGGTGGTTTTTATCTTCATGGTGCTCATTTTCACATTGGAAAAAAAAAGTCTAATCATTTGGTGGCCAAGCCTTCCATATACAGAGAAAGCAAGAGGTGCCAGTGGTAAAATGTGTTTGTTTGGGACTTTGTCTTTGCCATTGTGGAGTTTATGAATTCATGTTTTCTGAATGAAACATGTAATAGCTTCTTAAAGATGCAGAACACATGCATTGAGTTTTTAGTGGATTGCATCTCTTTTTTATTGAGATATAATTTATATATAACATTATATTAGTTTCAGATGTACAACATAATCGTTGGATATATGTATATATAGTTGGACAACTTGGGCATCAGGGGTGCCGACCCTTTGTGCCATTGAAAATCTGCATATAACTTTACAGTGCACCCTCCCCTTCCCATATCTGAGGTTCCACATCCTTGGATTCAACCACCTGTGGATCTGTAATACCGTAGTATGTATTTATTGGGGAAAAAATCCAAGTGAAGTGGACTCTCACAGTTCAGACCCATGTTGTTCAAGGGTCATCTGTATATAATACTGTATATTATTATTAGTGGTCACCATACAGTACATTACATTCCCAGGACTTAGTTATTTCATAACTGGAAGTTTATACCTTTTGACTCCATTCACCCATTTCACCACCCCTTACCCCCTAACAACCACCAGTATGTTCTCTGCATTTGAGTTTGGTGTTTTGTTTTGTTTTAGATTTCACATATAAATGAGATCATATGGTGTTTGTCTTTCTCTGTCTTACTTATTACACTTAGCAGAATGCCCATTCATGTTGTCGCAAATGGCAGGGTTTCCTTCTTTTTTCATTACTGAATAATATTCCATTGTGTTTGTGTGTGTGTGTGTGTGTGTGTGTGTGTGTGTGTGTGTACACACCACATTTTCTTTACCCATTCATCTATCATGGACACTTAGGATGTTTCCTTGTCTTGGTTATTGTAATTAATGCTGCAGTGAACATGGAGGTGCAGATACCTTTTCAAGTTAGTGTTTTCCTTTTCTTCAGATAAATACCCAGAAGTGGAATTGCCAGATCATATGATAGTTGTACTTTTAATTTTTTGAGGAACCTCCATACTGTTTTCCACAATGGCTGCACCAGTTTACATTCCCATCTACAGTGCACAAGGGCTCCCTCTTCTCCACATCCTCACCAACACTTACTTGTTGTCTTTTTGATGATAGCCATTCTGACAAGTGTGAGATGACATCTCACTGTGGTTTTGATTTTCGTTTCTCTGATGATTAGTGATTAGTCCATTTCATACATAAGGAAACCTGAGATTTAGAGGTGCTGAGTACGCTATCTGAAGTCACATGAAAAGGTAGGCTTTGAATGCATGTCTGTTTTACTAGAACCTGAGACCATGACTGCCTCATGGATCAGTGCCTATGTCTGTTTCTGACAAAGTATTAAATAAAAATTAGATGTTGTTTATTAGTGAAGCATCCCACACAGGGCCAGGTGGGGATTTTCTGTGGGCCCAGCAGGAATGGGAGGCCCAGATCTTGGGTCAACTGACCAGGTTAGGGATATAGAGTGACTAAAAGGTACGACTGTTCTGTGGACTTAATCTTGGTGGGAGATTTCAATATTTGACCTACATTTAAAGAAAAGGAAAAGAAAAAAAAAAACACCTAATTTTTTTGGTCGCTTGTATTGCCCTCCTTTTATTGTTGGCATTTCCCTGTTTGTTTTTTTTGTTTTTATTTTTGAGCCCATTTTGGCATTCAAAGTTACCATATGAATAATAGGAAAAGCTGATTCTTTTTTTTTTTTTTTTTTTTTTACACTGCAGTTACCTTTTCAAATTTTATCTAAGTTGTTGCCAGCAAGATCTTTGCTCATTTGTCATTTTTCCTTGGTATTTTGTTAAAGTTTGTGATTCCTTCCTTGATACTGTCCTTTTGCATGTGTGTGATAAAATTAGATTGGGGGAGTAGGGGCAGCAGGTTATGAAATGATTTCTCATTCTTGAATTACAGTTTTTCCTTCAGAAGTTCTAGGGCCTTTGTTGTTTCTGCTCCCATAGGTAATGAAAGTTTTTTAAGACGATAGAAGGAAGTACAATTTTCTTGATAAAAATTGAAATCTGAAGATTAGAAGCCTAAAGTTAATTTCTGATCTTTTTAATCTGGAGTAGTTGCTTTGGCTTGTGACACAGACCAGCAATGCTAGAAGAAAGACAAATGTGAATTTCAGAGTGCCTCGGATTTTCCCACAGAATAATCTAGAAGGTCACTGACTTTCTTTATTAGAGTTTATCTCTGCTTTGTATTTAAGTGACAGGACAATCATGTGATATTGTTTAATCTACTTCCATTCCCTCCCAAAATTAATTTTCTTAAGGATTTTAGGATCTTTCCCTCTCCAGTAAAGACACACATGCACACTTATTTTTGGTGGCGTCAGACACTATCAAAGTCTCCTCTTTGTGAAAGATTGCCTGTTTTCAGGTCAGAGAAAGTGGGCTCAAGAATGCAGGATATAGGATGAGATGTTATTTGTAAGACTTATATAGTTCAACTTCTCAGTACGCTTATGTAAATTACATGCTTTTAGATATTTGGAAACTTGATCTTTTTGGAGATTGTCCTGAACGTCTTAAAAACAGGGTATAAAATAAAAATTCCACTGAATGTAGACTCAAATTGGCAGCTCTGATAAGAAGGCTTTTTAACATTTATGCTTTAAACCCCAGGCACTGAGCTTGCTGTTCCCTCCTGAAAGTAACTCTAAGAGCCTAGGAAAGTAATTTTTTAAGGTGCGTGTTTGCTTTCTAAATGTGTGTGTGCACATCTATCTTTTAATGATCAGAGAACAAGTCCAGAAAAACCTGAAGATGTTTCCAGGGTAAAACTTAATTAATACAGAGGCTAATAATATCTTTTCCATTCAAATGAATGTTAGAATGTCAGTATTTTAAAGACAAAAACAAAAAGCACTGAAAACCTCACATTTATGGCCTTCAACCATTTGTCTGTTGCCCATTATATTCAATGTAAAACGCTTCCATCTTCTGTTTACGTTTATATGCATATCAGGTCTCTCAACTTTGGCTGCATGGTATGTGTAACTTAAGTGTTATTTATGTTTTGAAATAGGACCAGAGTGCTTTGACCTCCTTTTTAGAGGGCTTACTGTGGAATTTGGGATTTGGAAACAGTAAAGATGCATCAGATTAATAGGTATAAATCTAAAAAAATAATAACACAGTCCGTAGCCACTGATTTAAGTAACATCAACAGACTCAAGTTAGCAGACTTGATGGATACCTGTGCCGTGCTCCAGGTATCAGAGAGAATGAGGATGGATCCTGTCCTCAGGAAGCTTATGGTCAGACTGAGGAGAGAGAGAGGCTGAGGACCAGACTTAGGTGTGAGAGGAGAGGGGGTGTAAGAACACTGCATGTTCAAGGGCACGTGCCGGCATTGGCCGTGTGGAGGCCTTGAAGCTGTGAAGGTGCCTGAGCTGAGAGGTGGAGGTGTGGGCAGGTGTGGTGCTATGGGAGACCTCTGTGAAGAGCTTTGAAGAGGGGACACCTGCTCAGATACCTCTCTAGTGATGGGTCAGGGGATGGAGAGCTGCAAGGATGGAGACAGGAGGTACTTGAAGAGGCTCTGGTTGCGGGGGACCTTCAGGATAACCAGCTCTTTGGGATCTGGGACTTCCTGGCATCAGCAAGTCATGATTTTTTCTTCCTGTGGGAGGCAGACGGGACCATCTGTGACTGTCATCTGTGCTGTCCCAGACAACAGGCACTGAGAGAAGAGAGCAGTGTGTGCTGTCCCCAGATTCCCTGGCAAGTGGTCTTTCTGTATTTAGACTTCAGCTTTCTCAGGTTTTATAAAAGGATAGTGAAGGACATGGCCCTCACCTCCCCAGCGTGGTTGTCAAGGCAGAAATAATACAAGGGATCAGGAGACTCCCACCTCCACCCCCACTGCCTTGCCAGACCTGTGGAGACTTGGCTGGGAGACAGGGGAGCCTAGCTCTGGGCATCTCCTTTGCCCGTTTTTCTATTGGATTGTTTTATTTTGACTACTCATCCTTTGCTTGTTATACGTCTTGCAAATATCTTCTAGTTTGTGACTCTACCACATACCCCACCCCCATTTCTTTACGATGTGTTTTTTAAAAAAAAATAAATTGATTGATTGATTGATTTATGGCTGTGTTGGGTCTTCGTTGCTGCACGTGGGCTTTCCCTAGTTGTGGTGAGCAGGGGCTAGTCTTTGTTGTGGTGCGTGGACTTCTCATTGTGGTGGCTTCTCTTGTTGCAGAGCATGTCCTCTGCATCCTCATCAACATTTGGTGTTATCCCTATTTTTTTTTAGCCATTCTGGTAAGTATGTAGTGATGTGTCATTGAGGTTTGTTTTGTATTTCCCTGTTGGCTAATGATATTGAATATCTTTTTTTAATTGAAATATAGTTGGTGTACAATGTTATGTTAGTTTCAGGTGTACTACATAATTGTTCGACATTTGCATACAGTATGAAATGATTTGAATATCTTTTCACATGCTTATTTATTATCTGTTTCTCCTCTTTGGTGAGGTACCTGTTCATGTTTTTTGCCCACTTTTTGACTGGATTGTTTTATATTTTACCCTTGAGTTTTGAGAGTTCTTTATATGTTCTAGTTTATAAGTCATTGACTGGATGTGTGGATCACAAATATTTTATTCCAGTCTGTAGAGAAGTTTTAATATTAATATGGTCAAATCTACTATTCTTTTTCTTTATGGATTGTACTTTTTGTGTCTAGTTTAAGAGCTCCTTCCTTTCTCTGAGTTCATGAAAACATTTTCTAAAAGATTCAAATTTTATTTCAAGTGCAAATTTTATTTATTTTATTTTTTAAATTAATTTTTACTGGAGTATGGTTGCTTTATACATTTGAGTTTTTAGCTCATCTGTAATTGATTTTTATGGTATTAATTGTTCTTTAAACATTTGGTAGACTACATCTGGGCCTGTGTGACGTATCAGTCCAGTTTTATTTTTTTCCAAATGGATAGACAGTTGTTGGACCACAGTTTATTGAATGAATAGTCTCTTTATTTCCCACTGATCTGCAGTGCTTCCCCCATCATTCATTTGCATGAACCTGTGGGTTTTTTTCTGGTCTGTGAAGTCTGTTCCTTCGGCCTGTTTGTTTACCCCTTTGCCAGCACATTATTTGATTTACTATAGCATGGTGGTAGTTTTGCTAGAACTGGTAATACAAACTCCCTCCTTTGTTTTCCTGTCTTTTTTTTTTTCTCTCTCTCTCATGTATCTTAGTTCTTTTTGCTCTTCCTCAGATTCCCTGTTCAAGATTGTGGCTGGGATTGCATTAAGTTCGAAGATCAATGTGGCAGGGTCTGGCACATGCCTTACTAAGTTCATTCCTAGGTATTTTATATTTGTGGAATGCTAGTTTAAATGATATTTTCAGAAATCTACGTTTTCTGCTTGTTTCAAAGAAATTGCTTTTAAGATTCATCAGTAAGCACGTTTGCTACATTTTTTTGTAGATGCTCTTTTCACATTAAGAAATTTCTATTCTTAGATTTCTGATGTTTTTCTTTATTTTTTTCTATTTTCATTACAATGATCATGTGCTTTTACTCTACTTCAGTTTTTAAGTATGGTAATTTTTCTAGTATTAAACCAACCTTGCACTCCTCGGAGAAACCTCACTTGGTTCTGGAGTATTTTTTATATGTTGCTTGCTTCAGATTGCTTCTGTTTGTTTAGGATTCTCGCTTCTCTGTTTAGGTATAGAATTGGCTGTGATTTCCCTTCCTTAATCTGCCCTTGTCTGGTTTCGCTCTCAGGGCTTCATAAAATGAGTTGTGTGATGGGAGGGGGCTCCCTCTCACTCTCTTCTCTGGAATCATTTGTACATTGGCATTATCTGTTCCTGGTGCAGCTGTTGGATTTTGGATCACAGAGGTTTAGAAATGGAAGAGACCGTAGCGGTCAGCCTGTCCAACAGCATTGTTCTACTGAGGCAGAAAGAATTAAATGCTGAGGCTCAAGTCCAGAAGGCATGGTCCATTGTAGAAAACCTAATCCTGAAGTAAAGGTAACAGCCGTTTTATTACCTAAGACAGAGGGCTCGAAGCCTTCACATCAAAGTCCACGCAAGTCCATGGAGAGACTTGGAAAATGTCCCACCACCCTGACAAACTGGTCCCCAAGGTTTCTGGGGTCACTGGATTAAGTTGAAGAACCCAGAGGGGAAAGGGAGCCTTGGGAGGCATGCCCTCTGACAGCTCATGGAAAGCCGTGGCAAACAGGCAGAGGCCTCCCTGGCTCCACCGTGAGCAGCTCTGTGTAGGCACGGCTCAGCCGGGCATTAACATGTATATCGCCCATTGTGACGACAGGTGATAATTTTCATCTGGAATATCAAAGGAATATTCACTATGTGGTATTTTTTATGAAAGTCGGGAAAGATTCAGTATATTTTTTGGAAAATTTCCCTAAAAACAGCCAAAATAAAAGTCTCAGTTCCTGTTATCTGGAATATTTCTTCATCCAACAGACTTTCTTGAGCACCTTCTATTGTTAAGCAGTGTCCTGAGGGCCGGTCACCTTTGATAACTTGCTCCTTCCAGGATGGGTAAGCGTGCTTTTACTATATTTGGAAATTAGCAAATTGGTTTGGTTCATTTCAGATTTCAGTTCGCCATGTAGTTCATTTCCAGCACCTGTGCCCAATGCTGTAATGAAGCCAAGGAAGTGTGCCTTCTTTATCTAATATGACTTTAGCAAGTATGCAGGCTCAAGGTCTATGCAACTGCTGTCCAGATGGGCTTTATCTCGGTAGGCTTTTTTTTTTGTTTATGAAGAAGTGTGCCATGTCACATAGCATAATGGCGAATTAAATGAATTCCAACCATTTACCTTAGCTGTGGAGCCCCTCCCTCCCTCTTTTCCTTCCTCCCCCCGCCCAGCCGTTCTGTCTCTGTCTTTTCCTCTCTTTCTTTCTTTGATTAGCAGGAGAGACCCACCACTCCTGTAGCTTTATTCGAAGTCATGCTGTATGTAAGGAACTTGTGACTTGGCCAGGGGCTCTGGGAGGGAGGGTACACCTACCTTGACAGCCCAGTTAGCGTTTGACCTTAGCAGTTCTACAGGGGACAGATGGTGCTGGTTTGCCCTCAGAGAGCTGACCCTACTCTTCTCCTGCCCTTGGCCTTCAGCTGTGAGACCCTGGCCTGGTCCCCCAAGTTCTCGTTAGGGGAATAGATGTCAAGCCTGGGAATAGATGGTCTGTAGGGTGTCTTTTAGTCATAAAACTGTTACTTTTTTGAGACTGCAAACACTGTAGGAACAAGTGAAAAAATTTTACATTGAGAGGCAGAATGCCACATGGTATTAAAAATGGGTTAAAAGTATGCAAAATGTATTTTACAGTTCCTTTTTTTCATGCAGCCTATTTTACACTAGAGACCATTTTATTTCATCTAAAAATATGCTATTTAGTTCTAGATTCTTACAGATCATATTTTTGAGACTGGGCTTTGATGATACTTTTTGAAGAATCCAGTTCTTAAAAACAAAATGCAGGGACTTCCCTGCAGTGGTTAAGAATCCGCCTGCCAATGCAAGGGACATGGGTTCGTGCCCCGGTCCAGGAAGATCCCACATGCCACGGAGCAACTAAGCCCGTGCGCCACAACTACTGAGCCCACGCTCTAGAGCCCACAAGCCACAACTACTGAGCCCCTGTGCCACAACTACTGAAGCCCACGTGCCTAGAGCCCGTGCTCCGCAACAAGAGAAGCCACTGCAATGAGAAGCCCGTGCACCACAATGAAGAGTAGCCCCCGCTCGCCGCAACTAGAGAAAGCCCGCGCGCAGCAACGAAGACCCAATGCAGCCAAAAATAAAATAAATAAATTTATAAAAACAAAATAAAACGAAATGCAGCTGCTCTTGCTTTACTGATTAAAGAAAAAAAATGAGCATTTTAAAAGAGTCAACTGGAACCTTATTGTGAGTTGAAAATATAACCTTCACTGTAATATGGCTCATTATCTATCTAACAGCAGATATGGTCTTAAAGCCTCACCACAGCCTTCCGTGTGGTCCGCCTGTCCTTCGGGAAAGGAAGGACATATGAGAAGACCAGTGTATAATTAAAAATAATTAGATCACACATGCTTCAGCTTTGGTTGGGTACTTGCTGGAAAACTCTCTCCCCTGTTTTTCTATCTACCTGAACCACTTAGTACCCTCGAAGTATCCCCAGAGAGGGACTCCCTAAATTCTTAGCAGAGTTATTCAAGCCTGATTTAATATATTTAAGGGGACCGACTGTTTATCAGGCTCAAATAATATAATTTTTAAGATCTAGCTAAAGTTTTCGGAACAACCTTTATGAATGTTGTTTTCAAGTACACGTTCTTGACTTTCTAGAAACTTGTTTATTCCATTTACACCTCTGTCTAAATGGGCTTGCTAAGATGAACATCATTAAAAAATGTTCTAAATCATGTGCATTACATTGTTCAGAGAATAGAGATGAATAAATTAAAATTAAATTAAAATGACTTAGGGTTTGGATAAAGATATTTTTGTCTATTAGAAAAATAGGATCAAAGGTTATCAAATTTCTTAAAAAAATCGTCCTTGACTAAGTAATAATAACTGTTAACACTCATCCAGGGCCTACTTTTTATAAATGATGATACTGAGGGTTTTCACATGCTTAGTCTTTTCAATAATTTTGAGTTAGGTATTACTGTCCCTGTTTTATAAATAAGAAATCTGGGGTTCAGAAATAAGTGCTTTTCTTTTTTTTCTTTTCCATTATGGTTTATTACAGGATATTTAATATAGTTCTCTGTGCTATACAGTAGGATCTTGTTGTTTCTCCATTCTATGTATACCAGTTTGCATCTGCTAATTCCAAACTCCCAACCCATCCCTCCTCCACTCTGTCTCCTGCTTGGCAACCACAGGTCTGTTCTTTATGTCTGTGAGTCTGTTTCTGTTTTGTAGATAAGTTCATTTGTGTCATATTTTAGATTCCATATGTAAGTGATATATATATATACCACATCTTCTTTATTCATTCATCTGTCAGTGGACATTTAGGTTGCTTCTGTGTCTTGGCTATAGTAAATAGTGCTGCTGTGAACATAGAGGTGCATGTATCTTTTTGCATTATAGTCCAGATATATACCCAGAAGTGGGATTGCTGGATCATATAGTAGGTCTATTTTTAAATTTTTGCGGAACCTCCATACTGTTTTCCATAGTGGCTGCACTGATTTACATTCCCACCAGTAGTGTAGGAGGGTTCCCTTCTTTCCACACCCTCTCCAGCATTTGTTATTTGTAGACTTTTTAATGATGGCGATTCTGACTGGTGTGAGGTGGTACCTCATTGTAGTTTTGATTTGCATTTCTCTAATAATTAATGATGTTGAGCATCTTTTCCGGTGCCTATTGGCCATATGTATGTCTTTGGAGAAATGTCTATTTAGGTCTTCTGCCCATTTTTTGTTTGGGTTGTTTGTTTTTTTGATATTGAGCTGCATGAGCTGTTTGTATAATAAGTGCTTTTCTTATAATAAAACCAAAATCCCTTAAACTGCACTGTCCATTACGGTTGCCACTAACTGCAAGTGACTGTTGAGCACTTGACACGTGGCCAGTCCAAATTGAGGTGCTAGAAACATAAAATACATACCTGACTTGAAAACTTAGGTAAAACACCAAGAGTGTAAACATTTTTATATTGATTGCATGCTGAAATGATAATATGATTGATTTATTGGGTTAAATAAGACATATTAGTAAAATTAATTTCACCTGTTTCTGTTTACCTTTTTATTAGATGCAGCTACTAGAAATTTTAAAATTACACCTGTGCTTTGCACTGTATTTCTGTTGGACCGTGCTGCTCTAAAAGTATACGTACGCGTGATCTAAACGGCAGATAGTTCCATGCACGAGGCTTGTGAGTTACGGCATCCTTCCCACCCTATTCCTTCCTCCACAGCAGCTCTCTCCAGCTTGCTCTTCAGGTTGGAGCAGAGTTGAGCACTTAAGAATTGGGTCCTTATCAATGGAGAAGAGACTTGTGGTTGCCAAGGGGAGGGGGGAGGGGGGGAAGGGATGGAGGGGGAATTTGGGGTTAGCATATGCAAACTATTACATATAGAATGGTATAGCACAGGGAACTATGTTCAATACCCTGTGATAAACCATAATGGAAAAGGATATGAAAAAGAATATATATGTAAGTATAACTGAATCACTTTGCTGTCCTGCAGAAATTAACACAACATTGTAAATCAACTACAATAAAAAAAAAAAAGAATTGGGTCCTTATCACTAAATTTCTTGCTATATCTCTGCTTTTTTATTACTGTTGTGGTTGTGTAGGTTGTTGTTGTTATTATTGGTTTTAGGCTTTGCTTCTAAAACATTCAATTAGCATTAAAGGGAGCTCCCTTTAACCCCTGTGTCCCTACTACATATACACACACACATTTACCATCCTCTTAATATTGTTGAAAACACGATATTGTTTAGGTCAAGATTTAGTGTTTGTTATCATGACTATAAATGCTGAGCTGTCTATGAAATACTCTAGGTTTTATTTTCTGCATAATTTTTGTTTATCCTGGAATCAGTAATTGCCTTGTATTATTCAGTTGCTTAGCTTTCCGTGCAGCTGTCCTAATTCAATCTCATATTCTGCACTGGTTGTTTAAAATTCATCTGCATGCGTGCAGACGCTTCCTGAAGAGGCTTCTCCTGGAACCTCACAACCGGCTCTGTCCTGGACTGATGGTTCTCTGCTTGTGGAGCCCATGAGTCTCATGCAGGGATCTGCTTTCACCAGACCCTGGGGTTTCCTCTGCCTTTTGCCTATCTCAGCCTTCCTTTTTCCTGTATCTTCCCCTTTTTTGGGTCAATTTCCTCCTTTTGGTGAAGCACATCTTTAGTAGCTTCCTGAGAGAGAATGCACAGGACATACATTTTTTAAGACCTTGCATGCCTAAAAATGCTTTTACCCCCGCCTCGTGTTTAAATGCAGTTGGGGTTTGAAAATAATTTTCTTCAGGTTTTTGAGGCTACTTTTCCATTGCCTTTTAGATTCCAGAGTTGTTTTGGGTAGTTTGGAGCCAGATATTCTCTTACCACCACCCCCTTCCCCAAACTCACCCTCCCACAGATTTTTCAAGATTCTTTTTGTCATCAGTGCCTGAAATTTACTGTGATATACACCCTTATATGGGTCTGCTTCTATCCTGATTTTTACCTGTTGGTTCTCCTATACTGGTCCTTTAATTTTTAATTTATTCTCTCTTATTTTTCATCTTCTTTATTTTTGCTGAAGTTTCTGGATGACTTACTCAATATGATCCTCTGGACCTTCTATTAAGTTTTTTTATTTCAGCTATCATAACTTTAATTTGTTGTTTCTACAAGTTCCCTTCTTTAAAAAAATTATTTATTGCTTTATAGATGTAGTGTCTCCTATCCCACTGATATTAGTGATAGTTTCTTTAAAAATATTTCTTTCTCCTTGCATAGTCTAGGTTTCAGCCAAGTAGTTTTTTTCTGTTTGTTTTGTTTCCTTTCATGATAGAGTCTTTCCTTACATGCTAGGTGATTCCTGGTTGCTTAAGTGTATTTGAGAGTGAGACACTAAAGAGATGGGAGTTAGTTCTGCACACAGATGTGGGGCTTGTAGATGTGGCCTTCACTTTAGAGCCATCTGTCTTGGCTGTTTGCTTGGGGAACCCCTGATGTCAGTACTTTTAGATCCAGTTCCCTGAATGAGGAGGTTTCAGTCTCCTATTTGGAGACTAAGGCAGGATAGAGGGGTGTGTTAGTCAAGCTTCTCCAGAGAAACAGAAACGATAGAAGATACAAACACACACACATGTATATGTGTGTATATATATATATATATATATATATATATATGTGTATTTATGAAAAGAGTTGGCTCATGAGATTTTGGAGGTCTTGAAGTCCCATGATACACTGTTTGCAAGCTGGAGACCCAGAAAAACCAGTGGTGTGATTCAGTCCAAGTCCAGGAGTGCCAGTGTCCAAGGGCAGGAAAGAAGATGGATGTCCCAAATCAGAGAGATCTTGGATTCACTCTTCCTCCACCTTTTTGTTCTGTTTGGGCCCTCAGTGGATTGAATCACGCTTACCCACATTGGGGAGGACCATCTGCTTTACTCAGTTCACGAATTCAAATGCTAATCTCTTCCAGAAGCATCCTCACAAACACACCTGAAACAATGTTTACTAGTTATCTGGGCATCCCTTAGCCCCGACAAGTCGACACATAAAATTAACCATCACAAGGGGCATGTGGGCTGCCCCTTAATTTCTCTTTTTTCAGTAGGATAACCCCCACTTTATGCTGTGCCTGGTGTTTTTCCAGACCAGAGATGCTCGGTTTTACCCTCTCCAGAACATAGTTCTCTAGGCTCTGCAAGGTGGGAGAGGGCAGTTGCCTGGCGGAGCTCAGTAAAAGGGAGTATAAGAACTTGATTCCTTTTTATTGCCAAATAGTATTCCATTGTGTGTATATATCACATTTTGTTAAGTATATAGTGATACAAGCTTACCTCAGGAAACAAGAAAAATCTCAAATATCACATTTTGTTTACCCATTCATCATTTGATGGACATTTGGGTTGTCTCCACTTTTTTGGTTATTATGTATAATGCTGCTATGAAGATTCCTGTATAAATGTTTGTGTGAACATATGTTTTCATTTTCCTTGGGTACATACCTAGGAGTGGAAGTGCTGAATCATATGGCAACTCTATGTTTACCTTTGTGAAGAGCTGCCAAGCTGTTTTCCAAAGTGGCTGCAACATTTTATATTCTCACCAACCATGTATGAGAGTTCTCATCTATCCATATCTTTGTCAACACTTGTTATTGTTTTTCTTTTGTATTTTGCTATCCTAGTGGATGTAAAGTGGTATATCATTGTGGTTTTGATTTGTATTTCCTTGATGACTAATAATTTTGAGCATCTCTTCATGTGCTTATTAGCCATTTGTATGTCTTCTTTGGAGAAATGTCTATTCAAATCCTTTGTTCATTTTTAAATTGGGTTATTCATCTTTTTATTGCTGTTTTAAAGTGTTCTTTATGTTTTCTGGACATGAGTCCCTTATTTGACGTATGATTTGCAGATATTTTCTCCCATTCTGTGGGTTTTCTTTTCAAGTTCTTGATAGTGTCCTTTAAAGCACTGAAGTTTTAAATTTTGATGAAATCTGATTTACCAATTTTTTCTTTTGTGACTTGTGCCTTTGGTATTGTGTCTAAGAAATTATTGCCTTATGCAAGGTCACAAAAATTTACGCCTATGGTTTCTTCTAAGAGTTTATAGTTTTAGCTCTTACATTTAGGTCTTTGATCCATTTTGAGTTAATTTTTGTATATAATGTGATGTAGTGTTCCAACTTTATTCTTTTGAGTGTGGATATCCAGTTGTAACAGCACCATTTGTAGAAAGGACTGTTTCCCAATTAAATTGTCACAGCACATTGGTTAAAAATCAATCGAACATAAATGTAAGGGTCTGTTTTGGGACTCTCAGTTTTATTCCGTTGACCTATGTGTCTGTCTTTTATTCCAGTACCACACTGTCTTGATTACTCTAGCTTTGTAGTAAGTGTTCAAATGGGGAAGTATGAATTCTTCAATTCTGTTCTTCTTTTTCAAGATTATTTCGGCTACTATAGATGTATTTTCATATGCATTTTAAGATAAGATTGTCAATTTCTATAGTCAGCTGGGGTTTTGATAGAGATTGTGTTATAGATCAATTTGGGGAGTATGGCTATCCTAACAAAATTAAGTGTTAATTTAATCCATGAATATGGGATAACTGTCCATTTACTTAAGTTTTAAATTTCTTTCAATAATAATTTATGGTTTTTGGTGTATAAATCTTGTGGGGTTTTTAAAAAATTTTTTTCCTAAGTATTCTTTCTGATGTTCTTGTAAACAGAATTGTTTTCTTAAATTCATTTCAGGATTACTCATTGCCAGAATATAGAAATATAGTTGACTTTTTAATATATTTACATCTTACAACCTTACTTCATATACTTCGTAATTCTATTAGTTTTTTTTTTTTAATTCTTTAGGATTTTCTACATATAAGAACATGTCATTTTTGATAGGGACAGTTTTATCGCTTCCTTCCCAATCTGGATGCCTTTTATTTCTTTTTCTTGCCTAATTGCCCTGGCTAGCACCTCTGATACAGTGCTCTGTGGAAGTGACAGAGCAGATATCTCTGTTTTTTCCTCTTTGAGGAGGAGACATTCAGTCGTTCATCATTTAATATGGTTTTAGCTGTGGGTTCTTCTCAGTGGATTTTCTTTTCTTTTTTTTTGGCTGTGCTGTGTGGCTTGTGGGATCTTAGTTCCCCGAGCAGGGATTGAACCCAGGCCCTTGGCAGTGAAAGCACCAAGTCCTTACCACTGGACCGCCAGGGAATTCCCTAGCTGTGGGTTCTTCATAGATGCTCTTTATCAGGTTGATGATGCTTCCTTCTATTCCTAGTGTGTTAGATTTTTTTTTTTTTAATTAAAAAAAGTGTTGGGTTCTGTTAATTTTTTTCTAAATTTGAGATAATCATGTGTTTTTTCTTTTATTCTATTAATATAGTGTATTATACTGATTTTCAGATGTTAAACCAATCTTATATTCCTGAGATAAATCTAATATCATGGTGTATAATCCTTTTTATATGTTGCTAGCTTTGGTTTGTAGTATTTTGTTGAACACTGGTGTGTAGTTTTCCTTTCTTGTGATGTTTCTGTTTGGTATTGGTATCGGGATGTAACTGGCCTCTTAGAATGATTTGAGTTTTTCTTATGCTTCTTTTAAAGAGTCTGTGAAGGATTGGTATTAATTGTTCTTTAAACATTTGGTAGGATACATCTGGGCCTGTGCTTTTCTTTGTGGGCAGTTTTTAAACTGTTAATTCAATATAATATTTTTTGTTAAGACCAGTTATAAGTGAACATTCATCTTGTAAGAATACCTATTGATATTTGATTATTCAGCCAACCTTTCTCTTATATAATGTACAAATCGAAAGAAATTTTGATATACCTACTTTTTAACTTTCTTTTTTCTTCTGTTAAAGGTCTGTAATTACTCTGGAATCAGTAAGCCATGGCGTCAAAGAAATTTGCTGTTAAGGTAAGTAATGCTTAATAGCTTTCTTTAAAATGATTAATCACTTTCTAATATAACTGAGTCCTGTGTTAATTGAAAACAGTAGCCCTGAACTTTCCTTCTACTCTTCAAATTTGGGACACTGCTGAAAACTTGAAGTAGGTGATTGAAAATTTGCATGTTAAGAATGAGATGGGGGAGAAAATGAATAGTTCATGTGGTCATGGGAGTTTCTTGCTTAAAGTCTTTTGTAAGATGCCTTTGGGGCATAACTTGGTCCTTAATGTTAAAAAGTATTATTCACATTGTACATCCATGACGTGATTTTTGATTATGACAAAGCACGTAAAAGTAAAGAAGCAGGCAGCAAATGCTGCACCTGGGTGAATGCCAGGAGTGAATTCTCCTGCCTGGCTGCCCTCTTTTGCTTTCCTCTTGTAAGCATCTCTTCTCTATCCCTTGATGGCTGGGTCCGAGACCTTCTCAGTTGTGGAGGAATGGGAGGGTCACCTGTGAGGGGTGGTGGGGAAGGAAAGGGGAAGAATTGGTAGTGAGTACGGTCGACCCTCCAGGTTCTGCATCCGAGGGTCCTGCATCCAACTAGCTGCAGATCCAGTCTTGAAAGGAACCATTGTATGAAAGATGCTTCACATATGCCTGTTCTTTAAGGCATTTTCCCTGTGCTAATGTTTTATTAAGCAGAAATTCAGAACACCGAAACAGAGAAATCATAGTGGTTAACCAGATCAGATACTGTTTAGTGTTGTAGTCGTATCTTACCTTTACCAAGTCAGTGCTTTAGATTTACAACATATTTATAAATTTCATTACTTACAATTATTTCTAGTATCTGTATATTCTGTATGTAGTATTCCTTTCTGTGAGAGATTATAAGTGGTGAACTTTCACAATCTGTCTGTCTAAAAATGTGTTTTGGTTTTCCTCTAGAAAGTAAAGTTTGTTTTAGAATTTTAGGTTGCACATCAGTTCCTCTCAGCACTTTAAAGGTATTTTTCCATTGTCTTTTGAAATCTCTTATTGCAACTGAGAAATGTTTTAATTATCAGTTGATGCTTAAAAATCACCTTAAAACGTAGTGACTTAAAACAGAAGCCATTTTATTCTCTCTCAGGATTCTGTAGGTCACCTGGTATCAGTTGGGCGGTTTCTTCTCTTGATGTTGGCTGGGGCTGCAGTCATCTGGGGACTCAGTTCAGCCAGCACATCAAAGCTGGCTGCGCATGTGGCTGGCAGTTGATCCTGGCTGTGCTTGGAATCTCACCTGGGGCTGTTAATTGTTGCCCTCAGTTCTCATTCAGGTGGCTACTCTGTGTGGCTTGGGCTCCTCTCCTAGCTTGGTGGCTGAGTTTTGAGGGATGGTGTCCCAGAGCAAAAGTTGCGGGAAGAAAAAAGTGTAATTTGTCCGTCCCTTGAAGGCCTGAGCTCAGAAGTCCCACGTGCGTTTCCTCTGCATTCTATTGGTCAGAGCACTCAGAGGGTCAGCTCCAGGGAAGATGCAACTCTCCATGGGAGAAGCAGCTTGTGCTCACAGGGAGGGGGAGAATCTGGGGGTGCATCTGTGGAGACTAGTCAGCGAAGAAGTCTACTGTCAGCCCATCGTGATTTCTGTCTTTGTTATCATGCTTATCAAGATATCTTGGTTCTCTTTGGTTGCTCCTAAGATTTTATTTTTGTCTTTGATATTCTATAGTTTCACTGTGAAATCTTGAGATACAGACTTTTTAGTTATCTGGCTTGGGATGCAACGTACATCTTCATTTGGAAGAGTCAAGTCTTTCATCAATTTTGGAAAATTTCGACCTTTTTCTCTTCAAGTACTGCTCCTCTCTGTTCTCTCTGATCTCTTCTTCTGGAACTCTTATACGAAGTTTGTTGAATAGTCCCATGTAACTGTTTCTTATGTGCTAGAGGGTGATGTTAATTCATCCAAGACTGAGCGCCTGCAGGATGTCTGCTCAGAAAAGGACTGGGCCTCTTGCAAAGCTTCGCCCAAACTGGCTATGGTCCATTCGGATAGACAATCCTCGTCAACCGCAAAGCTTAGACCCCAGGCCCCTAATTATGCCAGAGCTGGGTCAATTGATTTCCAAGACATACATACTGATGTGGTAAATTCTGCTACGAGATTGCCTGATCTCACAGCTGCACCAGCAAGTCTTGGAACCTAACTCCCGGATCATGCCAGGTGGGGGAGTGACCCCAACCATGGGTGTCAAGCCAGCAGGTTAGGGATAGTCAGAGTTCTGACACATTATATGGAAGAATCTACACATCATGTTGTGTTGGTGTCCCTGCCTCTGTCTGATCACACAGGCAAGGAACAAGTGCTTTCCTAATCATGCAGTTTAAAAGGCCCACAGCCCAAGCACTGGGATCCCATTCTGAAGGTCTGACATCTCGCCCAGCCAGATTGCTGTGCACTGCCCTAGGGTGTCATGGGCAACAGGGGACATGCACACCTGCTCTTGCTGCTGTCACCACGTGCTCGCTCTGATGAACTCTGCTTGGCCATTTTCCCTTTCCTTTTTCTCTTCTCTTTATGTCTGTATGTTGCATTCAGAGTGCTTTTTATCAGATCTCTTCCAGTTTACTAAAAGCTTATCATCAGTATTTATTCTCCTTTTTAATCTGTATTTATTCTACTCTTTGTTTATTTTTAGTGACTGTATTTTTCATTTGAGAATTTGTGTTTGGTTTTTTTTTTAATTCAAATTCTACCAGTTCTTTTTTTATATATATACTTGTCCTTTTTTTCAATATGCTTCCATATCCTTCTTTTATCTCCTTCATAATCTTAAAGTAGTTTATTTTATAGCCTCTTTTAGATTGTTCTGTTATTTCCACTGTTATTTACTAATTGTGAAATACACGGGTAGAAAGGCCTATGAGCTCAGCCCTGCAGAACAGTGGAGCGGTTTCAAGTTTACTTCTGCTGGAGCCATTGGCATTTTGGTGGTTTTGGACCAGGTTTATATTCATTTCAGGACTTGGGATTCCACCACCTTGTGGGTAGTCTGACTTTGCAACCCACAACTGAGTATGGCACAAGCTTAGTG
This sequence comes from Balaenoptera physalus, assembly GCF_965194825.1. Taxonomy (NCBI): domain Eukaryota; kingdom Metazoa; phylum Chordata; class Mammalia; order Artiodactyla; family Balaenopteridae; genus Balaenoptera; species Balaenoptera physalus. The sequence goes on from NC_138898.1 coordinate 39,402,812, forward strand.
TTTTTGTTTTATTTTCCAGTATTTTCCTTGCTGTTCTCCCGCCCCTGCCAAAGCCCTGGGTGGATGGCAGGCTTCCATGCTTCTTCCCTTGGTCAGCGAGCAGAGATTTTTTTTTTCATTTTCATGAAACCCACAGTTTCTCAAGAGGATGAAGGAAAAGCTCTCTTGAATAGCTCCCGTTCCAAGAAATTGTGGACAAACTTACCCATACGAACCCAAAGAGTATTAATATGAGGATATCTACAAATTGAGTACTTACTTCTGAGTCAAGCTTTGTCTTATGTGCTAAGCTGATACAAACAACTGAGAGTTGAAGTTCTTCACAACTCCGGACTTAACTGGAATGAGTTTATTCCCAACTCCTCTCTCTCTCCTACCCTTTTTAGGCATTAGGATGCCAGCTCTCAGCTATCCTTCCTTCCAGATACTCTGACAACTAGGCTTGAACCTTCCAAAGGGGTGATTATTTTTTTTCCAGCTTGATTGAAATATCATTGACATATAACATTGTGTAAGTTTAAGGTGTACAATGTGGTGGTTTGATAAATGTATAAATTGCAAAATGTTTACCACAGTAATTTTAGGTAACACGTCCTTCACTTCACATAATTACCATTTTGTTGTCATGGTGAGAACATTAGAGCTTTACTCTCAAGTATACAGTACAGTGTTGTTACTCTAGTCACCATGCTGTACATTACATCCCTGGAACTTATTCATCTTATAACTAAAAGTTTGTACCCTTCAACCAACATCACCCCATTTACCCCACCCCTCAGCCCCTGGCAACCACCATTCTACTCTGTTTCTATGAATTCGATGTTTTAAGATTCCACATATAAGTGAAATCATACAGTATTTCTTTGTCTTTCTCTGTCTGAGTTACTACACTTAGCATAATGTCCTCAAGGTCTACCTGTGTTGCTGCAAATGGCAGAATTTCCTTTTTTATGGCTGAATAATATTCCATTGCATGTGTATACCATATTTTCTTTATTCATTCATCTGTCAGTGGACACTTAGGTTGTTTCCATGTCTTGGCTACTGTGAATAATGCTGCAGTGAACATGGAGTGCAGATATCTCTTCAAGATAGTGATTTCATATCCTTCAGATATATACCCAGAAGTGGGATTGCTGGATCATATGGCAGTTATATTTTTAAATTTTTGATTAACCTCCATGCTGTTTTCTATAGTGGCTACACCAATTTACATTCCCACCAACCATGCACCAGGGTTCCCTTTTCTCTACAGTCTCACCAGCATTTATCTCTTGTCTTTTTCATAATAGCTGTTCTAACAGGTGTGAGGTGATATCTCATTGTGGTTTTGATTTGCCTTTCCAAAGGAATGATATTGATTAGTGCTGATAGGGATTTGTTATTTTTATTAGTCTTTTCAGAGAACCAAATTCGGCTTTCATTTTATTTTCCTGTAGCATACTTGTTTTCTATTTTATTGATTTCTTTATTATTTCCTTACTTCTACATTCTTTGAGCAAATTTGTCCTTCTTTTTTCAGCTTCTTAAGGGGGCAGCTTAAATCATTGACTTTGGAACCTTTCTTCTTTTCTAGTATATGCACTTAAAGCTATGAATTTCTCTCTAAGTACCTACTTTACTTGTATCCTCTTGTTTTGGTAGAGATGCTGTTAAAGTAGGAATTTTGCTTCCATTAGAATCAAAATATTTTCTGATTTTCATTGTGTTTCATTTTTGATTATGGCTTATTCAGATGTATATTGTATAGTTTCTAAGTATTTGGAAATTTTCTAATAATCATTTTGTTATTAGCATAATCATTTTGTTTAGCGTAATTCCTCTATCTATTGATATTTTGGTTAATGTTCTATAAACACTTGAAAAAAGTGTTGCTTGTCAGGTGCATTGAACTGTATATCCAACTCAGGTCAGGTTTGTTGATTCTATTATAAAAAATCTGCTTTGTGTTTACTCATATTTTGTCCACTTGTTTGATCAGTTGAGAGAGGTGTGTTAAAATCTCCAACTATGGTTTTAGATATGTATATTTGTCCTTTTATTGATCTTGGCTTTGTATGTCTTAAGGCTATATTAACACGTATATACAAATTTATGATTGCTCTTTCTGTTGAATAGAATCTTTAATTATTATGAAATATCTCTTTTTATTTCTAGTCATACTTAACCTAAAGTCTACTTGTCTGATATAAGTAGGGCCTGCATCTGGCATCCCCCAACCAGATATCTAAGTCCCGCACTGGATTCCTAAAGCCCAGCAGTCAGTAAGTTCCACCCATGTACAGAAACTTTCCAGTCAGAGATTTATTGTCTGTTCTTAATTATGAATGGACAAAAGATACCACCAGAGATTTAAGGAAAACTTGAGAAACAGAAAACCAGAGAACTGAAAAAGAGAGAAAAAAGTAAATGAGCAAAACTAGAGGATCAGAGAGATTCTAGTAAGCAAGAAAAGACTTTTTAAAAACATTATAATTAGTATCCTCAAAGCAAAAAAGGAGGCTATTATAACCATGTGACAAGTTCAGGATTTTATGAATAAGGGAAATTCCTGAAAATAGGTAAGAGCTCTTGTAAATTAAAAATATAATAGAAATAAAAATTTAGTAAAGTATGGGAAGATGGATAAGGAATACTGCCCAGAAAGTAGAGCAAAAAGATAATAGTTAAAAAAATGGGAAGATAACACAAGAAAATTAGAGGTGTGCAGTATTGATATGAAAAATTGATTTTGAAGAAAAATTGATATGAAATTGATATGAAAAAGTTCTAGAAAGGAAAACAAAGAAAATGGTGGAGAGGAAAATTATGAAAGAAGTAATACGATAAAATTACTAGAAATGATGGCACAAAGTTGCTATTTGAAAGTTTCTGTGAGTGTGCACCTAAAAAAGGCAAGGAAAACAAGTTGTACTAAGGTGCATCATCCTAAAATTTCATAACACTGGGAATTCAGAGAAGATCCTGAAAGAAAATCAGATCACATATAGAGGATCAGATTCAGAACAGCCTTCTCAGCAGCTGTAGTTGTGGACAGTGGAACAATTCCTTAGATATTCTGAGGATAATAGTTTCTGATCTTGGGTGGCCTCGGCCTGCAGCAGCTTGAAGCAGGGTTTTGGTTCCCCGGCCAGAGACTGAGGTCGGGTTGTGGCAGTGAGAGCACAGAAACCTAGCTGCTAGACCAGTGGTCAGTGACAAGGCCCTGGCCCTTTGGCTTTGCAGAAAAGAATTCCCACAAAGACGGAAAGTAGTGAAACAAATAAAGTGTTTATTAGGAGAAAAAAAAAAGAAGGAGTAGAGGATGTGTGGATAGACACATGGGCGGACTCAGAGAGAGTCGCGCCCTCGTGGTAGTTTGAATCACTTTTATGGGGCATTTATTCCGGGTTTCCTTTGGTCTATCACTTTGCTTTGCCTGGTTCTGAGTCCGTATTTGGAACATCTCAGGATCCTCCCATGTGTGCGCGTGCATCTCTCAGCCAAGATGGATTCCACCGAAGAGGCCTATGGGTAGTGGGCCTCTTACTGTGGGGTGGCTCCCCCCTCCCTTTTTGACCTCCAAGGAGCTTTCTAGTCCAGAAAGTTTCCTTGACTTGGAGAATGAGAAATATGTGGTCTCTTATCTTCTATCTGGCCAGGGCCCAGCCTCCTCTCTCAATTGTCCTGCTATTCTCATCTTGGAGTATCGGTTCACAGGGAACAAATCTCCAATTGCTTACCCGGGGGGGGTGGGGGTGGGGGCGGGGGGTTGTGGCCCATCTACCTCCTGCCTCAGTTTCCAGCCCTGAATCCTTTTCACAGCTCAACTTTCAATCACATGTTAAGGTAGAATAGAGGCATTTTCAGACTTGGAAAGGCTAAAAAAAAATTTCTTCTAATGTACCCTGTTTTAGGAAGGATATGATTTTTCCCAGATGGGGCGGTGAACAGAGAAAGGGTGAGATTCGGATCCAGAAATAGGGAATCCAGCAGGTGAGGGCCTAAGCAAATCCCTTGATGATCAATTGTGTATAATGCTTAGAGAGTAACCAGTCCAATTGGAACAGGACAGATGGTTCTATGAAAGATGTCTCCAACAAAAAAGGAAATGAATAAAATACCACATGTACTTAAATGTATTGAGAGGAGTTTCTGTAGGTCAGAGTGTGGGAATGATTTAGTGGTAGGAATATGGGAAACTATTCCTTAATTCTAAGCAAACAAAAGATTATGCAGGATAGAAAAGTAAGCATAGTATAACTACGTGGCTCAGCTTTGAACACTTCATATGTTGTGATCTTCAAGTTTTGGAAGTCTGGGGAAGGAGACATGTGAGTGGGTGGGTTGCAAGCATTATTTTTTCATTTTCCATGGGTAGTGTTTAAATCTGAAATAATAAGAGATTACAGTATAAACAAAATATTTAGAACTATTTAGTAAATACCAGATGACATAGATGAAGTTCTCAGTGTGGTGTCTCCTAGTGAGTGAAAGTTGGGGTGAGGGTGGAGCCAGGATGGGGCAGAAGAGGACTGTTTTTGATAGGTCATTTTGATCTGTATATATGGATTACTATGATAAAAAGTCACATGAATAAAAGTTAAAAGGAATTAACTTATGCAAATTTTCTTATAGATGTATTTACTTTTGACCATCTGGGTTGAAAAATACTTGGATAGAGCATGGTTTCCAAACTAACAGAAAAGCAGATGAATACCAAACAATTTGCCACTTGAACCTCAGTTGTTTATTCTGAGACTTTCCTTGGAATGGTATTAATTATCCATGCAAACAGGTTATTCTTATTCAAATGAAGAAAGGTCTTCTGACCTTCCTGCATAGAAGAGGGCTTTTTAAAAACAAAGCAAAACAAAACAAAACAAAAAACTGCTGTGACCTTGGCCTTCAACTCTTTCTTATAACTGCCTCCTAGGCCAGAATTTCAGGAAATGGCAGTGGTGTATGAGATAAGTCCTTGGAACCCCAGCTTTCAGGGTCTCTTTACTTCTGGGCCACTGCAGCCCAGGGCAGCAGGATGTGTCCTAAACTCCAGTGAAGGCTTTCTCAGCTCAAAGTAGTAGTGGCAGCAGACACGTCTCCCCAAGGCTCCTCCGTGATCTTAATTCTAGCTCTGCACCCACCCCAGTATTTTAGAACTTCCATAATTATAAGTTCTTTAGGGAACAAGGGGTCAGAAAGTTACACCCCACAGACGAGCTGCTTGTTTTTGTAAATAAAGTTTTATTGGAACACAGACACTCCCATTTGTTTATATATTGTGCCTGGCTGCTTTTATGCTACAATGGCAGAGTTGAATAGTTGCAACAAAGACCTTATTGCGTGCAAAGTCTGAAATATTTATATATTACATAAGTAGATTTAAGTATATAAATATATCTCTTAAAGCACATCTCAATTCCTACTGGCCATGTTTCAAGTGCTTAGAGCCACCCATAGGTAGTAGTAGTAGTAGCAGCTGAATTGGACAGCACGGGTCTGAATCAGTGCATCCTTCTGTACTCATGCTTCCTTGCACCTTGTGGGAGTAAGCTTTCAATGAAGTTACCTTGGGTTAAACCGGCTGCAAGGGCATGGTAAATTAAGAAGGTCAAGGCAACGCCATTTCCTTTGCAAGTAGAAGCAAGAAATAGACATGGACATATAATGTATTCAAGTTTAGTAAGAAGAAAATAAATTTAAATAATAAATTATTGTTGAAAGTGTCAAATCAGTATTCATGGTATCTACCTCTGAAAAGTTTATGGATCCATTCCCTGCTTCACAGGTGTTTTAAAAGTGTTGCCAGGTCTCACTCCCATGCAATTATAGTTACAATCTTATGATTTAAAATTTTCGACTTGGGTTCCAGCAGAGCAGTACTGTGTTCCTACTTCATTGTCTGTCTTTGTTTGTAGATCATTTCCTCTGCTTCCTGCATCTGTTTTCTTGGATTAGTTAGGTATTACACCAAAGTCTAGAATTCTTTTGGCTACAAAGCTTGCTCTGCTGCTTTCCCTTCCCACAGCCCACTTTATTGTGGGTGGGAAAATTTTTGTTGGGAGGGCTTGATTAATTAGAAGGGATTCATGGCTTCCCTAGCAGGAAGATTACAGAGCCTGGCTTAGTGACAGGCCAATCTGTATTTAAGGAAAAACTCAGACCAGCCAGATTTCCCTGGAATGTGGATCTGGCTTTGTCTTCTTCCACAGGGAGTGTGTAATGACCTTCTCCTCCTCCTTCCCACCCACTCCAGGAGACTTGAAGCTTTTACTTTGGCTGTTGATAGTTATCCACTTTTTTATTCCGGGGTTGGGGGGAGTGCGGTGTGCTGGACTTTTGGGGTATGAAGACTGAGTTATTTCCTAAATCTGAAGTAACCGATTTAAGATTTTATTAATGTTAACAAAGAGAGGAGAAATTTTACATTAAAAAAAAAATCTCCTTGCATCTTTACTATCTGTTTTTCGTTCCATTCCTTTGTAGCAATTATAGTTTTATGTTCTCTGAATTTCAGTTAACCTTAGTCTCAGCATTCCTTAGAACAACCACAAAAAGAAATATGCCCAAGAATTGACAGTAATTTCCCCTTTATAAAAAGTGAAGAGCAACTCTGAACTATTAGAGAGAGAAAGTTGAATAGCAAATGGGCTTTTGTCTTGCTGGTTTGCCTCAGTGAATAACTTAAATTCTGTGCCCTAGGTTTTTCATTTACCTAAAGGGGAATGTAGCACTTTGTCATCAGCACTCATTTGGAAATAGATGCACTGATTTTGTGTATTGAAAAAAAGATTTATGCAAATATTTTCATGTCAGTTGAGTTCTAGTTAATGACTCTCTATTAAATTTTGAGAAGGACTAAAACTGAAGTGTCCTAACACAATAAATCACAAAAGTTTTAAATGGTTACATTCTTTAGTAGAAATAAATCTGAAGGAAGGGTGTGCAACCTTTATCCCTGAGAATGTTTTTACAAAGGCATTTGTCTTTGTGAAACTTTCCAAGGTGAAGGAAGTAGCTCTGTATTTCTTCTCCCAGAACTTAAACTCTTCATCTTCCAGTTGCTTCTTAATTTTGTCTATTCGCTGGGCGAGCTTGAAGTTTTAAAGACACACAGGATCCGTACGAGTTTGCCCAGTGGTGATGACACGCACACCGACTACAGTCGGCTGCTTTTCCTTCCCTACTGCATAGTATCCGTTCTGTTATGTTGCTCATGCTGGGAACTATTAACTAAATGTGTGCTGAGTACTTGATAGATTTGGAATAAAATTCATAAAAGTTTACCGGCCGTCACCCAATTAAATGCTGCATCAGGCTTTAAGTTTCAGGGACCTTCTCACTCTAGTGAGAGCATTTGTTCTGAGCGTTGATGACTTTGAAACAAAGTTCTTGTTGGACTTGAAATGAAACTTCCTTTTCCAAGTGTTCTCTCTGCTTCTCTGGCCAGACACCCAGTTTTCTGGGCTTCTTCCCCAATCCTTCCCCATGTGTATCAGCACATCTATTCTTTTTGGGAATGATTAGAAAGTGTTTAAATACAGCCCTGGCTTCTCACCCTCTTTTCAGTTTCAACTCTCCACCTGCCTCCCTGAAGTCTCTGCCTAAACTGATCCCTAAAACTTTGCACTAAGCATTCAGTTTATCACATTTTCTTCTAAATTGGCTTTTGCTTTGAATGTCCCTGACTCTGCCCTCACATCCTGGGCTCGCCAAATTATGCTGTCTCCCTGTCCTTCCTTCACAGTCACCTATTAATGCATCCATTCTCAACACAGTATACTGGACTTGCATCTTCTCTCTCCTTTTCTTATAAATTCAAGCCTTTATTATCCTTGTTGTTTATATTTCTGCACTGATCTCTGGATGATCTCTATGCCTTTCTTGTCCTGCCATTCCAGTGCATCCAGACAAGTGCCGGGATAATGTTTTCTTAACACCGTTTTCACCACGTCACTTCCTTGCTTAAGCAATTAGAGTAATTCCTTTTGTTTAATCAGACCTAATCTAAACTCGCCAGCTCAATTCAAGGCACTCTGATAACTATTCTCCCCCTTCCTCTTTAACTTTGACCCATATTTTCATCTTGGAACTTGGGAACATGGCCCACCTATTCCTATGAAACTGATGCATTTGCATTTGCTGCAGTGATCTGGCCTGTGGTTTTCTCTCTTCCTGTTCCCTCTCACCTTTTCTTCTATAGTCTATGCTCATCAGCTTTTTCCAGGCTTGACCAAAGACTTGCTTTTATTTTCACACAAGATCTAAACTTTTCTTGCATCGATTACCCTCTCACTTTGTTCCTTTGACTGCTATGCGCAGCTTCTGTTGTCACGTGTTATATATATTCTCCAATTATTTATATCTGTATCTACCCATGCTCTTACAACATACTGTTCCCAGCCACATTTCCCAAGAAGAAGGACCTGTGCTCTGCTTGTTATGTATCTACTTTGAGTAATCCGGAGTATTTCCGAGGTGCCTGGTATCCCTCACTTTCCCTATTACAAAGATGAGAAATGTCTTTCCTCGTGGCTTATGCGAAACAGGAAAGTCACTCAAGCTTAGAGTTATTTCTTACTGGTTTTTTTTTCAGTCCCAGACAGAGAATGTTGTAATCTTCAATTTGTGGTTTATTTCTTATGTTAAAAAAAAATTGTATATCAACCTGTTTCTCCTTTAAGGAGTCCACAGTTTCACTTTGAAAATATTTTAAGTAATTCTTTTGAAAATAGCCTCTGTTAATAGCCAAAATGACAATGTATAGAGTAGAGTTTGCTTCTATTTGGCCTTCAGGAAAGTAAATTATTCCAGTATAACGATGTTAATTCTTTGGACATCATCATATTTTAATTAACACCTTAGTGTTAGACCATGATATGCTAATTTTTTCCAACCGACATACAAAACACATGTGTATGTTATTAACTTATTCTGGTGTCAAAAATGATTCTTAGTAGGAAAGTAGATTCAGGATCTCTCACAGATACAAGAACTCAGTACGTTCCTTGGATTCTCTCTGAGGGCTGTAGAGGGCATCATTGTTCTGTGTTTTGTAAAGTACCTCTCTGCAGACGTCGTGATCCAAGGAAGCACAGCAGCCAGAGTGCTTTTAAAATCGCTGGCTCATTCCTAAATCATCATGACATCCTAAATGCCGGTGTTTGTTTGCCTGGGAGTTGTGTGTATGCCCTCACCCATAGCCTGTTAGCCTGTGGATGTTTAGATTGCTCTGTCTTATAGTTCTCCTCGCCGGGAAACACCACCGTTAACCACAGCGGTAGAAAACAGAACAACCCAAACTATCCGCAGTGGCCTCAGAGAAAGCATTGTCAGTGACACAAGATTGCCTCTGGCGTGCTTCCCTTCCAGATTCCAGAAGCGGAAGCGAGGGGCTGAGAGTGAGGATCCCTTTGGTCCTTGCACGGCTTTGGGGACCCCAGCTCAGCCCTGGTCCTAGCAGTAAAGGCTGGAGGGGTTCGACTGGGACAGAGTCCTTGAAGTCACAGTGTTATTACAGTTACTGTACTTCCTACTCACCTTTCCTAACTGTTACTGTTACTGTAAGTTTTGGGGATGCGTGGTTGAGGAAGTGAGATGTAGGGTGGGGATTAACAGAGGGTCCTTGCATCCCAGAATCCCTGGGAATCGAAATGATATTTCACTGAACGGCCCACATGTGCAACAGTCCAGTCCTTAGCCAAATGATGTAAAGATGCACAGTGTTCATTTATTCTTATTGGCCTTTCGCTGTGTCACTGGTAGTAACCTTTTGGAATACCCAGGATTAAGTAATATAGGAAACTAGGCCATTGCATAGGTCGCTTTGTTGCATGTGAGTAGTGTGTGACAATAACATTCTGATTTTAAGACTACTAGAAACACCAAGTAAAGAATGAGTTTGTACTAGTGACCATACACAGCACACACGCACCTGCTGTGTTTTGCAAGTGTGAGCTGAGGTGAGGAAGAATGTTATGCTGTTTGTTTCACAAAGATGTAGTGTCATATAGATTCTGGCAAGACATGTGCCAGGTCTGGCATCCCACTTTTCATGACCTGAAAAATTCACTGTCTCTTATGGATCAGTATTGAGATCATGTCCTGTTCTAAGTTTCTGTGATTCTCTATATTCTGTTCATGTGACTCTAGGTTCTTTTATAGTACTTTTTGAAATTTAGATCCTCAGGTTTTTGAGGAAGGGATTCTAGAAGATGAAATTAACATCAGACTTTTGATCAGGGTTCCTGATATCATGTTGTGGCTTCACTTGTGAAATGTGGATGACTGCGTGAATTGTGTTTCCCCTCTGAGCATCCATTTCTTCAGCTGTGGGGTAGTGCTATTATTCCTATCTGTTTGACAGAGTTTCTTGTGGGTATCAGAGTAATAATAAAAGACAGTGCTGTCAAAGTGTTTGGGAAAAGAACACTTTATGCATGTCATGGGCCGTCAGTAATTATTTAATATTTTACAGTGACATTGTGTATAGTGTTAGAGGGACTTGGCCTGAGCGTCTTATTTGTTCTTTGTCTCATAATTCTTTGGCATGAGGACTAGTCTAATTCTTTTCATATGTGAGGTGTCAGCAAATCTTCGTTTATCCCTGGCGTGCAAGGCCCTGGGTTAGGCACTAGAGACACAGACAAGGGTGATGATTGCCTGTCCCTATCCTCAGGGGATTTGTAATGAGAAATTAATGTGTCAAAATGTAAGCAGCCATAGGTGAGGGGAACACAGAGATGGTCCTGCAGAGCTGAGGTGTGAACGAATGAGTACAGTCATTTTGTCCAGATCTGTTTCTTTATGGGATATTGTGGCAAAGCCCAAAGGTCACTCGGTCTTTGGGGTGCTCCGTTTGTGTGTCAGTTTACCTGGTGGGCTACAGTGACAGGTGGCCGGGGCTAGAATTCCGGGGGCTTAGATTTCAGTCCTTATTATTGATTCTTGACTATGGACAGGTCAGTTAACCTCATGTTTCAGTTAGCTATGTAACCAGCAGTTAGCTAGCTAGCCCGAAACTTTTCATAACTCCATGGGTCAGAAAATCTTAGTGGGCAGTTTTTCTGCTTTACATGGCATTGACTGGGTCACTCATTTGGATGCATTCAGATACCCACTGGGCTGGAAAGCTCAAGAGGGTTTCACTCCCATGTTCAGTCCTCCTCCATGATGCATCTCTCTCTTCACAAGGCATCTTTCATTCAGTTGTCTAGCTTGAGCTCCCTTACAGCATGGTGCTGGCTTCCCAGAGAACATGACACTGGAAGATGCTAGGCTTCCTAAGGGCTGCATCTGGAGCTGGCAGACTCTATTTGACACCATATTCTATTGGTCAGCAAATCACAAGGTCAGGAGAGAAGAAATAGACTCCTTTCTTTTTTTTTTTTTTTTTTTAATAAATTTATTTATTTTATTTTTGGCCGCGTTGGGTCTTCGTTGCTGCGTGCGGGCTTTCTCTAGTTGCGGTGAGCAGGTGTTACTCTTCGTTGCGGTGCATGGCTTCTCATTGTGGTGGCTTCTCTTGTTGCAGAGCACGGACTCTAGGCGCGCGGGCTTCTGTAGTTGTGGCTCGCGGGCTCTAGAGTGCAGGCTCCGTAGTTGTGGCGCACGGGCTTAGTTGCTCCGCGGTATGTGAGATCTTCCCGGACCAGGGCTCGAACCCGTGTCCCCTGCATTGCCAGGCGGATTCTTAACCACTGTGCCACCAGGGAAGCCCAGCTCCTCATCTTGACGGAACGAGCAGTGTGCTTATGTGAAGGAGGGGAGGAATTGTTGGTGGCCATCTCTGGGGATTGTTTACCACATATGTTCCTATCTCTTAAATCTTATCTATTAGTATATGTTAAACGAGGTGTTGAATTAGCGCATCTCTAACGACCTGTCTAGTCCTACATTTTGATAATTCCCTAAACTTTTATTGGAGGAATTTTTTGTGTATGATATAGTGGAAAGAATTTGGGCTTTGGAGGCAGAAAGGCCTGGGTTTGAACCAGGGCATCACCATTGACCTGCACTTTGGAAAGTGATTTAAGTACCCACTTGTTAAATAGGAAATAGGGTTAATTAAGTGGTGTTAATATAAACTCCTTTCTGGGATAATGGACCATCTCAGCACAGAGTCACCACTTAGAAAGTGTTAGCATTTTTCCCTTTTCACTGCCTTGTTACCTGATATGGGCCTTTTCAAAGCCAGTAGTAGTTGAAGACATTAATTGCCGTTCATTTTGCTTAATTCTGATAAGGATGATTAAGTATTTAATCACTTTTTGCCAGTGCAAGGATATTTTTCTAGTTCAAATAAGACTGTTCATTTTGTTTATCCATTTTGGCATTATAAATTATGTCTAGAACATTGTTGCTCCTTAGAAAGCATGCTTAAAAATAAGTATTTTGAAAATGTATTTTGGTCTGTGAACAGCGGACTTATTTGGCATTTCTGGTTATCTTTTGTCTGGAAGAAAGAAAAAGCCGTGTGGGGTGGCCAGCATTCAGTCTTGCTGTTTTGGACTGTGGTGGTGCCTGGCCCGTGGACCAGCACTGGTGTGTGAGACTGGGACACGTGCTTCTACTACCATCCTACCTGGGTCCAAAATGAAGCTCAGAGACAAAGGGGAGGAAGAGAAAAGACAGACCCTGTAGTCTCTAAAGCACTGGTTCTCAGAGTGTGTTCTCTGGACCAGCAGCGTAAACATAGCCTGTGCTAATTGCACTATTTTTATATTTGTTATTGTGAGGGTTAAATGAAATGATGCATATTAAGTGCTTAGCAAAGGTAGCCACTTTAATAAATATTAGGCATTATCTCAATAATCATCATCATAACAAATATTAATTACTGTGATTAACTTTTTTCCTCCAGGGTATTTCATGAAGTAGCTTATTTTGCAATTTTTTTTTAAAAAGCTACCAGAGTTCTTATTTCATCCTTTTAAAAATTTTGTGAATGATCTGTTGGTCTAACAACACTTCGTGTTGTCAAGTAAATGAAGACTTGTTTAAGCAATGTCTGAAGGTACTTCGTAATTCTGAAGAAGATAGTCTTCAGTCTAAAGCGATGTTGAGAGATCATGTAACATAGTTATGCAAATATGTTCAAAGCCTTAATGTTTGTGGGAGTCATTAATGCCACTGAATGAGTCCCCGGGCAATGTCTGAACTCTGGAGTTTGCTTTTAAAAGCTGTTCTCTCTCTAGACCCCCTTTCTTTCTTCATTTAGGTATCTGTGTCCTTAAACAAAAGTCTCTATGTGGAGTTTTTTTCCTTTTCTTTTCTTTCTTTTTTTTCTTTCATTTGTGGTCAAATAAGGATCATGGTTAACCCCAAACGGAAGGCCAACAGGGCCGAGCGGGGCCTGGGTTGAGGGGTCTTGGGTGGTAGAGACCCCAATCCTCTACAGCTCAGCCTGCTGCCTTGGTCACTTCCTCTTTCTCCCCTTAACCGCTGTGTATAAGCCAAATCCCAAAGTGAAAAGCAGTTTATTGGTCTTTGCAGCCTGCTGATTCAGAGCCATGGGTGCACTCTGGGGTGTCGCTGTCTGACCACTGAGCTGTCGACTGCAGCTTACCTCAGCCTCCCTCTGGCACCTCCATCCAGGAGTTTGCTCTCGCTGAGGGAGCCTTGGGTTCAGGTCATGGCCGTTGCTCGATGGCTGGTCTTGCCCGCGCTTCCTGGTCTCGGCCTGAGTGTTGGTCCTCATCCTCTTGTCTCTCTCCTTCTCTGGGCCAGCATGTGGAGCGGCTCACGTAAAGCTGCTCTTCCCTGGAGGATGGGATCCCAGGCAGAGCCCGGGGCCCCAGAGAACATCGTGCTCAGGGTTTCCGACAGTGATCCCTGGGAGCGCGGCCTTCCACGGGGCCTGCGCCAGATCCCTGTCCCTGCTCCAGCCCGAGTGGCTCAGCTGCCATGGGTCTGATGTATTGGGTCCTGCATAGAATTTAACTGGGGGTGGGGGGAAGGAGGGGGAGATGACATAAAACACATTGAAAAGCACAGATGTAGTCCAGCTCCTTCATAGACAAGATGAGAATCCTTGTGGGGCACAAGGTGAGGATCTGAAAAATTGCCCAAGAGAACTTAGTGCCTTATTTAGAGAGTAAGGACTGTTATCGGGCTGGTGGTAATCAAGGCTCTTTGGAGGAAGAAACAGACCTGTGGAAACTACGGGAACTGCAAAGGGAACCTCACGATAGGGCAGCAGAGTGTCTCAGAGAACCCCGGCTTCGGGCTTTGTGGCTGAGCTTTGGGAAGGTCTGGAGACAGCTTCGGACCACCCAGGGCAGCTCCCTGTGGGCCTCTCTTTGAGAAGTGGGGCCTTGTTCTCTGCTTCTCCTTGTTACTCTCCCTCTGCTCTCCTGTGCATGTTGCAGATCATGATGGCTCCTCACCTCCCAAGTGACATCTTTTACAAGACTCCTGTGCATTCCACCCCAATAAGCAAACTTCTGGAGGTGAATTTGGGTAGGCATCCACCTTTGCTCCAATGACTGTGGCGCAGGGGCAGGGTCACTTAGCGTATACATGGCTGTCCATGCCCCTGCCTATCCTTGGGCATGGCAGTTGTCAGGATTAAAGGCACAGACTACCCCCAAAGTTATATGGCAGCATTTTAAGGTTTAGAGACTTTACTATAAAGTTTCTCCTTGCACTTCCATAGAAGGCCTTCTTACAGAACATAATGAGTACTCAAAGTGTGTAGAGAGGTCTCTGGGGCATTCAGGAGGTAGCTGGAATAATCTGACCCTTGAGAAGGTTCTCTTGGTTACTGGGGATGAGGATGATCATAGTTACTGCTTTACTTCATTTTGCAACTTGCTTTATTGTTGGTGTGCGTGTTGAGGCATTTTAAGGTCATTCACATCCTAGTGTACATTATGACAATTAAATCGAAATATTGCCACAATCAAGAAAAGTATCAAAGAGGATATCATTCTACTAAAATTTTTGAATATCTACTCTATAGATGACATTCTGAGTCGGGACCCTCAGTAGTATGCATCTGGCCTTAAATCTTGAGTTCTGAAGCACTGAATGCATTCCACGGAACCCCTAGTCAGCTGTGAGTCTACACATTTGCTTCTGACTCAGCATTCCATTGTACTTCCCCCAGTGTGCAAAACTACAGAAACGGCGTTGTAGCTTTAGTATTTTTGTCACCTAGTAGTGCTGCTACCACTATGCAGTCTCCCAACAGCTGATGAAATGCTTCCTGTTTTAAAGATGGCCTGATGGAATCAAATGGCGCTGCATCAGTTCCAATGCTGCTTGGGTCTGTTTCACTTCCCACAATGACTGATCCTCCATCTGCCATGACAGTGCATTCCTGGGCTGCTAACCCCTCACTGGGTTGGTGACTGGAATGTTTATTTTTAGGAAAAGTTAAAATTATCCAGAGAAGGGTATTTTCTGTAAAATTTACATGAATCAGCCTCTCCCTGCAGGGATTTTGGGAGGGGTGTGTATATCTGTAGACTCTAAAAAACTTCTTCTGGAAAATTTTAAAACTATTAAAGGGGAAGGAGTATAATGAACATTGAACCCATCTTCAACATCGCAGACAGTTTTAAATTAAGTAATATTTAAGCTGAAGGCTGATTTAAGAAAAGCAAGTGGTACCATGTGACTCCAACACTCACGTGTTTAAGCTGAATTTTCCAAATTCCAGCACTGTTAGTAATTCTCCTCCGCAAAACCAAAAGAGCCTTAGCTCTACCTTCAGTCTTCTGTTTAAATGCTAAGAAATAGTATGAGAAGTATAATTAGAGATCTTACTGGGGCATTAGCGTGGGTTTTCCCATGACCAAAGCAGCCACCAAAACTGCTGATTTTGGTGACCTCGGTTCTGAAGATACCAGTATTCCTTAGATTTCTGAGTTTACTGTGAAGGGAATTCTTGTTGGGGTGTCATTGCACAATAGTCAGATGGACCCCACCGCTTTTCCTACCAGTGGGATCCTGATTCTTCCTCTCCAGCGTGGGAATAATAAATGTCAGCCTTCATAGCATTGTCACAGAGAAAGTGTCTAATCCGGTGCCTGGCAATTAGTAAACATTCACTAAATTTAGCTCTTAGCAATCAGATTAAAGATGCCAGCTGGGAAGCAGACCAGTTGAAAGATTATGTAGGTTCCCCCTTATCCTCTTCAGGTATTTCATTTCAGGCCACCTAAGATGTGCAGTTCAAGTGGGTTGTGGTGTTTCTTGTAACGGGCTCTCTCTGGAAAGCTTTTGTGACAGCAAAGGAAGGGAGCTAACATTTACAGACAGCCTACTGAACTGGGTATTTTTCACATATTATCCTATTTAATGCTCACAACAGCGTCAATGACACCTTACTGTTGACGGGTCACAGATGTGAGGGCAGCGAGGTCGAGTAATTTGCACAGGTCAGAGCTGGAAAATGGTCAAGGCAGGTTTCAAGCTTGGGGTCACTTACTGGAAGTCAGATGCTTTGAAGAAGAAGGTGGAAACTGTTAGCTACAGTCTTGTAAAAAGTTTGGCTTAGACTCCGGCTTGTCTGGTAATAATACAACTACCTACGTTATAGTGGTTTATAATTTTTAAAGTTTTCTTAAGACATTACTTTTACTAACCATATTAAAATACGTTGTCTTGGGAAGTCAGCAGGGCAGGTGTAATTATTAAATAGGGGACCTTGGAGCCCCCGATTCTGTTTCTTTACTGCTTCTCCCTCTCAAAAAAAAAGTCTTTTAGGGAAAAAGATGCATTGAAGACTGTTGGTCAAAGGTCAGTTTTGGGCCCTGTTCTCATTTGTAGACCTTAATGAATCAGGCCACCTTTGCCAAGCCCTCCTGGGGGTAGGTGGCTCTCTCACGGGAGAGAATCTTGAGCCCCTTTGGCTTACGAAGTAGGTGGAGTGAGAGAGTGTTCAAAGCGGAAAAGAGAGAAGGAGAGGGCCAGACCTCAAGAAAAAGGCATGTTACCTCCATGGTCAGGTAGAAGCAAGAGAAAACTGCCCAAGAGCTGGAATTCAGGGGCAGGTTGGCCAGTCCTCCCCCGACTAAGGCCTCTGCCCAGGTCCTGACCTGGTTTTGGGGAAGAAGTTAGGGAGACCTGGAGAAGTGGGTGGGATCATTGGTTTCCATCTGGAGTCCAGCAGTGACTGTGGCTACATCCCAGATGGCGAACCTGCCTCTAGGAGAGCTGAGGACAATCTGGGTAGTTAGTGTGTATAGATGCAGAATGAGAATCAATGCCATATAACTTCTAGACTCTTTGTATACTTCTTTTTTTCCTTTGAGAAATTTTAAAAAAATCTGAAATGTATGAAGAGGAAAAATTTCCATATTCCTACCACTCAAATTCCGTGTTTCTATTGCTGTTAACATCTTGCAGTATTAGCTCCTAGGCTCTTATTTAAAAATTTTAGGCAAACAGACTTGTAGAAAAACTTGTTCTATTAAAAATGGCCATTTGCATTATGAAGAATTCGAAGATAGAAGAAAATCACTCTAAATCTTATGAAAACATCTCTTGTTAGTATTTAGGTGAACATCATTCCAGATGGACACCGTGGGATATATATGTACAGATAGAATGATTACAGCAAAAGATAGAAGCACTTTTGTTAAATACTGGATATTATAGCTGTTATTAAAAACATAAAATGTAATTTTACTTTAGTAATAGAAAAGGAATCTGAATTGAAACTTAAGGAATTGTTGAACCTCAATTCTTTTTCCTTATGTAGATTTTATTTCCTAAAAGATTTAAGAATAAAATAGCTTCAAAATGAAAGAGGTTGAAGTAAGGTTTTTTTTTTTTTTTGGTTTGTTTCAGTTTTAGACAGAATTGATTGACCGCTGGCTGTGAGAGAGGGGACAGCAGCTCCTCCTTCATCCTTGCTCCTCTCTTCCCACCTCCCAAGTTTTGTTGTTGTTGTCATGTGTTCCCATTTTATATTATTCACATTCTTCTCCTGTGCATTTCATGTTCAGTATGGTGACCGCTAGCTGCATGTGGCTATTTAAACTTACATTTACAGAAAATTATAAATTTCGTTTTTCAGTCTCAATAGCTACATTTTCAGTGCTCAGTAACCAGAGGTGGCTAGGGGGATAGTGCAGGTATCACAGAAGGTTCTATTGGACAAGACTGACTTTCAAGAAGCAGTTATTGGTGTTTTATTTCCTGGATTCTTTCACGCTTGAGAATGTCTCTTCTTTGCCTTTGTATTTGAGTGATAGCTTGGCTTATACTTTCCCTCAGCATTTTGTAACAAAATTTTCACCAGTATCTTCTGACGCTCAATATTGCTTTAGAGAAATGTAAAGCCAGCCCAGGATTTCCCCCGCTATGTAGATGAATTGGTTTTTGTTCTTGGGTACCTGAAAGATTTTATAAATCTCTCTCAGTGTGGAGTATTCTTGCAGCATTTTTAAAATTTTTTCTGGAACATGTGCTTTTTTGATTTGCAAAGTTTGTTCATTCTTCATTCCAGAGAGATTCTTACATTGTCTCATATCTTGGGATCCCTTGTCTATTTCAGTTCTTAAGTTGTCTTCTTCAAGGATATGTCTTCCTATTTTTATTTGCTTTCCATTTTTATTAGCTTTTCTCTAATTGTTTTAATTTCCTTGTTTCTTTTATTTTTCATTCTGACTATCCAAACCGTGTCACCATAAACAACAGGGTCTTACTGTATAGCACAGGGAACTATATTCAATATCTTGTAATAAACTGTAATGGAAAGGAATATGAAAAATAATATATATATTTAGCTGAATCACTTTGCCGTACACTGGAAACTAACACAACATTGTAAATTAACTACACTTCAATAAAAAAAAAATAATAATAACAAACCATATCACCATGATTATCCAAACGTTTTTACTGTCAGTAAATCAATTTTCAGGGTTGTCAATTTCTTGATGATCTTACTTTCACTTATTTATTAATTCCATAATGATACTGATTTTTATTCTCAATTTGTTTTCTTACTTTCCCCATGTTAATTATCTATTAATGTTCACCAAATTACCCCCAAGTTTAGAGATTAAAAC
Source organism: Balaenoptera physalus (assembly GCF_965194825.1). NCBI lineage: Eukaryota > Metazoa > Chordata > Mammalia > Artiodactyla > Balaenopteridae > Balaenoptera > Balaenoptera physalus. The sequence goes on from NC_138898.1 coordinate 39,421,816, forward strand.
AACAGCAAACATTTGCTGACTCATGGTTTCTGTGGAACAGGAATATAGGCATAGCTTAGCTGGTGACTCTTGCTCAGGATCTCTCACAAGGATTCAGTCAAGATGTCAGCTGGGGCAGGTGTTCTCAAGGCTCGATTGGTGGAGGATTTACTTCTAGGTTCCCTCATGTGATATTGGCAGGAGGTCTCAGGTACTTACTGGCTGTTGAGACTGGAGACATCTGTTTCTCAACACATGGGCTTCTCCATAAGGCCACTCACAACATGCCAGCTGGCTTTCCTCAGAGAGAGCAAGAGAGGGTGCCCGAGATGGAAGCCACAGTCTTTTTGTGACCTTACCTCAAAGTGACATCACATCATCACCTCTGCCACATTCTGTTTGCTAGAAGCAAATCGTTAAGCCTAGCCCACACTCCAGGGGAGGGGATCATATTGTACAGGAGCGTGAAAACCAAGAGGTGAGGATCATTGGAGGCCATCTTAGATGCTGCCTACCATACCCTCTTTTTCATTTTTTATTATATTGTATCTGTCTTTGGGCTCTTGAGTTAATGAGTGTAACTCCTAACTCCTATTTCTCACATTGTGGGTTTTTTTTTTTTTCAATTTTTATTGGAGTATAATTGATTTACAATGTTGTGTTAGTTTCAGGTATACAGCAAAGTGATTCAATTATACATATACATATATCCATTGTTTTTTAGATCCTTTGCTCTTATAAGTCATTACAGAGTATTGAGTAGAGTTCCCTGTGCTATACAGTAGGTCCTTATTAGTTATCTATTTTATATATAGTAGTGTGTATATGTCAATCCCAATCTCCCAATTTATCCCTCCCTCCCTCCCTTTCCCCCTGGTAACCATAAGATTGTTTTCTACATCTGTGACTCTATTTCTGTTTTGTACATAAGTTCGTTTGTACCATTTTTTTAGATTCCACATATAAATGATATCATATGATATTTGTCCTTCTCTGTCTGACTTACTTCACCCAGTATGACAATCTCTAGGTCCATCCATGTTGCTGCAATCACATTGTGTTTTCTTTTAGGTTGGCCATGTACCTTTTGTTCCCCTTGTATATTGTGTTTTTGATGGAAACACACTTAAAGCCATGCCATTTATTTCAACCTTGGACTTGGGTGGCTGTGCTCAGACATTCTGTTTGCTTCAATGTGGTGTGAATGACTATTTTATATTCTCCCCTCTGTAACTGAAGCCACTTTGATTTCCCTTCAAGCTACAGTTTGAGAACTAGGTATTTTGGCCAGTCTGCTTTCATGTAGCTCATAAGGATGGTCTCTGGAGGAAGGAAACAGTTGAGGTGAGGAGTTTAAACACCAGAATACCTGGATTCCTACTCTTTTCTGAGGTTGTGTTAATGATCCTGTGTCAGAGTTCACCCTTGGATGGGGAGGGATTGGGCAGGGCTGGATCCTCGTCTCCTGGGATGTCCTGTTAACTCTGCTTCCCAAATGGTCATTTCCCATACTTCATAGAAGGAAAGAAAAGTATATTTGCTGGAGTAGGTAAATGAGCTGGGGAACTTTGGCAGGGTGATAGAATTACTCTAAAACTAAATTATGATGACAGTTGCACAACTCTATAAATTTACTGAAACTCATCTAAGAGGACACTTAAAACAGGTAAATTTTAAGATATGCAAATTAAACATGCTAATTTGCTACTATTGGTTGGATGATATGTAAATGAAGAAGTCCTACCTGAAAATGCAAATTAGGTTTTAGTTAGTTTCTGACTGTGAAAGAAACCACTAGGAAAAAGGAAAAAAAAAAGCAATGCTCGGGCTTCCCTGGTGGCACAGTGGTTGAGAATCTGCCTGCCAATGCAGGGGACACGGGTTCGAGCCCTGGTCTGGGACGATCCCACGTGCCGCGGAGCAACTGGGCCCATGAGCCACAACTACTGAGCCTGTGCATCTGGAGCCTGTGCTCCGCAACAAGAGAGGCCGCGATAGTGAGAGGCCCGCGCACCGCAATGAAGAGTGGCCCCCGCTCGCTGCAACTAGAGAAAGCCCTCGCACAGAAACGAAGACAAATAAATTTATAAAAAAAAAAAAAGTAATGCTTTCCTAAAAGGATTCTGAGATGAGATAGCCTTTTATTTATTTAATTCTAATAGTAAAGTATAGAGTCTAGTAGAGCCAAATCTTGATGGTCTTTAGATTACAAAGATAGATATAGTGTGGCTGAAGGAATTAAAAAATAACCCCCACTTCCTTCAGCAGGAGCATCATTAACATAGCTAAGGAGTATTTACTGGGGGCTCCTTACTCTGGTGATCAATTCGGAAGATACACAGAGAAATATGGCAAGCTTCCCATCAGTCAGCCTTCCAGTAAACAGATGGGCAAAGACTCCTGTGTGCTTGTTACTGTGAGATGTACTGAAATTGTGAGGTTCTTAGGGTAAGGGCTGTGTCTTATGAATTCCTTTTTATATCTACGACTCTTTGTATATTACAGGTGCTCCGTGAATATTGGATGCATTAGTAAATGTAAGAATAACTAGGATGTAGTCCTTATCCTCCAGAAAAGTATATTCTAGTTAGGAGACTAAGCCATGCACATATGAAACGGCCCCATATCATTCCCAAGTATCCACGTAGGGCCTGGGGAAGAGGAGGATGATGGTAGGACTGCTCAGAAAAGCCTGTGCAGTTAGTGGTACCCAGGTGTGTACACCTGAATCCCTGACAAAGAATATATTTGAATGCTGCGCACAGACAGGCTCCAAGGTAGAAATGAAGATGGCTTTTGCGGGAGACCTTGAAGAGAAAGAATTGACTCTGGTTGTAGAGGGACGAACTGGGAAATTGAGTTGGATGGACAGAGTGGCTATGACTGCCCAGGGGCTTTAAAGCCCTGAAGAGTGATTGGGTTTGTTTTGTTGGGCGTAAGGGGATTGGTAGGTTCATAAGCCAAGAAGTGTTTAGATTAAAACTTAGAAACTCACTGTTACAGTTATTGATTGACCAACTGGGTAATATGGCTGGTTTTAATATCTGTTATATGCAAGATGCTTATATATTTAAGAAGGTTCGTGTACTTGGTTGTTGCATTTTCTTTATTTTTCCGCAGCTTGAGCAAAATAATCATCAACTCTTCACTTTTTTAAAAAAATTTTATCAGATAGGAATTCTAACACTGTCTTGCAAATAAGAATAAAAATGTTTTATCTGAAACATTCCGGCAGAAATTCACTGAGGGTGTGTCATATGCAGGACGCCAGGTGCTCCGTGGAGGGTTCAGATGGAGTGATTGCGTGCACAGGTGGTTTAGCCCATTAGAAAGGCAGCAATGCGGTGCTCCTGGGGTTGGAGAGGGGGCGGGTGCTGCTTTCTGCTTAGGAGCCAGGAGGGAGAGAGGTGTGGCCCATGTGTGAGCCAGGAAGGAGAGAGGTGTGGCCCATGTGTGAGCCAGGAAGGAGAGAGGTGTGGCCCGTGTGTGAGCCAGGAAGGATGTGGCCCGTGTGTGAGCCAGGAAGGAGAGAGGTGTGGCCCGTGTGTGAGCCAGATGCCTTCCCAAGTCTTCTTTTAATCCTTACAACGTCCTGGTAACACTTTTAATCCCTACATGCAGAGGAGAAATGAGACCGAGGGCTGATGTTTATGGACATGAGCATTTCAGGTATAGGCTTGGATGAATTTGCTGATAGAATGTTGGTAGGAAAGGCAATCAGGTGTTACAAAATTAACTCAGTATTGTAACATCTTTCCTGGGGTAAATGATCAGGCAGACAATGTAACCAGGGCAGCTCTATGTCCCTATTTACAAAATGTTAAACTCTAACGTAATAGTCCTTTAAATACTGCTTAGAATCAAGTTAGTTACACTAAGCATTCAAAGCTAGCATTTCTTGGAAGGTTTAAAAATTGCCCTTTGAAAAGATCCTAGTCTGAAAAAAATTTCTCCTATTGGAACAAAGCAATGCCTGAATCTCTACATTCAAACTTTGTTTCTTTTGAATTATCAAATGAAGGGTACAATTAAGTGTTGATTTAGTTCACTTGATCATTGATTTTGATCCACTTAGCCTGGGCCTTAGTTCCTACTTAGTAAACAGAATTTTTAGATTAGAGCAGCCCCCGTGCCCTTACAGCTCTGGACTCTCTGTCCTGTACTGTAGAAAACTATTTATTCCTCAAGGCAGTAGCTCTTTGAGGGTTAAAAACAAAACAACAACAACAACAAGAAGGAAACCCGGCATCCAGTCTAATCCTGCTCTGCTCTTATTTACTCAGACATTTTTGGGAACTGTAATAACTTGTTAGATCTTGTGCAGTAAAACATAATTCCAAATTTTCCAAGGCCAGCTGTAGATCAGGATTCTAAAGGCCTTAATGGAAAAGGGCGGGTGTGTGTTTGTCAGGAGACCACTTAGGGAAATCAGTTCCATGCAGTTTTTAATACAGTTCTTTGGATAGACTTTTTTATGACTCACTGTTACAGATGTCATTAATTTATGATGGAAAATAGTGAGACGATATGACAAGTATCTTCAGACTCAAGAATACTTAGGCAGCAGGGTGAGTGATGATTGAACAGTTCGAACAGAGGCTGCTATGAAATGCCACCACCAGGCACCAGGCTGAAGGGTGAGCCTGGCCTCCTGGCCTCTGACCCTGCTGGGTTAGCCAGCCACTCACTGGATAACTTGGGCGGCAGAAAGAAACTGAGTCCTATTGGAAATCCAAGGCTTTTGAGGTTTCTTCTCACCAAAGGAGGTCTCCACGAGTTTCCTGCTCTGGGCAGGCGGAGATGTGTGAGAAGGGCGGTCTCGGACAAAATGGGAGAGTGGATTTAGCTTGTCTTCTTGCGTAGGCATGTTGCACACACTCACCTCCTCTGAGCAGTAGACATTTTAGAGATGAGGGCCAGCCAGCTGCAGAAATATTTCAGTCATCTTTGTGAGGGAGGAAGTTAAAATATATGGTGAACATTGAGTGACCAAATGGGAAGATGTTTTCTCTTTGCTGGTTTTGAAGGTTTCATAGGTTTTTGCAGAATATCAGCATATTGTGGGTGACTCTGTAAGTAGGGCCTGTCATCTCTGGACCCCACAGCCTGTGCTAGTAGCAGAGAGAATCTTGTGAATAAGAAAGTAAGAAAGGCTGCTGGCCTGGAATTGGGAGACTGGGGTTCAGCTCAGCTCGTGAGCTGAGTTCCCTCTTAGTCCTTGTTATGAGTTCAATTGTGTCCCCCCAGAAAGATATGTTGAAGTTCTAAGCCCTGGAAACAGGGTCAGTAAAGAGGTAATCAAGTTTAAATGATGTCATGAGGGTGGGCCCTAATCCGGTATATTACTGGTGCTCTTATAAAAAGGGGAAATTTGGACGCAGTCACACGCAGAGGGAAGGCCATGTGAAGACACTGGGAGAACACAGTCTGCAAGCCCAGGAAAGCCTGCAGCCACCAGGAGCCTGGAGTGAGGCCTGGAACAGCTTCTTATCACAGCCCGCCCAGAGGAACCCACCCTGCGACACCTTCATTTCAGACTTCTAGGCCAAGAACTGTGAGACAATACATTCCTGTTGTTTTAAGCCACCCAGTTTTTGGTACTTTGCTACGGCAGCCCCAGGAAACGAATACAGCCCTGATCCCCTAGAAGGCACAGAACTGTGAGCAAGTCTCTCAACGTCCTGGGCTTCTGCTTCCTCATTTATGAAATAACAGCCCGGGAGTACATGATCTCAGGACCTTCCTGCTCTGACACTTGGTGATTAGTTCTTCAAAAAGTGCACTCAATTTCTGTTGTTATATTTCCTAATGTAGCTAAAATATGCAAAGAATATGTATTTTTTTCAGTTCCCAGTTTTGTTCTTTTCATTCAGGAGTCATTGGTGATACTTCCCTTTAAGCGAGATATTGGGTAAGGCTGTCCCTTCCAAGTTAACACGCTAGACAAATGACAGCATGTCTAGTCTGTATAGAGTATATAACCAAAGAACATATCACTTAAAAGCATTTAACTATTGTTGACTGGCTGGGGGTTAGCATATGTTGAATGTCAGTTCATTAACGTTTCTTCCTTAGATTTGAGGATTGACTTCTTTTAGACACCCACAGGCTTATTCTAGTCTTCCCAAAGGAACCTCCCACATAGATACCGGCCACTCCTTTATTTGCTAAATGCCTCACCTCAGTAAACAGTAGCGCAAGCAGCACCCTCTGCACCGCGGGGTGTTCTTCACGCCAAACTTTTCTGTAAGTGAAGGTCTTCTTTCTTGACTTGTCAATAGGTTACAGTTGGGTCCACTGATGCAGCAAAATCAAGACACTGTGTTTGGTGCTTTCCTAGAGGGAAAGAGTGAGGAAACAGTCACCCGCCTCTTCACCAATAAATATCTCTCCTGATATAGTCAGCAGCCAAAACCTACAAGATATGTTTGAAATAATGTTAGCTTTGGACCTTCTTCTTAGATTTTTTTTTTTTCTCTTTCTTTTCCTTAGTCCCTATGTTACAGTGGATAATATTTTTAAAATGTGCCTTAAACTTTTTAAGGAAAGATAAGTAATATAAAATTATCTTCCTATTATAAAAAAAAATCATTGTGTATTAGGTTCAAAGTATAGAAAGGACAAGATAAATGAAATGGTTGATACCACTTGCCCTCCTGTCTGAGGCTCTCTCATGGTCTTCCTATGTTCCTCAGAACCCTTTTATATCTTCTTCCTCTGCTAGAATATTCCCTGTCCTCAATCTGCTGGGACAGAAAGACCAAGGGGTCAGGTTAGGCCTAGGGAGAGAGTTTTAAAAGAGAATGGGAGGGGCTTCCCTGGTGGCGCAGTGGTTGAGAATCTGCCTGCTAATGCAGAGGACACGGGTTCGAGCCCTGGTCTGGGAAGATCCCACATGCCGCGGAGCAACTAGGCCCGTGAGCCACAACTACTGAGCCTGCGCATCTGGAGCCTGTGCTCCGCAACAAGAGAGGCCGCGATAGTGAGAGGCCCGCGCACCGCGATGAAGAGTGGCCCCCGCTTGCCACAACTACAGAAAGCCCTCGCACAGAAACGAAGACCCAACACAGCCAAAAATAAAAAAAAAAAAAAAAACAACGTTTGCCTTTGTTCATTTATTTAAAAAAAAAAAAGAGAATGGGAGTAGTCCTGGTGGGGTATGGCTGAATGGGCCTTAATGGCTCTATTTTCTTTGTACTCCTTAGTGAAAGGGATAGAGACATGGTTAATAAGGACAGTTTCACTATAATCAGCCAAATTAAAGGAAATGATTCTATTCACATGTTTAATGAAGCTTATCTGGTTCTTCAAGAATTACTGTGCTGTCTTCTGAAGTATTTTAACACATGCATGCCGTGTTTTTCATGCATTATGTCTCACTCTTGGAAATCCAGTCTGATTTAAATTTTCTTCTTCATTTAATTCTACTCCACCTATTTATCTTTCATAGGTTAAAACACAGGGAAGGGCCTAAAAATGTCCTTAGTGTTAGTATATATTCTAAAGAGGCTCCAATGAATCACCTGTATGGGTTATAAAGAATGACACACCTTAGAAAAATATTACCACCTTGAGAGGCCTCAGGAAACAACTCTGCCATGTGAACCTAAAAACTTGTGTTTTAAAATGAGTTATTTTTAATATTTAAAGTAATGAAACTTTCTTTTTTAAAAGATTAAAACTATCTTTGTAAAGTTCTATGCACAAATTATTTATGACTATTTATAATTTCATTTTGTTCCTGAATAAAATATAATAATTAAAATATTCCACTTCTGAATCTGTGCCTGGCTCTCTCTTCGGCTTTCTCTTCATGCTGGTTCTAAGCCTCTGCTCTGCACTGGCTTCAACAGAGCAGTGGTAACAAAGGAGATGTTCAGCTAAATTGTCCATGTGGTTTCCTGTAACATTTTCTTCTTATGGTGTCAAATGTGGATTAAAAATAAATAAATCTGCCGTTTTTAGGTTAAGATTCACAGTCTCAAAGATTCTTCTGACATCACATTGTTGTGACTGGTCACTCATTTTGTGAATTTTACCAGCTCTTTATTTCCAGTGCCTTTTTTCCTGGAGACCTAGTGTTTTGGCATTTTATTTCTTCCTTTGTGCCTTTTCCAAAGGACCCAGAAAAAAAAGAAAGGACTTGAGACCCCAACTGATCAGTGTTGCTACTAGTTAACAGAGGTTGAAAAGATTTGATGGGTTTCCTGCAGTTTAACATTATTGACCAAGTAGTGACTTAGATTATTTTTTTTCATTGCTGTTTGGTCGTTTATTTTAAAGTGTCTCTGTCAATTTCCCTTCTCCCTGTGAACATAGCTTCTCCTGGTAAGAGTCCAGTTTGCATTCATTATTCGATTTGAATGCTCTGATTCAGTGGTTCTCAACTTGTTGCTTTCTGCTGCCACACAGATGGCTTTCACATGCCTCACACACTCAGAGGGGTGTACCCAGGGTTGTGCAGAATTCCAAGCAAGCTACTTGTAATTCCACCCCTCTCTTTCCCATGCAGGATGGTGCAGTGGGAAGTGAGTGAAAGAGAACGGTTTTGTCACGTGGCTCTCAGTTGGCTCCACTTCTTAATAAAGCAAATTGTTACAAACTCTGGTACTTGATTACTGTCTTCTTGCCTTAGTCATTTGTAGATTTAATGGCTTCTTAAAAACAGTTTATTTGTATTTGAAACATTTAATAAAATGAACAATGACAGAAGGAACACCTTTGTCCTCATTCTCCAATTCGAACATTTCATGACATTTTGCCAAACATAAGACAGTATCTGCCACCTTCTTTTTCAGATAATGAAGGAATTAATACTTTTTCATTTCCCCCTATTTCTCCCTCAGCTTCCCTATTTTTATATTATTACTTTATGCAGCTAAGATTGTTCATGTTTATCCCTGTAATCCTACTTATGACATTGTTCTTGGTGCTTTGTGTAAAGGGGTTTCATGCTTAACACTAGTGCCTTCTCCTTCTCTGTTTACCTCTCAGTGGGCTGGGGTTCTTCATGCTAAAGAGTCTTCTAGAAGGGTTTCTGGGTACCATCTTCCCTGAGGGTTTTTTGTTTTTTTTCTTTTTGACATATGCCTTCCTATTGGGTGCATTCTGGATCAGCGGCTTGGATGGGTGTATGTTCTTGGGTTTAACTTTCTTTCCCCTCAGAGCTTTTGGACTCTGTACCATTGTCTTCTCCAATAACTGATGATGTGGAGAAACCCTCGGGACTGAATTTTTCTGAGTGTACCGCTGAAGAATGCCTGAGTTCTGTAACCTAAACAGCTTTTAAGCAGTGATGCTGTATCAATTTTCCCCAAAACTTGATGTATCTTTTAGATCTGAAGGTTTATTTTTTTCTCAATTTCATTCATAGGTGGTTTCTTCTATTGAATCTTTAAACTTTTGTATTATGTGATCATTTGATACACACAAAAGAATACAGCCATCCCTTATTTTATTGCACTTTGCAGATATTACGTTTTTTACAAATTGAAGGTTTGTGGCAATCATGTGTTGGGCAAGTCTGTAGGTGCCCTTTTTCCAACAGCATTTGCTCACTTCGTATTTCTGTGTCACATTTTGGTAATTTTCACAGTATTTCAAACTTTTCATTATTATTATATTTGTTATGGTGATCAGCGATCTTTGATGCTACTACTGCAAAAAAGATTACAACTTACTGAAGACTCAGATGATGGTTAGTATTTTTTAATTAAGGTATGTACATTGTTTTTTAGACATAATGCTATTGCACACTTTATTGACTACAGTATAGTGTAAACATACCTTTTACATGCTCTGGGAAACCAAAGAATTCACGTGACTCGTTTTATTGAGGTCATCTGGAACCAAACCCACAGTATCTCCAAGGTATGCCTGTATATGTAAATGATGAAGCACTAATTTAACAAAAATCTGTAAACTTGCCATCCAGCGTAATAGCTAGTACAGTGCCAGTATCATCGGGTAAAAAGTAACTTAGACACTTTTGAATCCCGCTGTGTACCTCTTCTCAACCTGTAACTTTTCGCTCACCCAGAAATAATAATATTCTGGAATTGGTATTTATTTCTATATATGTTTTTATGCCTTTTTTACAAGTGAATGTGTCCATAAACAACATATAGTATGATGGATTTGCACGTTTTCAAACTTAATATCAATGGTGTCCTGCTGTGTGTAGCTTCATGCAGTTGGTTCTACCATTCGTTCTTATTTTGGTGATCCAGCCATGTTGGGACATGAGCTCTAGCATTGGATCTACTCTGTACTTTTCTCTTTCTTAACTGTATGCCATTTACTTACTCATTTCTCCGTTGAACATTTCAGTTTTTCCCAATTTTGTGCTATTCCTAAGAGTTTGCGATAAACATCCTTGTGTGTTTGGTGGGCATGGGGGGACTGTACACAGGTGCTAATTGCTCTAAGAAGAGCACCCAGGGGCGGAATTGCCGGGCTGCAGAGGAATGCTCATCCTTCACTAGACTCTGCAGATTGCTCTCCACACCCAAGTGCCAGTTTTCCCTCCCATCAGCAGTGGGATTCTTGGTATTGCCAGAAATTTTACTTTTACGAATCTTACGAGTGTGAAGTAATATCTCACGGTTTGTTTTTATTTCTTCTGTAGATAGCCAGTTTATATCCTTTACTCATTTTTCTGCAGGATTGTTTGTATTTATCTTTTAATATAATCTTTATTCTATATACTGATCTTTTGTCATTTATATGTGTTATAGATACTAATCTGTGACTTGGCTTTTTGTCTCTGGTGTCTTTGGTTGAACAGACATTTTTAATTCTAATACAGCCAGATTTACCAGTCTTTTCTTTTTATGGTTTGTGCAATTTTTTAGACTGATTTTTCCACCCCTGGGTGCATTTCTTAGAGCAATATCTTTCTTTCCAACTGTTGGGCTGCACCCCACAGGCCTGCAAGGCCTGTGCTTGCCCAGCTTCAAGACCAAAGAAAGAGCCCAGAGGCAGCAAAAGAGACATCAGTGGTTTAATGGATAGGGGGGAGCTTACATGTCTGAAGCAGAGTCCTAAGTGACACCCCACCGTGTGCGTGCAGATGGTTGACAGAAAGTGGCGGCAGTCTTCACGGGTGTGTGGCGGGATGTTGGATTACCAGGGAAACTGGCAGAGGGGCTCACCCCTCACGACCCCTTTGATAAGAACACTCACTAGCTGGGGCCTGGGGCAAGTATGTAGGAAGGTTAGTGTAGTGAGCAGGGTTTAGGTGTAGCTGGCACTGGTCGAGCAGGGGGTGTACAGAGAGCAAGGGAACAGCCACTTTGAGTGGCCTGACCAGACACCAACTCAAATGTGTTTTTCAAAAATTTCAGAGTTTTGGTTTTTGTATTTATGTCTTTAATCCACCTGGTATTTAGTGGCATCAGGTAGGTATCTACTTCTATATTATTCCTAATGGATAACCAGTCGTCCCAGACCAACTTATCCTTTTCTCACAAATCTGTAATGCTCTTTTGTCATATATTATGATTCCAAATAAACACAGATGTATTTTTGACCTATGTCTTTATCGTTTGTCTCTTCCTTTGCCAATGCCAACTGTTTTGATTGCTGTAGTATTGTAAGTCTTCTGGCAGAACAAATCCTTCTACCTTTTTCATTTTCAAAATTGTCTTGGCTACTCTGGGACCTTTGGTCTTCCTTAAAATTTTGGGATTTTGATTCAAGTGACGTTGAGTTTATAAATCAGTTGGAGAGCAGTTATCAGTTATCTTTATCATTCTCAGTCTTTGAACAAAGCCCTTCAAGGCCTTAAGCAGGATCTTTTATTAGGTTTATTTCTAGGCATTTTGTTTTTGTTGCTACTGTAAATAGAATCTTTTATTCTCTTATGTTTTGAAATAGATTATCACAGGGTTTAGGAGAATTATTTACTTTTATAGATTGATGTTGAAACCACCAAATGTACTGAACTCTCTTATTTTAGTAGTTTATTTAAGATAGTTTTATATTTAATAGTTTCTGTAAGATTCTTGTAATTTTTTCATGTAAACAGTCATTATCCACAAATAAGGTCAGTTTTGTCTCTTTCATTCACTTCTTATGTGTCCATTTTCTATTTCTTAAATCATTGCGTTGGGTAGGGCCCCGAGTACAGTGAAAATGTAGTGTATACTTGTCTTGTGCCTGATTTTAATGGAAAGAATTTTAAAGTCTCACTATTAAGAACAGTGCTTGCTTTAGGCTTAGATAGATACTGCTTTTCAGATCAAAAAAGTTTCCTACGGGTTTGGTTTGTGACCACATTGTGTCAGGAATCAGTGTTAGAATTTTATTGAAGATTTTTAAAAAAGCATGTATTGAATATTTTTTCCTTGAATCTTTTTATATGGTATATTATATTAGTATATGTATATAAGTATATAGTATACAGTATAGTATATGTATATAGTATATATGTTCTGATTTTGTCAATATTATTATTCCTGGGACAAACTCTGCTTTGATTTGCCAGTATTATACTTTAGGATCATTGAAACTATTTTCATAAATGAGCTTTATCTTTAATTTTCTTTCGTTTTTTTTTTTTTTTTTGACTTTTTTTTACTAATCTCACTAAGTGAATTGAGTAGATCCCTTTTTAAAAAATATTTATCAGGGCTTCCCTGGTGGCGCAGTGGTTGAGAATCTGCCTGCCAATGCAGGGGACACGGGTTCGAGCCCTGGTCTGGGAAGATCCCACATGCCGTGGAGCAACTAGGCCCGTGAGCCACAGTTACTGAGCCTGCGCATCTGGAGCCTATGCTCGGCAACAAGAGAGGCTGCGATAATGAGAGGCCCCCACTTGCCACAACTAGAGAAAGCCCTCACACAGAAACGAAGACCCAACACAGCCATAAATAAATAAATAAATAAAATAAACCCAAAAGTTAAAAAAAATATATTTATTATAATTTGCATAAGATTGAGATTATCTATTTTTGAAGACTTGGTAAAACTCTCTTCTGAAACTGCCTGGACCTGAGTTTTTGGGGTGGAGAATGGGAATATAGCCTTTTTATTATTGTTTCATTTTCTTTAATACTTACTGATTTATACAATTTTAATATTTCTTTTAGGTTTGTTTTAGTAATTAATATTTGTTAGAGAAACAGCCATTTCATCCATGTTTTCAGATATATTGATATAGAGTTGTTATAGTTTTCTCTTTTTATTTTTTAAAAAACCCTACTCTTAAGATTATGTCATCCTTTTTATCCAATATTATTTATTTGTGCAAGAAGTTTGCCTGCTTAATTAGTTTTTCTAGTGAACCAGAATTTGGTTTTGTTAATATTTGCTATTTTTTATTTTCTGTTTAATTTCTTTTTTTTTCTTTTAAATTTATTTTATTTATTTTTTGGTTGCATTGAGTCTTTGTTGCTGCACGCGGGCTTTCTCTAATTGCAGCGAGCGGGCGCTACTCTTCGTTGTGGTGCATGCCATTCTCATTGCAGTGACTTCTTTTGTTGCAGAGCATGGGCTCTAGGCGCGCGGGCTTCAGTAGTTTCCGCATGCGGGCTCAGTGGTTGTGGCTCACGGGCTCTAGAGCGCAGGGTCAGTAGTTGTGGCACACGGGCTTAGTTGCTCCGCGGCATGTGGGATCTTCCCGGACCAGGGCTCGAACCCCTGTCCCCTGCATTGTCAGGCGGATTCTCAGTCACCGTGCCACCAGGGAGCCCCCTTCTGTTTAATTTCTACTTTATCTCTTTCTCAGTTTTTCCCCCATCTCCTGTTGCTCCCTTTCTTAGGTTTGTTCTGTTTTAAATTGAATTTATTTTAATTCCTTCTTGTGTTTTAGAAAATTCAAAAACGACTGTAAAATTACATCTCAGTATCACTTTAACTGCATATTATACATTTTGATATGTAGTACTTTCATTGTTGTTAATTTCTAAATATTTTGTGATTTTCATTGTTATTTCTTTTTAAATTCCTGGTTTATTTAGGATCACATCTTAAATTTTGCAAATAACTACTTTTAAAGAACATTTTCTATTGTCATTTTCTAATTTGCCTACATTATGGGTTAGAGGATATAGTCTGAATGATAGAAATTTGTTGGAAATTTGAGATTTCCTTTTTGACCTGGCACTTGGTCAGTTTTTGTAAATGTTCCATGTGTAATTGAAAAGAATTCGCATTCTTCATTTATTAAATGCAGGATTCTGTTTAAATAGCAGATCAAGTTTATTAATTTTATTGCTCAAGTACTCTGCCTGATTCCTCAGCTTCTGATAGTATCTCTCACTGCGGTTAATAGACTTGTCATTTTCTCCTTATAATTTTGTCAATTTTTGTTTTATACATTTTGAAACTGTGCTGTTAAGTATAAACAAATTCATGATTTTCTATTATCCTCACATATTTTTCAACTTTTATTATCAAGTATTCATCTTTAGTGATATTGATGGTTTTTTCCTAAGATAATATTTTATTTGGTGTTAATATTTTTTTTTAACCAGTTTTTATTTTGGTTAAATGCCAGACATTTGCTTTTCCAGCTCTTTCTTTGCATCTTCTTTTTTGTAAGCATCAATGTTTTGTTGGTTTGTTTTGTTTGCTCAGTGTAATAATCTGTACCTCTGCATTGGTTACACTTTTTGAAAATATTGATATATTTAGATGTATTTCAACTACAGTATATTTTACTTACCATTTATTTTCTGTGTATCTTCCCCTTTCCTGCCTTCTGCTGAATTAATCAAAACTTTTTATGTTTCCTTCCCACTTGAAGTCTCTCTTGTGGTTTGGAGTACACATACAGTAATTCTGTTCTTATAGAACTTATTCTAAATTCTTTTCATTATCTAGTTAAAATAATATCCAGCTACAAGTAAGAGAACACCAATTAGATAAGCACAAACAAGCAGGCGTTATTTTTCTTACACAGCGAACAACTTGGAAGTGGACCTGCCATCAGGGACCCAGCTCTGGTCCATCAGCCATAACTCTGGTCCATCATCATCAGCACATCCCACTCATGGGCTTTTCCTCATTCTTGCTGCTTCATGGCTGTGAGCTGCCTGCTGCACTTTGGGCATCAGCCTCTGGTGTGCCATGAGCCTCCCATAACTGGAAGGAGGCTAGAGAGAAACTGAGAATGGGATTTGAGGTCAGACCGTCTATAGTGTCTCCCACACATATTTCATTCTCAAATTTTCTAACAAATTCTATGGTCATTCAATATTTCTGTCCTTTGTGCATATTCCACCATAACTTAGTACATTTTATTGAAACATTGAGCAACTTCCACAATGTTTTCTTAATACAAAATAAATTGGTTATCGATATTTATTTTTTTCAATCAGAAGTTAAGTTTGTGTGTAAATGTATGTGCATGTTTCTTTTTTAAAAATCAGTATCTAGACTGATTATTGCTTCCAGTATCCCATGCCTTTCCTTCAGTTGATGGACATCCTTTTATGAGAGATTGTGGGGGTCTGTGGGTGATACATTGTGTTAGTTGTTTGATGTCAAAAATGTCTTTACTTTGCATTGAATCTTGGATGGTAGTTTACATGGGTGTAAATTTTTAGGTCAACAGTGATTTTCCCCGAGCATTTTGAAGGTATTACTCTTCCATTGCCTGCTGATTAGAAATCTTCTGTAAGACTTTATGGTAACTTTTAAGCTTCACAACTTTCTTTTAATCTCTAGTGTTTGTGGTTTCACTATAGTGTGTCTAGGTGTGGACTCATTTATTGCTTTGTGCCCAAAGGTGTTTTCATCTGAGGAATCACTTCCTCAATTTTGGAACATTCTTCACCATACTCTCTTTAAATCTTTTTCACCATTACCTCCACTTTCCTTGCCTGGAACCCTTATTCTAGCCTTAGTGCAGACTTTCAGTTTGTCTTTCATGACATGTGTGTTCTCTCATATGCATGTATTCCTCTGTTTCTCTTTCTCTTTGCTCTATTCTAGGGAAGTTCCCCAGCACTATCTACCAGCTTACTAAAAAAAATTTTTTTTTGTCAACTTACTTTAGTCTAGACTTTATGCTGTCTAAAAAATTTTCAAAATATGTTCCAAAATTTCTTACTTGTTCTTTTGGTATTTTTCATATCAGTTTTCTTTTTTTTTTTTTTTTTTGTCTCTTTCTGTATTATAATTTCCTCATATTTTAAATGAAAACTATTTTCCTGTATCTCTTTAAAGCTCTCAAACATACATATTTCTAAGTCTACTAGAATTTTCCAGAAAATTATTTTTCTTATTAATTTTGTTGCTCACCTTTCTAACCATTAGAATTCTGTATACATTTTGGGATTTTTGATTTGTAGGCTCACTTTGAGTAGGTGGTGGCAGTGGCTGCTGCTACTGCTGTTTCTTCTCTTCCTCCTCCTCCCCCTCCCCCTCCCTCTCCCCTCCTCCTTCCCCTCCCCTTCCTCGTCTTTCTTCATTGTTTTATTTTCGTCTGTTGCCCTCTGTATGAAACCCTTATCCCTAACTTTGCATTTTCTAAAAAGTTGTCTCTTCTCACTGAGAACCAGCCTTCTCTTCTTGGCTCCTCCAGCATGAGGTCTAGAACCCAGTCATAGAGTATATTTCATTAGTTTCAAAGCTCACATTGTTCTCATGTTTTAAAATCTTTCAGATTGGGATGCATCTATAATTCATGGTGAATCATGATTTAGTTGGCAGTATTTTTTTCTTAGTAGTATGTAAAATAATATTGTGCCTTACAGTTGATGGCATCGTAGATTTGATGAAATAGGTAATATAATTTCAGATCATCTGTCCTGCAGTGGAATAGATGTTGTTAAGGTGAGCCAGTGGGTAGCTCTGTTGAGCTGCCAAGGCTGTGTTTGTGTTCTCCTGCTTCCCTGTGATGGCAGCATCCATTCATGCTGTTGTCTTAGGTCATCCGTTAGCAGTTTTCTTCTGGGTAGTCCTTCCTCAAGCCACAGTTCCAGCCTCAGGGGTTCTCTTTCCCATTACTCTGCAGGAGTGAAACTCCCCTTGCTTCTGCCTCAGGTCCCTGGCTTCTACGCTGCCCCTAGCTTATTTCACAGTCATTTCTTTCTTTTTATTTATTTATTTTTTTAATTGAAGTATAGTTGACTTACAATATTGTGTTAGTTTCAGGTGTACAGCAGAGTGATTCAGTTATACGTATATATATTCTTTTGCAGATTCTTTCCCCATATAGGTTATTACAAAATATTGAGTATAGTTCCCTGTGCTATACAGTAAGTCCTTGTTTATCTATTTTATATATAATAGTCTGTATCTGTTAACCCCGAATTGCTAATTTATCACTCCACCCTTCCCCTTTGGTAACCATAAGTTTGTCTTCTATGTCTGTGAGTCTGTTTCTGTTTTGTAAATAAGTTCATTTGTATCATTTTTTTAGATTTCATATATAAGTGATATCCTATGATATTTGTCTTTCTCTGTTTGATTTACTTCACTTAGTATGATAGTCTATAGGTCCATCCATGTTGCTGCCAATGGCATTATTTCATTCTTTTTTATGGCTAAGTAATATTCCATTGTGTATGTATATATACATATACATATGCATATGCATATACATATATATACACACCACATCTTCTTTATCCATTCATCTTCATGGTCATTTCTTGCCCGTGACATGGTTATCTGAGTTTTCAACTTGGCTTTCTATCTATCATTTTGATAGTTTGTGGATGGTTTAAAAAAATTGATCATTGCCATAGGGATGCTTCAAGGTGAGAACTTACTGTGTAGTCTTGATGAGAGGTTCTTTGGAACTTGTAGCAATTTTTTTTTTTTTTTGGACAGATTCACAGTTGGATCTCACACCTTGGTGTGGTTGAGTCTTGGCCCTTATTCTCAGGATTTACATTTTTAAACATCCATATTAAAATTCTTTTTAAAAATCACCTAACTTTTAAAACTTCCTGCAAATTTATTTTGTGATCATATCATTCTACCCTTGAATAGGTTACAACGATTATAAGAATTATAGTCTATGATAATAGATTATAACAATGACAATTCTTATTAGCCTCTTTTCCTCTAAGTAGGAAAAAAGAACTTAAATTGGACAGTATGTTCTTTGTTGAGGGTTTAACTGGATCTAAGAGTAAATATAGCTAATTGTGATGATGACTGCTATCAAAGATACAGATAAGCTCAGTAACTGAATCGAAGGAAATGACACATGTCAAAGATGAAAAAAGAAAGGCTGTGGTTATTGTATGATTCTTAGGTGATTAATTTAAGAAACACGCACCCCTTGTTCAGGACACCAGAGGATTATTTATGAATCCTGTCCCTTTATTAGATATTATTATCTGAGCTCTGGGGATAGGAGAGGGTCTTGCATTTATGATATTCTGTGTCAAGATTCTACATGTGGTTTTTTTCATGTGGAGGAAAAGGTAGACTTTTCTGAGGGTCTGCCATTATATTCCTTGCCCCTCCCTATGCCCTAGGTACTCATTTTGGGATTCTGTTTTGTAGCCAACTTTGGTTTATGGGGTAATGTTCTTGGTAAAGATGCTTCCAAACCCAGGCATCGGATTCAGGATGTGTGGTGTGAGCACAGGTTAAGGCCATGTCTGTGGGGGGACAGTGCATCAGAGCTCTCTAGAGCCAGTCAGTCTTTTCATGGGTTTATTTGGCCTGGGCTTCCTTCTCCACTGGCCTGATGATGTTTGATGAGATCGGTTGGTGGTTTTCCTTATATGAATTATGCCTGTGTAAATCAGGAACGTTCCCATAGGAAGTACTAATTTAGCCGTGTGTACTTGCATTGAAGGTGGCTAAAATAGGTGAAACTACTGCAGTTACTATGTAGTAGAAGCACTACTGCTGGTGGCGGCAGGCATAATGGTAATGGTAACTAGCATGTATATATATGAGCCCTTTCAATTAGTATCCTCTGTGACCGAATTAGTTATTTTACAGGGAGTATCTCATGTAAGAGCCACAACCAGAGCTGTCTTGTGACCTTTCACTTTTTTTTTTTCTCAGATGAGAAACTGGGTGTGATAGTTCATTTTCTGTGTCATCTTGGCTAGCCCATAGTACCCAGTTTCTGGTCAAACACCAGTCTAACTGTTGCTGTGAAGGTATTTTTTTTAGATGAGATTAACATGTAAATCTATAGATTTTGAGTAATGCGATTGTCCTCCGTAATGTGGGTGGGTTGCATCCAGTCATTTGAAGGCTTACAGAAAGGACTGAGCTTCCCTGAGGAAGAAAGAATTCTACCTCCGGACTGCCTTGCAGACTCAAGTTTGCCACACAAACTCCTCCCTGGGTCTCAAGACTACCGGCCACAGCAATCACGTGAGCCAGTTCCTTTTTTTTTTTAAAACATCTTTATTGGAGTATAATTGCTTTACAATGGTGTGTTAGTTTCTCCTTTATAACATAGTGAATCAGCTATACATATACATATATCCCCATATCTCCTCCCTCTTGCGTCTCCCTCCCACCCTCCCTATCCCACCCCTCTAGGTGGTCACAAAGCACCAAGCTGATCTCCCTGTGCTATGCGGCTGCTTCCCACTAGGTATCTATTTTACATTTGGTAGTATATATAAGTCCATGCCACTCTCTCACTTCGTCCCAGCTTACCCTTCCCCCTCCCCGTGTCCTCAAGTCCATTCTCTACGGCTGCGTCTTTATTCCTGTCCTGCCCCTAGGTTCTTCAGAACCTTTTTTGTTTGTTTGTTTTAGATTCCATATATATGTGTTAGCATACGGTATTTGTTTTTCTCTTTCTGACTTACTTCACTCTGTATGACAGACTCTAGGTCCAACCCCCTCACTACAAATAACTCAGTTTTGTTTCTTGTTGTGGCTGAGTAATATTCCATTGTATACATGTGCCACATCTTCTTTATCCGTTGATCTGTCGATGGACACTTAGGTTGCTTCCAGGTCCTGGCTACTGTCAATAGAGCTGCAGTGAACACTGTGGTACATGACTCTTTTTGAATTATGGTTTTCTCAGGATATATGCCCAGTAGTGGGATTGCTGGGTCATAGGGTAGTTCTATTTTTAGTTTTTTAAGGAACCTCCATACTGTTCTCCATAGTGGCTGTATCGATTTACATTCTCACCAACAGCGCAAGAGGGTTCCCTTTTCTCCACACCCTGTCTCCAGCATTTATTGTTTGTAGATTTTTTGATGATGGCCATTCTGACTGGTGTGAGGTGATACCTCATTGTAGTTTTGATTTGCATTTCTCTAATGATTAGTGATGTTGAGCATTCTTTCATGTGTGTGTTGGCAATCTGTATATCTTCTTTGGAGAAACGTCTGTTTAGGTCTTCTTTCCATTTTTGAATTGGGTTCTTTGTTTTTTTGATATTGAGCTGCATGAGCTGCTTGTAAATTTTGGAGATTAATCCTTTGTCAGTTGCTTCATTTGCAAATATTTTCTCCCATTCTGAGGGTTGTCTTTTGGTCTTGTTTATAGTTTCCTTTGCTGTGCAAAAGCTTTTAAGTTTCATTAGGTCCCATTTGTTTATTTTTGTTTTTATTTCCATTTCTCTAGGAGCTGGGTCAAAAAGGATCTTGCTGTGATTTATGTCATAGAGTGTTCTGCCTATGTTTTCCTCTAAGAGTTTGATAGTGTCTGGCCTTACATTTAGGTCTTTAATCCATTTTGAGTTTATTTTTGTGTATGGTGTTAGGGAGTGTTCTAATTTCATACTTTTACATGTAGCTGTCCAGTTTTCCCAGCACCACTTATTGAAGAGGCTGTCTTTTCTCCATTGTGTATTCTTGCCTCCTTTATCAAAAATAAGGTGACCATATGTGTGTGGGTTTATCTCTGGGCTTTCTGTCCTGTTCCATTGACCTCTATTTCTGTTTTTGTGCCAGTACCATACTGTCTTGATTACTGTAGCTTTGTAGTATAGTCTGAAGTCAGGGAGCCTGATTCCTCCAGCTCCGTTTTTCTTTCTTAAGATTGCTTTGGCTATTCAGGGTCTTTTGTGTTTCCATACAAATTGTGAAATTTTTTGTTCTAGTTCTGTGAAAAATGCCATTGGTAGTTTGATAGGGATTGCATTGAATCTGTAGATTGCTTTGGGTAGTATATTCATTTTCACAATGTTGATTCTTCCAATCCAAGAACATGGTATATCTCTGCATCTGTTTGTATCATCTTTAATTTCTGTCATCAGTGTCTTATAGTTTTCTGCATACAGATCTTTTGTCTCCCTAGGTAGGTTTATTCCTAGGTATTTTATTCTTTTTGTTGTAGTGGTAAATGGGAGTGTTTCCTTAATTTCTCTTTCAGATTTTTTGTCATTAGTGTATAGGAGTGCAAGAGATTTCTGTGCATTAATTTTGTATCCTGCTACTTTACCAAATTCATTGATTAGCTCTAGTAGTTTTCTCGTAGTGTCTTCAGGATTCTGTGTGTATAGTATCATGTCATCTGCAAACAGTGACAGCTTTACTTCTTCTTTTCCGATTTGGATTCCTTTTATTTCTTTTTCTTCTCTGATTGCTGTGTGAGCCAGTTTCTTAAAATAAATCTATCTATCCATCCATCCATCTCTGTCTCTCTCTCTCTTCCACACACACACACACACACACACACACACACACACACACACACCTATTGTTTCTGTTTCTCTGAAGAACCCTAACCAACACACCGAGACAGCTCCCTTGACACCCCAAGTTGTCTAACTCCAGAACCTGTGCTCTGAGCCAGTACAGAAAAATTTCCAGCATACGCTAATGACTCAATTTAAATTTGAATTTTATTTATTACCCTCTCCCCCATCACTTATCCTCTCAAAAAAGATGCTAATAAGTAGAAAGAACTTGAGCTTAAAAAGAGAGCTGTCTTCATCCATAAATCGAGTCCACCTTCACTGAAGAGTTACGTTGACTGACTGCAGTTGCCAGAAAGCTGGTAGACCCTCTCTGGGGTCCTGGAGAAGACGTGCTCATGTACCACAGCAGATACCCTTCCTTCAGGGGGGTCACTCTAATGATAACTACTTCGTCCTCCACAGAAGGCTCCCTGCTTTACCACCTTTCCGCTGTTGCCAATCCACTTGGTCCTTTAGTCTGGTGGGCAGGGTTGCCAAAGACCTCCCCTGTCGGAGAGCTCTATACTTATTGCATAGCCACAAAGAGATGGCAGTTGTGCCAGGTGGCAAGTTATACTTGCTTCTACTACCCAGGCAGACAGACTTAAGAAGGTCTGATGGTAAAATGAGAATTTTTGGCACCATCAAGAAAAATTGATGTCTTAATGTATTAATTGCTTCTCATTTTCTTCTGAGACACAGACAATTTATACAACACTTTAACAATGTTTTGTTATTTTAGAAAATGTACTTCTGCTTTGGAATGTTTTAACTGCCCATTACATTTTATAAAATGTGTTTACAGAGTTATGATGAATAGGGTAGACCATTTCTCCTTAAATAAATATAGATGTGATCTCTGATTTGCATGTAGTTTCACTTAGCAAAGAATGGGCAGGTTTTTCACTGGGTGGAGCTGAGATGACAGCTTACTATTTTTTCTTTAGGATAGATACTTAAAGGGGAGTTAACCAGCTGCACCACATTGGCTGGGGTTTATAAGCCTCAGTGCTAGCACAGGTGTGGCAGTTATGGCAGGAGCCTCCTCCCTGCCCCCGCCCCCCAGCCTGCCCTCCATGGAGCAGCCTGGGTGATCTAGTTAAAGCAGCAGTCAGATTGTGTCAGAGTCGAAGCCCTCTATGACCAGGCTGTTCTCTGCATGCATGGCCACATGTCCCCTTGGCTCTCACTGACAGGCAGCCTTATTCCTTGAAGGCTCCTGCCCTCATGGCCTTCGCTCTACTATCCCCCTGCCTACAATGCTCTTCCCCCAGTTATCACCTTCTCTTTGAGCTCTTTCTTTTTTTTTTTTTTTTTAAGTATTTGTTTATTTATTTATTTATGGCTGTGTTGGGTCTTCGTTTCTGTGCGAGGGCTTTCTCTAGTTGTGGCAAGCGGGGACCACTCTTCATCGCGGTGCGTGGGCCTCTCACTATCGCGGCCTCTCTTGTTGCGGAGCACAGGCTCCAGACGCGCAGGCTCAGTAATTGTGGCTCACGGGCCCAGCTGCTCCGCGGCATGTGGGATCTTGCCAGACCAGGGCTCGAACCCGTGTTCCCTGCATTGGCAGGCAGACTCTCAACCACTGCGCCACCAGGGAAGCCCGAGCTCTTTCTTGATCACCCCATTTAATCTGATAATCAGCCCCATCCCCACTTTTCCTGTTCTCATCTCTGCTTTATCCTTCTCTGCTACTCAAATCGTTAATGCTGTAGACAGTACTTCACTTTTTTTTTTTTTTTGGTCTGTCTCCATTACAGGTAGGGATTTTTACCTGGCTTATTCACTGCTGTATTCTTTTTTTTTTTAATTTTTAAAAATTTTTGGCTGCACCGTGCAGTACGTGGGATCCTAGTTTCCCAACCAGAGATTGAACCCACGCCCCCTACATTGGGAGCACAGAGTCTCAACCACTGGACCACCAAGGAAGACCTTCACTGCTGTATTCTTAACGCCTAAAATATGCCTGGTCTACAGTAGGTGCTCAGTAAATATTTGGTGAATTTGTAGTACTGCTGTACTAGTCACCCTTCAGAACGTACCTCTAGATCTTTAGACTTGATGGTTAGTACTACCTTTCTTGCTATTTGACCTTGGCATTAGTGGCCATCAGTCTGGTTCTCCTTCTATCTAGTTATAGTGCCTTGGGCTGCTGTAGGCACCCTTCCAGCATTGATACAACCAGGGGCCGTCACCGTTATGGCCTCCCCTACTATCTTTCCCCCACATTCCCTTAACTCATTTATTTAACCCATATCTCCTTAATCCATTCCCTCTGGGTATGAATGGGCCCCTCTATGTGCCAAGGTTTAGGTGGGACCCAAGGCTGCCTATGTTGCAGGCCTGTTGGCAGCTCCTAGGTCTGCAGGCCCACTGTCTTCAGAGCTCCACGGGGGTGAAGTGGCTACTGAGTCTCCTGAACAGCTGGCAGGTGACTGATGGGTGGAAGTATAGGTGGCCTAGAGGCATGGCTGGGGTGGATGGACCATGGAAACAACCTAGAAAGTGTAGAGCCAAACATTGCCAGATGCTGAGCTGCTCCCTGAGACGTAGCCATACATGCAGTTTTGTATAAAACTACACTTTAGGCCACCTTGCTGCCACCGTGCCACAGGAGGGGCTGATGTGTACACCCTGTGCTTTCACATGCAGCTTTGCTTTCATCTGAAGGACAGTTGCATACACAAATGCCAGATTTCTTTTTTTAGCTCAAGACAAATTGCTCTTTGTATTAGTTTCCTGGGGCTGCTGTAACAAAGCACCACAAACTTGGTGGCTTAAAAAGAACAATTTATTGTCTCGCAGTTCTGGAGGCTTGAAGTCCAAAATCAAGGTGTTGGCAGGGCCATGCTGTCTCTCTGAAGGCTCTGGGGAGGATCCTTCTTGCCTCTTCTAGTTTCTGGTGTTTGCTGGCAGTCCTTGGAGCTCCTTCCCTCTAATCTTTCCCTCTATCATCACATAGCGGCCTTCTCACTCTGTGTTTCTATCTTTTCTTGTTCTTATAAGGACCTACTAACCTCATCTTAACTTGATTACATCTGCAAAGACCCTATTTCCAAATATGGTCACATTCACAGGTACAGGGAATTAGGACTTTAATATATTTTTTTTTTTTTTTTTTGGTGGAGGGGGACACAGTTCAACCAGCAACACTCTTTTTGAGGCAGAAGCAGCAACCAGGGAGAAAGCCTGGACATTTTCTAAGGATAGAGAGCAGAGTTGACTTTTTCTGGACAGCCTTGAGATTCCCTAAATTTTTTGTCTTCATTGATTGGTTTATCCTAGGACTGGGATCATTCCTTTTCAGACCCTGGAGCGTGTGTGATTCAGTTAAGTGAGTCCCGTGTACCTTCTTTCTTCCTCTGGAGTCCAGGAGCCTTGAGAGAA
Source organism: Balaenoptera physalus (assembly GCF_965194825.1). Lineage (NCBI taxonomy): Eukaryota > Metazoa > Chordata > Mammalia > Artiodactyla > Balaenopteridae > Balaenoptera > Balaenoptera physalus. The sequence goes on from NC_138898.1 coordinate 39,446,756, forward strand.
CAGATGAACTGTGAATGGCGAATTCCCTGAAAATACAGTAAGAACCATCCTCCTGCGGGTGTAGGCTGGTCCCTCGTGGGGGCTTTCGGACCTCCAGTGGGGCAGTTGTAGAAGGCTGCAGCAGGACGGCGGGGTGGTGGAAAAGTGGTTGGAGCCTCTTTCATGTAAAGAGCCCCCTTCTCAAGGGCTCTCCCATACCCTTTATCCTGCAAAGGTGTCCTTAGGGCTCCTTCTCTTCATCGTTGCTCGTTGCTCTGTGGCGTTGTTGTGGGCCAAGTGGCAGGTGCCACAGATGCTTGGCAGAGTTGGAGAGGCAGACATCACCTTGCTCCTCTCATCTGAGGCTCTGCATTTGGAGAAGTAGGACACTGGACTCATATTCCTCTCCTGGTAGTGCAGGAGCCCAGTACTGACCGGATCTGTGTGGAGGAGGCCCAGCAGTTAGAGAGGGGCCTCTGAGAGGCTTGTGGGATTTTCCTGGCGAGAAAGATGGTGGTCACAATGGAGGGAGGCCAGTTAAATGGCCGTGATCCTCCGTCAGCGGGGAGGAGTGTGCAACATCACACACCCAGCAGGGCTTAGGTAGCCGGAAACGTGGCAGCTCCATACCCCCAAAGTGAATTTTAAAGTTGACTTACTTACACCATTGTCATAGCAACAGGAAAACTCTTCTGACCTATAGCTGTGGAAGACTCTGTAAAAGAAACTGTAGAAGGAAAAAAAATAATGCCAGGAAAAAAAAAAAAAACAACCCTGTAATAACGTACCATTCTTTCACTTATTCAGTCAACTGAGAATAGCAGTTTGTGCATTTGGCAATCAAATGGGAAACGGCATTGCATGTTACAACATGAACCTGCTTACACTAAGTGATTTTTGTTTGTTTGTTTAGACACAGTGAACAAGAACCTTCAAGTGGAAAGCTATTAAAAATGTGAGAACCGGCAGTGCTCACTAACCTACAGGAATGATAAATTCAAAGAGCCCAGAATCCAGAAACTGTCTTGAGCATCTGAACTCTAGACTCTGGGAATGAGTGTGTGTCTTCAGTCCATCAGCTGTAGGTCATTTTTCTTTCTGTGAGGTCTTTTTTCACTTATATATTGTCTGGACAGGGTGGAGCCCCTGCTTAGAGTCTATTTCTAGCTCGCAGAAAGACTGAATTATTGTAGACCAAAGCCAGTGCTACTTGGAAAATGGGAAAGGCGGAGGAGATGGGGCATGTCCTTCTTGTCTGGCCGGGCCGTGAACTTGGCTGGGACCCCTCCTTGGGTGGGTGTTCCTGGGAGGTTGCACAAGGCCTGGGTGAAGCTCCTGGGCCAAGCCTATTAACGCCTCTCATCTTGTATGAAGGCCGGTGCTTGGGAACTCTTTCTTAAATCTTTCTGCCACTTGACTCTGGGCTCAGCATATTTGTATGTGATCTTGACTAGAAATCTGTAGGCCAAAGACCTTGTGTGCTATTTCTGTCCTCTCACTCGCCTGTTCTTTCTTTCTCTCTTTCTCTCTATTTAATATATATATTTTCTATATTATATGTGTGCACAGATAACGCAGTTATATCAAATTATTCTTTTTCTTCAGAACTATATTAAAATGGGATTTTTAAAGCCCCCCCTTCCCCGCCCCTTTTAACCAGCCCATTTCTCCCTTAGTCCTTGCATGGTAACATCTTGATTCCCAGTTTGGCGGGAGAACCACATCCACTAGTCGGGTTGCATGCTGCTCTGCTCTGTATTCGTGGTTGTGATATTGAAACTTCAGGACCACACACAGATAGCAAAGTCTCTGGCCACTTAAGCATGTAAACAGTCTGGCTTTTTATAAAGTGGAAAAATATTTCTTGTGCACTATTTTAACATGATCAGCATGTTGAAACTTGGTGAGCAACTGTGTCAACATTTCTTTGGCTGGAAAGAGCAAACCTGGAGAGCCTCGTGGTAACATATAAAAAACGAAGTTGGTTTGTGTACTACTGGGATTTAGGCAGCAATTACAGCCTGCAATTGACTTTCAAACTTGGGACACAGGATGAGTGAAATCATTATTTTCGCATCATGATTAGGCTAGTTGAAATAATGATTCCTTTTCAGGCGGCTAAGATTCTTTCAGGGAATTGGAGGAAAATGGGTAGCTGAATTCCCATGAAGTCCTTTTATAGAAAAACTCACATCGGACCCGGCCTGCCAGTGTCTTCTTTGGTTTCAAATATTTACCGAACACCTCAAACGTGTCAGGTGCTCTTTTACGCACTGGGCGTGTGGATTAAGCAGGATAGATAGGCTGTTGGCTCGTGGTGCTTGCTCTGGCTGTCTCAGGGGAAACAGTAAATAAGAAATCGGGTAAACAAGAAAGACGATATTTGTGATTGCTCTGAAATGGGTTTTCTCAGCGTCAGATGTTTACTGAGGGCACTTTTGAGACACTTAGGATACGTCAGCAGTGATCCTGGAAAGCCTCACTGAGAAGGCTTGAAGAGGTGAGGGGGTCAGCTCAGCGGTGTCTGGGGGAAGAATGTTCTAGGCCTGTGGGGACCAGAGTGTTTGGGAACAGCAGGGGGCAAGCGTGGCTGGAGTGGAGTGAGTAGGGGGGCGGGGGAAGGACATCCAGATACCGAGGGTGTAAGTGTGAGAGCAGGGTGGGCAGCTGACGGAGCGGTGGGGCTGCTCTTTTAGACACGAGAGGTCGGGGAAGGCCTTTGGATGAGGTTTTGAGGCTTGAGTTGAAACCTGAAGGATTTGATGAGCCTATCATGCATGGGAAGAGTTAGGCAAGAATGGTCCAGGCATGGGAATGGGGGCACGGCAAAGACCAAGGGCCCAAGACAGGAAAGAGGCGCCCCCCCACCCCTTGCCCCTGCTGTCCTGTGAAAGCGGGGAAGGGGAAGATGGGAGAGGAGGGAGGAGACGGCTCAGGATGCCCTGTGTGGTCGGGGTGAGGGGTACGGGTTTTACTCTGAGTGAAACGAGAGGTAGAATGAGGTGAGGTGCTCCCTTCTACTTGTCTTCTAAGGTTTGAGAGAAGGAAGGAGAAGGCGGCATAAACCACGTGTAAGGAGGGAAAGCTGCACGAGGGCCGGACTTGATCCTTTTCCTTCATCGCTGGCCCTCAAAGCGCAGCCCGTGCCTGGCAGATTAATGAGGCGCACAAAGCAGGACGTGTTTGAATGGATGGACACATGGATGAATGATTTAGTGACATACCTCCTGGGGGGACAGAGGCCTGTTATCTTTTATGTTTTGAGTTATTTGGAGAACACAGACACAAAAATCCTAGAATAATATACCAGCCACCCAGAATTTATAGCACTTAACATTTTGGCATATTTGCTTCCAGCCTTTGTAAAAATGTGTGTGTGTGTGTGTGTGTGTGTGTGTGTGTGTGTGTGTGTGTGTGTGTGTGTTTAAGTTCCTTTCAATTCCCATCCTCAGTGGCTTTCCCCACCCTAGAGGCAGCCATGTCATGAGTTGGCCTAATAGTTTTTTTTAGCAGATCGCCTGTTTCTGGTTTGCATCTGGGGAAAAGGAAGGCAGAGAGGAGAGCCGGCGTTTCCTAAGAGGCTGTGTGGCAGGTCTTGTGGTCCAGCACTCCCCTGGCTGGAGTTGGGGGAGTGTCTGTGCACAGACCCTGCTCTGGGGCATCAGGCCTGCTTAGCGAGCTTCCCACAGTGCTGGGCACCATGCCAATGTAGGCAGAGCCTCTGACAGCCCCGCCCTGAAAACCCCTCCCTTGTCGCTGGCATCCCTTTAGCATGATATGTCCCGGATCAGCTTGTCCCAGCTCCTGACACCGTCAGCGCATGCAGTGCTCAGTGTGGGCAACTTTTCCAGATAGCCAAAGCTTATCCCTTTTTTCTTTGAGACATGGTGGAAATTATCCTAAAATGTCTTGCAGATTTAGATTTTCTGAGCTTCTTAAATGAGGTCTGTTGATCTTTAGTGTGAATTAATCAGGGTCATTCTTTTGAGCATCAGTAGCTATATCCACTGTTGCTCCCGGGGCCACACGCGGCTTCCTGCAACAGTGCATGACCCAAAAGTGCTCTGCTAAAGCTCTGCTGCCTGCTTTCGCTAACTTGCAGCCCTCTCTCTTGCTGTTGTCAGTCGGCCTGCCTCCAACTCTCCCCCAGTCCCACTTCTCACTCCTTACCTAGGAGTTCTGTCTGCTTTGGCCTGGGAAGCAGATAGTCAAAGGAAGAAAATTCCAGGTAAAGCCAAAGAAGGCTCCAAGTGAGTGCTCTCCACTGAGGCTCCTCTAAGTCAGAGTGTCTGTTAGACTGCGCAGCCTGCCATCATGAGACTGGCCAGCAGACATGGTTGGACGCATGGTCTCTTCCAGGTGGCCAATACTGAGAGCAGTGCCGCCATCTGAGGCCCAGTGGCTCCATTTCTCCCTTACATGACAAGCCAGGGTCTCACTCCCTTCGCCTTCCCTGAGATTCTTCCCTACCTTCCCTGACCAAGAGCTTGGGGCGCAGGGCCTCTCATGAGCTGCTGTGGTGGCTGCCCTCAAGCGGTAATTCAGCGTTAGAGAAATCTGGCTAAAATTGTTGAGGAAAGTCACTGCTGGCTCTGTAAAGCTTCTTTTTTCTAGAACCAGTTGTTCAGTTATAAAGGCAGCAGGGAACATTGAGATAATCTCATTCTAGCTCCTAGTTTTACAGCTGAAGAAAGCAAAGCCCCATATGAGAAATGACATGACGGAGACCACCAAGTCCCTAGTTGCTAACTGAGCAGCGCTTCCATCTTGGAACAGTCTGGCCACCGTGGTCAGAGGTGCCCTGCTGTTGGATGTCAGGAATCTGAGCACAGGGGCTGGTAGGTGCTTTGGCAGGGGGGAAAAGTGCCTCATTTCCCGAGCTTGGTGGGATGTCATCTCAGTGCAGACCAGATTTTCTAGTGGTTAAAAAAAGTGGTTGAGAACTTACTTACTCACTGTGTGGACAAAGGCTTATCCAGAAAGATGTTCATTGCAGCATTACTTGCAGTAGTGAAAAATTGGAGACAGCTGGTCTGCCATGGGGCTGATGAATAAATTTTGAAATAGCTACGTAGTTGAATATTATGCAGTTATTAAAACTACATGTACAGAGTTATTAATAATAAGGGTATTGACAAAGTCACTGGTTGTTTTTGAGTGTACTAAGTCAAACAGGCAAAATTAAGAAGTAAGGAAAATAGTATAAAAATTATGTACCATATCACCTTAACTGTATAAAAACTTTAAAGAGAAAAAAGACTGGCGAGGAAATATTCCAAAATGAGACTGTCTTTTTTTGTGAAAGTCTTTTTTTTTAAATTATTTTTTTCCTGTACTTTACAGAGTTTCTAGAATACCCGTCTACTATTTTTATAAATTAAAAAATATTTCTTAATGATGTAATGTGGGGAGGGGGGTGCAGAAACAGCTCTGGTTAGGGAGACAAGGTGAGAAACCATATTTAAACATCCCTGGACACAGTAGGAGAAGCTGCATGGCCCACCTTCGTGGCATCGCACCTCGCCACGCCGAGCGTAGTGCCACCAAACAGATACACGGGGCGGACTTTTCTTACAGTGTCATCCCTAAATGTAATCGTCTGGTACTTAACCAGAGAAACAGAGATTTGTTCCAACACTGGAGGGGAGAAAGGAAAAATTGGCCACATTGGACTGATTTATACACAGACAGTCCCACACAGTTTTTTATTTATTTTTGTGTTTAAGATGTTTTCAGGAGTAATTTTTCATACAGTCATTTCTTGGTGAATTTTAGAACCCAGTTGTCATATAAGCTCTGATTCCACTCTGTGTGCCTGATAACAGATGTCGTTGTTACTGATGTGCTCTTGTAAGCCTGTGAGGCCTTGCCACACGGTCTTTTCCCTTGTGTGTTGCGTTGATCGACCTCTGAATTGGGACCTGAGAAGGAAAGAGAAAAGGAGTGACAGGGTGGAGAGGCAGGGGGAGGAGAGAGGTGTTACCTGTGTGCCCCTCGTCCTGCCAGGCCAGCCCACCTCCTCAGTATTGGCTGGAGAGGGAGGAAATAAAGAGAGCTAATGTTTATTCACTAGCTGCCATGTGGTAGACGGAAAGTACCAGATCCTAGCAGATGCAATCTCAGTGAATCTTTACTGCAACCTTTTGAGATAAGAATCATCCCCGCATTTTTCAGATAAGGCAACTGAGACTCAGCTAGCACTTGGTAGAGTCGGAATTTTTTCCCAGGTCTGCAGAGGTCAAAGCCCAGATCATTCCTCTGCCTACAGCACTTTCAGGCATCTCTCACTCCAGGAAAGTCAGGAGAGAGCCCCTGGCCGAGGACTGTGCCAAGGTGGCCGTTTGTCGCCATGACGGATGTCAGTGTGGCCATAGGAGCTGCCAGGTTCATTGTGCCCCACGCTGCTGTCCTCACTGCCCTTGTTGTCTGCCTGGGAAGGCAGACGTGGAACTGGGCTTCAAAAAGCTCCAACAGGGGCTTCCCTGGTGGTGCAGTGGTTGAGAATCCGCCTGCCAATATAGGGGACACGGGTTCGATCCCTGGTCCGGGAAGATCCCACAAGCTGTGGAGCAACTAAGCCTGGGCGCCACAACTACTGAGCCTGCGTTCTAGAGCCCGCGAGCCACAACTACTGAAGTCCGTGAGCCATAACTACTGAGCCTGCGCTCTGGAGCCTGCGAGCCACAACTACTGAAGTCCGTGAGCCACAACTACTGAGCCTGCGCTCTAGAGCCCGCGAGCCACAGCTACCGAGCCTGCGCTCTAGAGCCTGCGAGCCACAACTACTGAAGCCCGCGCGCCTAGAGCCCGTGCTCCGCGACAAGAGAAGCCACCGCAACGAGAAGCCCACACGCGGCAACGAAGACCCAACACAGCTAAAAATAAATAAATAAAATAAATGAATTAAAAAAAAAAAACAAAAAAACTCCAACAGACGTTCAAACCCTGGTCTTTTCCTCCTGCCCATTTTCTGGAAATATCTGCAAAGAACAAGGCCACAGGTCTCTGAGGGGTCAGGACAGCACTCCAGGTGGCAGTGAGCGGATGGGCGGGGCATAGAGGTGGAGAGGAGGCAGCTACAGCTTCAGCAGCTAGTAAGTTGCTTTTGCTTCCTTAGGGTTGAGTGTCTTCCTCTTTCCACCCAATCAAAGACTGACCTGCAAAGCACCGTCTTCTTTCAGGCTGGCTCTCTAGCCCACCTGCTGAGGTGGGGGAACACGCGCCTGAGGTCATGGAGGAGACCCGGTGCCAGGTCCTCCCGGCCCGCTCAGCCCTCCACTCTCCTCCTGCCCGCACCCTCACCCCCTTTCCTTCTTCCTCGGGACTCCTTGGCCCCCTGGCCAGCTCTCACTGTGTCCCCCTGCTGCTGTTCCGGCCTGGGCTCCGGCACCGCACCCCCTGAAGCTGGCGAGCACCTCATCCTCGTGCAGACGTGCCACTGCCAGTGCCGCCCCCAGTGTCTCTCCTGCCCTGATGCCTCCACACCTGCTCTCCAGGCAGCCTTGAGGTGGGGAAACGGCCTGGAGTTAGTGCTGTCAGCTGGTCCTGGTGTGATCTTGAACTTGAGCCCTCTGGGTTCACTTGCCACGTTGAGGAAACTCATCCACACCCAGCAGGGTTGGCGTGAGGACGGCGTGAGGAGATAACATGTGAGAAAGGGCCTCGCCATCCTCCTTCCCTCTGTCCCCACTTCATTCTCCTCCCACCCAGTCTGCGGACCCTCGCTCTGAAAATCTGTCTAATTGACAAAAGGGCTTTGGATTGGCAGGCTGAAGTCTTCTTTAGCTGTGCGATATTGGCCAAGTCAGTTGCCTTTTTGAGCCCGTTTCCTCATCTGCAAGAATGAGTGTAGAACTACCCACCATACTATTTTCTGCATGTGGTTGTGCTTTATAAACTGTAAAGTACCACGTGAAGGAGGAGCATTTGTTACGCATTCCATGCCTCTCCGACCTGAGAGGACTTGAGATGGATGGCACCGAAGATTCGATCACCTTATGAAGAGGCATTTCATGCTAATAATTCATGAGGCAAACATGGACTGTGTGTGTTCTAGTAGTATGTGTGCCTTTATCCATTGATCCACCCCCGGACTCAGTGGCCTTGTTCTCAGTGCTTCACCTGTGATTTTCTATAGCACACCCGTGCTTTCTCCTCCTTCTGCTCCTCTATACTTTTTAAACTCTTGATTTGTATTCAGGTTATGAACGAATGACCCTTAAGCCCCGAGGGCGTTAAGGAGTGCTTGAGTCTGTGCTCTGTGGCCATACTTGCACCCTGGGTAATGGGCAGCCGGGGCTGCAGGCCCATTATGCAATCGGCTGTCCTCTCAGATGCCGTGATCAGTGGGTCAGGGCTTGTCCACTAAAGATAAGGCGGCTGCAGTGAGAGGGAGCCTGGGCTTAGCCTCAGGCACCTGGCAGATGAATTGGGCACAGTGTGCCTTTGCAGGAGGATCCTGCCGGCCAAAACCACTGGGTCTGTTGTTGGGGACCGGCCACTTCCTGGGTTAATCCATCAGCTTCGTGCGTTCATTGGTGCTCTGGTCTTGCCCCTCCATTCACCTTTCTGGCAAATGGAGCCAGCTTGTTTTCTTATCCAGTTTTGAGTCCTTTAAAACTTCAAGTTTGCAATACACTGTCCTCATAATCCGCCGACATCTACTTAACCTTTGGTGTGTCATACTTCCCTATCAAGAAGATGATATGTACTCGTTTTTCAGGGACACATAAAACTTTCTTAAACATAATCACAGAGGAAAAAAAAACATTGAAGTCATTCAGTACAAATCATCACCCTTCTGCAGTCCCCACTGCATCCGCCCTGGTTTGTGCCGCCTCCTGGGGCAGTGTCAGGGGTTTTGAACATCTGTGAATGGTCTGTTCATCTGACTGTCCGCAGGCAGTAAGGTGATAAGACTCTCCTTGTGTTGAGCTGAAATCTGCCTACTTGAAACTCAGTATAACAATTATTGTTATAATTTGGTCAACAGAATATGTCTACCAGCTTTTCAACAATAATAACAGTAATACAAACGATTAATTTAATAAAAAGCAACAACAGCAATGGCACTTTCCATTCCACTTGATGGTCACCGTCTTTCTGTGAGGAAGGTATTGTTACTGCCCCAGCTTCACAGATGAGGCTCAGAGAAGGTGAGGACCCCAGGTAGGACGCCGCTCAGGAGCAGAGCACTGAGTCCCCACAGCACTCTGGCTCCCACCTTGCCTGTGTGCCAAGACCAGGTCCCAGCCTTCCCACCCCAAATCTTTTCTTCTTCTTCCATATTAAGTAGTTGATGCTTTTGAGCATCCCATATAGAATGATGTTCTCAGACCTGACACCAGATATTCCTACTTCTTTTTATCCTTTCTAGTTTGACAGAATCCTCTGAAAATTTGGTGCCCATCAGGAAGCTGTATTTTGATAAATTTTAGTTTCGTTTGAAATCTAGAATTGCCACATAGTAGAAACCCATGCTTAGGAGAAATAATTTGCTATCATATTCTTGTCAGAGAATAGCACACAAATGTGACCGTAGGCTTGGGAGGCAGTGTCTCTGAGTTCCGTGAGCTGAGAACAGGGGCTGGCAGATTTTTTTCAGTAAAGAGCCAGATGCTAAATATCTTGGGCTTTGTGGACCGTACAGTCTCTGTTGCATGAACTTAACTCTGCCATCGTTGACGAAAGCAGACAAAGGCAATGTGTAAACAAAGGAGCACGGCTGTGTTCTAGTAAAACTTTATTTACAGAAACAGGCAGCAGCTGGGTTTGGACTTCGGCTCAGTCTGCATTAACGGGATTTTCCTTGCTGGTGAGGAAGGGTTTACGAGTGGGTGTGAAGTAAGACAGTCATAGTTATTTTGCACTACTTATTAATAGCACCCCCTTTTAGTTTCAAAAGTATCTTGATCAATAAATAATATACTGTCACCCTAGTATTATGTCACTTTAAGGTTATTAATGAGACTACGATGAAATAGAAACTCTGCTTTCTGTGCTCACTGGTCAGGACCTTTCTGTATCAGGTGACCTTGCCGTAGATTCCTATGCTTTTCCAGTCCAAGAAGAGGGCCTGGCGATGGAGGGAAGCACTTGGAGGGAGGGATACCGAGACTTTCCAGAGGAGTAGCCATAGCTCAGCTTTGTGCAGAGCTTCCTGTGTGCAGGGCATGGTACTAAGGGCTTCATGTGGACCGTGTCAGGAAATACACACTAATCCCATGAGTTAAGTATGATTATTACCCCCATTTTACTGATGAGGAAACTGAGACACGGAAGGTTAGGAACTTTGCCCAGGTTCACAGAGCTAGTTGGATTTGGATTCGAACCTGGACTATCTGACCTCAGAACCCAAGCTCTAAGGCTGAGCAAGCACGGAATAATTAAAGCAAATAAATCAGTCAAATGGAAGCAGGACAAGATTGGGATGAGGTGGAACCATGCTCTTTTCCCAGGTAGAAAAGGTGGCAGATATCACCTCCCACCTTACCCATCTTAGGTATAAACATCACTGAGGTCAGCGAGTGTTAGGTGGGACCTTTCACGGGGAGTAAAGGAAGTACAGAATCCTTAGGCCTTCTGGTTGGAAGAAGCCTCAAGGGCACTGGAGGGACTTGAGGCCAGAAGCTGCCCCAGGGGCTGAGGGCATCCTTGGACTTGGAGGGAGAGGACTTGAGGAGGGCCTGGGGGCTGCTTTTTGCATCAGAGCTGCCTCTGGCCTACTCAGGGCTTTGTCTGGCTGGGCCCAAGGGCAAGAGGGGCGGGGGAGTCCTGGCTGTGCTTCTCACTGGTCACTGCCCTGAGCAGAGTGAAAAGTCCTCGTCCAGCACAGCATCTGCCTGGCGTTCCGATGTGCATCTCCCTGGGATGCATGTGGCTTCTAGCTGGGACAGTGGAGAGAGCATGGCCCCCACCCGTTTCTGGACTCTTACAGGTTAGACCCCCGTATTTCTAGCTCAGTGACTTAAAGACAACACCAAGTTGTATATAATTTTCAAGGGGAGTTGCCTTCTTTAGATAAACCTGTGCCAAAAGGAAATCTTTAAAAATAATTCCTATCAAGTCTTATGATTTCTGGGTGGTATTTTTTTGTAGTTTCCAAAGCAGTGACCCTAACCACAATGAGGACAGTCCTTTGGAGCTTTTGCAAACTACTCACTCAGAGAAAAGCGCAAAAAAGGGTGCCTGTGGGTTTGGTTAGAAAACTCCTCCCGGGGGTGGGAGGTGAGAGGAGAACAAGGGGTTCTGCCTCCTGGCCCCCGCTTTTCAGCGTGTATTCTTTGAGGTGTATTATACTTGGTGTACTTTCCTAGACGTTCAGTGTGGCCCCAGGAAAATTGTCTAAGTTCATTTTGGCATCAGGACAAATAAGAGGATGTTTCCTGTTTGCCTGACTCTTGCCCCAACTTCTTTCTCTGTTCTGTTAAGCTGTTGGCTAAGTTCTTTCCTCTTGTATTCCACATTTTAACTGATGTTAGGGCACCAAGCACAAAAATCTGCAAACAGTTAGCTTTCATGTTTGAGCATTCTGGTTGGAGCATACCAAAGTTAAAGTTCACATAGCACGGAAAGATCACCCTCTGTATAATGCATTAAACATTTAATAACTGTACAATAATCCTGGACATTTAATGGGCCACATGGGAGCCTTAATGTGGTAAAAATGTATTTCTTCACTGTCAAGTTAACTTGCATCAAGTTGAGAGAAATTCTTCGAAGCGACTTTGAGCCTAGAAACAAATAGCATATTCTGAAAGTAATTTTTATGTAAAAAAAGATAATAGAAATAGAGTATTAGCCCAGAGCTTTGTGTATTAGCCCAGAGCTTTGTGTATTTCTTTGCAGTTCAGTACTTTTTAGGTTGGGGAGAAGTGTCCCTCCACGATGGTGCAGAGAGATGATGAGTAGGGCTGACAGCTAGACCAGCATCGGAACACAGGTCCCTCTGGCCCCAAGACCTGGCTCTTTGATTGGGAATGTGGACTGTTTGAATTTGGCCCCTCTTGATGTATTTTTTAAAATACTACACTTTTGGAGGAAAAAAAAAAGGTCAAATGTCGATGTGTGTTGTTATCAAATTGAATTCATATTTACTTCTAAGTTGAAGCGTTTTTTAAGGAATTGTTCTCTGGTGAAACAGGTGTGCATTTGAAATGATACAGTTGTTTTCAGAGGCTCAGAAAGGACTGACTGAAACAAGGATCAAGTCCAATAATGTAATTACCGGTTTTCCTTTGTTTTGGTGTATTTAAAATAGTCTTGGCTCCTTACTCCAAATGAAATCCAGTCAAAACACTTACAATTATAATGTGCATAAATTAAGGGCTTAGGAAACTGATGTTTCTCAACTATTTGGGAGGAAATGATGTCTTCTGAATGAAATTCATGACATAAGCCTAGCTCATCACTTCACTTGCCTGAATACTATACTTGAATGCTATTTTTTTTTTTTTTTAGTTTGAAAACTTTGTTGTTGTTTGGTTGAAAATGTAAGATGTTGGCATATGTTACTGTCATTTTAGGTCTATTTGTATGGTTGGTATCAGAATATCAATTAGTTCGTTCTTTAAAGCCGATACTATTTTAAGAGCAGTAATGTCTTTACACCTGATTTTGCTGTGTAGTTACCTGCAGTCTCTCTCTTGCTTCTTGAGGTTATTTTTATCCACACCGTGGTACCTGACCTAGTGCCTTCTCTTCCATGGTTAGTACACACGCACATGCGTGCACATGCACATACAGACACACACACAGACACAATGTAGATCCTGGCAAGTCTTTAATCTTTGAAGGGAGATTTAGACTTTCAATTCAGAGAAAATGACAGGCTCTTGACTATAGTAGATAAGGTGGTTATTGAGCAAAACTGAGGTATGGCTGTGAGGCTTGCAAATTGACTTGGGGGACTGTTTCCGAAGAAAACTTCCCGGTGTTGGCAGCGCTCAGGAATGAACATTATGCTTCTAGGATGTGTGTTTGTTTGCATGTGTCAGTACTGGGATGTTTTATAATAAGTCAGATTCTTGCTTAATGGCCCTTCTCCATCAAGATGGGTCTAAAAAGGAGAAACTCCCAAGCTCATCCCACGAAAGACAGCCGTGAAACAAACATCAAGTAGTAAGTCGGCTGCCGTGTTCTTAAGAAGGAATTTGCTGGCATTAGCCAAGAAAACCCCAGAGTGGCTCAGGTTGTCTCCGTTGGCTTTTTTTTTTTTTTTTTCTCCATTGGCTTTTAATCGTCTTCCCCTTTAACAGAGTGAAAAATGTCTGGGCAGTTACAGCTTTGTTCTAAAGTGGCCCATAATTTTGTCTATGTTTTACATCCCAGTGGATTCCTAAGACCAAATATGGTATTGCTTCTCAGAGAGGTCTCCTATTCTTTCTCTTCAATCTATACAATATTTAATAGATTTATTTTGAGGTCAAGATTATCTTTTAGGTTAGCCTGCAACTTAAAACCTGATAGACTAAAGTGGTTAGTAACACAGTAACTCAGAGCGACCACTGGAGGAACTGTGCGTGTCCATTCTGATCACTTAAAATCAAAAGCCATCACGTTTGAGAAAGCATTTGTAAGAACGTACGAAATTGTTCAAACCACTCTTTTCTCTCCACTACATGCCATCAGCTGTTACTGGTTTTTTGTTTCTGTATATACCACACACAAAAAGACTGTGCTTCTGTCATATCCACCATCATGTGGTCGATGCCACGCTGGGTTTTGTTGCACTGCGGAAGATCAGGGGTACTGCCATGCCCCTGAGTCTGGCTTGACAATGGGCAAACCAGAGAGAAGAGAGGGAAGGAGGGACTAGATTTGAGGCAAAAGATAGACATAGGCCAGAACTCTGTGTGAGGTAGAGATAAGCAGTGTTCTGACAGAAATGATGTCAGTGAGTATCTTCCCACATATAGGAAATGAAAAATGCTAACATTTATGAAAAGAAATGAACATGTAAAATGTGTACTTTAGGGAAGTGGGCATATCTTATTGGTTAGAAGTTCAGGTTCTGGAGACATACGGCCGGTGTGGGACTCCCGGCTCTGTTCTTAACAGCTCTGTGACTGTAGGTTTTGGACTAACCACTTGGTGCCTAATTTCTCATCAGTAAACTGGGGGGTGGCAGAGGGTCCCTGCTTCACAGGGTCAATCTGAGGAGTGAGTGAGGAGAGCATTCATTCCCTGTGCTAGCTCGGCGCCTGGCACTCAGCAAGCCCTGCGTGCCCGCTGACCTGGGACCGCTGTCCCTGGGGTGCTGGGAAGTGACCCGTGCTGGGGCCCATCCACAGGGAGGCTGGGTGCAGCTGTGTCAGTTCACATCCGTGTGATCCTGAGCAAATCTTTTAACTTCTCTAGGCCTCAGTCCATTGCCAGGTCTGTCAAATAAGGGATTCGCTCTCCAAGATCCTTCCAGAATGAAAATTTTATTTTTTTTTTAACTGAGAATAAATAGTACTTTAATATTTAAGAGTTCTGTTTAGAAAAACAAATAGTTCTGCTAGGAAGGCACACTAGCTAACTTCAGGAAAATGTTGATTAAACCTACATTGTTGCTTTCCTGCTGGGAATTGAATCTTGTCACTCTGACAGATGGCTGCTCTCCGAGCAGCACTACAGACCTTTCTAAGGAAGGCAGAGCAGAGGATGGTTAATGCTGGCCATAGAAAGGTAGTAATGAGTTTGATATTTTTTCCTGCTCTGGGTTCTGAAAGTAACATTTGTATAAATTCACTGTACTAAAGCCATTGCATTAGACACATTTTTTTAAGTCCACTTTTTTGATATATAATTTATGTGCAATAAAATGTACCCATTGTTGTGTACAGTTGGATGAGTTTTGACAAATGTTTACATCTGTGTAATAACCACTGTCCTATAGACATTTAAAAACAGCTTTATTGAGATATAACTCACATACCATAAAACTCCCTCATGGGAAGGGTATTTAAATCGAGTGGGTTTTAGTGTATTCACAGAGCTGTGCAGCCTTATCACACGGTAACTTTAGAGCATGGTCATCCCACTAAAAAGAAACGCCACACCCATTAGCAGTCACTGCCAGTCCCCCCCGACCCCATCCCCCAGTCCTAGCCCTAGGCAACCATCAGTCTACTTTCTATCTTTATAAATTTGCCTGTTTTGGACATTTCAAGTAAGTAGAACTATTCATACAATATGTGGTCTTTCGTGACTGGCTTTTTTCACTTTGCAAATTGTTTTCAAGGTTCATCCATGTTGTAGCATATATCAGTACTTCATTCCTTTTTATGATGAATACTCCAGTGTATGAATATACTATCTTTTATTTATCAGCTAATGAATATCTGGGTTGTTTCCACTTTTTGGGTATTATGAATAATGCTATTATAAACATTTATATAGAAGTTTTTGTGTACACTTGTATGTTTTCATTTCTCTTGAGTATACACCTAGGAGTGGAATTACGAAATCATATGGTAACTGTTATGTTTAACTTTTTGAGGAACTGTTTTCCGGAGTGGCTCTATCATTTTACAATCTCACCAGCAATGTAGAAGGGTTCCAACTTACCCCACATCCTCATTAACACTTACTGTTGTCTGTCTTCTTGACTGTAGCCATCCTAGTGGTGTGAAGTGGCATCTCATTGTGATTTTAATTTGCATTTTCTTTTTCGTTTTTTTTTTACTATTCTGCATGATACTTTATTTATTTATTTATTTTTTAACATCTTTATTGGAGTATAATTACTTTACAATGGTGTGTTAGTTTCTGCTTTATAACAAAGTGAATCAGTTATACATATACATATGTTCCCATATCTCTTCCCTCTTGCGTCTCCCTCCCTCCCACCCTCCCTATCCGACCCCTCTAGGTGGTCACAAAGCACCGAGCTGATCTCCCCGTGCTATGCGGCTGCTTCCCACTAGCTATCTATTTTATGTTTGGTAGTGTATATATGTCCATGCCACTCTCTCACTTTCTCACAGCTTACCCTTCCCCCTCCCCATATCCTCAAGTCCATTCTCTAGTAGGTCTGTGTCTTTATTCCCGTCTTGCCCCTAGGTTCTTCATGACCTTTTTTTTTCTTTTTTTTTTCTTAGATTCCATATATATGTGTTAGCATACTGTATTTGTTTTTCTCTTTCTGACTTACTTCACTCTGTATGACAGATTCTAGGTCCATCCACCTCACTACAAATAACTCAATTTCGTTTCTTTTTATGGCTGAGTTATATTCCATTGTATATATGTTCCACATCTTCTTTATCCATTCAACTGTTGATGGACACTTAGGTTGCTTCCATGTCCTGGCTATTGTAAATAGAGCTGCAATGAACATTTTGGAATATGACTCTTTTTGAATTATGGTTTTCTCAGATAATATGCCCAGTAGTGGGATTGCTGTGTCATATGGTAGTTCTATTTTTAGTTTTTTAAGGAACCTCCATACTGTTCTCCATAGTAGCTGTATCAATTTACATTCCCACCAACAGTGCAAGAGGGTTCCCTTTTCTCCTCACCCTCTCCAGCATTTATTGTTTGTAGATTTTTTGATGATGGCCATTCTGACCAGTGTGAGATGATATCTCATTGTAGTTTTGATTTGCATTTCTCTAATGATTAATGATGTTGAGCATTCTTTCATGTGTTTGTTGGCAATCTGTATATCTTCTTTGGAGAAATGTCTATCTAGGTCTTCTGCCCATTTTTGGATTGGGTTGTTTGTTTTTTTGATATTGAGCTGCATGAGCTGCTTGTAAATTTTGGAGATTAATCCTTTGTCAGTTGCTTCATTTGCAAATATTTTCTCCCATTCTGAGGGTTGTCTTTTGGTCTTGTTTATAGTTTCCTTTGCTGTGCAAAAGCTTTTAAGTTTCATTAGGTCCCATTTGTTTATTTTTGTTTTTATTTCCATTTCTCTAGGAGCTGGGTCAAAAAGGATCTTGCTGTGATTTATGTCATAGAGTGTTCTGCCTATGTTTTCCTCTAAGAGTTTGATAGTGTCTGGCCTTACATTTAGGTCTTTAATCCATTTTGAGTTTATTTTTGTGTATGGTGTTAGGGAGTGTTCTAATTTCATACTTTTACATGTACCTGTCCAGTTTTCCCCAAAGCAATGTACAGATTTAATGCAATCCTTATCAAACTACCACTGGCATTTTTCACAGAACTAGAACAAAAAATTTCACAATTTGTATGGAAACACAAAAGACCCCGAATAGCCAAAGCAATCTTGAGAACGAAAAATGGAGCTGGAGGAATCAGGCTCCCTGACTTCAGACTATACTACAAAGCTACAGTAATCAAGACAGTATGGTACTGGCACAAAAACAGAAATGTAGATCAATGGAACAGGATAGAAAGCCCAGAGACAAACCCACGCACATATGGTCACCTTATCTTTGATAAAGGAGACAAGAATATACAGTGGAGAAAAGACAGCCTCTTCAGTAAGTGGTGCTGGGAAAACTGGACAGGTACATGTAAAAGTATGAAATTAGAACACTCCCTAACACCATACACAAAAATAAACTCAAAATGCATTTTCTTGTTGGCTAATGATGTTGAATGTCTTTTCATGTGCTTATTGTCCATTTGTTTATCTTCTTTGGAGAAATGTCTATTGAAATCTTATGCATTTTTAAGTTTGGTCATGTGTCTTTTTGTTATTGTTGTAAGAATTCTTTATATATTTCAACAGATATATGATTTGCAAATATTATCTCCCATTTTGTGAATTGTCTCTTTGCTTTCTTGATGGTGTAGTTTGAAGCACAAGTTTTAATTTTGGTAAAGACTACCTTATTTTTTCTTTTGTCACTTGTGTTTTTGGTATCATGTCTAAGAAATCTTTGCCTAACCAAAGTCATGGAGGTTTACACCTATGTTTTCTTCTAAGAGTTTCATAGTTTTAGCTCTAACATTTGGCTCTGTGATCCATTTTGAGGTAATTGCGGATGTGGTTTGAGGAATACATCCAACTTCATTCTTTTGCATGTGATATCCAATTGTCCCAACACCATCTGTGTTACATGTGTGAACGTGTATTTTCTTTTCTTTCATTTTTAATTCTTTCCCTTTTTAATTCTTTCCCCTGTGTAATTGTCTTGGCATCGCATTATAGACTTTGAAAGAAAAGCAATAGTTCCCTGCTATACCCCCTCCATCCTCTGTTCTCACTCCTCAGAAGTGATCACTCTAAACCCTTTTAGCTGTTTTTTCTGATTTTTACCTCCATATTTCTAAATACCATGCTTACATGGCTATTTCTTGAGTATTATGATAAAACTCAATATATTTAAATTTGAACCATTTTGATATAAATCCATATTGTGTTTCATTATTATGATGATATTTTATATTATTATGATAGTGTTTACTGCTGAGCCAAGTAGTGTACTCTGAGTACATTTCTTTTTTTTCTGTATCATTTTTGTTTTCCTTTGCGTTAATTCCCCGCCTCCCCCCAACCCCCATTTTGTTTGCATTTGCTTGATGTCTCCTGCAGTCTGGTCTATCTGTCCCCCACCCCCCAGCAGGTCTTTAAAGTGCCTGCCAGTCCAGTTCTCCACATGATCAGACCCCACGGGTAATCTTTCTATTCTGTTTTTCCCCTTTGTCTTTCTGTGTTCTTTGTTCTGGGGTTCATCCTTCCTGGAGTCCTCTCTTGCTTTGTTCATTCCAAGCTGGCTGCTCTGTGTATTGCTGTCTTCCAGAGACTCCTATTGCTCTTCTTTTAGGAGTTCCCTTCACTTCTCCTCTATTCTCTGCCTGGGACCCCTGCTTCCTGGATTAGCCAGGGATCCTTTACATACAACTGAGGAACCTGATGTCCAGATTAATGAAATTCCTTACTAATATCCTGTTTCTTTTACTGCTCATGGCTACTGAAAATGAATTAAAAGCAGTTAAGAATCCTGAGTCAAGGACACCTTCCTTACCCAGAACAAAAGTCTTATCCATCAGAACCATAATTCTAGGAACCAGGAGGTTACCTGGAGATACAGAAGTGGTGCTGCGTCCCCAGACATGGCCACTGAAGTCAGACACTTTCCTCACCGTGCCTGTCTTCATCAAATCTGCTTCTCTTTTATATACAGTTCTAAGGTGCTTGGCCGTTTGGCTTTCTAGGGCACGTCAGAGAAGAAGTTGAAAAAATTTTCAATTAGGAGCAAAGGGAATGCTAGATACAGGCACACGGTGAGCTGTAACAAGTGCCAGTTAGCTAAGGGACAGAACGCGGAATTACTTTTAAAATCAGCGTATAATTGGTAGAGACCTGAATTATACATCATTTAATACATAATTTAATGTTATTACAGAAAGTCCTGTAAGAGTCAGGCTCACATAGAGGCGTCGCTTCATTATGGCTGGCCTCCTCCCTCCCCACCCCCCTCCCTCCCCCTTTCCTTTAAAGGAATAAGTTTTAATTTTCTGGAAAGTAATTTTATGTAGAACAATCCATTTGTCACAATTACAAATAAAAAATTATTACCTTATATCCTTATGAGAATAGAATACCTGCTTGGACTTTACTCCCTTTCTCTGCTTTTAAAAGCACAGCCTAGGGCTTCCCTGGTGGCGCAGTGGTTGGGGGTCTGCCTGCCAATTCAGGGGACGCGGGTTCGAGCCCTGGTCTGGGAGGATCCCGCATGCTGCCGAGCAACTAAGCCCGTGAGGCACAACTACTGAGCCTGCGCATCTGGAGCCTGTCCTCCGCAACAAGAGAAGCCACGACAATGAGAAGCCCGCGCACCGCGACGAGGAGTGGCCCCTGCTCGCCGCAACTAGAGAAAGCACACGCACAGAAACGAAAACCCAACACAGCCAAAAATAAATAAATAAATAAATAAATTTAAAAAAAAAAAAAAAGCACAGCCTAATGACTGTCCTTATAAATGGCATTTCTAGCACTAAAACTATTTGTGTTCAATCAGTTAAAAAGAAGTATATATGTACATATATATGTATATAAGTATATCAGTGATATTTTAAAAAATCTTCTTATCTCTCTCTCCCTACCCCCCTCTCCTTTTCTCTTTATGTCTTATTGTAACATCATCTTACTTAACCAGGAAATCTATTATTAGAGCATGTCAAGATTCTAAAAAAGAAAGTTTTGCACAACATGTTGAAATAAAAACATACTGAATGTGTCCTTTGGGGTACTATCTTTAAGTCTGGCCACTTCTTAGAACCAAAAGTCTGGAAGTGGTTTTAGCCAGTAGCAGGACCGACCCCTTCAGATTGCCCAAAGGGGGAAATTGAGGTTAAGATTTTTCCAGAGAATACAGGACAGAAGTGGAACCAGAACCTCCCTGACTACGCCAGGTCTCTCTAACATCAAGAGGGTGCAGCCTCATTCTGGGGGCTGATCAAGTCCCTGCAAAGTAAATGGAACTAATTAGCGCTTCTATTAACCACATTCACAAACATGGAGAAGCCACTGTGGCAAGTGACAGAAATCACGAGGTAGAGTGAGCAGCGGCCACAGGCTGGGGAGAGGCGTGCTTTGTAGTGCAGAGACGCGGAATAGCTGTTTGATTCAATGTGTGGTGACTTACAAGCCTTAGAAATGATTATTAGTAAGAAAAAAAAACTGGAAAATGTTTTGATCTTTTGCTGAATAGAAAATGCAGGTTGTGTTGCAGTCAATGGGAAAGGATTATTAGTTCTCCCTTAGTGTTGCATTTCTCTTGGAATCTTAGATCTTTTGTAAAGGCTTATTAAAGCCCCCTCCCCCAAAGCTCAGTGATCCAAATTGATGTTTTTCATACCTCTTCTCTGTGTCCCCCCCCCCAGTAGAGTGGAGGTGCCCTGTGGGTGGGAGCTTGTCCTCTCTTCCCCCCACTCCCCCAGGCGGCTCAACAGGGGGCAAAGGGGAGTACGAGGGAGGGAGGGAGGCAGGGACGAGGCTCCTGGCCTCCTGGGCCTGTGGGTGAAACCACATGATAGCGTGTGAAACAAAAACCTGGATTTTGCTGATCCGTTGGTCCTCACCTACATGCCTCCCCCCATTAAAATGTCCTTCCCCCACCTGCTCCGGGTGTTCCAGGGGAGGCGGGGTCGTCTCACACGTGCTGTGTATCAGCCCAGGCGGCTGTTACTGGTCTTCCCCATAGAGCATCCTCCTCATTCTTGTTCGCTGCCACTGACGCTCTTAACCCGCCCGTGCCACCTCCGCCCAGGTGCAGTGATACAGGGAGCATCTCTCCTGCTCCATGGTGCCGCCCGTTGGTGGGGAACAGGTCCCACCGCAGGGTTGCTTGGGTCTTTTGTGAACACAGTTTGCTAGAATGGCAGGTCACAGCCACCAGACTGAGCACACAACCCGCTTCCCTTCTGCTGCAAACTCTCACCCAGCCCTGCAGTCTTTCCTTGCCATTTGGCCTCTAAGTCTACAGCCCTCTGTCCCTCCCTAATTTTGCTAGAAGTTCCTGTGTGTGTTTAAACCCCAAGTGCAAGCAGAGCTCAGATCTTTCCTCTGCACCAGACCTCTCGGGAGGACCTCTTGGGATAGTCAATGGGTACAAGCATATGGAGAAGGTGGCAGTCACTGCCTTCCTGGCCAGGTGGATCTCACCTCAGTTCCACCTGGAAGGGACACTCTGCCACAAGATGCCGTGAGAGTCACTGAGAGGTGGAAATGGTTGATAGCTTTCTCCTCATGGTAGCAGTTTATATTAGATTTGTTTCTAATGATGAAGTTGAACTTAAGCCAGTTTATGGGGAAGTTGAATTCATTCAAGTCACGTTTAACTGGTTTTTATGATACTTGTTAGATTATCTTTTAACCCCCTCTTTTAACGGACCTCTGTATGTGGACATGGTGAAATGCTTTTGTATTTATCTCTCCAAACCTATAGAGGTATGGTTATGTGGAGAGAGATTAATTAATTGTAGGATAAATAAAGTAATAGCCCCTTCACCTTTTTAAATGTTACGTTAAACTCTAAAAACTATTTCTAAAGTTTGACTCTAAGCATCACGGAAGTCGGGGACCACAGCTGCCTATCCCCTTCATCCTCCCCAGCACCTGGCACGATGCCTGGCACCAAGGACCCAGTGCTGCCTTAGCGAACGAATGAAGAATTTACTGCAGGAGATGCTACATTGGAGCCGTCTTGCTAGAGGATGTATTTTGTGAGAAGCTCATGTGAAGCTTTAAAGTCATGAGCAGATTAAGTAGGTGAAGTATTTTTTAAAAAGTGAATCAGTAGGAGGAGGCTGTGATGTTGGGTGGTTTGTGTCTGTTCCTGCCTGACACAGGCCCAGGAGGGCCGGCTGGCTGGTCTAAGGTAGAGACCCAGCAGGCCCACAACCCACAGCAGGCCCATGAGTTGGGAGGTCGGAGGAAGCCCAGCGGCAGCAGGCCGAGGCTAGTCCCAGGGCTGTGTGAGGGAAGAGGCAGGCCTCATGGGTGTGGTAAAGTGGACTGGCCAAGTCCATTTGGCATTGATTACACAGTTACAGGGCTGGTTCACAGAACTCCGGGCGGGGGATGGAGGGACCCTCTGCATCGTTTCTCATGTCTGCTTCTCTGTGGGCATCAGCTTGGCCCTTCCCAGACTCTGATGCAGCCCCAACGGTTCCCAGGTTTACATATTACAGGCGTGGCCATGGTGGGAGACGCTCTTGACCACCCGCCTTGCCCTAGTTCCGCGTTGCTGAGCAACATGAAATGATTGTTCCATCTGCTATGGCCAGGCCTGGGGCTGAAGTCAGAAACACACAGGGCTCCCAGGGGCCCACTCAGTGGTAATGAGTAAATAGTCATAGGGAAGAGATTTAATTGGAAATTCAGTTAACTATATATATACAAATGTCTTTGATGTCTAAAATAATTAATATTTTTGCGAGTTGCTTTCAAGTTTTTATTTGACCCAAGGAGGCACAGGATGGTAGTGGAGCTACAAAAGTGTTAGGAAAGATACATACGTTCAGAAGGCAACAAAACACAGTGTCGAGAAGGAGTAGTGGGGACCCACCAATTACTCACCGTTTGATCTTTTCAAAGCCTCCATATTGTAAGATTCTGGTGAAGATTAGGTGGACGTTTTGCCTCAAACTCTCACCTTCTCTCATTCTGTATCCTGTCCCTAGATGTCATATGTTACTAGCTTCTGTCATTACCTACACACTGATGACCTCAAGTGAGTTCATCAAGCCTAAATTCTCAGGTGAAGCCTTTCCATCAAACATCTGAAGCTCAGTATGTCCAGAAATCTGATCTCTTGCCTTGTTGCACTTGCTTGTTTCTTGGACATTTCTCCCTTCCCCTCTCTTTATTTCTGCTATCATTGTCTTAGTTCAGGCCATCATCTTCTGTTTACAGTATCTCTTGTAGCCACTTAACTAGTTTCATGCCTTCAGTTTCTCCCTTTGGCACCAATCCTCACCTTTGGAGTCAGGGTGATCTTTGTTATTTATCTGTGTGTGTGTGTGTGCACGTTTATCCTGTGTGATAAAAAGTCCTTAGCATGTTATTTAAAATAAAAGGAAAGAAAGAAAACGAGAAAATCTTTACAGCCTTGTCCATTCTACCTTGTTTTTTTTCTTTCAAATGTGGTTTCTTTATTGTTGATATTTTTATCATTTCATATATGTATATAGTTTCAAATATCAAATAGCAGTACTACGATTTTATTGAACAGTAGCAGGCCCCTGTTCCCCCATTTCTAGCCATCCCCAAATCCTGTACCCCAGAAGATACTTCTTTTTGGTTGTTTATATTGTAATTTCTTGATTTTCCAGATTTTGACATTATCTATTCACTTCTGTAGATGGGAATTAGGACTGTTATACCTCTTGCTTCCCACTTACCCACATGGAAACTTCCCCTCTTGGTGTCCTCCATAGTTGTATCAAAATGTTTAGTTAAATCTGTCTTTAATGTTTATATTATTATAAGTATACAAGTATTTTCATTGCTGTGCCAAACTGTGTTCCATGAATATTTTCTTATTGTTATAATGTTTTGTTTTTCCTGGAGTTTAGAGTTGCTTCTTTTTTTTTGGTTGTTGTTGGTATAGATTTCTTTGTCTCTGTTTATATCCACAATTATCCAAACGAACTATAAAGTCCTTCCAAAGAGTATTTTCCCACAGTCCACTGGCCCAGGTAGTGTGTCAGGGCATTTCTTTGTCTCTTCCTGCGGTTGTCACCCTGCTGCTTTCTCTGGACTGGTGACATGTAAGGCTCAACACACAGGCATCATCCTCGATTTATCTTCACCCCTCTCCTATGTTAGATCCTCTCTTTCTTACATTACTCTTTTCCACTTTCTTGGTTTATTGTTTGTTTGGTGCAACACACTTCTAATAACTTCCTGAGGAAGAACTGTGAATGTAAGGGGTAAGGACTCAGGGGTCTTGTGGTAACTGCCTCACTGCCAGGATTCCTGGAGCTGGGCATCCAAAGGGTCTCACTGTTCACTGAAGTCCTGTCCCCGACTCTTTGCCAGACCCACTGGCTTGTCCTGTTTGTTCTTGCTTACATTTAGAGCCTCATCTTTCCAACCATACCCTCCTGCATGGTTCGACATCACTGTGTACTTTCACACCTTTGCATTTGTTGGTGCTATTCCCTTAGCCTGGAGGGCTCTTCTCCAATTTTCTACCTGGTAAAAAAGTATAGTCATCAAACCAGATATATATTCAGATGATATCGATAAAATTGTAGTTGAGAAAGAACATTTCTACTTTTGTTTGGCAGAGCATGAAATGACAGTTTTATAGCAGGTGTATGGCAATTGTTGGGTTTGGGTTTGTCAACTACCTTGATCCTTTTTGGAATGAACTAGGGTATAATTCACTAACAAATACAGTTAATAATGTTCCCTCAAATAAGATAATTTCAGTGTAGCAGGTAACTTCGGAGACAGTAAGCAGCAAACTAACAAATGCTGACTGTTTGTCTGAAATGTATCTTCAAGATTGCTATTCAGGGGTTGTTTCCATCAAATTATTTTTGATCTTCTGAGATGTTTTTAGTAGACCTCTGTTTATTCTCTCTTAGTTCTGGATGCCAAAAGTCTGAAATCAAGCCTGAAGTTTGCAGGGCCATGCTCCCTCTGGAGGCTTTGAGGGAGAATCCTTCCTTTGCCTCTACCAGCTTCTAGTGGGGGCCAGCTTCCTTGTCTTGTGGCCACATCTTTCTGCTTTGTCTCTTTGTCACCTTCTCATCTGTGTGTCTGTATACTCTTCTATGTTTCTTTTAAAAGGACACATGTTTGGATTAAGGCCTGTTTGGATAATGCAGGATGATCTCGTCATCTCAAGATCCTCAACTTAATAACATCTGCAGAGACCCTTTTTCTAAAATAAGGTAACAGTCACAGGTTCTGGCAATTAGTCCATGCACAATGGGGGCCACCATTCAACCCACGATAGCCTCTGAGGGGAGGTGCCCTTTGAGATATGTGGTGTCCCACGATAATCAAAAGATACATTGTTCTTTGGTCATAATGACCACACCTCAATCAATATGTTGCAGGTTCATTAACAGATAAATGGTACCACGAACCAGGCCCCGTGCCAGGTCCTGGCTTTATAAACACCAACACAGACAGAACCCTGCCCTTCAGTAGCACACAGTGTTGCGGGAAAGGACAGCTTTCCCCAAGGATCCTCATCTATTATTTGGATACATTTCTGAATAACAAGAGAAATAAGGAGTTAGAAATACAAAGAGAAACTCTGGCAAGTATATTATTATTTATTTATTTATTTAATAAATGTGTTTATTTATTTATTTATGGCTGCTTTGGGTCTTTTTTTTTTTCAGACACCATCTGTACGGTTTATTATTAACAACTTTGTTGAAATATAATTCACATACCATACAATTCACCCATTTAAAGTGTACAGTTCAGTGGGTTTTAGTATATTCAGAGTTGTGCAACCATCACCACAATCAATTTTAGAACGTTTTCATCACTCCCCCAAAGAAACCGTGTACCCGTTAGCAGTCACTGCTCCTTCCCCAAACACCATTCTCCTTGCTTTGGGTCTTTGTTGCTGCACGCAGGCTTTCTCTAGTCGCAGCGAGCAGGGGCTACTCTTTGTCGCGGTGTGCGGGCTTCTCATTGCAGTGGCTTCTCTTGTTGCGGAGCACGGGCTCTAGGCACGCAGGCTTCAGTAGTTGTGGCTCGCGGGCTCTAGAGCGCAGGCTCAGTAGTTGTGGCACACGGGCTTAGTTGCTCCTCGGCATGCAGGGATCGAACCTGTGTACCCTGCATTGGCAGGCAGATTCTTAACCACTGCGCCACCAGGGAAGTCCTCTGGCAAGTATTTTAGACACATGGAGAAGGTGCAAGAGGGAACTAGTCAAAGGACTAATTTCATGCTTTACCAACCAGAGATGTCCTGAGCAGATCTCTAGTGTGCAAAGTGGCTTTGTGATAGAAACACAAACCCTTTGGTAAACCCAGACGATGAACTCTCTACAGAATCCTCTGTTTATTTAACATGAGCCCCTTGACTTCTTGCCCTAAAAATTTACTCCATTCTATTCCCAAGAAAGATGTTTTTATAAGGTGCAAAGGAAATGGAAGTTAATCTTCAGCCTTTGGAAATGCTTTATTGCTTTCATTTGTTTTAGGATACTTGATTGCACTCAAAGTGATTTCTTTCAGTTATTCTTATAAGGCTCTCTTGGACTCAGGTAATAAGGAAGAATAACTTACAAACCCAAAATTATCACTTCTAGTAGAGGTTCTAATCCAAGGTTTCTTTACAGTGCAATGTGTTTTAGACAGGTTGTTATCACAAATAAAGGACCTAAGTTTGTCAGTGATTTCTTTACTAGGGAAAAAAAAAGATTGATACACATTTAAGGTTATCCATTAATATAATTACTTATTTTCATTTGCTCTCCATCCTGCATTTTCATTTGGGAAAGAAAAGGGTGGAGGGACAGCTGGTGCCTCTGTAATTGAACATAACCCCCGGCCTGCCTATCTGTGCACTCCGGGGAGTAGGGGTCACAAATGTCACCCTCTGCCTTGCATGTTCCAATAAAACAAAAAGGCTGACAGACCTGGTGGTTCTACCTTCCCTGAGTAATTGATCATTATGGGTTCTGTAGCCATTTATCAGGTAAGAGTAGAACTGATTTTATATTTACCTTTTGAAGCTAATTAAAAAATAGTGTTAAGTTCTTAGAAGATAATTTAAAATGTGCTATTAGGAAATTTTCCAACTTTGTACTGTTCTCACAACTTTTCTAAAGTTTGAAATGATATCAAAACAAAAGAGCATCAAAGCAGTTTGTAGAATCTTTGTGCATATTGCAAGAGCTGGACCCTTCATGGGAATATGACATTAGTCTCATAAACATCATCATTTCTGAAACGGAATTGATTTTCATGGTGAGAATCATTCAAGTAGGATTTGTACCTTCCATTGTCACTCATCCTCTTGCCCCTCTTTTTCCCTCTCCTTCATCTGATACTCACGAGTAATAACAAAAGCACCAATTACATTTAGGAAGTGGGAAATAATTTTACTAGGTCACCTGGGAGGGTTAAGAGGCTTGTGGACTTAAGCTTCATTGGCCTTGCTCTATTTGTGGAGTTTTCTTTTCTTTTTTCTTTTTTTTTTTAAACTCCTGGGAACTTGCATTATTGTACCAGACTAGGTCTTTAGAGTGAGCCCTCCTTACATCTCAGAACAAGGGAGTAGGGCCCAGATTCCTCAGCCTCAGTCTGAAGACCCAGAAGAGAGAACCCTTGAATCCAGGTTATGACCCACACCGGCTATAGTGGCTGGCCAGTATTTGCCCTGCTGGTCCTGTTGCCCTGGCCTGGATGTGTTTGCCTGGTCATGTTAGATGTTCTTGCAATTTGGGATTTTCCTTTTAAACATAGATGTAAACATCTCGATACCCTTAAACTATGTGGCCAAAGGCAGCCCAGCTCAAAGTTGAAGCTGTCGGAGATGCCTGGAGC
Source organism: Balaenoptera physalus (assembly GCF_965194825.1). Taxonomy (NCBI): domain Eukaryota; kingdom Metazoa; phylum Chordata; class Mammalia; order Artiodactyla; family Balaenopteridae; genus Balaenoptera; species Balaenoptera physalus. The sequence goes on from NC_138898.1 coordinate 39,474,669, forward strand.
TTTCTGTTATGTTGTGTGACTTACAAACGTGGTGCTGTTTATTATTTCATTTTGAGCTGTGCAAAGAAGATACCTGGTGATACATTCGTGATTTGTCTGGATGGATTTCTGAGTCTCTTTGCTTTGAAGTAATAAGTTTAGGATGATGTCTAACCAAAATTAGATTCAGATTTTGTTCACTGCTTTAACTTTATTAAAAGTCCAGCTTCGGGAGGAGTAGGTGAGTCTAATTTTCCTATCATGCTAATAAGAGATATTTAATTTTTATGTTTAGATCATATGTTTTGCTCTTTAGCCTTGTGGAAGAAGAAGATAAAATAAATGGCTCCTTGTTGAAAAGTGATCCTGATCACTCACATTGTTTCTTTTTAATACCAGCTTTGTTAGAATTCCATATCACTATGAAAGGAGCAACCAAAGCCTTTGCAAATTCAAAGACCCTTTCCCACCATTGCCGTCGTGTAAAATGTTCTCTTCAGTTCTCGTCCACCGGGATATAAATTAACTTAAGCCAACATTAGCAATATTCTTGATACCAGGAGAATTTCATGAGTTCGGGAAGCCTTTTTGAGTCTCTGCCCTCGGAAAAGTCTCATTTTGGCAGGTGTTTTATTTCTCCACTAATGGAAAGCCCAAGACCACGTGAAGTCCACAGAGCTTTCACCTATGGGACGGGAGTTGGGTTCAGCCAGCAGAGCTGGCGTGTGAAGATGCTGGGTCTCTCTGTCACAGTTTTGGCTGCCTTGGCAGTGCTCAGCCACAGAGCACGGTGGTTCTCGGAAGTTTTGGGAATCCATACTGGGATCCAGTTATGAACAGGCTGACACTCTTGTCTACTTAATATTGAATTTAAGTGAAGCCACTTTGTAAAGACCAAAAAAAAAAAAGGGGGTCAAGAAGCTTTGCATGGGGGTGAATAAAGACTGTTTTTGGAAACAAAAATAGCATAGAAAGACTTTCCTCTGTTACCTGCCCCAGAGTAAGGCAACGAATACAGTAGTGGAGGTACGACTTTGGAGGTTTGAAGCACAATACTCCACTGGTTGGTACTTTGCTTTATTATGTCTTTATGTTTCTGGTATGAGTTTGTGTGTTTAGATGATTCAGTGAATCTTTTAGCTTTTTTCTTTGTGAGGCCTGTTTACACATTTGGAAATATCAGTGAACATAGTACCCTTGGTGTTTTGTGGCTTTGAGCTTTTGATTTTTTTTCTGAGGCTGCCGCCATGACGTTAACCTTTGATGAAGTCAAGAGCGTCAGAGGGTAGAAGAAAATGATTACCAGTGGTTAATAACATCCCAGAGTTTTAGGAGTTTGGGAAGAGTGCCCATTTCCATGAAGGAATCTGAGAGCTCACATGGTGAGAAGCTCCCTGACCACATGTAAATTGAGAAATAGATTTCAAAATCAGTTTTGATTAAAATGGGAATTTGAGCCTGCCGCTGAGAAGCAACCCTCTTGCTATAAATTATTTATGGCATGAGCATAAGGGTCTGGTATAGAGGCTGTAAGCCTTTTTTCCATCTTGCTTCAGAAACTGGTTTGATTATAAAAAGAAAATAATTAATTTTGGTATTGAAACAAATTTTTTAAAGGGGGATTCTGTTCCTACAGTGACTCTAAGTTCGAAAAATAAAGAACAATTACTAATACTTTTCAAAAGAACCAATGTTGGCAGCTGCCTTCTACCTGAAAATGTAAATGGCAGGGTCCTGATTAACACAGTTTACCGTGTTAGATACTTGATGAGATGTTTCTTAAAGTTGGCACATCAATGGCTTAAGGAGCATATGTTTGCAGAGTCGTCGGCTTTAAACACATCTTTAGGTTGATTCCTGGCTAACTGGGTTCTAGCGTGTCTGTCTCCCTGTTTAGACTGTATGTGGAGAGTCTGCTGAGCAATGTGACACTAGGGTTGGAGGGGCCTAGTAGATGGGTATCGGGCAGTGGCCCAGCCTTTGGCATTGATCCCCTTTCTAGGATCAGACCCCCCACCTCTGGCTGCTGTATCTTGCTATGGGATCAGACCCTCGCCCTCACCTCCTGCCTACAGGGAAGTTCAGATATTTTTTGAAAACTGGAAGTTAAGACTGACAGATCCAGAGACCATTTCGTGAATGTTTCAAAAGATGGTGTATTCTCTGCTTTTATTGTATAGGGTTTGATATATATATATATATATATATATATATATATATATCAGATATGTGTGTGTGTGTGTATATATATATATATATATATATATATATATATATATATATTTCAGATCAACATTATGTTTATAAGTCCTTTTTGGTCTTATTTATGTTTGCTTCCTTGATCCGGCGTGGGCTGAAAGAAGTGGATTCAATCTTCTACAACTCTGGGGTTTCTCTTGTTTTTAAACATTTTATTTATTCATTAAATATTTGTCACTTGCCTCCCACGTACCAGGAATGGTTCTCAGCTGTGGGGACACAATTTTGAGTAAGACCGACAAGGTCCCTGGTCTCATGGAGGTGACCTTGCAGACGGGGGAAGACAGACACCGCACAAGGAAAGAAACAAGATAATTTCAGATACGGAGGAGAGTGATGAAGAGAATGAAAGATGGTAGTTTGATGGCTAGGGAGTAGATAGAGGTGGTTCCAGTTTAAGTAGGCAGGTCAGAGAGCCTCTCACAGGGAGTAGCATTTGAGTGGAAGTCTGAGTAGAAAGAGGGAGGCACCTCCCCAGGGAGTTGTAGCCGAGAGACCTGAGGGGCAAAGGCATCGAGACAGAAACAAACGTGGCGTTTTAGATGAGCGGGTTTTGTGGGGTTTTCTCTCTTCATCTGTGTGCTGTGTGTGACACTGGATTCTCAGGAGAGCTTTCGTTTCCTTGTAGCTTTTATCCTCTGTCACTGTCAGTGTCCCCCCTGGGCTCATTTCATCCTCCTGTACGATTTAGCGGTTGCGCGGGCATTGCTGGGTTTGCCCCTGCCGGCGGGGCTGTGCCCGTACTGACTCCCCGGGCTCCTCCGAGTCATCCAGATGCTTCTCCAGTTGACCGCAGCGGTCTCCAGAGTTACGTGTGCGCGCGCGCCAAGGTGGGACTCGGAGGAAGGGAAATGGCCCACCGTGCTGTAGGGAAAATATTAGAGCTCTTCTCTACATTTAGCATGATAAAAAATTAATCAAAAGATTACCACCAGCACCCTCACTAGGCGGGTGCAGCCGAGGCTCCTCCGTCTGGGAAGGTGGTGTGACGGAGGAAGGGGGCCCCTGTGGAGGGTGTGCCTGCGGGGCCCTCACCTGCTGTCACTCTCCTGGCTGGACGCGGTGCGGCACGGGCTTCGGGTGCTGTCGGTGTGGTGGGTTCATAAAACACAACCCGCCCCCACCTCACCCCACCCGCCTTGGTGGGATATTGTGGTGAAAATAACCAATGTGTTGCTTTCACATTGAATAGAGCTTCACACTGCTTAAGTGACACCCCCCTCCCCCACCCTCCCCCGCAGATGGGTGGGCGTACCAAGCTGAAATTTGCACTCAGATTTTAATCTATAATGGGTAGAAGTGGAAGGAAAAAAATGGACTTTTATAAGCCACAAGCAATGTCTTTCTGTCAAGAGGGGGAAACTTCAATATTTCTCTTTGGGAAAACTGCTCAGATGAGCCTCATACTTGTGCAAATAAAGCAGAGATCTACTTTGAAACAGAGAGAAGTTTGAGATCACTCTGGTAGGGAGAAGAACATTGTTCGGTGCATGAAGCTGACTCGTGGCTTCTGGATGGTTTGATCGTTTTAAATGAAACATCTCTCAGTTTCTTTGAATGCTTTTCGCCTTTAATGCTACCTTGTCCGATTTTCATCTTGCTGTCCCTTTTTCCTTTGGCTACTGTTTGCCAGGCAGCCCTCTGCTGGGCATGAGAGTCTGTGCAGAGCACACAGTGCGTCTCAGCTCAGGAGGGGTGACGGTGATGGAGGGGGTGGGGGGCTTCTGCTCCCTGCCCCCCCCCCCCCACCAAATAGACGCAGACTTCATCATCTCTTGGAAGAATCTGGCAGTCAGATGAATCACACAGAAGCAGGAAAAATTGCAGCCTTGAACCATTGTTTCAAAGAGAGGCACATGATACTGCTGGCAAGGTGAAGGGTGGGATGCCCTGGGCCTCAGAAGGTTTCTGTGATGAAGAGGCTGAAGGACGCCCCCGTGTGAGCCCAGGGGCAGGTGGGTGCAGGCTGGCTGGGGCCGAGGTCCTGCCTCTTCTGTTCCCTGCCCTGTGTTCAGCTCCTGGCACAGGGCTGGCGTCTGGTGTACAATCAACAAATAAGAGTTAGTGAATAAACGAAGGCCAGCAGAGAGTGCAGGGGACAGTGGAGTGACATGGGGCTGGGGAGGCAGGCAGGGGCCAGGCCTCACAGAGGCTTGTTGCTAAAGAGATCATCTGGGTTGCTGTGGAAATTGGGACAGCTTTTAGATGAAAAGAGGGTACTATTAATAATTATGTTTGAACAGTAGGACGTAAAATGAGACTGACCTGGGCAAACTAGGATGTGTGGTCAGCCTCTTACAGGCCACCATAGGGAGTTTAGTCTTCTTTCGGAGAACAGTGCCAGGCCTCTCGAAGGGGTTTTAGCTTGGGTGCAAGTGTGGAGGAAAGGCAAGACTCGATCGCTCTGGCCACGGCCTGTAACAGATGGGAAGTGATTAGACTTAGGAGATCATGGGACTGTTGCATTTAAGGGCCAGGCAGGGGAGGGTGGCGGCCCGGACTGGAGGCCGGGATGGCGAGGCGGATGGACCGCAGGACGTGGTGATGGGTTGCCCGTGGCTGCTGAGCAAAGAGCGGTGTCAAGGTCTCAGAACTGGACAGGTTTTGGTGCCTCTGGTGGAGCTAGAACAGGGAGGAGGAACAGGTCTGGGGATAATGTGTAGTTTGGGACAGGTGGGGAAGTCAAAGTATGAACTTGAGGTTTCATCCTTAGGCTTGTGAATTCCCAAACGAGGAGAAAATAACTGAACTCCACACGTGCTGCTGGACTCATGTCCCACCTCTGTTAAAACTACTGCAGCCCCTCCCACCCATCCACTACTTGCTTATGCCTAAAATTTTATTAACCAAAAACAAATCCTTTGCTTCATAAAAAGCAAATATTGAGTAAGCCCGCACAACAGAGTGAATAGTTTGTCAGGGAGAGGAGGTTGGAGAATGCTCTTTTCCGAAAAGATCAAAGACGCTGAGCTGGAAAAGCACCGTTTCGGAAGATGAACTCGGAAACATGGTGAGGGAGAGCAGATAGCAGAACTGAGAGCCCAGCAAAGGGGTCTAAAAAGCCAGGGTACCGCAAGTAAACTGGAGTCTGTATTTAGAACGGCTCTTATGGTCTCTCTAATTTACAGACTTCTAATGTACTATTTACCTAATATTCATCTCCATTCAAAGATCTTTAAAGCAACCTCTTGTTTTTAGAATGTGAAGAGTTTTATAGTTGGTATGACCAGAAAGAGATGGTAACTTTAAAATGCTTTGGTTGGGTTGCACTGAACCGTACTTCCGCATCATCAGTTGGAAACACTGGAATGGTTTGGTCTTGCAGCTGTCTGTTAATTCATCCCAGGAAAAGGAAAGGCAACAACGCCTTGCACGCGTGATACGTAGAAGCCTGCGCTTCTTCAGGCTGTTTCCTGAGGTCTGATTCCCTTGGCAAGTTCTTACCTTGACTGCAGGTAACTGCCAGGGCTTTGTGTAATGCCAGCTGGGCCGCCATTGCCCTCTTCTGGTAAGGGGCTAACGCTACAAATGTCCTGAGTTTTACAAGGAAGGAAAACTCAAGCTCATTTTTCACTTTTGGTCAACTACACTTTGCCAGCTGGCAGAAATCCCTATAATGAAATGAATGTTTGGTTTAAAATGTTGTAACATATACTCAGACCATGGAACCATGCGAGGGTCTAACCTTATTTACAGTTTTGGCTTGTGGGGCCTACCTTAGACATCCATATCATTTTCCACAGTTGGACCACTTTCTCTTTGGCAAAAAAATATTTCTTTCAGCCTTTTCTCTGTCTATGAAACTCTGTCTGACTGCTTCATTAGCTCACACACGTGTGAATTAGGATACTGATAATAGCAGCAAATGCAAGGAATATGGTTTTAATAAAATTTTAGTATCTAATATCTCTGGAGCATTAGGGCACAGAACATTATAGGCCTGGGATAAACAATTCATATGCAATAGGGGCATTTTAACATTTCTTGGTGACATATTTACACAGTTTATAATTTAGAGATGAGTTTAAGTTACATGGGAAAACTTAAGAATATATTAAAATAACTAACTCTATTGGGAAGGGGCAATGAGAATATGGGGTTACCGTATATGGTGGTTTAGGCCGTAACTAAAAGACAGTTCCTGTTGTCCTACTGGTGCTTGTTCTTTTCTGATCAATCTTTGATTGGCAACCTGTCTTTCCCTCCCCAACTGGGAAGGAGGTAAGCCCTTGAGTGAGCCACGTGGGCTTTGCTGTTTAAAGGAACCCGGTCGTGAGTACCTGGAATGGAAATACTATTTTGTGAGGCATTTAAGTACTTCCTTAATATAACACCATTTAATAGATTTTTAAATGACCCATTAAGTAGCTATTTGCCATTTAAAACCTGAAGAGTGTCCCAAATCAAAGCTAGCTACCATACTTGTTTTGGTTACTAAGGATCTAAACACATAATGTTGACCTTTTTAAGCTGGATCAGTGTGATATTTGTGGTTCTGTTGACCAGTGTAATTTTTCTAGGAAGTTAATGGTGACAGGACATACATCTAATAGTCATGATCTCAGTATGATATTAATGATGCATGAGAAAACTCCTTCAGTGTTACCCCATCTACCCCTGTGCTGAGACCCTCTGTAAACTGCCCCAAATAAAAATGTCTCTCCAGAGAATGGGCAGTACTGCCATTTAGATTTTTACAAAAGTAGTGATATAGTCGATTTCTAAAATGATACCTGTTCAGAATTACTGCATTTTTTCATTCATTCATTCATTCATTCCTTAGTTTAGGCCTTTTTCAAAGTTAGTAATGATACAGAATGCTTTATAGAGTGGAGGTAGTCTGTCAGTTGGCCATGTGATGAATCATGGAACAGAATTGTTACCAAACTAAATCTTTAACCTCATTGAAAAAAGCCCTCATTGGCCACGTCGGGCAAGGTCAAGGCTGAGAAGACCCTTTCTGTGTTGTTCTAGGCAGTTGGGAGGAGGAGCAGCAGCCCCAGCTCTCTCCTCGGCTGGGCATTTTGTAGGACTTCTTCAACTCTGGACCCTCAAGCCCTGTCTCTGTTCCTCCTCCCGGCTGGCCTGAGATCCCTGCCAGTTCTCCAGTGCCTGAGAAGTCAGCTGACTTCACGTAGCGCTTTCCAGAGCAGGATTTCTCTACTTAGGCACTAATGACAGCGTGAACCAGATGATTCTTTGTTGTGGGCTCTCCTGCGTATTGTAGAATGTTTAGCAGCTTTCCTGGACTCTACCCCACTAGATGCCAGTCGTGACAACCCTAAATGTTTCCAGACGTTGCACATTGAGGGGGTGGAGGGGAAGACGGGGGTGGTTTGGCCTCAGAACCACAGTTCTAGATTATGAATTGTATATTCCTTCATCTTTAGCTTTATCACTTGGAGGTAAATTGCACTGTTACACTTTCTCAGTAGGTGCTGTTACACTTTCTCAGTAGGTGCTGATGTATGGCACATGGTGTATTTTAGCCTGAAGATTCATTAATTTGAGGAATTCAGGATGGGGAATAGGTTTCCTGTTGAGTGCTAATGCTCAAGGCAGAGTTAATCAGGGGGTACATACCAAAAGTAATTCAATTTAGCTTTTTTGTTCTCACCAAAAAAAAATATTTAGTTCCCCAGTTAGTTAAAGGAGGAACAGGCATCATAAAACATTATTTCATAGGAATAACTAACTGTAAACTTCATCCTTGCCATAGGATCCTTGCCATAGGATGAGGAGATGAGGGAAGGGTAGAAGCAGTCAGATGATATGTAGAGATGAGGAAGAGGAGAATCTGATTTGGAAAGAAGGGAAAGGAATTCGAAGAGAATAGAAAAGATATTTGAGGAAGAAATGTTACATGATTTTGAATGTCTTAAAAATCGTTACCTGCTGCTCATCTAGCTGTAAGGTTCTCATTTCAAAATTTATTACTTGTTACCTACTCTGTTTTCAAATGATTAGTAGATTTATCAGTGTTCATAGATCTTCAGTTGCTCTCATTAGTAAATCGTCAGAGAATTCTTGGAGAGAGAGAGAGAATGTGTGTGTGTGTGTGTGTGTGTGTGTGTGTGTGTGTGTGTGTGTGTGTTTGCTAGTACCATGAGGATCATTATATTTTGGCTTGTAGAAAAAAAAGAAATGAACAGTGAAATATCACCTCCAAGAGTTGGAATCAAGCGGATGCCAGGATCTGCCTCCCTGTCTCTAGTTTGTAAGGGTGGATGTAGTCTCCAAATTTAAATGGTTTGAGGCTGATCTTTTCTGCATTGGTTCTCAACCCAGCCAGCATTATTACAATCAGGTAGGGAGATTTTAGAAGAATACTGATATCCAGGCCCCATCCCACTCTCTCCCGGGTCTGATTTAATTGGTCTGGGGTAGAATTAGAACATAGGCTTTCAGTATTCCCCAGGTGATTCTGACGTGCTGCCAGGGTTGCAAACCCCTGTTCTTAGGCTGATGGTTCTCAGAGTGTGGTCTCCAGCAGCAGCAGCATCACCTGGCAGTGTTAGGGGCACATTCTCTGCCCCACCTCCAGCCTGTGAAATAAGAAACTCTGGGGCTGAGCCTTGGCAATCTGCATCTGTCACCTGCTCCCCTGGGGAATCTGATGCACGCTCAAGTTTGAGAAACACTGTTTCAGGCAGTGGGTGGCGGTGCTTGGAAGACATTGAATCCTGAGAATCAAGGGTATGGAATAGTGGCTGGTGGAGATACTACCCTACAGTTGATGAGACCATCTTCAGAGTTCAGTCACCTCAGGAGACTCTTCACTTATCCAAGGAGGACCGCCTGGAAGCTGTAACTTTCCACCGAGAGCCTTCATAAGGCTTAATTGCTAATGTGTAGGTAGCAGCTGATACCAAGTTGTCCCAGCCCACTCGTTTCTGCAAAGCTTTCAACCTTGCTCTCAATATTCTTATTTAATGATCTTCAGTTTCTGAAGCCATTTCATCAGTGGTCTCCTGTCCCAGCACGTTGCCCTTTGAGCAGTCCTTGAAGACGGTGTTATTCTCAGCAGTCAATTAGAAGAAGAAAGTCGAGGTGGCTCTAAACAAGTCCTGTGACCAATTAACTGCCTCCCTTCATTGCCCTTTGTAGTTCTCTAAAAACGGGTCGGAAAAGAAAAACTCCGGCTCCCCCCAGCAGACCTCGCCTGTGTTTGTCTAACATCCTTCTGTCCCATTTGCTGTTTCAATTTCCTGCCTTAGCCATGAATTGGTTGAAAATTCCCTTTGAACTCGTGTTCATTTTGTAGAAACCTGATGAAGCAGTGATGAAAGTAGTTAGAGGATTGTTTCCTGAGTCCTGAGACGCAGGGCAGAGTTGGAAGGGAAATTCAAGCACCAAATTTTAAGGTTCATTCTCAGTGAAAGCCAAGGGATTAGGAGCAATTATAGTGACTGCAATAATAACTTTAAGAATTCTCCTTGAATTTTGTTTTCTGATTTGATAAAGCAGGGTCACGGTGAAAGGGGTGAAAGGTGAAGGGAAACTTAAACTTCTTAATCCTCTAATTGCCAGTAACAGCTTTTATGGCTTCATTTTCTCTTTACAAGGAAAACACCTTGAACTAAAACAGTTCTATTGGATCAGCACCGTCCTTGGTAAAGTTCAGAGAAATTTCCCAGGTTAGTCCCTATCATTCCCTCCCATGCCATCCTGAGGAGCCTTCTGGAGTTCCCTGCGGGATGGGAATCCCCTCTCATCACCGAGCACTTCCTATTACGGGTTTCCTGATGTTGTTTGCTCTTTTGGTTTTAGTCTCTCATTAAAATTATAGAACCAGGACTTCCCTGGTGGTCCAGTGGTTAAGACTCTGTGCTTCCAATGCAGGGGACACAGGTTCGATCCCTGGTCAGGGAAGTTCCACAGGCCATGCGGTGTGGACAAAAAAAAAAAATTATAGAACCAGGATTTCTGAACCAGGAGTCACTTTAGGGAAGTAGCTACACTGTTCAGGAGGGTAGCCACTAGCTACATGTAGCAATTCAAGTTAATTAATAAATTAATTGCTAATAAACCAACTTAATTAGAATTAAATCAAACGCCAAAGTCACACAAGCCTCAATGCAGGTGCTCAGTAGCCACACGTGGCTTGTGGCCAAGGTGTTGGACAGCGAAGATAGAGAACATTTCCATCATCATAGGAAGTTATCAGGCAGCGCTGGTCAGTTTCGTCACCCCCATTATAGTTGGAGTACTGGGACTGCAAATGATGTCATTATTTGTTAACTACTCCCAATTTATTAGTTAACTACTCTTTGTTAACTACTACTCTACTCTATTTTTCCTCTTTGAATTTAATCGTGAGAACATCTAAGGACATAAGGCCTGAGGCCTTATGGCCAGTAAAAGGTACAGCCAGCGGTTGGACGCACACCTGCTTGATTCCAAAAGCCCATGCTTTGTATGTTAAATTGTTTCCGAAGGTAACTTCTCAGATTCTTGAGGTCAGTAAGCCCACATCCTTAGGCATACACTAAAAAAACAAAAACCAGTAACCAGTGCTGCACTGGATGATTGCAGTGGCCAATCAATAAAATGCAACAAGTCAGTAGCATACCCTTTCCTGTGTCATTTTCATAACTCCTCACAACTAGACCAGTGCCCTGTGATAACAAAGCAATACTTATACAGTTGTCCGTTTTCATGTGTTTTATGTCAATACAGTGTGATCTCCCGGCTTGGCTGGTGAACATACCACCTCCCATGGCAGATCATTTCCTGGTTGGAAAGCCTGCCGGCCAGGAAGTCTTCCTTATATGGAAGGCAATACCTGTCTCCTTGGGGTTTCTCTGCTCTGTATCCCTTAAGGCCCCAAAGAACTAAAAAGGACCATTCTTCCGCCTTTAAATGTCCTGGTAACATTATTTTATCCTGGTGGTTTTCTTTTTTAGGTAAATCATTCCACTTTTTTCAACTGATCCTCATAACATGATTTTAAGTGTTGGTCTTACCCTGGTCACTCTTATTCTGATACATGATTGTTTGTCTCTGTTTGTATGTTGAGACTAATTGAGTACTAAATGCCTAAAAAGCATAGCCACCATAATGCTTATTCTGGCTGCTACTGTTAAGGCAGCCTAAAATGACATTTCCATCATCGACCACAGCATTTTGCTGCCCACTCACAGAGCTTTCTCTTGACCAAGACAACCTCTGTGCTCAGGCTGTTAGTTTTTTTTGGAGCCAAATGTTGACCTTTACATATATTCTTGTTAAATTCCATCTTCTTAGGTTGATCTCATCTTTCTGAGTCACAGAGATCCAGGTTTTTTGTTTGTTTCTTGTATTTGTGCCAGATTCAGTTTTTGCTATTCCAGATACTCACTCTCCCCTCCTGTGCAGCTTCATCCATCTAATTTGTGGCCTGTCCACCTTCATCATGTCACTGCTAAGAATGTGGACCAAGACCAGGGTCAAGGGAAGAGCTCTTCACCATCTCCCTCCATGCTGTGGTTTGGCCATTAATGACTCTGGGGGTTATGGTTGTTGAACTAGTTATGAATCCATCTGATTGTCATTTTCACCCATGATGAAATTTTTCTGTTTTATGATGATACTTTTCTGTTTTTTCTTTACTAGGATTCATTTGTTCATTCATAGATTCGTCCAGTTAATATTTATTGAGCTCCTGCTGTGTACCAGGCAGGCTGCCTTGAAGGTAGAACTGTTAGGGTTTGTTAACAGAAAAGCTGTAGAATATGAGAGAAGGAGAGGCATCCAAGGTGACTCCAAGGTTTTGACCTGAACAGCTGGAAGAGTGGAGTTGTCATTTACCAAGCCAGTTCAACTCAACCTGCTGGGAGCACATTTGAGGGTAAACAGTAGTAGTTTGGGTTTTGAACTTGTGAAATCGTAAATGTCTATTTCACATCGAAGTGGAGATCTGGAGCTGGGAGGAGGTCCAGGCTGGAGCAGAAACACTGGGCATGGTCAGTATCTGAAACCTTGAGACGAACGGGAGTGTAGGTGGAGACAAAGAGGTCGAAGGCCTGAGCTCTGTTTGGATGTTGGTGCAATGGGGACAAGCCTGCACAGGAGACTGAGGAAGAGTGGCCAGTGAGGAGGGAGGAGAACCAGGAAAGCACAGTGGCCCAGAAGCGAGGGTTTCAAGGATCAAGTGAATGAACCACTTTGTTAAGATGGGGCCGAGAGGTCATGTAACGTGAGGACTGAGACCTGTTCATTGGATTGGCTACATGAAGGTCATAGGTAACCTTGACAAAAGCTGCTGTGGTGCAGTGGTTTGGACAAAAGGATGTCATGGGAGAGTCTGCCTGATTCCTGGCTGAGGTTCATGTCTTCTTTGTCAATCACATTTCACCAGTTGTCACAGTCTAGCAACCTCAGCAAAGAAGAAAATGAGATTAGTTTTTCATAATTGGAGTTTTTTTTCTGGATCCCATCTAATAATCTATCAGGAATTAAGTTGACTGTTGCAAAATCTATCTTCCTCCCCCTTTTGCAAAGAGCAATGTCATTTGCCCCTCTCAAGGATCTCATTGCAACTCATCATCCCAGTGGCCAAGCCACGGGCAGAGCCCATCCTCTTTATGCTTTGGGGTGGGTTCCCCTGAGCCCAGTGATCTGAGCTCATTTCAAGGTCTTAAGTGCAGTTGTGTGACCTCCCTGTCTGTTTTGGGCTTACAACTTCCTTCCTTTCCATTTCTGGCCTTTCCTTCCCATTTCTTCCTAAGGCTCTACCTTGATCCAGCAGGTAGATTTCCTTTTCCCTTTGGATTTCCATCACCATCATCCTAATCCAGAGGGCAGTTTTTAAGATGCTCAGGGAGGCATTATTATATCTGTGGTTCTCAACCCTGGCTGCACATCACATTTACCTTTGGAGGATGTTTGTTTTTTCTTTTTAAAGAAAATCATAATTTGAGTTTCTTACAACTCTAAGAGAATTATTTTCTTATCATCATGATAAAATTGTGATGTGTTTTCCTAATGGGTTTTAGAATTGTAATATATTCTGGTGAGCTGTCGCCTTCTCTTGTGGTACATTATGAAACCTAATCAGATTTTTTTTCCCCTTCCTTTTCTAATGTAACCTCCAAAAAATTTCCTCTGTTGTACAGAGCATGCCAGAGTAGTCCTCAAAGAGATATAGTAGCCTACAGCAGTGGTTCTTAGACTTGAACCTGCACCAAAATCATCTGGAGGGCTTGTTAAAACACAGGATACCGAACTCCACACCTAAAATTTCTGATTGGCTAGGTCTGAATTTGCATATCAAACAAGCTCCAGGAGATACTGATGCTGTGGATACTTTGAGAGCTAGATCTCCAGACTCTAGTGGACACATATCCTTAAGGTTGTACACACAGAGAGCTTTCCTGAACTGGCAGAACCAGGATGATAGCCATGGCCAAGCGCAGAGAGAGGGCCGGCACTTGACTTGGTTGGGCCTCTCTGAGACGTCGGTAACCCTGAGCCCTGCAGAAGTGGAAACTCTTCAGGTACAGTAGGCCTCAGGAGGTCCTCGCTCTGAGGTGATGTTTTGGTTGCAGCCATATATTTGGATTCTCTTTGCCTTCCTGAAAATATTGCATGTAGCCTTGTCTTTGGCCTGTCAGAGTTGGCTTGGAAAACACTACCCTTATGCAGTTTAGAAGAGCAAATGTAAGCCCCCTTTATCAATAGTACCTACACAATATCAATACTCCAGAGAAAATTAAATGACAACTGGATTGAACAGAGGGTGTCTGTCACAGCTCTGTTAGGCAAGCCCTTTGTTATATTTGAACATAGACGGGAGGATTCCAGAGGAAAAAATACTGATCGTGGGGGATTCCTTAAATTATTTTACATTAACCATACGAACAGAATTCCTCTGAGTCATCCAGAATCTCCAAAGTACTCATCAAAGATTCTTTGGTTCCCCACCCCCTGCTCCCCAGAGAGGTAGGAAAATTGTGCCCCCTGTCTTTTATCTCCCTTCCTCTTTCAAGAAATCTCCCTCCAGGACTGACCACCCTTTAGAATGATCCACAGATTCTAAGCATTGATCAGTAAGGGAATATTTACAGGGTTTTTGTTTTTATTTGTGTTTGATTTATTTATAATTTGTCATAAATTTCTTTAACTCATAGGCTGCACTGCTTTTCTCTTGTTCTTCTTGACCGTGAAGAATGTCAAGATTCTTTGGGAATATAAAAGAAGATTTTTTTTTTTTAACGTGTTAATTTTTAGAATTTAAATTGAAACCCACATTCCAAAGCTTCTTGATGACACATGCTGGGTAAAATTGTGAGCAGAATTTGTAGGGACCAACACCCCTGGTGTCCACCAGATTCCATTTTCAGATTCCTAGATGGTTGGCCGTAATTGCTCCTTAACACTCTCCTGACCAGCCGAAATGTTGCTAAACTGTGAATGTTGCTTGTTTTTCTGACCACTTAAGACCCTCTCAAGACAAGTTCCCTGTAGACAAGTACAGAATAATTTCTGTCAGACTATCTTTTCCTTTCATGTTCTCTGTTGCAGAAACGTGTGGCAGGAGGGCTCGTTGTAATCTGGTGTGATTACAAGCCATCTGCTGTTCTTCTGAGAAGCAGCGTGTGGCCAGAGTAAAACAGTGGAAAAGAATTAGGAGGCATTTATTAGCTCTTAGGAGAAACAAGGGGAAACCTGCGCCCGACCTGTTTGTAAACCTTAATGGAACTGACAGTTCAGAGTTCATTGAAAATTCTCTGGAATTTGAAACAAATTCTACCTTTGGAGAGAAACAAAACAAAACGACCCATATTTCTTTCTTGAGCCCTTCGGATGTGCAGAAGTCTTGTACCTGAATTCTCTCATTTAATCCTCAAAACGACTCCGTGCAGCATCTTGCATTATTGGCCCATTTTGCACTGCGGGGACTTACCCAGGGCCTGAGGGTCTGAGGCGCAGGGAGGGGGCTGCGCCAGGTCTGTCCTGCCCCCTCGTCATCCCGACTCCTCACTGCTCACATGCTCTGGACGTGCCACAGGCCGGTCTCCTAGGAACAGTGGCCTGGGGGTTACATTTAAAAGAATAATTTTTGGAAAAATCACTGGGGTTAGTATCTAAAGAAATGAAGGCCGTTCTTATCTTTCAAAGGGAGTGACTGAGAGCCTGTTCCTAACTGCACTCTTCATGCAGTGATGGGTTGTAGAGGCTGTGGTTTGGCCTCGAATACGACTTAAAGGTTCCAGGGGCCACGTGGGAAACTTAAGCGTCGCTTCGTAATACCGCTTTGTTGGCCTTCGCTTCATTCCCAGCAGCACTTTGCTTCCCTTCTCAGATCCTATCCATAGCTTATGTGAAGCACTGTGTGAGCATTTTAGGCAAAAAACCCCCGAAACTCTTTCTGAGCAGGAGACCAGAGACAACTTACTGAAGGACATCAGCCCCCCTGACTCTATTTGTTTCTCCTTTTAGAAGTTGTCATCACACTCAGTAGCTCTGCTTTTCTGCCATCTTTTTCTCTCATTCCTTTGTGATCTGCTCCCTGCCCTTTTCCCAACCATAGCAATAAATCTGTTAAGAAAAACAAACGAATGACTGAAGAGACGTACATCCCTGACCTTAGTCAGATTGTCCCAGAGCAGAAACCAAACAGGAGAGAGAAACTCCCTCCCCTCCTGATTCCTTTCCACTTGAGAAAAGTCACAGCCTTCCCTGCATCCCTTTCAACCAGAAAAACTTGACCTCAAAGCACTAGCCACCCATTTGCCACCAAGGAAGCCCTATGTAGGTTCCTTCTAATGGGTCTGGATTCATATAATCAGCCAGGGTTTGATTGCAAGATGGGACACTAACCATCTGGCGTGCAGCAGTGGCCACCTCTGCCCGTTTTCCCGGGTCATAGTGTTCTGTGCATGTATGAGGCAACCTTAGTTGTAAACCATGAGCTTGATTCTGTTCTGAGGACAAGGTGCGGGTGAGAGGGTGGTAATCTCTCCTAGAGAGAGAACAGGGCAGACACTTAAGTAATTTTCATCACTGATGTATTGTTTTCATTTATGGAACAAACACTCTTCCCGGCCATCTCTGTGCCAGGCTCAGTACTAGGCATTGACAACCCAAAGGTAACGGAAAGCAGCTCCTTCTCGCAAGCAGCCCTCGGGAGCCAGGAAGCATGCAGTCCTGTGCGGACAGCCTGTAAGGAGTCCCACGACAGGAGCATAAATAGAATGCTGTGGCGGCAGAGAAGAGCTCAGTGTCGCCTGCATCTGGTCAGAGAGTGCTCTGGGGGGAAGAGCTCGCTGGTTGCTAAGATTTTTGCCTCAGCCAACTCCACTGAGCTTCTCCATTTTCTGTGGTTTACACCGTGATTTTTAGCCATGAGACTGGTATTTTCTGTCATTGGTTGCCAAGACTAAATCCTGCCCACAGAGGTCAGCCCAGCAGGACATGTGCTCTCCTGTTGTCTATTCCAAGACGGTGGACTTGCCTGCTGTGCTTGCAGGGCCCATTGTGAACCAATGGAGGATGGTACCAGGTGCCAGACTGAGGGTGGCTCTTTCAGAACCTTTACAGGAGGGCAGACATGACGTGGGCCAATGGAGTCCAGGCAAATGGTTGCAAATCAGAACCCTAAGAGATGGGATCTTAGAGCATAAGGCACCTTGAAGGAGACCTAGTTGTGTCATTTTACAAAGAGGGAAACTGACACCCAGAGAGGGGAGGTGGGACACCCCTCCTAAACTGGGGTGTCACCAGAAGAGATTGCGGCCTTGGACTCCCTGTGCTAGGCCATTCTCCTATTTGTCAGCAGAAGGCTTTCTCCGGGCCCTCTCTGTGTGCTGTGCTCTCGACTTCAGGCTGTGTCTCATTCTGTGACTAAGAATATAGAGTGTTCCTCCTACCTGTCCTGACGAGTATTGCCAGGTTGGCAGGCACCACACCAAACAAAACCCAGCCATGATCACTAGGGATCTTTGATGAGAGAGAGGGAGAGCTCTTAAGCTTCTCAGTGTTTCCAGAATGATGAGTGATAATAGTTTGTGCCTCTCCGGGGCACAGTAAATGCAATAATGCACTGAGAGGGCTTGATGCAGGGCCTGGCACACAGTAAGTGCTCAGCAAATCTTAACTGTCGTGATTGCCAACTTATTTCCCCTTTGGAAGTTTTTGCAATTAGATGAAGGGTGTCCTGTATTCCGATAGTACAACTGTTTATTCTCCTGTCCCCTGACCTAACTGTCTGCGTGTTTATGGCATATGCCGTCCTAAAGGTATGCTGGTTTCTTTTCTCGAATGTAAACTCCAAGCTTGGATTTCTTGGGATTTTAATGAAGAACAGGGGTGAAATGGGGTGGGGGGGGTGAAATTGACAAAATATTTGCATTGACTTTTCTTCAGCCCTGGATGGGGCTGTTCATGTCAGGAGACCTCTTTTCCTGCCCTGCCACCCGACCCCACCTTTGGCGTGACGTGTCACCCTTCTCCTCCTTCCTTCTCCCCACAGCCCTCTTGCCCCACTCTCTCTTCAGTGGGGCTTTCACCTCCACGCTGCACTCTTGCTCCAGCAGGGTACCTACCCCAGTGGCAGCTTTAGGATCTGAGCCCTCGAGGCCTCGCTTCAGCCCAGGGAAGGAAGCTGCGGGACCCCGTTCAGAATCCTTGGTTCCATCACCAGGCACCGATGGGGTGGGCCCGCGCAGCTGCCATCACTCACCTTAGAGGGGACAGGAGGCCAGTTCCCAAGTAGAGTGGAGGGGGTTCCAGGCCAGGCAGCCTTAAACGTGCCTCCACGTGGGGTCAGGAAATGAGTCCTGAGGGGCCTTGCACAGGGGGGATATTTCTTCCAAGTAGTGCACACAAGTCGGCTTTGAGGGGTAAAAGATTAGGATTTGATTCCTGGGTCTGTCCTTTGCTGCCTGCGTAATCGTGGACTTGGCCTTTACCGTCTCTGACTCCGCTGCCTTACCTATAAAATGTGAGTAATAGTCGTGCTCCTTCACAACTTAGTGGCGAGGATTAACTTGAATTCTGTGAATTAAAGTCAGTATTTTAAACCGTGCTCTTTCTTGCAAAATCATGGGACTTTTAAATTTTGTGCTATAACCTATATGCGGTTCGTTTGGATATGAAAATATTTAATATTTTGCTAGAGCCTTTGAGTAAAGTTGTTGCTCCAGGAGGATAATTGCCATGTTTTTTCATGAAGATATTCAGGAGAAACGTCTGTCTAGATTGAGTATCTGGATTGATTGAGTTATCCTCAGCACCGATTTGTTCTCATCTTACGGCCTCTGGCCTCTTGTTTTTCACATTGGTAACTAGCAAACTGAGAGCAGACTCTTGCAGAGACTTAGGACATGGTGGGGCTTTTGTACAGACCTATGAGACCTAGCACTGGCTTCATTTTATCTTTTTACCCTTGTTTTTCTTACTTATTCCCCCATTTTAAATCTTTGCCATGTTAATCCAGGCTGCCTTACATCTTTAATAATAGGTGGGTGTACAAGGCCAGTGACAGTGCGACAGACCCAAATGGAGGAGCTGCCTGTGGGCAGCCCCGGGGCATGGGGGAAGCTGCCCGTGGGCCCTGGGGTCACCCTTGCCCCTCCCCCTCCACACCCAACCGCATGCTCTTGACTCTGCTTCTGAGTATCCCTCGAATCTGCTCCTTCCTCCCCACCTCAGGATCACCTTCTGCTGCCTCTTGTTTGGGCTCTTGTGGTGGCTTTAAACCTGGATGCCTGGCTCGGGTCATTTCCACCCTCCAGCCTGCAGTCTCCTTGGCCCCTCAGCCCATCCGGGGCTCCTCTGTGCTCTGAGCCCTCCTGCCCTGTTTCCGTGTCATCAGACTCCACCATCCTCAGAGCATATACCGAGCTTCTTCCTCGGGCCTCTCTCTCGACCACTTGCCACCCTGTTCCTCAGGACTCAGCTGCTGCATCACAGCCCCCTCCCTGGCCTCCCTCAGGGAGAGTTGACACTCAGATCCCTTGGGTGTGCACTGTGGTCACACTGCCTGCAGTTCTCTGATACTCGCCCCCGCACCGGCTCTGGCCCAGGGCTCCTGTGAAACTCAGTGGGGAATGAATAAATGAATGAACGAACGAATGAGAGAATGTGGAGAACCTTCCACATAACTCAGAGTTTTGAACCTGCATCTGAGAGAGCTACACGTATGAGAAATGTTAGCGGTTTCACCTTTATTTTACACTTAATGTACAATTAGAGGACAAGATCTCCCACCCCTGAAGACTTGGTAACAGTTAAGTTTCGGCTTTGGAATTCTTAGGAAAGAAATAGGAAAAATCACCGACATGCTTGGTTGGCAGTGAGTTTGGGGTGAGGTAATCCTAGGATCCTTGAATTCCCTTTTTCCAAAATATGGAAAATTAGTGGTTGTCACTGGTGATGACATAGTTGTCGCCGCTCCAGAATAAGGAGGGAGAAAGTTGTTATATGACACATCAGTGTCCTGGGCTCAGTCAGAGTGACCTTGTCCCCAGAGTGGGCTCGGAGCCCCCAGTTTGCAGATAAGGCTGTGATTGCCCCCCCCTTCCTTCCTCCCTCCCTCCCTCCCTTCCTTCCTTCCTTCCATCCTTCCTTCCTCCCTCCCTCCCTCCCTCCCTTCCTTCCTTCTTTCCTCCCTCCCTCCCTCCTTCCCTCCCTCCCTCCCTCCCTTCCTTCGTCCCTCCCTTCCTTCCACTAAGTATTAAGCATCTACTGTGAGCTGGCACTGTGCTGATCCCTGGGATGCAGAGGGACTGAGGTGTGGACCCTGTCTCCACTGAGGAGCTGACAGTCTGGCAGGGGAGGCCCCTACATGGACCAGCCACTGAATGCAGAAATAAGCACGGGAAGCATTGCTGATCCGGAGGAGGGAGTGGCGAACTGTTCAGAAAAGCTCCATGGGGATGGCCACACTCCTGCGAGGGTTTGAGGATGCGTGAGAGCCCACTGAGCACGGGAGCATCGAGTGCTCTGGCAGCAAAAGGCAAAGAGCATGTGCCCAGGAGCAGCGGGAGACAGTGGGGAGCGGGCCTCATCAGAGACTTGGAGCCTCGGCATCCCTTCTGCGGCAGGCGTGGCTCCGGTGGAGGCTGGGGAGTTCATCCAGGACTCCGAGAAGTGGCCCTGATGTTCCAAGCGGGGGATGACGTGAGCTGGGGAGCCAGAGAGGCGGGGTGTGTTTAGCTCTTGAAGAAGCCAAATCTACCAGGCGTGGTGACTGAGGGTGAGGGAAGGGAGGAGTTAGGGGTGACTCCCAGGTTTTTGGCCGAAACCTCTGGGTGGAGGGGGAGGAAGCCGGACCAGCCCCCAGCCGGTTGGTTCCCAGCCCAGGCGTGGGATGCAGAGCTTCCTCTCGTAGCTGCTGGGCTGTGAGGGAGGTAACGTGGCCTGTGTAGCGTGAGCAGCTCTGGCCTGAGAGCCCAGTGCTGCTGACTGTGCTGCTCTGCCTGGAAGAGCAGAGAAGAAACGGCCCCTAATTAAGGGGCAGGAGGGGCCGGGGCTGTGCTGCCAGCAGCAGTCAGGGGTGGTGTTCTTTTTCGTTTTCTTTTTTTTGTTTTTTTCACTTCTGTTTACTCATGGGAGAAAAGAAGCAAAGCTTTGAGAGCAGGGAACTTCAGAAAGGCAAAATATCTCTGATTACTGTGGGAGCTGGAGAGAGCTCTTGCTGGAAAACTCAGAAGGCTGGCTGCAGAGGGAGAGCCCCGCTGGGGAGCGGGGAGTCTGGCAGGAAGCCCGGGAAGGTTTGAGCACCAGAGTGAGATTCAATGATTTATTAAAAAAAAAAAAAAAAAAAAAAGACATTCTAATCAGTCTTCTTATAATCAAACAGACTAGCTTCTTTGTGATCAGAGCTAAAATGACGAAAAAATACCAAATTGGACCTTACTATTCAATTTTTTAGAAGGATACTATTACATAGTATCAGTTCAGGTTGTTCAAACGTCACTATTTTTTTTTAATTTATAAAATCATCTTTGCTCATGACAGAGGGGTAGCAGAGAACTTGGTTTGACTGAACAGTCAGGATTGAACACCCACAGGAAACCCGGTAGAATGTGCATGAGGCATGTCTCACCTCTTTGGAGGGGCTCTTTTTCTGGGATCCCTGGAGCCTCAACAGGCCCGTGAGAGAATTCAGAGGGTCAGTGAACTTGGATGGGAAAAAAGTTGCATCTTTACTTTGACCAAGTTCTAATAAATTTTGTTTTTATTATGAATGAAGTATTTAGAACACAGTAGTATTAGCAATGTTTGTTACCATTAGAAATCACAGCTCTTTTCATATTGCATTATAATTGTGGCAGATATCTGAAAATGTCATTTATCCTTATCACTGCTTTGGATTTATAGTAGTTTTTAGATCCACCACTGTGTGACAAGATCCAATGCCTTATTGAAGTACATCCATTACTATATTACAAATTTTTTTTTAATATGGGTAACTGTACTTCAGTATAATTGGCTTTCTTTTTACTCCTATGCATTGTGTCTCCATGCATTTAAAAACATTATTATGCACAGGTTTCATCAGCTTCACAACTGAACAGAGAGGTCTATGGCACATGAAAGGTTAATAATCCCTGGCTAAGATCCTGTAGTTGTGACATGAGACCTCCACCTGGTGGCAGCATACTCCTTAAAGGTTAAATCGATAATCAACATGGAAGAAACTTTTAAAATAACAGTGTATTTGAATATGGTTTTCAAACGTTCTTGACCACAACCCACAGTGATAAATAGGCTTTATATCATAATTCAGTACACTCATACCTAAGTTTCACAAAACAAGACTTAACTTTACCATGTGACACATTGATATTTTTTTATCCCATTTCTCTTTCCTTAAAATAAAATGCTGGTTGCAGCTCACTAAACTGTAGTTCTGTGGGTGACATTGCACTGTTTGACATTGTAGGAGACCATTTTTCATTATACTTTATGATTTATTACCCAGGGAAGTTCACTTTGTTCTCCCCCAAAATACCTACACATTTTCAAGGACATAATACTTACATTTTAAATATCTGTCAACAAATATGAGTATATTTTTACACAGTATTTAAAAAATCGTTTATTATTGATATGTAACGTATATACAGGGAAACGAACTGATCTTAATTGTATAACAAGACATAGAACGTTCCCCAGTCAATTTCTCCCTAAGCAATCACTGTGCTGATTTCTTTGACCATAGATTTAATTTTGCTTTTCTAGAACTTTATATAAACGGAATCATGCAGTATGTATTTTAGCCTGGCTTTGCTCAGTGCAATGTTATTGATATTAGTCCATGTTGAGCGGATCAGTAGTTTGGTGAGGAGGGTTCCACTGCATGAATATACCACAATTTGTTTGTTCTCCTGGTGAGAGACTTTCGGGTTGTCTTCCATTTCGATTCTTGCAAATAAAACATCCACACACATTTGTGTACATTTCTTTGTGTGCACATATGTTTCATCTCTCGCAGGTAAATACCTGAGGTGGAACTGCTGGCTCAGCTGGTAAAATAAATATGTGTTTAACTATAGGAAACTGACAAACATTTGCCAGGGTGGTTGAACCATTTTCCATTGCCACTAGCAGTGTGTGAGTTTGGGTCACTCCCCATCCTTACCAACATTTGGTGTGTGTCAGTCTTTTTCACTGCAGTCGTTGTGGTAGGTGTGTAGTTGTATCTCTTGGCAGTGTTAATTTGTATTTGCTTGATAAGCCATGATGTTGTACACTTTTTTTCATGTGCCTATTCACCAGTTGTTTATCTTAATTGTGAAGTGTCTGTTCAAGCTTGTGTTGTTTTGTTTTTTAACGTCAATTTGTAGAAGTATTTTTTACATATTTTGGACACCAGTCCTTTATGTCAGACATGTGCATTTATGAATATTTTCTCCCAGTCTATGGCATCCATATCAATTTTATTAATGGTGTCTTTTGATGAGCAGAAGTTTTTAATTTTGATCAAGTCCAGCGTGCTGATTTTTCTCTTTTAAAATTAGTGCTTTCTGGATCCTGTCTAAGAAATCTTTTTCTACCCCAAGTTTGGGAAGATAGATTTGGTTTTTTACGTTTAGGTGTATGATTCATCTCAAATCAATTTCTGTGTACAGTGTGAGGTAGGTGTCGAGTTCCATTTTCTTTCCATATTATATCTGGTATTCTCACGCTGTTTGTTGAGAATATTTTTTTTTTCACCACTGAATTATAGCACAGAATTAAAAAAAAAAATTGTTTAGCCAAAGAGGTACAAAAATGACTTTCCCTGCTGGCCATAAACCAACCCACGGTGCTTTTCTAAGTTAGTTCATCCACAGTTATCTTGATATTCTCAGATTACTTTACTCATACGGTATGAGGGTTTATGAAGCTACACGTTTTTACAGGGTCTGTAGCCATGCCGCAGAGCTGCTAGCTACATGTGGCTGTTTAAATTAGATTGAAATTAAATAAAATAAAGAGTTCAGCTTCTCAGTCACAATAGCCACATTTCAAGTGCCCAGTAACCACATAAGGCTATTGGCTTCCCTACTGAACAGTGCAGATAGAGAAGATTTCCATTTTTTCCAAAGTGCTAGACAGCACTAGCCTATCAAATAAGAAAGGAGACAGGCTTTGTACAGTTTTGTAGCATATTTTAATGAAACTCATTTAGTTTTCGTAACTGGCATTCAGCATCTACCTTCTGCCCTTTGGTTCTTTTTCATTTGTCCGTGCTTCTAGTTCTAGTCCAAGATGTACGGTCCCAGCCAGTCCTTTTGTCTGTCTAAAAATGCAGTAACTTCTGTCTGTTCTCGCCTATCTGGAAGAAAGAATTCCCCTGGCCGTCCACGGACTCATTCTTTTCTGGAGCCTACCTCGTACTGACCTATTTAACTTTTCTCAGTGTTTAATAGCTTTCCAACTGCTGCCAGATTTCTGGGCATCCCCCTTGAAGGTGCGGCCCAGAGACAGATATTTTGTCTTTCCTATCCTGATTAAAATTAAATTTCTCCCTAGCGTTTCTAGCATAAATTATAAACTTGCAAAGAGCGCCGGGTTATGAGTTTTACCCTGCCCCGTATTAACGTTTCTGTCTAGTAGTGAACTTTGTTGCCGTTTCATCATGAGCAACCACATAGGAATTTGTGAGATTTTCTCTCATTGTTTGCTGGGCGTGAGCTAACTCTGCCATTAATGTCTTTCAGTGTGGGAATTTTGCTGTCCTGGTGGATCTTCATATATCTCCGCAAGGTTCAAACAAAGATACCAGCTGGTTTTCTGAACAGAAGAAAGAGGTACCAGAAAACTTTTCACTATTTTTTAAAATTGAAGTATAGTTGATTTACGGTGTTTCAGTTGTACAGCAAAGTGATTCAGTTATACATACACACACACACACCCACACGTATTTTTCAGATTCTTTTCCGTTATAGGTTATTACATCATATTTTTTTTAATAAATTATTTCAGGATTTGTTTATTTCATTAGTAATGGAATTAATTCATTCTTTTTTTTTTTTTTTTTTGGCTGCATTGGGTCTTTGTTGCTGTGTGCAGGCTTTCTCTAGTTGCGGCGAGCGGGGGCTACTCTTAGTTGCGGTGCATGGGCTTCTCATTGCAGTGGCTTCTCTTGTTGCAGAGCACAGGCTCTAGGAGCATGGGCTTCAGTAGTTGTGGCACTCGGGCTTCAGTAGTTGCAGCACACGGGCTCAGTAGTTGAGGCACACGGCTCTAGAGCGCAGGCTCAGTAGTTGTGGCGCACAGGCTTAGTTGCTCTGCGGCATGTGGGATCTTCTTGGACCAGGGATCGAACCCGTGTCCCCTGCTTGGCAGGCGGAGTCTTAACCACTGCACCACCAGGGAAGTCCTATTACATAATACTGAATATAGTTCCCTGTGCTATCCCTAAAACTTTTCACTATTTTAAATGCAAGGAGCTGCTCTTAAAAGGAATATTAGCTCTTTTTCCAGCTTTCATTTTCATTAGTGGACAATAAATCTTGAGCGCTATTTAATCCTTGAAAAACAGTTGTGTTCCCCACAACAGACATACACCTGCTTTTTTGTTGTTGCTGTTCCTTCGGAAACTGACACATCTATCTATTCCCTTTGCTATTCTAGTATTTAAACCAGAAATTTCCTACCTCTGTGGGGGAAAGGGTTCTTTGTATTAAAAAAGAAGAAGTTAAAGTGACTTTTCCAGGTAAGCAGGGATTGTAATCCTGACTGGCCGTAAAGGATGGACTGAGCACCTGGAGCAGGTGTGGGGTTGACACAAAGCTGGTCTTTCTCACCTGTCTGAAATCCTCTTCTGCACCGTGTGATCCTTTGGCAAAGTGTAGAGATGGTTGATCATGGCCCTCCTCTCGCCGTGGCCAGTCACTAAGCTGATGCTCAGTCAGTAAAGGAAGTGGTCATGTGACAGGGTGGCGATGTTGGACCTCCTGGGGCCCCAGCCTCCTCCTCTGCAGATGAAGGGGTTCTCCCAGACCCTGGCTGAGCCACTCCCGGCTCTCAGTTTCCGAGGTCCCACCCAAGTGCCGCTGTGGCAGAGGGTGAGAAGGTGCCTCTAGCTCTCATCACGTGCTTGGCTCCCTTCTCCAGATCCCTGCTTACGGGAGAGCGGAACAGTGAGCCCGTGGCTTTCACATAACTTTCCAAATGTTAGAGCACTTGGTGTCTGCCATGACATTCGTTGGTCACAATAGCTTTTTAGAGCTAGAAATAAAAATATATTTTATTAAAAGGTAGTATATGGAGAAGAAACTAGTGATAGTGGTACTTTTTTATACCACTTTTTTACACCTTTACTGTGATAACTGTTTTCAGTCAGCTTTTGGAGATAACTAGAAAAGAAATCTCCCAAAAGAAAATTTATAAGTGATACATTTTCAGTCAGGAGATAATAATATTATCAGGACTTTGTTGTCCTAATTTTGCAAAGGATACCCCATGGCCTGAAGCTGGAGCAAGAAGGCACAAGATTCTGTATGATGGGATTTTCGTTCAGGTAAATAGCCGTGAATCGTACTCTTCAGGGCTTAACGTTTGATAGGCCAGTATCTCCTTCTACAGCTCACCTTCATGTCATTCCAAGCTTTGGCTTCTCAACACATGTCCCTATGATTCAAAACAGTTAATTCATTTCCCCAAAGTGACTAATATGCACCCCAGGGGACCCCACCCAAAAAGTTTGACTTACATTAACAGCATCCTAGAATCCACCATTCCATTTTCCTCTATCCTCTCCCAGCTCTGCCACCACGGCCTTAGACCTTTTTTGTTGATATTTAGTCAGTTTTGCCAAGATTCAGTTGATTTGGAAGGCTTTACAATAAATCTGTGGGTATGTGACTCACTTCCTAGCCAAAGCGTAAGGCTAGAATTTTCCAGGGTGCCACAAGCAACTGTGTTGCTCCACCTTGTACCTATGTCCGGGCAGCAGGGCGTGACTTAGCAAGATGCTCAGAGCACGATCAGACCTGCAGAGCTCCGATGCAGTGCCAGCAAGCTGAGTGTTCCTCTCAAAGCAAAGTAGATAGTTTGTGGCTTTTACTTGAAGTTGTTCCTTCAAAGTGTGTTCACTGACATTAAAATTGCTCTGGGGTAATTTGTGTGTGTGTGTGTATAAGAAAGGAGAAAAGCTAGTTGAGGATATGACTTTAGCCTGTGTTCAGTGTCCCAATGCTTTCATCTTTTTTTAATCATTAGATTATCTCAAGACTGGGATTTCATGAGCAATCAGTTTGATTGCATTTTAATAGTCGCTTTGCATAGTGAAAGTCTTAAGAATATCCAGTTCCTTTTCAGGAAAAGGAACTAATTACATGTATTAAACATGTGTTTATTTTGAGTCCAGCATGAGTAGTCTTTGTACCCAAACAGTTGAACTCAAACTGTTCCGTTTGTAAACCTGGGGAAGCACACATGGACCCGTTAGCCTGGAGATGTTGGGCGCATCTCTCTCTTGCTGCTTGATTGGAACTTGGTCTTCTTGCCACCCCTCCAATTTAGCTGGGAATTTGTCTTTTCTCGCCTTGCTCTGGTTCTGAAGAGAACACTTCGCCAAGTGCAGTGTGGTCAGTTACTAGGGTATCTCGACCACAGTGCACACTATCTACCTTCCATTTGTCAAACCTGACTCATGGAAGGAAAGCCCCGTAACTATAGGGAGAGAGTTTGTGTGTATGGGCCTTGGCTTTATTTTTGTCATACTATTTTTAGTTCTGGCCTTATAGGGCATTTATGGCCAAATTTTAACAATCCTTGTTTCCATGTATGTCTTTCACATATTTTCTAGCTCAGTCATCGTTGAACCCTGCATGTGAAGCAAAATTCTTTAATTGTTAAAACAACAGTATGAGACAAGGCTGCCTTTCTGTTGCGTGAACAATGCCAAAACCCTAACTGTAAATGAATACGGCTGTATTCCACAAGGCACTGCATCTTTGGGCTGCAAAACAAGAGCAGGAGAGAGGAGACCAGTGTTTGTATTTTATCAAGAAACTCATGTTTGTCAATTAAGTCAAGGGTTTTCTGTACTGTTTGAGGAGTACACGTATTTGCAACAAAAGAAAAGTTTGGCTCTCGTTGCCCTTTGAAGCAGCTTACAGCTCTGTCCTCATTTTAATTTATGAAGATTCTAAGAGATCAACCTGAGATGGCATTGCCAGAAACCAGTGAAACAGGTTTGAGGTGACCTGAAAACTCTTGAGCCTTCTGCAGAGTCCTTGGAAACTGAACCAGAATTACCCATCCTTACGCATCAGTTCTTAATCTCAGTTAAGAAATTTAGACTTGTGGGCAATTTTTTCCTTTCCCTACATCAGGTAACATTTTTCTGGTAGTGTAGCTGGAATGGGCAGTGTCATCCCACTGTGTGGTTGGACTTCTAAAGTTTTGTTTTTCTTTTTATCAATAACACCGATACGTAAAACGGTAGCTCCAGAAATTTGCTAGTCGTATGGGATGCTGACATTGAATTAAAACCCTGTGTTTCTGTTGCCTAATAAATATTAGTCTACTTTTGAACAATATAAGAAGTTAAATTATTTTTCCCATGAATAGGTGAACATAGTACAGTTTTCACAAAAGCATATACAGTATCATCAACACGTATGAGAAGAAAATCAGACTCCTGATTTCCAGTTCTCTATTCAACCCACCACTCAGTGCTATTCCTTTTTAGTAGATTTGTAAATCCCAGAAACTTATGAATTATGGTGGTTAGGTATTAAAAGTTTTTTGAACCAAGTTTGAAAAGTGGGAAATTTTTGTATGAAAATCACTGTCTCTAGTTCCTCTTAAACAAATTGGAAGATCTGGTATCACTGTGCCTTGTGTCCCCATATGAAAGCATGGGGGGCTGCCCCCTGTTGACTGGTTTGGGGTCAGGGTTCCCTCTGACTGTGCCTTGGCTCCCAGCTTCTCCCGGTCCACAGTCCCCACCCAGTGGGCCTGGCTCTGGGGCTCCCATCTCCAGCCAGAGTTGGCTCTGTTTGACTTCTCTCTTCTGTTTGTCACAATCCCACGGGTTGCTATTTACACGAAAACAGTCTTTACCTCTCTGATTTTGTCACCTCATCGCCCTGATTTTTACATTGAAGTGTTTTTATCTTCCTTTTAGAAATGTGAAACTGAGGCAGAGAGAAATGAAATGTATTTCTTATATCACAGAGTAAGCCAACATCATGGTTTCAAGCAAAGCTTAGTGGCAAATTTAAATCTGCAGCATTATCCATGAGCACATGTAAGATTCCTTTATTCATTCATAGCTAATTTAAAAAGCAAACAAAGTGAAATGTTTGATTTTGGCTTTTAAATATGCATGATATTGACTTTTTTTGCATTGCATTAAATTAGAAAGTTATATCTAATTTTCTGATTTACTTTAGGAAGTCTGTTTACTGTTAAAAGAAACCATTGATTCAAGAGTGAAGGAGTACTTAGGAGTTCGTAAACAGCACAGGCCGTCAAATACAGAATTCACAAGATCCAGTCCCTTGTCCTTAAAAGGTAGGAATGGAGTACTTTGATTTCGGATAAAATTTCTGCTTTGTAGAGATGGCAGTTATGTTTGACTCTGACTGTCACGTTAGTACAGTGATACATTTTTAAAAAATATGTTCTAATGAAGATGCTTTGATTGGGTAAAGAAGATTAACCAGAAAGCCCTGAAGGACTTTTAATGGTAGGCAAAATACATAAAAATAGAAAATAAAACATTCCTAAGGAAGCTATAAATTCTTTAAAGGATTTTTTTTTTTTTTTGACAAGTAGTCTTACAACTGGGTTTACGTTAACACTGACTTGATTTGGGGCTTTATGCTTTTCTAAATGCTTTCATTTATGTCACCCTATTTCAGAAGTTCTCACCTGGGGGTGCTTTTCCCCAGGGGACATTTGGAAATGTCTGTGACAGTCTGGGTTGTCATAGCCATGGTGGGGAGCTACTGGCGTCTGGTGGGTAGAGGCCAGGGACGCCACTAAATATCCTACAGTGCCCAGGGCAGCTCCCCGCAGCAAGACAGTATCCCCCAAAATGTCAAGGGCCCTGAGGTTGAAACATCCACCCTGTTATCCTAATAACACTTGGAGAATGGTCATATCCTCGAGTTATGGGTGAAGAAGCTGAGGTTGCGAGATTAAGGGGGTTGCCCAAAATAAAAGATCATCTTCTCGAGGACAAAGATTATGTCGTGTATCTGGCATCTTCCCTTCTACTCTCCCTGCCCCCAGCACTTAGCTCAGTGCCTGATGCACAGATTCATATTTAGCATATTCAGGGATACGTTGAATATGGAGGAGGACTTGGGAGACAAGCAGCAGAACCTGACCCCCCAGCCCAGTGTTCTCTCCACTCTGTCATTGTGGTGTTCTTAATTTTTTTTATTTTAAGTTAGCATTTCACGGCACTCTTTGTAGTACACATACAGTCAACCCATGTTAATCCTCAGAGGACCGCACTGTAGTGCTGTGAACTAGATTATGCTAATGCAACACCTCTTCAGGGAAAGAATGGTGTCACGTCCTCCCCTTTGAAGGCATACTTAATCTGCACTGTTTACTTGGGCACGACTGATAAGTGGGCAGATAGGTTAAGTTTATTCAAACCGAAAGCCTCAGACAAATAGAATTTTCAGTCCAAACAATATTGTATTAGGTGACGCTTGCTGGCATTTTGCTTAGTAATACTGTAAGTCTTCTTGAGAAAAGCCGTAGGAGCTTGCATCCTTTGTACTCCAGCAGACCTGGCTAGTGTCACTTTCTAACTGGTACGGAAGGAAAAGGAGCAGAGAAAGTTCCAAGACCTCTGTCTCCAGTGTGGTAGTGGCTTAGTCAGTCCTGATCCTCAACTGGCCCCTCCCCTGGCCTCCACTCCGACTGAGGGAAGAGCTAAATACTCACCTTCCCAGCCTCTCTCACAGGCAGGGAACACATGGTGTTCTGGCCCCAAGATGAAACCCAAAGCCTTTCTTGGGCTCACGTGGGCAAGAAATTTGTTGTTAAACAGAAAAGTGATTACTGTACATACAATTTTGTAATCTATTTTTTTCCCACCTAACAATATAAAAGTCCTTTGAAACACATACATCACCATTTTTAAAATTTAATAGATGTGAAGTGGTGTCACATTGTGGTTTGGGTTTGCATTTCTTTAATGATTAGTGATGTTGACCATCTTTTCATGTGCTTATTAACTATTTGTGTATCTTTGGAGAAATGTCTGTTTATGTCCTTGGCCCATTTTTTAATTAGGTTGTTTGCTTATTTGTTTGAGTTGTAGAAATTCTTTATGTATTCTGGATATTAATCTTTTATCAGATATGATTTGCAGATATTTTCTCCCTCCTGAGAGAAATGGAGAAAACAAAGCCTTTGACAATGTCCTTTGACACAAACATTTTTAATTTTGATGTAGCCAGTTGATGTCATATCCAACAAATCATTGCTGGATTCAGTGTCACGAAGCTTTTCCCTATTTTTTTCTTCTAAGAGTTTTATAGACTTAGCTCTTACATTTAGGTCTTTGATTCATTTTGAGTTAATGTTTTATATGGTTTAAGTTAAGGGTCCAACTTTGTTTTTTCACATGTGGATATCCAGTTTTCCCAGTGCCATTTGTTGAAAAGCCTGTCCTTTGCCCCATTGAGTGGCCTTGGCACCGTTATTAAAAATCATTTGACCATAAATATGAGAGTTTATTTCTGGGCTCTCTCTTCTATTCCATTGGTCTATATGTCTGTCTTTATGCCAATACCACACTGTATTGATTACCATAGCTTTGTAGTAGGTTTTGAAATTAGGAAGTGTGACTCTTCCAACTTTGTTCTTGTTTTTCAAGATTGTTTTGGCCATTCGGGGTCCACATCAGTGTTTTTAATGACTACATAGAATTCCATTGTGTCCATAGTTTGATTTATCAGTGGGACATTTAGGTCACATCTAATATTTTCACTGTTGTAAACAGTGGTACGGTGGACATCTTGATGATCTAGATATTTGCACCCTTCAATTTCTTTATAATATTTCTCTCTAATGTTCATACATTGTAAGAGCTCCTTAAGGATATTCAAGCTCTGTGTGTTATGTATGTTGCAAGAGATTTTTCTCAGTTTGTCATTTGCCTCTGACTTGGTTTATTTAGCATACAACCACAAACGAGAAGCCTTTTTTGCCCCTG
Organism: Balaenoptera physalus; assembly: GCF_965194825.1. Lineage (NCBI taxonomy): Eukaryota > Metazoa > Chordata > Mammalia > Artiodactyla > Balaenopteridae > Balaenoptera > Balaenoptera physalus. The sequence continues at coordinate 39,506,521 of NC_138898.1, forward strand.
GAGCCTCCGATGCCCGCTAGTGGGGGCGAATGCCGGGCTTCTCTGTCAGAGATAAGCAGCGCAGTTGATTGCCCAAGAAAGCAGGAGGGTGCTGATGCAACAGTGTGCTGCTCACGCCTCTCCCTCTTCGAAAGCCAACTCGGTGTGAAAGCAGCACCTTCCTTCTTTCTGCTTCTGAGAACAGTTAACCTTTGACTGAGCATGTCTTTCGATGTCCCCACCTGAGCTAGTCCTCTTCTCTGCTGCCACCAAGCAGTCCATGGTCCCGCCTCAGCTGGACACTCAAACACCTGCAGCAGCACGCTCGCTGGCGCCCTTGCGCTCGCTCTGGCCGACGCCCCACCTGCTGTCAACACTTGAGTTAGTGTAATCCCTTCACGTCACAGGTCTGATCTTCGTGCAGAAAGCCCTTCAAGATTTCCCCAGGGCTCCCGTGTGAAGGCCAAGATCTCTGGGGCGGCTGCCTCTCCAGCCTCCTCTTGTGCCCCTTGTTCCTTCTTTCGTGCTTCAGCCACAGCAGCCTCAGTTCCTCTCTTTCAAAGCCCCATTCTTCCACTCATCCTGGGGCCTCTGCCCGTGTTGGAGCGCTGGTCCTCCCCTGCCCCTCTGCCACCTTCAGCTCTCCGCTCAAAGTCCACACCCCAGGGAAGCGTATCCTGTCCACAGGTCCCCTGCTTCCAGGCCCAGGAGCATCCTGCACTTTGGTTCACACCATTTGATTGTTGATCTCTCCGCAAATGTGCCGGTCGCCTGAAGACAGGTTCTGCCTCTTTTATGATCCGTGATATCCCCGGCATGGAGCATATTTTCCGGTTTGCAGTAGGTTCTTAATAAATGTTTGTACAAGTGATTAATTACACACATGGATACATCTTTCCTCTTCCTAGTAAGGTCAAGGCCTGCTGTAACTTACCTCGCCTGCCTTGTCCCTTCCTGCTACTCACTTTTCTATTTCCTGCAAACCTGCCTTCTTTATACCTCTGTGCTTTTACATTTTCAGGTTTCTCTTTTGTCTGGAAAACTCCTAGTATTCAGCTTTTAAGACCTAACTCAAATATTACTTCTACAAAGTCTTCCTCAATTTCCTGTCTTCCTTGCTCATAGCACTTTTATAACATTGGTCACATTGTATTATAATTGTTTTATAATCAGTTTACCTGCCTTTCTCCCATTCTTTGTTGGTAAAGATTGAGGGGTTGCCACCCCAGAGCCTCTTTTTTTTTTTCCTCCAAATGCGCGCTGCTTAATTCAAGAGCAGAAACCGGTAACTCTGCTTCACCTCATACTAAACTGTTAATTTCCTAAGGGTCAGAGCGCTGTTTGCCCATCTCTACCCCAGGGCTGCCTTCCATATAGGGCCGAGGTGCATCATCTTCTAGGCTGTGCACACCCGCAGGGATGAAGCAGACATACATAGTGATGCCGCCCATCCCAGACTGTTTATTATCAGCATCACTAAAAATGGAAACTGCCTCTTCTCGGCTGCTCCCGTAGTCTTACTTTAAATGCCTTTTTCTTCAAAAGGAATTTCAGAGCCACGAACTGTAATGAAGGCATTGCCTATTTCCTCCTCACTGTTTAGTTCTGTGTCTCATGTTCCCTGAAGATAGAGTTGCTCTTACTGTCTTGGTGACTAGGGTGAATGTGTGTGGTTTTCGCTTTTGTGTAAATTGGGTATCTTCCTTATTTGCGTGAGTTTCTTACCTTTCCCGTTTCCAGATCTGAGTAACGATAACGTGCTTCATCATGGGATAGACACTTAACACCTGATGCTGGGTGAGCTGAAGTCACCAGGCTGGTAACTTGCTGATTGCTTTAATAAAATTAATATATTTCATCCTCTGAGTTATCTTTATTAAAAAAATAACATAAATGACTTTTAAGCCATTTCCTTAATCATGTAATATTGAGGAATACAAAGAGTAGTGGCAAAAACTCAGTCAGCGAACAGCATAGCACAGACATTTGCCAGTAGCCTCAGCCTTCTTAAGTCACCTGGCATTGTTATTTCAGTGGATTTAGTAAAAATTAATGTTGTAAGAAAGTTTCTATTTTAAAGACTTAGCTTCAGATTCTGTCAACTCTGCCTCATTAATATTTTTCCCCTTAGCCTTGCCAATATTTTTTTTTTAATTTTTATTTATTTATTTATGGCTGTGTTGGGTCTTCGTTTCCGTGCAAGGGCTTTCTCTAGTTGTGGCAAGTGGGGGCCACTTTTCATCGCGGTGCGCGGGCCTCTCATTGTCCCGGCCTCTCTTGTTGCGGAGCACAGGCTCCAGACGCGCAGGCTCAGTAATTGTGGCTCACGGGCCCAGCTGCTCCACGGCATGTGGGATACTCCCAGACCAGGGCTCGATCCCGTGTCCCCTGCATTGGCAGGCAGATTCTCAACCACTGCGCCACCATGGAAGCCAGCCTTGCCAATATTGAGTGTTACTGGTATTTTTAATTTTTGCCAGTCAGGCCAAAAATCAAAAAAAGAGATGTCATGCCCTTTGATTTTTATCTTTCTGTTTTTATGTGTTTATTGACTGAACTGCATATTTACAACTATTGCTTACCTTTGTATTGGGTTGTTGCCTTTTTGGTCTTAAATTTTTGTTTTTCCCTGTGTCACTCGCTTGGTCAAGGCCCTTCTTATTAATCAGCTTTTGAATCACTGCCACAGCCTCCTGATTTCCCTTCCAATTCATCCACGCCTCTGCTGCCAGAGTGGCCTTTTGAAAACAAAAATGTGATCGTCTCCAGCTTAAAACCTTTTGTGGTCAGGAACCTTAGTTACCTAATATCCTTTGTTTAATTTCGTTTCTGCTTGAGACTAGCTGGAATTGGTCTGGCTCTTCAGCAGAGAAGAAGTTGATGAAAGATATTAGGTAGTTCAACAGAATCTACCTGTAGGAGGGCCAGGCAGCCCGATTCTGAGTCTACACAGACAGCGCAGCCTCAGCCTCAAGATGGGGGGACGGCTTTGGTTCATCAGCCCTTTCAGCTGCCGTCTGCAAAGCCCAGCACTGAGCCTGCAGGAGCCTGACGGCCTGGCCTGTGGCCATGGCGCCGTGCTCCTCCCATGGAGAGGATCCCATGGCTGTATCCTAGTTGCAGGTGAGCCAGAGAGTGCAAAATGTTTGGCTTTTACCTTGGGAAAGTGGGACTTAAAAAATGTGGGAAGTTACCAAAACGCAGGGAGGATGGGCAGAAGTTTTGGGTGGGTGGATATGAGTTACAAATATCCACTGAAATTTTCCTGTTGGCTTCCTTCTTCCATAAACTTCCAAACAATAACAACAAGCTTTTACCTGACAATACAACTCTCCCAACTACAGACAAAACATGCTCAGCACCTCCTCCATGAGAGAGAACCCCAAGTCTCACATCCTAGCTCCAAGCCCGAGAGTTCTGAGTGATGTTTATTCCTCCTTTGGTTTATTCACAGCCCATATTGTTTTACTTATTGACTAAATGACAGAGCTAACTATTGCCAACATACCTTGCATAAAAAAACCAAAAAACTTAGTTAATATATGAATATATATGTGGTACAGCAAGGAAGACAATTTAGGAAGATGCTATCATTCTAACTTCTGTAGTCGGTTACATGAAATAAATAGTTGGTGTTTGTATATTCCCTCCTCTAATATTTATTTCATATTCCCTTTGTCTTTAGCCAGTAACTCAGCTGATCAGGTTTCTTGACCTGGCGAGGTGACCGAACTTTCCTTCCTAAGGGATTTGAGCCCTCAGTGGTCCTGTCTTTCTGAGGTTGCCATAGTTTGCGTTAAGTTTTAGCACTGGATGTGCTCTGCTAGGTCGAACGTGTTATATTCCTTCTGTGTTACCCGTATACCTTGTTACTCTTCTTGTACCATCGTGAGCCAACATTTCAACCGCCCTTTGGTCTCTTTCTCTAGTGGCATGAAGAGCCTGAAACAGTTACACGGCACTTTGAACTTTCAGCCTGACTCATGTTATCCTCTCTGTTCTAGTCTTTTCTCGAGTACTAAAGAAGCAGAGTCATGGGGATGGAAGGCAAACTTTTTGCTGAGGTGGTCACTTCCCACTTCCACTCCCTGGTTCCAGGAACCACATATTCTGGCCAAGGGAATGCGTTGTTCTGCTGGTCAGAGCACATAATACATCTTTTAGGGCTTCACCCCAGCTCCACAAGCTCTCCTGCCTTGCAGTTTGTATCATAACTGAATTTTCAGTAGACCTTTTCACCATCGTATAAGGCCAGCTGCATTTGAGCCTGGCTTGATTGCTTGGTAGGACCACTGAATTTTATGAACCCACTGCCTTATTTTGCAAAATGAGTTTCTTGGTCAGAATCACTGCACTGGTGACGGTGAATGAGGCCTTCAGGAAGTGCACGGGTGATGTGGTTGGCAAAAACATGGCAGACATAGAGGGTACATCCAAATCCTGAATAAGGGTCTATTCCAATGAAGGTAAGCTGTTGCCGCCTCTGTGATGAAAGAGGTCTAATATAATCCACCCTCCATGGCTAGCCCATCTCCCTGCGGTATGAGAGTTGGTGGGGAGGCTCAGATTAATTGGGCGTTTGGCAGGGCTCAGCCTTGATGCAGTTAAGTCTGTGTTGTTGAGCCCAAGCATAATGTTCATCCTTGCCCCCGTGGCCACATCACTCCTGAGTCCTTGAGCATGTACTTGGGCAGCTGGGGAAGGAGGCTGGCCAGCACGCATGGGGGCAGGTCATCTGGTCCAGCTTATTGTAAGAACCTCTTAATGGGGCCTTTCAGAGAACATTCACATCAGATGCAAATATTCTCACACTCTGTATAACTTTTCCCCAAATGTCCTTGTCCCGGTCCTTCTGTCATTTGCCGAGTAAATCTATTTCAGTCATATACTCAACAGCTGAGAAGACAACTACAGATTTTCACAGACCTGCTGGGCCCTTTGTCAGATGAATTGAAGCCAGGTTTCTATTTATCCCCCTCTGGTGGGTCACAGTGGCAACCAGAAACCCCAAGACTTAGCACAGTCTCAGAGCTAGTATCCAGTCATCCTCAAAAGTTCTGGGTATTTCCCTTTTCTCACTGTGCAGGTACCCTAGTAAACAATTGCAGATCCCAAGGGGAAAATTTATAGAATGTACTTGTAATATTTTTGAAGGGACCTTACTTGGGTGCCTGGCTCTCTGTTCAAAGAGCTTGGGTCAGAGAACCGACTCAGTTCTGGGTCTGATGAGAAGCTGCGGCTGCCCTTCAAGGTCGCCCACCCAAGTCAGACCCCTATTTACCAGACCTAGATTCTTTTCTATTATACAGAGTACTAGCTTGCTAGGGTTGTCATAACAAAATAACACAGACTGTTAAACAGCAGAAATTTATTTTCTCACACTTCTGGGGGTTGGAAGTTCGAGATCAAGGTGTCAGCAGGGTTGGTTCTTCTGAGGCCTCTCTCCTCGGCTCGCGGATGGCCTTTTCCTCCGTGTCTTCACGTGGTTTTCCCGCTACATGTCTGTGTCCTAAATTCCTCCTTGTATAAAGTCCACCTCTTATACAGTCATATTGGATTAGGGCCCACCCTAATGACCTCATTTTAATTATCTCTTTAAAGATGCTATTTCCAAATATAGTCACATTTTGAGTACCTCTAGGGTGAGGACTTCAATATAAGAATTTTGGAGAGACATGATTCAGCCCATAACATACAGTTTAAGTAGGGCCCAAGTATGTTCTCCATTCTATATGGAGTCATGGACGTATCAGTTAACCAATAAGCCAAAGATGTCTGTCGGTCAAGCCACTGACAGCGTTCCTACCAAGGCTACCACTGGCTCATGGCCCTCTAGTGGACCAAGTGACTCACCCAGCCACAGGCTTTAGTGGACGGCAAATTTCTGGCCACCCCATCACCAGGTGACCCATCCGCTCTTCAGCTGTGGTGGTCTACAGATGCCATGTCTGTCCTGGTCATTAGTCCTCCCAGCAACTAGCTCTCAGTCCCCGAAGGGTGTCCCTCAACCCCAGGGTCCACTCAGAAAGAGCTATGGTAGCAGTGTCCTCCCCATGTTGGGCCCCCACCTGTGCGGAGGGTTCTAGGGAATGCAGGGCATCACTTGGCACAGGCTGACAGTCTCACACGGGATCCTCTGCTCTCTTGCCATCCTGTAGCTGTGTGTGCTTAGCCGGGGTACAGCTCTATGTACCTTGTAGCTGCATTCCAGCAGAGGGACCCCAGTTCCCCCATGATCAACCTTTTTATTAAGCAAGTATGAAAATGACCTTGTGGGGATGGCGGGGAGGGGGGCGGGACATTTTAGTCCCAGTTTCAGGCATTGAGCAGTCAGGCTGTTCGGGAGAACACTGGGCAAGCCAACCGCCCGGTACCCGGAGACTTGGGCGGCCCTCCATCCAGACCTGTGGGAAGCTGGGTTCCGGAGGAGCCCCTCTCCTCTAGGGACAGGGGAGTCATTGGTCCCAGATGGCTTTGGCCAGGGGGGATAAATGATAAACCCTCATTTATCAGCTTGGCACCGTAGCCTAACTGACAGGCCCCCAGAACATCATGTTTTCCCGCCTCTGGGCCTTTGCACATGCTGCTTCCTCTCCCCACAACTCTCTCTTCTCCTTGTTCGCCGCTGGGCCAGCTCCGCATCACCCTGCAGGCCTGTGCGCCCGCGTCATTTCCCTTAAGGAACCTTCTCTGACTTGGTGCGTCTTCACTCTCAGGGAGCTGCTCCTCCCTTTTCCAGCGGCCTGGACAGTGGCACAGTCATCGTTTCCTCCTCCTGGAGGGCAAGGGTCCTGTCCTGGGCAGCACCCAGTGCAGAGCCTGTCACTCAGGAGGAGCCCACGCGTTGGAATAAGTAAAGGAACGAACTGTAGTTGTGCTCACCGGTCACATTTCATTTGCCGAGGCTTTGTGCGCTGCTTCCATCGTAGCATCTCTCGCCCCTGCAACGAAAGGCAGAGGTAAAAGTGGTCTGCGAGTTACAAGTTATTAGATAGTCTTCCTCATTTGGTTTTGAGACAGTCAAAACCACATCCTACCCCAGCGTAAGGTGAGCTGCAGTATTTTCTGCCTCTTCTGCAGATGCCTGCCCTCCAGACCCGCCCATCACAAGTGCCCTCCAACGTTACCACTCCTACTAGTTACTGTTACCAAGATTCAGCCTGATGGGTGCCAGCACTGTGCTGGGGCTTCCGCGTGCCCACGGTGGATCCTTGGGGCAGCCCTTTCTAGCAGCATCCTTAACCCTGGTTTTAAGGATGAGAGAACCAAGCTCAGAGTTCAGGCAACTTGCCCGAGGTCACATAACTAGGAAGTGTCAGAGGCATCATGAAAACATGGCTGTCAAGATGCCTGGCTTCTCTTCACTGCTTCGGCATCCCTATTAAGGGGGGAGAGAGAGAGAGAGAGAGAGAGGGAGGGAGAGAGTGTGTGTTCTTTTTTAATAAAATTTTCCTCTAATCATGAAAACAAAGCTGTGTTTAACCATGTGGAAGCCAGGAATGGCATTCTGCTCAAGCTACCATGTGGGTGTCTTTGTTTTAGATTTTGTACCCCCTCCTCTCTGCTCACAAGATAGAAGAGGAGAAGTAGACCCCAAAACAGAGCTCATCTTCCAGCTCCAAGCACGTCCCACAATACACTGTCTAAATATTAGGGCTTTACGACATCTTTGTGTTTGTAGAGCAGTAATCTTTGGTTTTTTTTTTTTTTTTTTCACTGCCTATTATTCCATTCTGTGTAACCTTTTTCTTGCAGTTAACATGTAAGAAACCCAGTCCTTTGGAAAATGCCGTAAAATAGATTAAATTTTCCTGGGCACTGTGGTTTCTGTCTGCCTTGGCTTTCTATTTGGCTTTTCTTCTAAGCCGAATGCTCCTATAAAATCTTAGCTTAAATCTCCAGCCAGCGTGCAGCTCGTTCTCTTGTGGCATCTGAGGCATCTTCTGTGAATGTTCGGGGCCAGATGAACAGACCTCCTATCTGTCCATCGACACCCACTCAGCATCCTGGTGGGGGGGCACTTTACCACCATGTTAGGAAATCAGCGGGTGTGCACACAACAGGAGGAGCACAAGAAAAAGACGAGAATTGCCAAAACAAGCAAGTTCTTCCTATTCTTCCCTCCGTCTGAGAAACGTTCCTCTCCTTTCCCCATCGCCCGATGTGCCGTACCTGCCAAAGAAAGCTTTCTCTCTGCTCTCCAGACACAGGCCCGATTGTGAGCCCTGCTCCCCAGGGGCCCCAGGAGCACACATTCGCATATTGTGCTGTTTGTTTTGCTTTGTATTTATTTTCCCAGCCCATTGAAAAAAGGGCCTTTTCCTATTTAAAAGAAATTTTGGAAGTGAAACCCTTTTCCGTTTGAGCCCAGCCCTTCCTCCATGTAAACCATCGGGCGTTTGCAGAGAGAACAGTGAAAGCTTGCTCCGAAACGCCGCCCTGACGCAGTCACGTGACCATCCTTTCCTTAGACATTAGGGACAATGAAAGTTACCGTCTTTCCAACAGCTGTCAGCCCTGATGAAACATAGGCCTTTGGCAGAGAGTCCCAGCTTCGGAGTCACCTTGGCCGTGTGTCAGCACCCGCCCCTGCCCTGCCCGGCCGTTGAGGTGGAGCCGTGGGCGGCCGCCGACGCTGCCATGGAAGGGCTTCTCGGCCTGAAACGGGAGGAGCTGGGAGCTCCTGCGCTTTGATACACAGTAAAAAGAACAGCACATTTAAAACAATCTTCCATGCTGCTAAATATTCTTAATATGGAGACATTGTTTTTTTCTGTTCACAGCCCTTTACAAAGAGAAATGGATTTCCCTAGATGTGTCCTAGGGCACCATGGAAACATGTGTTTTCTCTTTACACGTGTGTTTAAATAGCTTTGGTTATTATTTACATTTCTTCCCATAATGTACTCCATCAAAACATTTGCTCGGCTTTCATCCGCACGGGAAGCTTACAAGGGCAGTAATGGAAGCAAGTGCCCACAAGGCCTCTGGTGAACGTGCTGCAATTTCAGCAAAGATGATTTTTCCAGGAATTGGAAATTTGTAAAACTTTAAGTTTTATACTTTTTATCGTAAATGTGCTAAAGCAGCAATGACAACACGAGAGGCTTTGCGTCCTCAAAAAACTGGGGAGACTTGTCTAATCATTTATTGCAATAAATGGAAAGAAAGCAAAATCTGTAAACTTTTATGCATCGTGTTTCCACTTGTTATAGTCACCTGTTATGGACATTGCTGAAGTGGCAATAACTGATCTTTTGTGTATTTTTTTAATTTTATAAGAAATTAAAACACCCAAAAAAAACCCGGTGTGCAAAGCCTCAAAAAAAGGTTAGGATTCTTTTCAGCGCACCAAGAGGTTGTCGAGCGCCAGTTTGAACCACCTAGAAGGCCTTTTCGTTGTTAGTATAAACCTTATTAAATCGACCCTGCTGGCTGGTGAGTCAGCTGCTTCCTCTCCCACCCTGGCCTTCTCCTGAAAGCCCCTGCCCGGCACATAACAAACAATGATTTTTCCTCATAAAGCGAAGTCTGTGTTGCCATTGCTGAGGTTCAAATTACAATGCCAATTCTCTTGGGGCTTTTATGGTGATGCAACTCCATTTATACTTTAGAGTCTGCTTGGGCTGGTTCACATTTACATCCAGACTTTCTGCTCCCAAATTTCTGCATATTCAGGAACTGGGAAGTTCAGAACAACTTTACCAAATCCCCTGGGACTCTTGGATTCTAGAAAGGTCTTTGTCATCAGATGGTGGTTGCAAGAGTTTTTTAAAAGGAGTTGTCCCAATTGGCTGAGAGCCCTGCCCATTTACCAGCTCTATGAAGACTGACTGTTTATTACTAGATCTTCCAAAGACGAGTCCTGCTTGGTGGCAGGTGGGACTGGCCGGCACTCCTGCCCTGCTGGCAGAGAAAGTCATTGCCTTACATTGATAATCGGGGTGAGATAACACCATTCTATTAGTGATCTGTGTGTTTTGTCATAGTGTTTCTAATGGTGACAACTGGATGGGGGACCTGTCGTTCTCACGGTTTACCCAGTGAAAACTGTGGCTCATTCTAGCACATAGGGAATGTGGCCCTTGGGACACTGGCCTTATATTGTTCAAATGGTTTGGCTGCCACATAGCGTGTGTGTGTGTGTGTGTGTGTGTGTGTGTGTGTGTGTGTGTGTGTGTTGGGAGGGGTGGGGGAGCAGAAGGAGATAGTGAGAGCCTCCCACCCCGACAAAGCTGTACTTTCCTTTGGCAAATCCCAGATGAAGTCTTAAAGAGTGGCACCCTCTCCTGTATTTGACAGGTACTAACGAGGAAAGCTAACACACACATACCCCCTACCTCCCCCCCAGCCCCGCTTCTCAGAAAGCAGTGGCCTTTTCTCACAGGAGTTGCATATAATTTTTTAATGTGTGAGATGACAAGGTATAGTGGAAACTATTTACCTTGGCATGTACTGTACATTTCTTGGGAGTTTTATGTCCGTTGCCCTATAGTAATAGCCTTTCCTATGTATGGGAAGCGCTTATGGCTTTTACCAGCCTGTCTGTCCCCTTTAAATTCTTTTCCTTTGGCCAGGCCCTCTGATCACAATGCCAAGATTTTAAAATTCGTAGTAATTGAGTTCCACATCACTAATATTAATAGCCATTGGGAAGCTCGAGAGAGAAAATAGATAGTAGTTATCTAACTGATTAAATGTCTAAGAATTCTTTGACTTTGAAGGGTACGGAGGACGTGTGAAGAGGCTCTGTCTAGTGGAGGGTAACATGCTGAGGTTTAATGCTTTGGGACTGGGATTTGCTAATTAGTTATCTTGGGAATTTGGGGGCCAGTAGCCCAAGTGATGATTAAAAACCGGAGCGCTTTCGTTTTCAAATTCCCTAACATGACACCCTTTTATTTAGAATAAAAGTGGAGAATCTAAAATTACAGTTGTTGTAGTTAGTATTTGAAGCTTACCACTGCAATTGTCTATAACGAAAACAATTTTATATTCACTGTAATAACGTCTATAAACTGGGCAGGGACTACCTGCTCCCTTTGGTACAGTGGCCATTTATATCACCTCTAAATGAATCCACCACCGTTTTCTGAAGGAGGTGGGCATTTGTGAAGCATTGCAAACACCCGGGCTATTCCCAGGGAGTTGAGTAGAGGCGTGTTTAATACCTGCTCAGCTACACTTAATTGTGGAGCTGGTTTATATTTGTTGTCGTAGCACAGTGCTGTTACTGCTTAGAGCCTAAACTCCAATCAGCTTCAAATGGATCTCAGATATTTGATCATGAACTATTTCACTAATGGGAAACTTGGCTTAACCTATTGTGTGGAATGTCTTGAGAAAATCATCCGTGTCTACATTAAGCAAAACCCAGACTAGGTCCACACGATCTCAAACCTAAAAAAATGAATGCCTGGGAAGAGATGCTAGTTTTAACTTTGAGGCCAAGATCGAATCGCAATTCTGAGGTCATAGGTTGGTGCATATGTGCCCGTAATTGTGTATGTTTGTGTGTTTCTGAGTGTCTTTAATGAATAATATAGATACATAAGTTGCTGCTAAGGAAAATAAAAAGTTACAAGGCCAGAAAGGAGACACCAAAAATATGATTTCCTTCCAAATATTTGCAGGAATTTTACTTAATTGCAACCAGAAGTCTGACCTGGAAGTGTAGTGTTTTGACCTCCTAGCTGTCTGGTTTCCTATTTGCGGTGTTTTGCTCTCCCCCAACTGTGAGAAAATCTATTTTACACGGTTTTAACCCTGTGTATTCTTAGAAACACTGAAGTAGGAATTATTCCCCTGGGGGAAAAGAAATGCTCATTATTTACAAGAATGACTCGTAAAGGTTTCTTTTAAATAGAAAACATTTTTGAAACACTTAACAAATCTTTCTGTATACGATATATTTGAAAATAAAACAGCTTCTAGATTTCCTTTCAAGGTAATGTGAAGTTTTGGAAGACTGTAAGGTTGTTGCATTGTGTAAGCTTATCCTTATTTTAGTAAAATACTAGTTAATAACAAAAGTGTACACTTCAGAAGTAGTCCTCTTGTGAAGAGGCTTTTTCATACTTTTTTTTTCTTTTTCCAGTTCTAACTTATTAAATCTTTTTTCTCTAGCCTTTTAGAAAAGTGAAAATTAGGCTGAATAAACTCTGGGGGCCTGTAGTAATATATGGTACTCTGATGGGCCAGAATACACCAATGACGTTTAATTAGGATATGTAGGTCTAGGAGGCCTACTGTTGAAAAACTATAGAATTCACACATCCGATGCTCATCGCTGCATTTGCTGAATCTAGTGAAATGATGGACTGTTGTTTCTGTGTAGCCTTTTAGAATTAGCCAGCATGTCAGCCAGTCATTATTTCCCATTTGGAAAGTCTCAGACATTTTCAGTCAGAGGAAAGTATCATTCTTCCTACTTGATTTAGGGATTTAAGAATGAGAAACACCGACAGTTCCCATCCATTTAGCTGAAGAACATTTCGTCCCGTTCTCCTTTTTTTTTTTTTTTAATAATAACTTTCTTGAGATGTAATTCACATACCATATGATTCACTCATTTAACACATACGATTCAGTGGTTTTTATATATTCACAAAGCTGTGCAACCATCACCAGAATAAATTTGAGAACATTTTTGTCACTCTGTAAAGAAGCCCTGTACCCATTAGCCTTTACAATACCCACAAGGTATTGGGGGAACCACTTTCCCCCAATACCTTTCTTACCCTCAGCCTAGGGAACCACCAATTTATGTGTTGTTTCTATCAATTTGCCTATTCTGGACATTTCATATAAACTGAGTCACACAATACGTTGTTTTTGTAACTGACTTTTTAAATTTAGCATAATGTTTTCAAGGTTCATCCATGTTGTAGCATTTATCAGTAGTGTTTCGTTTCTTTTGTACTGTCAAATAATACTCTATTGTATGGATATGTCACATTTCATTTATCCATTCATCAGTTGATAGACATTTGGACTGTTTCCCCTATTTGGCTATTATGAATAATGCTGCTATGAACATTTGTATAGGTTTTTGAGTGGATATTTATTTTAATTTCTTACGAGTATATACCTAAGAAAGGAGTTTCTGGATAATTTTATACCTCTATGTTTAGTATATTGAGGAACTTCTAGCCTGTTTTCCAAAGTGGCTGCGCCATTTTATATTCCCACCAGAAGTGTATGAGGGTTCCTTTTTCTCCACATCCTGTCAACACTTGTTATTACCTGTCATTTTGATTATAGCCATCCTGCTGGGTGTGAAGTGGTATCTCATTGTGGTTTTGATTTTTCCATTTCCCTAATGGCTAATGATGTTTTCCATCTATTCAGATACTTATTAGCCATTTGTGTATCTTCTCTGGAGAAATGTCTTCAAATCCTTTGCCCATTTTTTAAATTGAGTTGCCTTTTTATTAGTGAGTTGTTGTAGGAGTTCTTAACATATTTCAGATACAAGTCCCTTATCAGATACATGGTTTGCAAAATTTTTCTCCTCTTCTAAGGATTGTCTTTTTACTTTCTTAATGGTATCCTTTGAAACGCTAAAGTTTTAAATTTTAATGATGTCCAATTTATTTTCTTTTTCTTTTCATTGCTTGTGCCTTTGGTGTCACATCTAAGAAACAATTACATAATCAGAATCCACAAAGATTTACAAGTATCTATGTTTTTTTCTAAGACTTTTATAGTTTTAGCTTTTACATTTAGGTCATTGATCCATTTTGAATTAATTTTGTATATGATGTGAGGTAAGGGTTCAACTTCATTCTTTTACATGTGGATATCCAGTTATCCCAGTACCATTTGTTGAAAAGACTATTCTATCCCCATTTAATTGTCTTGGCAACCTTGTTGGAAGTCAGTTGACAATAAATAAGAGGGTTCATTTCTGGACTCTCAATTCTATTTCTACACGTCTGTCCTTATGCCAGTGTCACACTATTTTAATTACTGTAGCTTTGTAGTAAATTTTAAATCATCCTCCCATTCTTTTAACAGAACTATTTTCTCATCTTCCCAACAGGGTTAAAGCTGGCATTTACTAGTCAGGATCAAGAATCTGTTTTATACCAACTTAGTTGGTATAAACTTCACTTTAAATTGTTATAAACACCTGACTTTTAATGAATTAATTAAATACTATTGAATCTGCCAAAGGATTTCTAGGGTTTTAGATTAAACTCTTTTACAGATGTATCAACTCTAATTATTCCATTTTAACTAAATCGATGTAGAGAAAAATGATTCTTGTTATAGTCAAGTCTTCATATTAATGGAAAAGCCTTAGTGAGTTCACAGTATTTGTAAGGTATGACTGGGGACACTCATAGGTCTCAATAACTCATTAAAATCCTTTACTTTAGGTTGTAAAGTTGACTGTGGGTTAAAGTCTGACCTCCTTTGCTTATCCGTCCAACCTCATCCTTCATCTCTCCTTTTCCTTCTGGGCACTCTGAACCCTAAGTCTCGGTCTACTCTACCAGGGTTCCCAGGAGCCAACAGGAGTTGCCTGTGGTTTTACACGAACATGAGTATGATGCCCTCCCATTCTCAATCCTCTTAGCAGAATCCTCCTGACGCTTCCAGACTCTGCTTGGATATTTCCCTTCCTTGGGGATCCCTCTCCTCCCAATTGAGTTTGTTACTCTCCCTTGTTTAATCAGACACACACTTTCTTGGCATCCCCAGTTCCCGCACATGTCTTTGTTGTAGCACTTGCATTGTACCTGTTCTCCTTCAACTCTTCTGTCTCTTCTCTGTAGTAGGTGCACGAGCAGCATGAGTTGGATGCCTCTGGTTTGGTTATTACTATTAGAGGAACATCCAGCTTTTGACAGAATAAAAGAATGTATATTTCCTGTTCACACTGGTCCCTATAACTCCTGTCCTGAGATCATTTTCAGGGTCAGAAAGAGTAAGATCCCGCTCAGTAGAATGCCTCACTAATATGGGAAGGCTCCAGTGTGCTGCCAGCCTGCCCACTCTGTGATAGCTCATTGTCAGTGTGATATGTACTGTCATGTTTAACTTCTGTTATATAACTAACATAGAATTCCCAAAGATGTGCAGCCCAAGCTTGTTTAACCCTGTTGGCCTTACTGCCATTTCTAAGGATTTTTTTCTTTTTCCTGAGCTCAGTAAAGTTTTGTTTGTTTGTTTGTTTAAGAAAAGATGTGTTTTGAGAAGAGAGCAGAGAAAAAAATTGTCTTGCTCCGATGCCCTGGGAAGGGGTTTTATTGATGGAAATGAGCAGAGTGGAGGGTGCAGACACAGGTGGATAGGGAAGAGCTGGCCCTCAGAGCATAAGCTTGGGACCACAGGGCAAGACCAGGGGCGAGGGGTGATGACAGCAGGCATGGGCGGGGCTGGCATGTCGAGGAAAACCCTGAGTAGGGCTAGAGCTTCTTGAAGAACCTGGGCGCTGTAGAGCTGGTGGGAGAGGTGTGCCACTGAGAAAGGACGAAGACAACGTAGTAAACCAGCGAGAAGCGCAAGGCCAGGGAGGGGTGTGGGAGGGACGGTGCATGGCTTGAGGCAGAAGGAAACACATGTGTTCATGCCCTTGCTTGGGTGGCCATTGCTTTGAGACTCACACCTACCCCAGGACACCACTGGGATCCCCAGGACTCCCTGTCTGAGACTCCAGAGCCCTGCAGAGTGTCTAGTGCCTTCAAATACCAAGGGGAAAGGCCTCTTATCATGTGGACCTTCTAATAAAACCAATTAAAGGTAGAGAGAAAGTTGCTATGAAAAGAGTGGAGAACTGTGTCTGGAAACATCTCAGATCTCAGTCAAGTGAGTTCAAGCGTGACCTTGAAAACGTGTGCATTTGGAAGGTGGCGATAGAGAAAGGGCAGGGCAGGAAAGTGGTTCTGTGGGAGGGTTAGGCAGGAAGCTGGGAGGTTTGGGATAATGAAACGTTATGGGAGGCTTTGTGGAGCCTCAGGGGATGGTCAGTTCTCAGCATTCAACAAAAGAAAAATATACAAGTCGGGCGAGAGTGGGGTTTTCATGGAATGATGGAGCAGTGTCTCCTCCCAGGGCTGGGTGGCGACCGGGATATGGTCATGGTATACAGCTTTAGTCCTCGCCTGGGTTCGTCTGACCTTCTCCAGAGGCCCTTAGGGTGTCTGCCCATTGGTTTTCTACTCTTGCCTTCTCCATTCCTGGTATTTCCTTGATATTTCCATTTGTCTCGAGCTCAGCTATGTATCAATATTTAAACACGTTTTTTTTTTTACCTGGATTCTTGTTTTTAGTGGGAAGGTCTCCTTTATCTCAGGCTGCCAGGTTCCTCAGATTCAGTTTTTAGTAAGGTGCTCTTTTTACTGCAAGCTGTATTATTTAATACTGGTGCACTTTTTACTCCATACTTAACAGGTTGGTAATGTGGCTTGAGTGTGCAAAAGGTATGTAATCTGTGTCTATACCTATCCCTATAACTATATCTGTAATCAGTTATATTTTCAACTTGGACTGCCAATAGTTAAAGAATCTCGAGGTGAAGTTACGATTCCTGTTGTAAGTATAGTAGTGTGCTTATTGAGGCTTCAGGAAGATAAGAGCTTTACAATCACCTGTTGGACCATTTTTGCTTAGGTTGCCTTTTAATCGTTATCTCCTCAAGAAAGATGATTCTAAAGATTATGACTAAATTTCACAACATAATAAAAAATACTTTTGCATTCTTTATAAAATCTTATTTCCAAAGTTAGAAAATTACCTAGAAAATCAAGCTTTAATCAAGATTTATGTTCTGGAGACTTTGGAAGAAGGACTTTCTTTGAAACACAAATATTTAAAAGAAAAAAAGTGCATCCTTTTTTAAGATTCTTGAATATTTTCATCAAATGATGGTGCTTCTTTTTAAAAATTAAGCCTTCTTTAAAAGAATCTTCACTTTCATTTTGTAACTTAGAAATTTCAAATAAGCACAACAATAGAATCATACAACGAACCCCCACTTATCCATCAGCCAGTATTACATTTTTAACATATAGCCAATGTTATTTCATTTATGCTTTTTCCTGCCCCCTCCCCCTGATTTTTTTAAAGTAAATGCTGAATATCGTATTATTTTACACACAAATGATTCAATATGCACAGCTCTAAAAGATGAGGTTGTTTTTTTGTTTGTTTGTTTGTTTGTTTAAATGATCAAAGTGCCGTTAAGGAAAAAAAAAAATTCTTGATGTCATCAGATATATAGTCTGTCTTCAGAGTTCCTTGAATATCTCTTCAATTCTTTTATAGTTGGATTGTTCAAATCAGGGTCCAAACAAGGTTGGTCCACACACTGATTGCATTTGGCTGATTCTCTTTACCTTAGATAAATATCTCTTTGAACCTATGGGGACACCCCTCCCAGTTTTTGTTTTTTTTTTCTTGCTGTTTACTTGTTGAAGAAATTGGGTCAAGTGTCCTCTGGAATTTCCCACATTTTGGGTTTGGCTGCATCTGCATGGTGATGTTAACATGCTCTTCCAGCCCTGTATTTCCTGTAACCTGGTGGTGAGGGCTTGATGAGGTCTGGTCCCCTGTTGTTGTTTCTTGTGCAAGAATCCTTTGTGGTGGAGGGGGTGTACTTCCCACTGCATCTCATTGGGCAGCACGTGATGCCTGGTTTTATCTCTCATAATCTCATGTCAACAATGTGTATACGGTGAAAATGGAGTTTCTTATGATATTTTTATCAATCAGTATTTTTGATTGGTTCATTTGATATTTATATTATCAGTAAATATTGTGTCAGCAAAACAAAATTTAAAAGACCCCTTTACATATTCTTCTGAACTTTGCCGATAGCATCCATAGCTGGTTCCTTTTTTAACCTGAGCCTATATGAGATCTGATTTAACGTCTTAATTAAGATCATAAGTTATTGCATACCTATCACTTTAATATTTTACACATCAAAATGATGTAAATTTTATGCGAACTCTAAGGACTTGTGGAAGATAAGAAAAGGAAAAGCATGTGGTGGTTTTTTTTTTTTTTTCCTGTGAAAAAGTTTATCTGCAGGCTGTTAAAAAAGAGAGAGAGAGAAGAAAACAAAGAAGGCATGAGAGCTGTTCTTTGAAATCCTCCAGAGGTGCGATAATAATAGAGCTAATATGCATTGGCTTCTCATCAATTGCCTTGGTAGTTTGAGCCTTGAGTGCCTTAGACATTAGCTTTCTCCCCATGCCTCTTCACTGTTGCTATAGTATTCTTGCCAAAGGCCTATCTGTTGTGTTTAAGGAACTCGTGTAATTTCTCTCTTATATTCACTTACAGACTCGAATTTTGTTTTTGTCTTCCAACAACTCTGTAAAGTACCACCATTACTCTAGCGAGACTCTTGCTACTAATTTCATTATAACAGACCAGTAAATCAACAAAATAAGATTTAGAGCAGTGACTTCCAAACCTCAGCTGTGCATCACAATCCCCTGGAGCTTTTTTAAAATAATACGGTTCTCTGGCACCCACCTCAGATCTACATCGGGTTCTCGGATGCAGGGGATACAGGAATCCTATGCATTTGTAAAAGACCCTAGCGTTGGAGATTCAAATTCCTCGAGTGATTTAGATATGGGCAGGGAGCTCATGCTTGGGAGTTGGAAAGACTCTAGACCAGTAGGTGGTCACTTGAACTTCACAGTGGTTTATTTGATAACTGGAAGAAACAGTAGGATTGATGATAAACTTTGGGCATATTTGGTGTTTTCATCCATGGCTTGAGTGAATGCACCAAAAATGGCAAAAGGACCTAGCACCTTGTAAAATGGGATACAAATCCCAAGTGACGGTGACAATCCTGAGAGGAATGTTTGTTACAGACAAATGCTGACTAGCAAACATAGAACAGAAAACAGACTACGTCAACACAGAGGAGAAAGCAGTGACCGCATGTCATGAAGGACAGAGCCACAGTAAGGTCCTAACAGAACTCAGTGAGGCAGTGCCTGTCGAGAAAGCCAGCACGAGCCTGGGGAACGGGAACAGGAGTGTGGTCCCAGAGGGACAAACGACGGTTTGCCTTTACTTCAGTAGTTTCCCCTGACACTCCTGTGCTGCCTCCTGCTCCTCCTGTTTGCAGAGTTCCTGGAACAGATGTTTGTCTTTTTGTGCCCTCTTTCTCACCCTCATTCACTCTTCTACCATGAAGCCACCTCAGAAGTGCTGTCAACCATCTCTTAATTGTCAACTCCTAGTGTTTTCTACTTCCACCTTTACTAATGCATTTGACCTTGAAACTCTCTTTACCCTTAACTTCCAAGACCTCACTCCCATGGTTATCCCTTTTCCCGTCTGACCACTCCTGTGGGCACCTCTTTCTCTGCTGACCCTCATCCTCTTTATTTCTCGCTTGGCATGCTCCACCATGGACCTCTTTGCCCTTTGGTCAGAGTTGCCTCAGTATATATCTCCAGACATCACTTCTCCTCTGAAGTCCACACCTTATTTCCATTTGCTTCCCAGACAGCCGCTCCCAGATATCTCATAGGTCCTTCTGTCTAAAGCTTGGTTCATTGTCTTACCAATTCTCCCCACCCTCCCTGTTCCTTAGCAAGCCCCCATTCACCAAGTCAACAAAGCTGGAAACACCGTCGTTGGAATTCACCCTCTCTGCACATGTTGTTTGTTGACCACCAAACCTGTCTCTGCTTCTGTCTCTGAAGTGTCCCTTGAATGTGTCCCTTTCTCATTAGTTCTATCACGACCAATAATCCTCAGCTTCCCCCACTTGGCTTGTTGTAGCTTCTACCAATTTTAGCCACTCTGTGCCATTGTGGAAATGTAGGCCCATGTGCTACATATTCTGATTTTTCAAGTGAAGCTGAAAATACATATTTTCATGTAAACTTGCCCAATCCTTAAAATGTTTGTAACTAATTAAAAAACTTTTATAATACCACGTGCACCTTCATAGGCCACTAGTTTGTGATTTTTGATTTAAACATAAGATAAAAATATTATAAGAAAATGATAATGTAAGTGATTTTGTTGTCTTTTGGCATGGGCAAAAGCTTTATGTCAGAATTTCAAAACAATATATGTGTTTGACTAAATAAAAGTGGAAAATACTTGGGCAAAATAAAAAACACTATAAACAAAGTTAAAATATAAATGATAATATAGGAAGAAAACATGTTCAGGTAAAAGGTTAATGTAATTATTGTAAAATTATGCTTACAAATCAGTGAAAAAAATAAACTAAAAAAAGCTCTGCACCCTAATAGAAATGAACAAAGGACATGTAGAAATACAAATGTATCTGAAATAAAGTTTGTCCTTACTTACAGTTAAAGAACTGGAAATTAAAAAGCCATGAGCCGTGAGCATTAACCTATTAGGCAGGTAAAGGCTGATTGCTCAATGTTGGTATGAATATGGGGAAATGGACATGATGTTATACTCTTGGTGGGAATGTGAATTAGAATTTTTTTTCTGGAATGGAATGTGGCAATATCACATCAGTCAGAGTTTCAGCAGGATCCCGGCAAATTAGGAAAAGAGAAAATGTATTCATCATAAGAAAAATCAAAGTTCCAGAAGAACAGTGAAAAAGGCATTGGAGGCGGGAATTAAAATGAAAAAGACTGACAAATTTCTAAAATGAGTGAAGGATGTATTCTCTGATTTAAGAAATCTCAGCAGATCCCAGCAGGATAAATTTTTCAAAAGATCCTAGATATATTGCAGTAAATTCCCAAATGCCAAAGACTTAAAAGAGATCTTAAAAGCTGCCAGAAGGAAAAGACAGATCATCTTTTTAAAATCAATCAATTAATTAACAGCAAAAATATAATCCAAGGTACTGGAATGATTTTTTTCAGAGTTCTGAGAAAAAAATAATTGTCGACCTAGGATTCTATATTCTGTGAAGTTGTTTTTCAAGACTGAAGGTGAAATAAAGGCATTTCAAACATAGAGACAACTGAAAAAGCTTGCTACTCACAAAATGTCATTATATGGACTTCCAAAGGCTCTTCTTTAGGAAGCAGGGCATGATCCCAGGAAAGAGGCCGGAGGAGCAGTCAAATGTGAACAAAGAAAATGATAACTATGTGGGTACAGCAAAGCAACAGAAGTGAATAATTTATAGGATTTATAAAAATCAAGATAAAGCTAAAATCCTGGAAAGCATTGGCAGATACATAGTGGAAGAGGGGCACGGGTGATTAGTTAAAGCATTCATAGGTCTTGACTTTTTGGAGGTGGGTAAAAAGGTAGACTAGCTTTAGACTTGTTAGGTTAAATATTCATTTGAAAAATTATAGTGTGACACTGCAAGAAGGAAGAAGGGAAATGGAAAGAAGGGAGGAAAAACAAATCAATCAATCCAAGATGGCAGTGAAAGAGCTTTAAAAAGCAAACAGAGAAAAAGTGAAGCAAATAAAAAAACAATAGCTATTAATCCATATCTATTGATAATTGTGGTCAAATATTTTAAAGACTAGATTGTTAAAGATTTTATTCATGTGCTATTTATAAGAGATATTCCAAAAACATAAGACTTGAGAAAAGTCAAAAGTAAGAGGAAGGAAAAGGGTATACTAGACAAATACCACTGAAAAGCAAGCTGGAGCAGGTATATTAGTATCAAATCAAAAATATTTAAGGCAGAGAACATTACTAAAGTTAAAGAAGACCACTGACTATTGAGTAAAGGTTCAGTTTATGTTGAACATATAAAAATTCTAAACCTCTGTGTACATAATACAGTTCCTAAAAATATCATGCAAAATGGACAGAACTGAAAAGAAATTGATAAATCCACCATCATAAAGAGAGAGCTTAACTCACCATTCTCATTACTAAATTGATGAAAAGGATGAAAAGATAAGAAGGATATGAAAGATTTGACCAAAACAAATAACAAACTTGAACCAGTGGACATATTTTGTAGCCAGAGAATGCTCATATTTATCAAAACATACAGAGAACATTTACAAAACTAGATCACATTAGACTGTTAAGCAAGCCTCAAAAAATTTCACAGAATATGATCATGCAAGATAAATCACATTCTGGGGACTTCCCTGCTGGCACAGTGGCTTAAGAATCTGCCTGCCAATGCAGGGGACACGGGTTCGTGCCCTGGTCTGGGAAGATCCCACATGCCACAGAGCAACTAAGCCTGTGCGCCACAACTACTGAGCCTGTGCTCTAGAGCCTGCAAGCCACAACTACTGAGCCCACATGCCACAACTACTGAAACCCGTGCGCCTAGAGCCTGTGCTCCGCAACAAGAGAAGCCACCACAATGAGAAGCCCGTGCACCGCAACGAAGAGCAGCCCCCGCTTGCCACAACTAGAGATAGCCCACACGCAGCAACGAAGACTCAATGCAGCCAAAAATAAATAAATAAAATTTTTAAAAAAAGATAAATCACATTCTCTAATTTAGAAATTAGTAACAAAGAGATACTTTTGGAAATTAAAAAGCATATTTGTACATAATATGTGGGACAGAAAGGAAATCTGAATTGAAATCAGAAAATATTTAAAGCAAATGATAATTAAAAGACTACTTTCCAGAAGTTGTAGGGCATACCTACGTAGAGCAATTTGTAGCTTATATTAGAAAAGGAGAAAGGCTGAAAATGAATAAGTTAAGCATCTAGCTTAAGAAGTTAGATAAAGAACAAATTAATAAACTCAAGGAAAATAGAGGAGAGAAATAAAAGAATATAAAGAAATTATACAGAAAATGTATAGTAGAAAGGATTTTTAAAATAGCTCAAATTAAGTTTTTTAAAATAAATTTTCAAGAATAAAAGTGGTCAAAATCTTTTTTTTTTTTTTTTTTAACATCTTTATTGAAGTATAATTGCCTTACAACGGTGTGTTAGCTTCTGCTTTATAACAAAGTGAATCAGTTATACATATACAATATGTTCCCATTTCTCTTCCCTCTTGCATCTCCCTCCCTCCCACCCTCCCCATCCCATCCCTCTAGGTGGTCACAAAGCACCGAGCTGATCTCCCTGTGCTATGCGGCTGCTTCCCACTAGTCAAGGGCGAAAAAAGGCGAAGAGAATTACTAGAAGTAGAAATACTAGTAATGAAAAAAAGATGTAATTAGATGTCAGTGGAAATTAAAAGACTAAAGACTATTAAGAACAACTTTATGCTAATAAATTTGAAAACTTAGATGAAAGGGAAAAAAATCATAGAAAAAGATAAACTGCCAAGTTGAGCTAAGAATAAAGAGAAAACCTGAATAGATTCAATTAAACAATTTAGACCAATACATCAGAAAGTACCAGGTCTGGATATTTTACCAAGGAATTCCCTCAAAATTTAAGAAATAGGTAATTCCAGTTTTATATAATTGAATAAGAGTTAACATTTCCAACTCATTTTATGAGGTTAGTATAATTTGACACTAAAACCAGATAAGGACAATAAAAGAGAGGAAAATTACAAGTCAATTTCATTCAAACGTAAAAGCAGAAATCCTAAACTAAATGTCAGCAAACCAAATTTGGCAATGTAGAAAAAAATCATGACATCATGCCAAGTTGGTTCATCATTAGAAAGCCTGTTAGTAGTATTTACAACATTAATACGTTAGAGGAGAACAATGCATATGATAACTAGATGCAGAAAAAGCAGCTGTCATTCATGATAAAAACTCTTGGAAAGGTTAGGATTCTGTCTATAAAAAGTCTACAGCAAATATTGTTCTCAGTGGTGAAACATTAACAACATTCCTTTTATAACTGAGAGCACCACAAAGATGCTTACTACAATATTCAATAATTACTGGAGGTTCCAGCCCAAACAATAAGACAGGGAAGATAATACAGATGAAATATTGGAAATAAAGAACAAAAGGGTCATTTTGGGGGTAAATGAATACATAGAAAAGTCTAAAGGATATATGCAGACTAATTATTAGAATTAATAAGAGAATTCCATAGGTTTTTCAGCTGCAGGTCCATACACAGAAATCAATTACAATAGCAGACAGTTGGAAAATGTAATTTTTAGGAGCTAACATGTACAATGGCAACAATAAAAAAAATAGGAAGTACCTCATAATAAACCTAATAAAGTATGCAGTAAATTTATATAGAAAAATGTTAAACTTTATTGAAAGACATTTTAAAAGTCCTTAAAAATAATTGGAAGATCTACCATGTTAAGTGCATAGGGAGTCTCATTATCATCAAGATGTTAGTTTTCTTCACCTTGATCTATAGATTCAAGGCCTTTCTAATCAGACTCCCAACAGGGTTTTTTTATGCAGCTTGACAAGCTAATAATTAAAAGTTCTGTGACAGCATGGAGGGCCAAGAATAACTCCAGGTAATCCTGATGAAGACTAGAAACAGTGTTGGGGAGCAGGAGAGGAACGTGCACTCCTGGATATTAAGATTTATTATAAATAAAGCTCAGGTAATTAACACAGTGTGCATTGACTGATAAGTCAATGGAATAAAATAACTCAGAAAGACAGGTCTATGTATGACAGAGCTGGCATTTCAGATCAGTGGGGACTTTCTATTGACTATTCTATTGGTTATTCATTGGGGTAAGAATGAAAGTGGATTCCTCACAGATAACCATACACAAAGTCAATGTACACAACATTGAGATTTTTAAAAAAAATCAGATTATAAAGCAGCATTAAAAAATCATGTCTCCATCTTTGTAAAAAGAGAGAATATATATGTGATTATATATCTTGAGAAAAATCTGGAGGGTATCAAAGTCAAGGTGACAAAGTGACTATCTCTGGGTGGTTGGATTGTTGATGATTTAACCTTCTCTTTATGCCTCCTTTTTTTTTTTTTAATTTTATTTATTTTATTTTTGGCTGTGTTGGGTCTTCGTTTCTGTGCAAGGGCTTTCTCTAGTTGCGGCACGCGGGGGCCACTCTTCATCGCGGTGCGCGGGCCTTTCCCGTTGCGGAGCACAGGCTCCAGACGCGCAGGCTCAGTAATTGTGGCTCACGGCCCCAGCTGCTCCGCGGCATGTGGGATCTTCCCAGACCAGGGCTCGAACCCGTGTCCCCTGCATTGGCAGGCGGATTCTTAACCACTGCGCCACCAGGGAAGCCCTATGCCTCCTTTTTGTTTAGTTTTTTTTTAATACATTAAGTATACATTACCTTTAATTTGAAAAAAAAATTTTTTCATTTCCAATTTTTTCCCCTATTTTTACTAGTTTAGTCTTCTTTTAGATTATTTTTTAGAATTCTTTTTGGCAACTTCCAAACTGCCTCTTCCCTTCACACACAAAAACAACATTTTCATTGTGATTTTGGTTGGAATTGTCTGGTGCATAATAGGCACCCAGTACATTTGTTAAATAAATAAATACGGGAACAATTCACATCTTTATACCGGTTAGCCCTTCCAACCAAGAACATGGTATGTTACTCAAATCTTTTCAAGTCCTTTTTTTTTTTTTTTTAATTAATATAACCTTTGTGATTTTTTGAAATACAGATCTCACACATTCATACAATTATCGTTTTCTAAAATAGTATAATCTTTCCATTTTTCCCCCACCTTGAGTCAACCCCTTAACTGTATATCTTTACCGTCAGGACTTAGAAGTGTCAGAAAGATGATTTAAACATAGATAAATACATCCTGTGTAGTGAGATTAAGGACCAGGGTTTATTTAGCTTAGAATAAATGACTGTATTGCAGTTGAATGCCTATCTCCAAGCACGTGGTAGTGGCCAGCTTTCCTTCAGCTCTGCCAAAGACAGGACACAAGAAAATGAACTTCAACTAAAGTGTGAGCAATTCAGATTAGAGATTGCAAACTGGCAGTGCGAAGCCAAAGCGGCCCTCAGAAACATTATTTTGGACTGCGCGGCATAGTTTAAAAATTTGAATTCATTGCTAATTTAAAATTTGGGACATCTCACATAAAAATTTAGATTTCCAGCTTTTCTGGCAAAGCTTAAAATCTGGTACCCTGCACCCGAGTTTCCAGCAGCAGCTGACGGCTGGAGTTCAGTAGCTGCTGCCCCGTTTAAACCAGGTGTGTGCTTTCTCCAGTTCACCTCTGTCAGAACCCAGCACTTTCCTGTTACCTGTCTTGCCCCTTAAGCATTTAAGTGTGCAACCTCAATTCAAGTGGTAAAGGAAGAACTGAGTTGTACATGCATAGGCGTGGCATTTTTCATTCAGCCTTTCAGTATTGTTTTTAAAATATGGTTTAAACGAAATTGAGTTATTTGTAGCGAGGTGGAGGAACCTAGAGTCTGTCATACAGAGAGAAGTAAGTCAGAAAAACAAACACCATATGCTAACACATATATATGGAATCTAAAAAAAAAAGGTTCTGATGAACCTAGGGGCAGGACAGGAATAAAGACGCAGACGTAGAGAATGGACTTCAGGACACGGGGAGGGAGAAGGGTAAGCTGGGACAAAGTGAGAGAGGCATGGACATATATACACTACCAACTGTAAAATAGATAAGCTAGTGGGAAGCAGCTGCGTAGCACAGGGAGCTCAGCTCTGTGCTTTGTGACCACCTAGAGGGATGGGATAGGGAGGGTGGGAGGGAGACGCAAGAAGGAGGGGATATGGGGATATATGTATACATATAGCTGATTCACTTTGTTATACAGCAGAAACTAACACAACATTGTAAAGCAATTATACTCCAATAAAGATGTTAAATAAATAAATATGGTCCTAATAAGCGGGAAGTAGAGTAGGTGACTTCTCAGAGATCTTTCTTGTCCTGTGAGTCTGCGATCCTGTTGGAATAAATCCCATGGTTCAAGAACTCTTTTTCTCAATGTACATGGTCATCAAAGCTGCAGTGGGCCCTGTGCAAGACAAGGAGCCCACAGAGGTCATGCTTCATCTGGCATCCTCGTCTTGGGCACAGGAAGTTTGACAGCTATTGCAGAGGGACCTGCTTCAACAACCAGCAGTTCAAACAACTAGCTACCTCATTTAGAAGGTTTGTTAAAACTCTGTGTTGCTTTTATGCATAGTTATGTAAATGTGAGTGAAGGATTTTGTAGGTAACTTCGAGTTTTATAAGTACTCAGTATCACATCATTCCCATCATTACCGTGGGGACCATCGTTTTGAATATCATTTCATCTGTGCTTGAATGTTATCTAATCATGGTTTTCATATTTAATGTTAAGGGCATATTTTTATAAACAAAATAGTGGGAAAGTGGTATGTGAAAGAAATCTAAAGTGATAGTTTCTCAGTATGTTTTATTCTAATTTTTGTCTGCCCTGAGAAGCTTTCTCATTCAGTGTTAACACTCTCTGATAGATCCTGTAGATAATAAAATTAATAGCACATGCGGCCCGTGGTATTACCTACAAAGTCAGTTAGGTTACAGGTAGAAAATTTGTTATTTTCTAAGTAAATTTGGCCTCAAGTAATTATTTTGTTCACAGGTTTGTTTGTTTTTTTTAATGGAACTAACCAGTTTGCCCATTTGTTTTGGCATCAAATAGACATAGCTTTATTGTGACTCAGAGTCCAGTTCTGTCCTTATTTAAAGACATGAAATGTTATCTCAAGGGAACTTTTTTGGAGTCTCTAAATGTCTTGGGTAATAAGTGAAACTTTTAGCCCAGGATCAAATATTCCACTTACCCACCCAAATTGTTTCCCAGTTGTGGTCTTAGACTAGGATCCTGTGTGTGTATTCTTAAACTTAGGACAGGACTCTTGTTTTTTGGTTCCCACAGAACAGTTTCTTTCTACAACCCCACCTACATCAGCAATGGTGAAGGTCGCACTTGGGCCTACAAAATGTTTCAAAGGGCTCCATAAAGGCTTTTCAAAGACGGTGTCTCATACTTAGTTTTTCCTTTATGTTTCAAGAGATGGCATCAAGCTTACGATTTCTCTACCCTTGACTGTCTGATAAGGACTGATATGACTTTCCGAATAGGCACAGTTTCAGAAGTCATGAGTTATAACTTCATTTCTCCTGAACTAAATAGCTTTAAAACACACATATTACCCATCTTTTAAATATATTATATGTTCCTGGCCTAGTCTAGCACCAAGACATTGTCAATACTTGATAGGTATCAGACCCTTCCTTCCTACTGTCTTATTAGATCTCACCCAAGTCTTCAGCTAGTGAATGAGCACTGACTCATGACCTCAGACTGGAGAGTCTCACGTCTGAACTGGTGCACAGTATGGAGCTGCTTCTAGTTCAGCCCATAGTCATCTGATTGCCACCAAGTGCCCTTTCGTAAAACAAATGTAGACCAATATGAGACCACTATCACACCTGCTTAGGTAAGCTTACCTTTGCTGAAAATTGAAGTATGTATAAATTTAAGATTTGGTTTCTTCGAAATCAATTTTAGGACTGAATCTTCATGTCGTGTGTGTTTCAGACTTCGAATTGTAATTATAGCTTTAGTCTGAACCTGCAATTTCCTGCAGCAGCTAAAGAAGCCATCAAAATTAATAAATGACTGGCATTCTAAAATAGCATGCAGGTTGAAAATTTGTATTTAGGCAACTGAGATTTTTTCTTTAAAGTTCAAATCCTGAATGGGGGTCATTCTCCAGAAAAACTAGCCTGATCTCTTTAAAAGGTCAGAGTTATGGAAAAAAGGAAGAGATTATTTTATTATTCTAGGTGTTAAGAGACATAACCAGATGCAATGCATAACCTTTGGTTGGAGTCTAGTTCAGGAGGAAAGTCAGTGATATACATTTTGGGGGCATTTTGAGAATTTGAACATGGACTGGCTATTTGAGCAATAATGTCATGTCAGTTACGATCATAGTATTTTGTGATATAGGAGAATGTCATTGTCTGGGAGTCTGTGCTTGCATATTTAGGAGTAAAACGTCATGATGTCTACTCTGAAATGGTATAGCAAGTGGGTATATGAAATATGATACAATATTAACCATTACTGAGTATAGATGGTGGGCTTTTGGGTGTTCATGGCACTGTTTTTCCTCTTTTCTGAGCGTTTGAAATTTTTCATGCTTGTGCGTGATGATACTAAGGAAGCAGTCACCTCCGGGAGAGAAGTGTTGTGGGACACAGTATGTCTTGCTGAGGCTACCCTGTGGTTTGGGAGAAGGCTTTGCTGGAGGGGAGCCATGAAGTGGTGGGCGGAGCCCACTGTGAAGGGTGCTTACCTGCCCGGCTGTCCAGGGGCTCAGCAGGCTGACCCAAGGCAGTTTCCCAGGCTCCCCGTGAATTGGTCTCCTAGTCGCCGTGGGAGAGGGCTTCCCACCATGATGCACTGGACCACAGCTTCCCCTTGGCAGTCTTGGGGAAGCTCAAGTCATGTTGGCCAGGAATCCCCTGGAAAACAAGGGAAGCTGGATAGTTTTACAGTAAAAACTCCATGTTGGATATTTGCTCTTAGTGTCTTGGGACTATGAAATGTAACACCCCAAATAAACGACCACTCCCTTCAAAAGTATTACTCATTGGAGCACAGTACTACTTAAAACTAATCTATTGCCTTGCTAAGCCAGGATGGAATTTGTTCAACTCATATTTGATTTTTTTTGTTTGTTTTTTCCCTTTCTATTCATGAAATCTCTGAATTTCTAATAAAGCCATTTGGAACAGTTTATTTTAGACAGAATGTGAAATGAAATAGTAGCAGAACTCTGTCCTTAAAACATGGACCACCCTTTCTTTCTCTCACAAATATTACTGACCCCTGCCTCCTTTTTTTCTTGGATACTTAATGTTCTTTGGTGAAGAACAGAAGGAAGTACATGTGGTAACAAGTCGTCATCTGCAGCTTCATTGGGGGTTGCAAGGTTGTCTGTAGAAAGGTAGCCGGAAGTGCAACAGCTCTTTATAAAGTACGGAATGCGGGAGGCACAGGGATGGGAGACTTTTGGGGCTGCTTGGGGACCATGGGAGACGATGGCCTCCTGCTGGTACTGGACATCTCATGACATTAAGCAACGCAGAAATATAAATTATTTCTAGAAGTAGACATACCTGAAGACTCCTGGTGGAAAGGTGCTTCCACTACAAAGCAGTCCTCTCTCTAACCCCAATCTCTTTCTGTGGCTACAGACAGTTTTTTCAAATTAAGGAGGCCCACAGTAGCTCAAAGAAAACAGGCATCCTTAAGTGTGATTTATAAGTGCCTCTGGATCTTGGAATACCATTGCCATGTAGTTTTCAGATGAATATCACTTTATGATTTCCATTTTGCTTCTTCCCCCGCTGGCCCTGACCCTGGTTCCGGGCACTTAGAACATCAGCGTTGCAATCTGGTGCCCAAGAAGGGGAAGCAGAGGGCCTCCTGGATTCTTTGCCAAGCTGCTATTTAGCTTTCGAGAGTAGTGCAGCTTTACATTAACCCTGGATAAGTACAGAATCTCAGTAGCCTGCTCAAGTCTGTGAAGCCAGTTTCATTAAAGAGCAAAGATAATGTAGTCTTTATCACTGCCTGTTATCTATGGATAAATGAAGTACAACTCCCTAAGCATTTCAGTTCAGTATATTTCAACAGCAGTGAGTTTCTTCGTTTACATATCAAAATTAGTTTGCCATAAGAACTGACATAAATACTTCTTGTGCTTTCTCTCTCTTCAAGTTTCTCTTTAAACAATAAGGTTTCCTACAGCCAGTAGAATTTGAACTAAGCAGGTGCAAATCTCTTTTACATGGTAAACTTACCATTTCTCTTATAGGTGCCATTCGACAGGGTTTTCCACTAAAACCATAACAAGACACCAGCTGAGGAATGATTGCCTTTAACATAATCCTGTCCGGGAGGGTGGGGGACAGAAGAGGAAAGATTTCGATAAACTCATTTCTCCTAGTAATGTCAGTAGTAAAACAGTCAGAATTTGACTTATACTGCTTTATTTTTCTATAGGGGAAAGTGTCCTACTGAGACAGCTGACCAAGCAGGATTTAGTTATTACTCAAGTGGTATCTCCAGATACCAGGCTTCCTGAGCTCGAGCTCGAGCTTTCCTAGTCGACTTCAGATTTAGCCCCTTCCTACTAATAACACTTTATCGCTGGAGATTTTGTACAGGGAAAAGAGTTTTGAAAATTTGAGCATGCCATCGGACTCTTGATCACCTGGAACTATCAGCATTAAGTGTGATCCACCAGCAAAGGCAGAATGACTTCGATATTGCATTTTTGTTGTTGTCAGTCCTTTGGAAGACTTACATGATAAATCATTACTTTGAAAATCACCTTTCTTTGTGTGTTTGTAAATCCCAAATTGTTAAGGACTCCTCTCTCACCATCCCCCTCCCCCAGCAGTAGGACAAATAAACAGATGTGGATGTCACTTCCACTCTCTCGGTGACCTAAGGGCTGAAGTATTTGTTTTAAAGCACTCAGAATAATGCCAGTGGTGTGCATATTTTGTTTGACACTTTAAGCAGAAGAAAGCCACATGACCAAAGTGCAATCCACTTCAAGTATGTTAGGAGAAAATATATTTCATCTCAGTAAATGTGGAGATTATCCCATCATAGATGTCACTGTTATTTTGAAATCCCCGTGACTGAAGCAGTTGTGCTGTCAGAGCCGTAGCTTGTGTAGACAGAACATCAAGTCTGTGGTCACTGATGTTCTGGATCTGTCTACGAGGGTGACAGAAGGATACTTGAATGTAAAACTGGAAACTTTAATTGTATTCTTTATGTACAAGTTATTTCAAAACAATCATAATGATAGTCTTTGGAGAATCCAGTGGGCTTGGAGACCACCTCTTTTAACTCCTGGACCTTCCAATTTCATGAATAAAATACTGTCTTTAAGAGTTAGCAATTTTCTGAGGTTGTTTTAGGACCTGGGAACCCTCACCAATCTTTGGTGGGCCTTTCACTTCTGATTCTTCCACCAAGTACTGGACTGTGTTAACCGGACGTTTTTACTTGATTATTTCAGGAGAGTCATCAACAGAGTAGTTTATACCTGGAGGGGCGCTGGAAGGAAGGAAGGAACTATGCTGGTACTTCCTGTGAGCCACCTGAAATTCCATTGCCACCCTGTAAGGTGAATGGTAATGTCTCCATCATCACAGATGGAATGCACTCCTTTGGACCAGGCTTCTTTCACTTAACATCATGTGTGTGAGATTCAGTTCTGATATTGCCTCTAGTTGTAGCTTATTCATTTTTAGGGGCAGAGTAGGATTGTACTGTGTGACTATTACCTCCTCCCTTTTTTTCAATTAAAAATTCTACTTTTGATGGGTATTTGCATTGGTTCCAGTTTGGGACTATTGTGAAAAGTGCTCTTAATGTTCTGTGTGTTTATGCTTAAGTTCAGCTTTCGATGTTGAAAGAAGCTGTACCATTTCATACTTCCACCAGCAGTGCATGAGAATTCCCATTTGCCCACATTATTGCCAACACTTGGTGCTCTTGGCCTTTTTCAGTTTGGCCATTCTGGTGGATTGGAGAGTTTTCTTTCTGCCTCTTCTCTTTTCTTGGGTTGGGGGGGAGGTTCACGTCCTATTTCTTTTCATCTCATCAATAACTTATTTACAGGCGAAATACACCCATCTTCAAATAGGTATTAAACTCTTCTTTCTGTGAGCTGATAAGTAATGAGCATCAGAAGGTGGCCAAGATTGGTGCACCAGCTCAGCCTGAATTAATCCTCCAACCTGGAGGGACTGGTTGTTAGACCTGTTTGGTCAGACCTCATTTATTCCAATTTACAGATAAAGTAACTGAGCTGCTTCAGGGACTGGAGGCTATTCCAGGTGCCGTGGCCGGGCCTCCTGGAAGAGCTAAGCGTACACTGTTTGTTCACCCCTTCCTCTAAGCGAGTCCCTCTACGGATTCTCTTCATCTTTTACTCACTAGGTAATCATTGAATGCTTACTGGATGGCAGGCACTGGGCTGGGCCCGTGGGATTCAGTCACAAACAAGCTTATTATCTAATGCTGTCTTCTTTCACTTTACAGGTTTTTGTTTTGTTTTTTTAATTTTTATTGGGGTATACTTGATTTACAAAGTTGTGTTAGTTTCAGGTGTACAGCAAAGTGATTCAGTTACACATAGACACATATTCATTCTTTTTCAGATCCTTTCCCCATATAGGTCATTAAAGAGTATTGAGTAGAGTTCCCTGTGCTGTACATTAGGTCCTTGTTAGTTATCTATTTTATGTATAGTAGTGTGTGTATGTTAATCCCAAGCTCCTAATTTATCCCTCCCCCTCCACATTTCCCCTTTGGTAACCATGGGTTTGTTTTAGAAATCTGTGAGTCTGTTTCTGTTTTGTAAATACGTTCATTTGTATCATTTTTTAAATTAGATTCCACATATGAGTGATATCATATGATATTCCCTTTACAGGTTATGGCTTTCAAATCACAGCCTACTTCCTCAAGAGAGGGATACGTCTCCGCTGCCTCAGGGGCTCACAGAATGCAGGTGAGAAGCCGATTTCTTGGGTCGTCAGGCATTCTGTACAATTAACGTGTCCTTAGAGAAGGGGTGAAAACTAAGGAATGAAGATTCCTGGTTGCCTCATAGCCTTCATGACACTTAGTATTTGCAAGCACTTATGATTATTTGTGTTTCATCTTGCACTGTTTACTGCCTGCCTGAGCGCAGTGAGTGGTGCCACGCTCCACTTTCCTTTCCTGCTGCATCTCAGCACTTTCCTTGAGTTTCCAGAGAGACTGGACAAGCAGTTAAACTGTGACTCACTTCACCATTGTCCGTGCACACCAAGGCCCAGGAGTACAGAGCAAGCACGTGCACAAGAAGATGCTTTCCTAGGTGTGTGATGAGGCCTGCTTTCCCCCCGCCCCAGCCCCTGTTTCCCCAGGTCAAGACGCCCACTGAGGAAATGATTTCAGACGTGTCCAGCCAACAACAACAGAGTCAGATGCTAACGACCGGAAAGAAAATCTAGCTCAGCTTCCTTGGATGATTTTAGTACATAAGACATGAAACAGGGACTTTAAAAATTAACTGTGCGGAGGTTTGCTCTTGGTATCTGCAATTACCTGCACTTACTTTTTTTTTTTAATGCATCTTTATTGGAGTATAATTGCTTCACAATACTATGTTAGTTTCTGTTGTACAACAAAGTGAATCAGCCATATGCATACATATGTCCCCATATCCCCTCCCTCTTGAGCCTCTCTTCCATCCTCCCTATCCCACCCCTCTAGGGCATCGCAAAGCACCAAGCTGATCTCCCTGTGCTATGCTGCTGCTTCCCACTAGCTGACTATTTTACCTTTGGTAGTGTCGATGTTACTCTCACTTTGCCCCAGCTTCCCCCTCCGCCCACCCCCCTCCATGTCCTCAAGTCCATTCTCTATGTCTGCGTCTTTATTCCTGCCCTGCCACTAGGTTCATTAGTGCCATTTTTTTTTAGATTCCATATATATGCGTTAGCATATGGTATTTGTTTTTCTCTTTCTGACTTAACTTCACTCCGTATGACAGACTGTAGGTCCATCCACCTCTCTACAAATAACTCAATTTCATTTCTTTTTAATGGTAATATTCCATTGTATATATGTGCCACATCTTCTTTATCCATTCCTCTGTCAATGGACATTTAGGTTGCTTCCATGTCCTGGCTATTGTAAATAGTGCTGCAATGAACACTGTGGTACATGTCTCTCTTTGAATTATGGTTTTCTCAGGGTATATGCCCAGTAGTGGGATTGCTGGGTCATATAGTAGTTCTAATTTTAGTTTTTTAAGGAACCTCCATACTGTTCTCCATAGTGGTTGTATCAATTTACATTTCCACCAACAGTGCAGGAGGGTTCCCTTTTCACCTCAAACTATACTACAGAGCTACAGTAATCAAGACAGTATGGTACTGGCACAAAAATAGAAATATAGATCAGTGGTACAGGATAGAATGCCCAGAGATAAACCCACGCACATATGGTCACCTAATTTATGACAAAGGAAGCAAGAACATACAATGGAGAAATGTCAGCCTCTCCAATAAGTGGTGCTGGGAAAACTGGACAGGTACATGTAAAAGAATGAAATTAGTACACTGCCTAACACCATACACAAAAATAAACTCCAAGTGGATTAAAGACCTAAATGTAAGACCAGACACTATAAAACTCTTAGGGGAAAACATAGGAAAAACACTCTTTGATATAAACCACAGCAAGATCTTTTTTGACCCACCTCCTAGAGTAATGAAAATAAAAACAAAAATAAACAAATGGGACCTAATTAAACTTAAAAGCTTTTGCACAGCAAAGGAAACCATAAACAAGACGAAAAGACAACCCTCAGAATGGGAGAAAATATTTGCAAACAAAACAACAGACAACGGATTAAATTCCAAAAATATGCAAACAGCTCATGGAGCTCAATATCAAAAAAACAAATAATCCAATTAAAAAATGGGCGGAAGGCCTAAATAGACATTTCTCCAAAGAAGACATACAGATGGCCAAGAGGCACATGAAAAGATGCTCAACAGCACTAATTATTAGAGAAATGCAAATCAAAACTACAGTAAGGTATCACCTCACTCCCGTCAGAATGGCCATTATCAAAAAATCTAGAAACAATAAATTCTGGAAAGGGTGTGGTGAAAAGGGAACCCTCCTGCACTTTCTTAACTTTAAGTGTCAGTTGACTATGTTACTCTCACAGTGGGGCCTTCCACTCTGTTCAGTTCTCTTAGTAAAATAAACCAGTTAACTTTGTATCTGTTAAAATACAGCCTAGCTACCCTTCCTGGTAGGGACTGCCATTGCCTAAATCTTTACTTTATTTAAATATTGACATAATATAAATCTCAGTTATAACCTAAGCAGAGTGAAAGGGTACATAAGTGGCTTTCTGTTTATATAATACCTGGCACCAAATTGTTTAAAATCTGCCGTTCTAGCATTCTTATTTTCTTTTCTTTTTTTTTTTTTTTTTTTTTTTAAATGTGTGGTTTTCTTATTGTTTCTTCCTCTGCAATCTACTTAACAGAGGAAGGGTGTCAACCAACATGCGTTGTAAAGAGAGTAGTCTGCGATTGCAACTAATTCCTTGGCCCTGCTAATTGTACTTATACGATGTACACAAATACAATTTGCAATTGGGTTTTTCGTGTGGTTTTTTTGGGGTTTTTTTTTTTTTTAATTTATTTATTTTATTTATGGCTGTGTTGGGTCTTCGTTTCTGTGTGAGGGCTTTCTGTAGTTGTGGCAAGCGGGGGCCACTCTTCATCGCGGTGCGCGGGCCTCTCACTATTGCGGCCTCTCTTGTTGCGGAGCACAGGCTCCAGACGCGCAGGCTCAGTAATTGTGGCTCACGGGCCCAGTTGCTCCGTGGCATGTGGGATCTTCCCAGACCAGGGCTCAAACCCGTGTCCCCTGCATTGGCAGGCAGATTCTCAACCACTGCGCCACCAGGGAAGCCCTCTTTTTTTTTTTTTTTTTAATTTATTTATTTTTGGCTGCATTGGGTCTTTGTTGCTGTGCGCGGGCTTTCTCTAGTTGTGGCGAGCGGAGTCTACTCTTCATTGCGGTGTGCCGGCTTTTCATTGCAGTGGTCTCTCTTGTTGCAGAGCACGGGCTCTAGGCACACGGGCTTCAGTGATTGTGGCTCGCGGGCTCTAGAGTGCAGGCTCAGTAGTTGTGGTGCACGGGCCTAGTTGCTCCGCGGCATGTGGGATCTTCCCAGACCAGGGCTCGAACCCGTGTCCCCTGCATTGGCAGACGGATTCTTAACCACTGTGCCACCAGGGAAGCCCTAGCGTTCTTATTTTTGAGAGGAATCATTTGATAGAACTGATCATTTTGAATTCTAGTTCTGATCCACTAATGAACTATATTTCAAGATTGTGATATTGGGGGGGCAGGGGTGCAAATAATGAATTCTGAGGCTCAGTTTCCCCTTCCATAAAGCAGGAAGTAGACTCTTCACCTTTTATCTCAATAAGATATTGGAAGAATTAGTGAATAAATACTAACTGCTTTGTTAACTTTGTTTTTCTGCCTTTTCAATGTCCTCCCTCGCCACCTAGCCAGATATAGCACCCATGTGGGTCAAAGTTTAAACACACTAGACCCCCTGAAATGGGGGTTTCTGCATGAGAAGGACTAGAGAGAGTCAGATCAGAATAGCAGGTTAGGCCCCAGTCGTGGAGACTGAATGTTTGCCCGTCGCATGGTGAGCAGTGAGGAGCCAGGGTGGGGTTCTGAGCAGGGTAAGCGGAGCTCTTGTTGGAACTGCTACCCCGCTTGCCCTGAGTAGAATGAATTGGAATAGAGAAGAGTGACCCTCCCAAGGAGACAACAGTGGTCCTGGTGAGGAGAGAGCAGATCCCGGAACATCAGCTTACTAGGCCTTTTGGTATCATTTAACCTCCCCGAGTGGTGTGAGGCATTAACTGTGCAGAAGTTGTGTGTCTGTGTAACTGACACCTTCATGCTTGGCTTCCGTCACTACCTTCAGTGCTCTCCCGTTGTCATCCGTTGTTGGAAGCGTGCAATGTATGTAAAAGGCTTCACTTTCATGACTCATAATAAAAATTGGTCACATCTAAGAGTAAGGTTTTCTCTTTTAGAAAAAGATGGCTTTATTTCTGTTATAAATATGATATGTATTATAAAAAATATTCAGGCAATACAACCAAGTAGAAGAAGGGGAGAGAAGACCCTCCCACCCCCACCCCCCAGAAGGTACACTGTTAACATCAGCTAAGCATCCCTCCAAAGATAGGTGGAGGCTGCATGAATGAATGGAGAGATGGATAGACAGGTGGAGGAGGAGGCACACAGGTAGCATTTACCATTTTATAGTCCTTTCATTGAGTGTTGAGAAGTCTGGTTCTGTGATTCATTCAGCCTTCCCCACCCGGAAGTCAGTGGTTTTGCTTTAAGAAGTTGTAGTAATAGATCACTGCAACTGTGGTATTGTTGTATCAGCTTTACTATTGCACATTTAACCATTTCCTTAAGTTTGATCATTAATTCCTAATCAGTGACACTGCTGTTTTCATAGCCTGGTTCAGATCAGTTGTAGGGGAACCTCTCCAAGACCAGGTGACCGAGGAGAGGATAAGTAAACTAGTAAGAACACTGTCGAGTCACATTTTCAGATTTTCGTCATCTTCCTGTGTACGTCTCAACACTCATTAGTAAACGTTGACCCTATTTCCTAAATGTGAGTTCTGAACAGAAAACAGCAAACTGACACAGAGGGAAAGCTGTAAAGGCCCTGCCTGGGGGTTTCATGTGATATAATGGTCCAGGGGCTCAGGTGGACCAATCTGCAGCCTCCTCGGCCATCCCTAGAGGTTTGTGCTTGCCCCGCAGTATTGATGGCAAACACTGAAATGAGGGGAGGGGGGAAGACACGTGTCTGATACATACACGCTTATTGCTGTAACTCAAAAGTCTGGGACCAAGCATTTCTGTGTTTAGTCTTTTGATACCTTTAGTAATGTGATTTCCTTCATTTTGTACAGAACTCCGGGTATTTCCCGACAGATTTGTGGTCTGCGTAAGTCAGCTTGCATTCAGTCACGATCTTTTGGCAAGTCAGAGTGAAGAGTTGGTACGTATGAAAAAAATTCTGTAAGCAAATAAATCTGCTTAAATGATGAGTTACTATGAAAAATAGAAAAGAGTATTGTCGTCTATTCTCATTCAGCTGTTGAGCCCTCAGTGCATGTTTTAAGGGACCAAAAAGTCTTACCTATTTTGCATGATTAATATTGATTAATTGATGTGCTGCTTCTTTTCTTGACGGCCCCTTGAAAATTTAGCATGATCAATAGTATCTCTTCCGTAGCAATATAAAAATGAGAAAACATATCACAAAAACTGTGAAAATGCTTATGATAGTATTTAAATGAAATATAAAGCATTCTTTAAATGAAATGAAGCAAAATCCACATGTTTCCACTAGAAGCTTTCATTGGGGTCAGTGGCTTTTGAATTTTATTCCATGGTGAATCACTGACATTTTCATGAGAACCAGTACTTTTCCCCAGTGTGTTATTTCTTAGCTGATAGGGTTTGTTTTCTCTCTCTTTTCTCGTGCTAAGTTTTGAGCTCCATCAGTCCTATTTCTGTTTCGCTGGCGTTCTCTATGCAGACAAATGGATACTGAAAATTCACTCCTAATGTTATAGCTTACAGCTTTGTCTTTTAAGCTTAGCATGTACGTTTGAGAGTCTCCTTGGTGTGTGTGTGCGTATCTTGCTGCAGTCACAGCTCAATCTATCAGAACGTACCTCTGTACCAATTTTTTTTTCATATTTTTGGACTTGGACTTGTGACTTGAAACTTTAACAAAGAGGGAAAAAAATCTAGCAGACGTTAAACGTGGACATGAAGTATGACATGATTATTATGCTTCTAAAATAATTTATAGGGATATTAGATTATCCCTTATGTTTATTATTTTTTAATCCATTTGAAATTTGGCCCACATGGTCTAAAACCAGCTTCTTATCTTATCTTAAATAAATACATAGGAAAAGTGTTTTAGAGACTAGAAGGGTGAACAGAGACCCAGCAAAAGTAAAGAGCAGAGAATGCAGATTTAAATTCAGATACCTTCGTCTGTAGCAGATGAGCCCTTCAGAAAAGCCAGTGAGACCCTTATTTCATCTATCAATTAAACGCTAAGTATACACATTAAGTGAAATAAATGGGGCAGATCTGGTGAAAAGTATTGAAAGTTTATTTGTGAAGTATCTATAGGATGTTGAGTTATCTTAGTAAATTAATAAATACTAAAGTCGTAATGCTGTTGGCAAACAACTATAATGTAATATAGCTTAACTGATTCTCAGACCAATGAAGAAATTGATTTGTGGTTTGAGAAAACAACAATTAATTGTACCACAAAGTACTATTGTTTTCAGATGGAATACAGAAGAAATTAGATCTTGTATATGTTATATTAATATGTAATATTTTAAATTATTAAGGGTGAGTTAAAACATCTCCATACAAATGAAATATTATCCTCCTTAGGGGCATTGGTATTTATACAGATGTAAGTTTCCTATAGCTGCTGTCATATAAATCTTATAATCTGGAGGACATCCTAAATGTTAAGAATTGTCATTCTGAAAAGTTGACTGGTCTGAGCCTTTTGCGTGAGCCAGTTCCATGTTCTCATGTTCAGAATGTTCTGATATCCAGGGATAACACTGTCAGACTGAACCACGTTAGCTTATGAGAAAAGTGCCGTTTACATCATGAGGCTCTTTCACTGTTTGGAGCGCTTCTCTTTAGATGTGGTCAGTCTCTGTCTCTTGAGCTTCCCTTTTCCCCACCTCTGACCATCTTTCCCATACACACTTTCCCAGCCACACGTGTACAAGTCAACTAACGCCTGGCACCGCCAGATGGCTTCATCCCAGGTGCAGGCTCCGTGCGCCCCTCTGCGTGGCCAGCCTGCCTGTACAGCGCCCCTCCTCACAGGCCTGTCCACCACTTCCTCAAGCTCCTTCTCCCAGAACCGATGACATACCCAGGTCAAGCAGAGGGCCCTCTCTCCCACAAATGGCCCGTCCAGCCAAGGCCGCAGTCCTTCCATTACAAGTGCCTTGGACTCTGTCCTCATTGATATTTGACGTCTGCAGATCCTTCCAGTCTCAGCTACTTAGGGATCAATAAACAATCCTTCCCTCCCAGAATTGCCTTCTGCCAGAGAGAAGGCAAAGTTACTCCCGTTATTCTTACTCTGCCTCAGATGCCCAAAGCCAGTGAGGTCTGGCTCTCCTCTGAGTATCCCTTGAACTTCCTTACATTCCTTAAAGCTTCAAATTCTTTTATCACTTTACACTGATACTCACCAAAGGGCCGGATCCATCTCATTTTCTCTTGGTAGTTACTCTCCAGGAATGTCTGACTGGGCGAGGCCTGGGGAATGGGCTTCCTGAGCAGCTGTATCAGAGGTACTTCTTTGGTATAAATGTCAATTATTTTTCCTATAACTGTTTACTGAACTCCCTCTTCCCCAGCCACGGAAGTGATGGGGGTGAGTTGGTACCTGGGCAGCAGCCAGGGCGCCCTTACTCGTGCTGTTGCCTTGAGTAGAGATGCCCTTTCTCCTGCCTTTTTCCCTTTCCTTTCCTTTCCTTGATCCTCAGGGTCTAAATGACAGTCAGCTAGGAAATCTGGGAGTGCCTATTCAGAGCTGCTCTGCCTGGACACAGGGAAGCCAGATGCACTCCGCTCCCAGGTTCCTAAAGGTGGCCGCACAAAAGAACCACTGTTCCTGATCAGGCGGCCCAGAGGGAGTAATCCCCCTCCTTTGGGGGCAGAAGGAGTGCAGTCAATGCTGCCCCGCACCCCCCCAGCACCAGGGAGGTCTGTCACACGCACACCCCCGTGCACCAGGGACTCCGTGCGGGGAGGTGCTCCGTGTTGCAATAGCTCTGCCCTGAGTGCCCACGTGCCAGGGATGTGGGAATCATGATGTGTACTTTGGGAAGAAAGGGCATTATTACGAGATGAGTCATTGTATTTTTCTTACTACAGTTTCTCATAAGAAATCTTGAAGCCCTTATAGCCTGTTTTGGACCTATTGCTAGAAATGGAGCTGGGAAACCTTTTTGCAAGTTTTTACCTTTAGTTTCATAGTTTTGTTTTCCCTTCACCTTATTTTCCTTAGAAGTACCAAGAGCAGAAAGTAAATTTGTATCGTGCTCAGTGTATCCCATTCCAGCAAATGTTTTCTTTCATGTTTACAAACCCAGGTCCCCATGTAAAGACTGCT
Source organism: Balaenoptera physalus (assembly GCF_965194825.1). Lineage (NCBI taxonomy): Eukaryota > Metazoa > Chordata > Mammalia > Artiodactyla > Balaenopteridae > Balaenoptera > Balaenoptera physalus. Next base: position 39,548,184 of record NC_138898.1, read on the forward strand.
TTCTTCCTCAGATGTAAAGCCCAGGGGGGCTTTGGGAAATTTAAAATTGTTTATCATTTTATCATTCCTTTATTAAAGGAAATAACGAATCATAACCAAAGTCATAGCTTTACTTTCCGAAGTAATAACTTTATTGTGTAAATAATCACAGAACTCTGTATATATCTGGGACATTTCAGAGTCAGCACAAAGCTGCTGTCTCATAGAACATTGGTTACAGCCGCTCCTAGTCTCTGGAGACCCTTCCCATCTGCTCTCACCATCACATTTTAACATAGTTTGCTGAGTGCTGGCTCTGTGCCAGGAGCTCTGGTAGGCACTGGAGAAACAAAGAAAAAGAAAAAGAGTGTTCTTGCCCTCAAGGAGCTTACAGTATGGCAGATCAAGGGTACTGAAGGTGACCCAGGTGACCTAAAAGTTGTAATTCTAATAGAGCCTCCTTTTTTCTTAAAGCCTTACCCGTTCTGTACTTTAATGGTTCATTCAGCTCCTCTCTACAATTCGGGAAGGAAAGTCCAAAATTCTAAGTTACTTTCTTTTAAACCTAAGCTGTAAAAGTCTGTGATTGTTTGGGAAATTAAAAAATGGCATTTAGCACTAGAGCTGCAGAAAAGTGGATGTGTACGTTAAGATATTCAGACTCTCTGCCTCACCTTCATTTGATTTGTGGCCAAGCTGTGAAAACAGCTGTTAAGATTCTTCAGAAAGTGCTAGGCCCTCGCCCAGAGTGGAAGGATTTCTGGCACGCCCTGACAAGAGACAATATTTCAGCACTAAACTGAACACTTCTCTTAGGTCAAACTACTGTTTAATGTTAAAGAATCCTCCTTCTAGTTTATGAGTATAAAACTGAAATGCAAATGAGTCTAAAGAAGCAATAAACTGCCCTAGCCTGGGTTATTTTTAGCTCGGCTGTCGTATTTCTCAGCTGTGCGTAACTGAACCTCTGTGGGCCTTAGCCTTCCTCTCAGTCAAGGGGGAGGGTATCAGATTATCTCAAAAATACTTTCTCACAGTGAATTTCTATCAGCGAAAGCAGATGAAAATGTAGCTAAATGAAAACCACAAAATGATTTTGCACAAAAGCATTTTACTCATAGCTTTAAAAATTGTGATTGAAAAAAAAAATTCAGGGGAGAGTTATAGTTTAATCTTAGGAAAGATAAATAGAAATTATAAGGAAACATTTAAGTCCTTAAGTTTTTAGACTAGAAGAAGTAAACAACAATTTGACTGTGCACTAACTTCTGTACCCTGATGACAGAATTATTTAGCTTCCTTGAGGAAACTTCTGCGTAAGTTTAAAACAGATCATTCAAGAGAGGAACTATTTTTTTTGTACCAAAAAAATTAAATAAGTAGTGGATGATTTTTCTAGGTTTTTCTTACTGTATCATAGACTTTAAGAATCCATTCTTCTTATCTTATTGTATTTCCTAAACAATGCTAGTGGTAAATTACATGGAAGCCATTAACAAGAGATTCCTGTAGCACTAGGAAAATTTCCTTGAGTGGGAAGAGGTCATTTCCATATTTCACATTTCCCACAGTGTTCTGAACTTAGTTTTTTACTTAATAACTGCTTACCAAAATCGTACATGTTCATTGTACAAAAGATTTTAGAATCGAAATATATACAAAGAAACTAAAAATTACCCACAACTCCCAACCCAAAGATAACCTCTGTTAATGATCTAGTCTGTACTCCTCTGTAGTTCATACTTGATAACTAAGTTTGGTCTGTATTTATTTTAACTAGGACCCACTCATTTGTGAATTGTCTGTTTATGTCAGTTTTTCTATTGGTATTTTTGTATTTCACAGACTCCTTACTATATAAAAACTTCTTACATGGTAAGGAAAATAACTTTCAGTGAGTTTGTCATTGACTTTTCAATTGCATGACATTTTTGCTGTGTGGTAGGTGTGTGTGTCCTCGGCCGGGCCTGTGGATGGGCTGGATAGGGATGGGAACTATAGCGGCATCCATCACCTGCCTGCCCTTCCCTTGTGTGGACCGGCAGGTGGATGACGCTAACGAAAGTGCTGCAGGGCGGGGGCCGCGGGCGATGAAGATGCTCTTGGTTGCTCTGGTCTGTCTAGAATAGTTTTTCTAGACAATGACAGAGACCATAAGAAAATTTTTTCTCGGGGGCAGTCATTTTCTTTTAAGATCAACTATCCTTTGCTTGTATGTTACAGTAAACTGAGGTTTTGTTCTCCCTTCCTAATAATAAAATTCTCCCAAACGATTAGCCAGCAGTACTTGTGAATGAGATGTCTCCTGGCCCCCATCTCCAGCCCTCCAAAGGAACCTGCCCTTTGCTGTGTTAGAACAGGTAGAATAGATAACTTAGGGTAGGGCGTATCTCGGTTAGAATAGTTAGATAGGGTCAGTTAGAATAGGATGTATCTGGGGCCTCTAATCCTTTGTGCCTTTTCCCCATAATGTACCTTTCCTGTGAGAGGCCTATAATCTCCCTTTGATGACTACCTAGATGATCGATTGAATTAAGCAAAACATGGCAGGGAATAGAACAAGTGAAAAAGGAATCAAACGTGAAATTACAAGACTTGACATTGACCACTGCCTCTCCCCTCACTCACTTGATGACCTTGGACAAGTCATTTGGCTTCTCGGAGCATCCATCCCCAGACTTATTAAGCAGAAGTAAAAGTGATGCCTGCCATGCAAGCCTTCCCAAGGATCAAGTGAGATGATGAATACAAAAATGTAAATCCTAAAGGGCCAATGCAATATTAATTATCATTATCACCATCATTCCCATTCTTCCCCAAAGAGGAGTTAATTTAAATGCCATTAACACCAGAGTAGCAGATAGCTAAATACCTTACCCCCTGTGCCAGAAATGAGAAAAATACTTGCACATGTGATTCTCTCAAGAAGCTCAGCACTCTCATTTTTCATCTCCGTTTGCCAACCCAGCTTCATTTTGCAACTATAAAAACTGAAGTACCAAAGAGTTAAGTGACAAAGCCCCATTTAGGCAGAAAGTCAGTGACGGACAAAGGGATACAACAAGAGCATAAACTCAAGACCTCCCGCGGGAGCTCTGTTAACCACCATCCAGGGGAGGAGGAGGTAGAGTAGAGACCACCGGTTAAAACGCCTTTCATTTCCAGTAGCTGCCAGTATGCTCCCAGTGAGACATTGCTTTGGAGGAAGGACCCAGTCACTGCTCTGAGGTACAGAGGAGTTGGGAACCAGCAGATCTCTCAGGCCGACTTCCTAAAAGCCACACGGCCATCAGAACACCCACGGCGATAGCACAGACGGAGTCGACGTGCAAGGGGATTATGTTGGGAAAGTTCACTAGTGCACAGATGATTTAGAATTCGGTGCTCATTTTCCCAAGGAAGCAATGCCATAAATGGGGCGAGGTTCTCAGACGAGTCCACAGAAGTCTGTTACTGTCATGAGACTGGAGACTTGGAAAGGGGGTCTCACTGTCTGTGTTTGAGGGAGATGGGAAGAGCAGTTCCTTCTGCATCCCTGGGCAGAGGGCCAGTTCTGAGCAGAATTGTGAAATCAGACAGTCATCTGCGGTGTCTTCGCTCTGACTCTCACGCCTCTTCCCACCGGCAACCAGGGCCACAGTGGGCCCTCCCTGGCCAGTCCTGCCACCTGCCTGGCTGCCCTGCACATTTACCCACCTCTCTCCTCTCCCATCCTGTCCAGACCCACATGCTCGGCCACGGGAGATGTCAGGGAAAAGATCACCACCACGAACGAAGGGCTGGCAGCCTTCCTGTGGGTGTTGGCAGTTTTCAACCACAGGCCTCTGAGGGAAGGTATTTTTGAATAAGGAGACCTCCAAGGGTTAGGGTAGTTCTGCCTGGGGTAATTGCCGTTAAGTTTCTCTCTATTTTTCACAGCTATTTCCCTTCAGCTTTTAAACCGGACATTATTAACCTATGATTCATGAATTATCTGAAATTTTTTTAAAGAGTGGTATGTATTTTTATGTTTTTCTGGCCAAAGTGAAATAGCTCTCTTCAATTCTCAGAGTGGTCAGTGAGTACTCTCCCTTCTTAAGAAGCACTGGTCCCAAACCTACAAATTCTTTCAAGCACCCAAGTTTTCTCACAGTTGTGTGGCACCAGAGACTCCACTGTGGGGCCCAAGGCTGTTTAGGATTTATTTTTAGGTTCTCGAGGGTTAGGTAAGTGTACACTGGAAAATCCCTATGAAATGTGTACTTCCTGCAAGATCACTTCCTTGATTTTTTTTTTTTTTCACTGATTTCATTTTCAGGTTAACATTCTTTTCAACTATTTTATTGGTACTTCCCTAGATCTGCACAAGATAGTTTCACAGTCATCAATTCAGAAGAAATGAAAACTTTAAAAAAATTATTAAAAAAAAACACACTAGGGTATCTTAGGGTATCTGCTGCTAACCCAAGTGGCAGCATCATCAGCCAGGCTGTGCTCCTCTTCCCCTTAGAGACTTGTCCCTTCGTGGGAGGGCAGAGAGATGGAGGGCCTGGGGGCCAGAGGACCCCAGTGAAGCGGAAAGGCTTGTCCCTTGGGAATCGGGCAGATGACATGGCCTCTTGGGTGTCACTTTCCTCGTCTCTGTGATGGAGGAGGTCATGTCTGCCTGGCGGGTGCCTCATGAGGACTGGTCCCTATACCAAGGGCTTTGTCTGTGGCATCTCAGTACAGACGTCCTCCATCGTTATCACCTGCAGGGAAAACGCCTTCAGGCCATGGTGGGATTCTTGAGATACCACTTTCCTTTTCATGTACCTCTTTTTGCTCTGGTTCCTTTGAGCCGATACACACATGTATGTTTCTATACTTTCTTTTAATTGTTCATTACTACTCTGTCCCATCTGTTTTGTCCTTTTCACTTCCTTCACTTATTAAATATCAAATAATTTAAGAAAATCTTAGAAGTCAAATTTGGGAAAGAGAGACCTCTTCATTTTAAGACGTGTGGTTTCTGCATGACCAGGTTGCGTCACCGTCTAAGACTGTGGTCACTGTCGTATTTCATGCTCTACTTGGGCTGCTTTTCTGTGAGCAGCTCCTTTTGTGTCAGGTCACATTTCACCATGCTAATGCTCCTGGAAGTCATCAGGCATCACACCAAACTAGGAGGATAACTTCTTTTTGCCTTATTATTATAAAGTCATGAAGAACTGAAAGTAGTTCCAGTTTTTTGTTTTTATTTATTTATTTATTTATTTATTTATTTATTTATTTTTGGCTGTGTGGGTCTTCGTTTCTGTGCGAGGGCTTTCTCTAGTTGCGGCGAGCGGGGGCCACTCTTCATCGCAATGTGTGGGCCTCTAACTATCGCGGCCTCTCTTGTTGCGGAGCACAGGCTCCAGATGCGCAGGCTCAGTAGTTGTGGCTCACGGGCCCAGTTGCTCCGTGGCATGTGGGATCTTCCCAGACCAGGGCTCGAACCCGTGTCCCCTGCATTGGCAGGCAGATTCTCAACCACTGCGCCACCACGGAAGCCCAGTAGTTCCAGTTTTTTACTTTAATATTAGTATTTGCCCCTCCTCCAGAATAAGCTGATAATATATTACCTTTGTGCTGCTTTTATTGTTTGCAAAAGGCTTTTATGTTTGCCGAGTGTTGTCACATACAATAACTTGTTAAGTGCAGCAAACCTGAGAAGAGATGGTATCAGTCTTGAACCTTTTAGTTTTCAAGGGACAGGAAGGCCAACTCTAAATGGCTTAGGGAAGAAAGGGCGGTTTTTGGCTCATGTGCCTCAAAAGCCCAGACTCCAGGTATGTTGATCAGAGGACAAAGACTTTCATCAGGACTGTTTCTCACCATCTGTCGGCTCTGCCTTCCACTGTTTGGCTTCATGGTCAGCCTCCACATGGTGGTTGGTCCTGGTGGCTGCAGGTTCATGGGAAAAGAGAGCAGGCCCCTTCCTGGGCCACTGTAGCCCCTGCATCTCTATGAGGCTCATGAATTCTGAACTCCGATTCGCCTGGCCTGGGTCACAGGCCCGCTTCTGGAGTCAGGCTTGGAGATGAGTCCTCCTGAAAGGCATGGACTTTGGATGGACAGTGGGGACACGACTCCCTAGAAGAAAATCTGTGTATTGTTTCCAGGAGATGGATGAGGGCCCCCAATATAGCTATTATCACCTCCCCCCCTGTTTTTTAAAAATAGATGAGGAAACTGATGTTCGGAGAAGATAAGGGGCTTGTCCAGATGCCACAGTGAGATAGTGACCTAGGGAAGCTGGGCCCACGGACTTCGGGCTCAGTGTTCCGTACTCTTCCTCCGTCTCCATCTCCAACCAAGATGGCAAATGACCCCCTGGGCACAGTGGGGAGAGTGCTGCACCAGGGCCAGGCCTTCTTGGCTCAATCCTGCCCCCAGCTAAACGTGTGGCCTTAGACGCTTAGTCTCCTGGGTCTCGTTCTGTCAAATAGGGACACTACCTGTCTGCCAAATACTCAGTGAGGCCCCAGTGAGATGTGGGGAAAGAATTTAATCATGTAAGTTTCCTACAGATGCAAAGCATCCTTCGCCTTCTTAAAAACCCATGTGGTCTGTGCAGGCATCAGATTTTCTTTCACAACCATGTCAAGAAAACGTACTCAATGCTTTCCAGTTTCCAAAGTCTGTTTCATACCTCTTGCTGCATTTAAATTCCCCAAACAATCATGAACCAACTATGAGGGGCTTAAGGAACTGGCTCTGGGAAAAGCCACCAAGGGATGCCATTCCTTGGCCTCTGTCCCCCTCATCTCTGTGCTCCACCTTGCATCCCAGGAGCGTTAACCTGATCTGATCAATTCTGGGTGTGTTGTTCTGAGCAGATGTGATCACAAGGAATTCAGATACAGTCACATTAAGAATGTGATTTAACAGCTATGTATTCTAATATTCTATGAATTACTTTTAAAATATCCTGGTTAGGTTATTAGCTGTTTTCATTTGGAGTAAACAAAACAGAATCAGAAGAAACTCATGTATATAACCATGAGAAAATAGATCCAACTCTCAAAAGATAAAGACTGAGAGTACCGTATTACTGCATTAAGTGCCTCTGTGAGAAAAATCTTAACAGCATTGAGAATCTTTTTTTTCCCCTTCTCCCGTTACTGCCTTCATATTTGGCAGAATGTTCTACAATCCTGGAAACAAGAGTTTGGTGGGATAACTTCTGCCATACCTTCCACCCAGGGCTGTAAGGGGGGCCAGTGCACCAGGCTGCGGGAGGCAGTAGCTGGCCTGAGCTGTGACGCCGGTGCCCACACAGGGTCAGTCGGCATCATGGCCCCCAGGATCTATCCACCCTGGACTGATACTGATATCCCGGGGGCCTGCAGCCAGGTGCCAGGGGCCTGGCAGGAACATGTTCCCAAGAAGCCGTGCTGTCCGATGAGCAGTGGGATTGCATTCGTGCTGCTGGACCACGAATGCTGCGTGGTAATGAGAAAACTCCCTGCCTCCCCAAGCTGTTTTGAGGGTGACATTGCTGAATACATGCAAAGCTGCTGAAACAGTGCCTGGAACTCAGTTGCAGGTTGACACATGGTGGCTGATCACATCCCACCAAATATGCCTGTTGCAGGGTCATCCCAGACTCACCCTCCATTACCCACCTCGCCCAGTCCAGCTACCACCCAGCTTCTCCGCTCCCCCTTTACTGCAGAACTCTTCAAGAGTGTTGTCCGCACCCATGCTGGCCAGTACCGTGGCCGCTGGCCACATCTGGCTATTAAGCATTTGAAATGTGGCGGGTCAGAAATGATATACTAGAAGTGTAGAATCCATCCCAGATTTCAAAGGCAGCACAAAAATATAAACTCTCTCAATAATTGTGTATGGATCACACGTTGTAAAGGTAACATTTGGAGTTAAATAATGCATTATTGAAGTCTAATGTCACCAGTTTCCTATTACTTTTTCATGGGTCCCTGGAAGATTTAAAGTCACCTGTACAGCACAGGTCATGTCTCCACTGGAGAGTGTTGGTCTCCACTCTGCCTCCACTTCACTCTTGGACACATTCCAGGTATGCTTGGGTCCCAGCGCTTCACCAAAAATAGCTTTCGTCAAGTCACCTTCCACGGGTCAGTTTTCACTCCTGAAGACTCAGCAGCTTTTGACACGGTTGTCACTTTTAATGAAGCCATTTCTCCTCCTGCCTCCAGGAACACCATGTTATGTTGACTCTTCTCCTTCCTCACTAACGATCCCCTCTTAGTCTTCCTTCCTGAGTCCTCCTCGTCTTCTCAACTTCTTTTTTCTCATCCAAATGCACTCCCCCCGGAGCTCATCCAGACAGGTGCCTTTAAACACCGTCTCTGTGGACTTCCCAGCTTTGTGTCTGCAGACAGAACTCTCTCTCTTCCTAGAAGCTGTAGCTGAGCCACCTGCTCCGCATCTCCATTCTTCATCCAGGACAACTCCTAAAGCTTACATACCTAGAACGGATTTCTTGGTTTCGCTTCCCCAAGCCCGCCCCTCCCCCAGTACTTCCTGTATTGGTAAAGGGTAACTTCCTTCATCCAGCTGTTTAAAGCACGGATCATGGAGTTATCCTCGACTTTTTTCTTCTGCTCACTCTCTATATCCAAGCCATCAGCTCATTCTGTTGGGTCTCCCTTCAAATTGTATTTCCCGTCAGACTACTTCTCACCACCACCTGCCTCTTCCAAGACCCAACATCCTTGAATGGACCGCTGCAGTAGCCTCATCACTGGTCTCCCTGCTTCCACCCTTGTCCCGCTGTTATACCCAAGGTGATCCATTTAAAATACCAAGTCACTTTTCTTCCTGGAACCTTCCAATGGTCTTACCATCATCAACACACACACACACACACACACACACGCACCTCTTACCTGCTCCCTGACCCCTCCCTGGGTTTGAAATGCTCTTCTCAGGTGCTTGTGCGGCCCATCCTCCACTCAGGTCTGTGGGTAGAGCTTACCTTGTTACCTCCCACAGCCTTCCCTGACCACCGTATGTAACACTGCACCCCAGCAACCCTTTAGAGGTTCATTTCTCCTCATAACATCATCACCACCTGACATTGTATGGTTTTTTGTTTGTTGTCTTCCCCACTGGGATGGAGACTCCATGAGAGGAAGAACATTTTCTGTGGGTCCATGTCCGTCTCTGCAAGGACCTCAGACAATGCTTGGTGCAGAGTTCAGTGGTGCCTGATTGGATGACTCTGCTTGGTTTTCAATTCCATGCCCCTAAGAACAGAAGTTTATTAACTCTGCCAGGTGTCAGAATCACTGGGGAACTTGCTAAAATGTGCGTGCCCTGATACCACCACCCCCGAAACCCCCGAAACCCAAATGCAGTAGATTCTGGGGTAGAATCCTGGACGTTTTTGAACAAGCTCCCCAGGTGATTTTGATGCTGCACACCTGGGCTGCTCTCTGCCAGATGCTGCCTTGGTGTGCCAGTTTACATTTGTGTACCTGCTGCTCTGCTCTGTTGAGCTTTGTTTCATGCACATCAGCAGTCCTTGAATCACCTGGGAGCCTAAATATAGATCTCCTAGCCCCACCCCAGATCTTGTGACTCAGAACTTCCAGGGATGGGTCCCAAGAATCAATATTTTTGAAAAGATCCCCCTGTGCCTCTGATAGCAGCTAATCTTCCCACTAGCCTTTGGGAGGCCTGGGTATGTTTTATGGACTCCTTGAGGAGGATATAAACTTAAGAGCGCGTATTTTTAATGTCTTTTTTAGGCCGCCTTCACTCCCCATCCCTCATTAATCCAACAGTGTTCTGTTCAAAAGTAGTACTCAGTAAGTCACTGTGGAGTGAATAAATCCTTGATTTATCCACAATTGCAACTTGCTTTGTAACTTGAACATCCACTAGTATTTCTAACTACATTTCAACCCAGCTCATTCTGGTGGGTATTCTCTTTGTAGTCCTTTCTGTCCAGGAATTTAAAATATGTTTCCCAGGTCAGACCAGACAGCATTGGGGGTAATACCCACCCCCATCATACTTAGACACTCACCTGCTCTGCCTCCCCATTGGACCTGTGCTGGGGCGCATGGGCTTTGGCTGTCCTTGACGTACGGTGCATCCACTGGTCTCCAGAGCATCCCCAGGAACGGAGGCGGGCCTGATCCCTTGCTCTGGGTGCAGAGGAGGGTATCTCCCTAATTAGACTTCTGGGGCCGGTAGCCTTGCCCCACTTCGGTTTGGTTTCTCCCTGGAACTGTATATAGACACACCTTTACAGGTGGACGTTTTTATTTTATTTTATTTTATTTTTAATTTATTTATTTCATTTATTTATTTTTGGCTGCGTTGGGTCTTCGTTGCTGCGCGCGGGCTTTCTCTAGTTGCGGCGAGTAGGGGCTACTCTTCATTGTGGTGCGCGGGCTTCTCATTGCAGTGGCTTCTCTTGTGGAGCATGGGCTCTAGGCACGCAGGCTTCAGTAGTTGTGGCTCACGGGCTCTAGAGCGCAGGCTTAGTAGTTGTGGTGCCCGGGCTTAGTTGCTCCACGGCATGTGGGATCTTCCCGGACCAGGGATCAAACCCGTGTCCCCTACATTGGCAGGTGGATTCTTAACCACTGTGCCACCAGGGAAGTCCCTACAGGTGGACATTTTTAAAAGCAAAATCCTCAAAGTATTACCAAAGGTAAATAAATGAATGGGGGGGGGAGAGGTGACCAGGGAAAGATAGTTGCAGCCTTTTCTTCCCTAGCTAGACTCAGAGCTAGCGTCCAGGTTGTGAAGAATCACTGGTGACTGACGGTGATCCATAGCAACCCTCTTGGTTGACCTGTTTCTTAAATCCTGAGTCCCCGTGGAGTGCTCACTCTGGACTTTGGATGGCCTGCCCGTAGCCTTCTTGAATATGTTGGGTTTGTCTGTGTTCTTTGCAGAAGATGTCGGGGTCGTTAGTCACACAGAATCTGAAAAGCAGCAGTGTCATCCGGGTAAGCCCTGGAGGCATTTGCCACCTCAGCCTTAAGACTTTTGCTTCTGGATAAGCCACAGTTGCATTTTGGTGCCAGATGTGAGAAGCCATTAGTAATCAGGACAAGTCCCTTGGGAAATCCTGCTCCCAGGTGATAGCTGCTTCCTCTGGAATACTTGTTTGGGGGGCACCGGAGGCTGCGATTTAGTGACAAAGGGGAGTGAATTAACCCTAAAATGTAAGAGTGAGAGATTTCTAATGAGATCTGACAGTTCAAGGGCTGAAGGAGTCTAATCTCTTTTCTCCCCTGCCCACCCAGTCTTCATACAAATGTAAATATGCCTCCTTCAACAAATTGCCAAATGTGGTTTTAATTTGGAAGCCGGAGACCCTGCCTCACCTTTTTCTTTCTTCTTTTTCTTTTCTTTCCTTCTTTCTTTCTTTTTTTTTTTTTTTTAACACGAAGTCACAGGTTTTGCACTTTTTGAGCTGGACATTTCCTTCTGTCACTCTGTCACTCTTTCTGTTGTTGTTTTCTTCCAAGGACATTTCCCCCATTGTTTGTTGTGAGAGGAATTCGGGAGGAGAGTCAATTGTCCTGTGTTTTTTAGAGATGTTTTTCAAGTTCCCATAGGAAATGCAGAGTGCTCTTTAAGCTTAAAAAATAAATAAATAAATAAATAAAGGCAGCGGTTGAATCGAATATGAGATGCAAAGAGTGTCGCTATCACAGCATCATATGTTATGTGGTCTGTGCAGTATCCATTGTTGTTATTTATGACCCTGTCTGCCTCCATTGTGGACTTCTTCCAGCCTTGGGGAATTTACATCATTCCTAATAGCAAAAGGCTTTCTGGTTCCCACAGAGTTGTTCAAAGCCTGACTCATGCTCCTTATGTTAATTGTTCAGCTCTGAAAATACAGCACTTACAGGGTGTGGTTGTAAGGGGGAGATCTACTGTACTTATAGGGCATGTTTAGAAGTGTTTCACACATAAATCTCAATCTCTCTCTCTCTGTCATTTAACTTTTAAACTAGCCCTTTTTGGTCATCTAGTAAGTCTTAGGGGAAAGAAAAGGGACAAGCATCAAAATGCAGTATAATCCAATAAAACCAATTGTATTCTATTCACTGACTCTTAAAACTGACTTGGGTCATAACTGGACATGACTCTGAGTGACATTGGTCCAGGTCTGAACCATAGGCAGAGTTAGTGAGAGCTAAAGGCTGGTGCTCAGTGGCGCAGGGCAGTGACTGGACGAAGCTCATGGCATCGCTCTGTGGGACACCCGGGCATCACACTGATGGCTGCCGCCTACCAGGCTCTCTGGGGCTGTCATTCTGAATTCCAGTGTAGGTCTAAAGCAAGGACCTGCTGGTACCTTACCAACACCATTCCTTGTGGCAGCAACATTTTACTGTGGAATTGGATGGAGAAGGGTACTTAGAAATGTACCAGAAAATAAAAGAAGTTAACACCTTTTCTGAATGATCTACGTGCTAACAAAAAGGAAACAACTTTCCAAAAGTAAGAAATGGGTCAATGTTGGTGATGGTTGGGAGGTTTTTACGTTTTGTAATTGCTTCCTTATGAAGCTTCCATGGGAATATATAAGGATAGATAGATTACCTAAGAATTATCTAAAACCATGTTAGTGCTGTCAGTTTAAGGAAAAAAAAAAACCTCCCAGTTTTTTTTTTTGTAACCAAGATTACAAACTCCAGTTTTCAAAGTACCCGTATTGAAAGGCTTAACTCTTGACACTGTCTTGAGTATTGCAAAAGCCATATTTTGCATTTTTGTCAATAGAGAAAATGTAAGAATTCTGAGGCTCATCAGGGTACAGACCACTGTGCCCCACCGGGTCTCTCCAGAAGGTCAGGCCCACAGTCACACGGCTGCCTGGCTCCTGACTCTGGGCGTCGTCACAGGGCCACAGAGATATCAGATAGTGGCCGAGAGTTCCCAGATGGCTTGGAATCACCGCCTTGCACGTTTGTGGTGCACGTTCATGTATGAAACGTGTGCTGGGAATCCAAGGGAAGTGACAATTTACCAAAAATTTCTAAACTAAAAAACATTAGAATAGCTTAACACAACGTAGTTTCATCCAGTCCTCACCAAATGAAATCTGTTCACTGGGGCATTTGGAGTGGAACTGTTTTTCCTCCTGTTCAGCTAATAGATTTCTGGTTGAACTTTTGTTATCTTTTGGAATAGCCGGGAAGAGCTCTCCAAGGAGCGTCGGAGGATCGTGCAGCATGCATGGAGAGGCCGCTTCTTCCTGGCGCAGAGCTCAGGAGAAACACTCTGCAAGACCTGTAGGTCCCACGAGTTTCCTTTTCCTCCCTCTGGACTGTCTGTATGGACTGGCACATAACACGATGTCTAGAATTCAGCAGGAGTGCTCGGACCCTAATCACAGAAGCCCCTCTGGCGCTGACCCTACTCTAAGTCACGGACTGGCTTTTCCTCCTTCCAAACTCTTTTTCTCTCGCTTTCTGGACAGTGGGGAGCAAGGCCTTGCTTCACAGGTGTGTTGCAGAGAGTAACTAATGACGAGCGCTTTGAAGATGAAAAGCACCTGTTGAGGGTATTTCGTACAACTTTCCGAGCAACCCCAGACAGATCTGAAAAAATACACTCCTTTCCTAAAGGTGCCTGTTCTGACCCTCGTGTCATTGTGATAATCCTCGGGCCCCTCAAAGCAACAGTAAGAACACAGACATACGTATTGGTTCCCAGACTAAAGCTTAGCCTAAAGAAATATTTTAGTCTCAATATTTCGGGTTTGGTGGTTTAAGAAACTTCTTGCCATTCACAAGGCTCCAGTCTCTGAATTCTCCCTGGGCAGCTTCTATCCTGCTCCTCCAAGTGAATTTCACACTTACTTAGAGTGCAGTTTGCATTATCAGTTGTATGTGTGTTGTAGAAAAGGGGTTTGTGTATGTACAAGCATGTTCTTATACATACACACACACACAGAGAGCCTGTGCTTTGGATGTATTTGAGCATTTACTTCTGGGAAAAAAAATCAATGTATTAAATGTAGGCAATATTGATCTTTAACATCTGAAATGAATGCCTCTCAGCCTTAGTTAAAATATGAACTCCATCATAACTCCATTGATAACCCAGTGATCGATAAATAAAGTGTGTCCTCGTGTACTGGAAAATGTGATGGCTCTTGCTTGATCCATTCTGCATGTAAATATACACTTGGGGATGTTCCTAGATTGGCCGAGGGGTGAGGAGAAAGGAGAGTAGCACATGCGTCCTGCTTCAAGTGTAAGAAGTGTGACAAGGGGGATCTGGAGGAAACCTGGCCATTACAGCTTTACAAAACCAAAAAATCTTTCTTTGTTTTAGTGTGAACAGAACTGAAACAAAAAGGAGCGTCGTGAGCAGATCACGGAGCAGCAGGAACAGTGTGGGAACATCCAGTGGCTCAGTGATTGCAGAGGTAGCACGGAAGAGGGGGGACAGCGAGGCCCCATCCAGTCCCCCGGCTGCGGGACAGGCGAAGGCTTTCATAAACGCAGCTGAGAGCCACCGGTGGCTTCCTGTTCCGAAGCTGGAGAGAGTTCATCAGCCCCCGCCAGCAGGCACCAGCAGCCAGCAGAAACCTCATCCTGGGGCGCGGTTAGAGACGGGGCTTCCTCGCGGGAGCCCCGTCTGTAGCTGTGAGTCAGCATCGCCGGGTCCAAAACAAAGTCCACGAGGGGCCGGAGCGCAACAGAAACGCAGGAGCCGCGGCTCTGTGGAAGACGCTGACCACCGCAAGAGAGCTTCTCTTGGAAGTGATCGATTAGTCCCGAGGGAAATAATAGTGGAAAAAAAGCAAAGCTGTCAAGGTTTTGCCAACTTCGGAGCTGTCAGATCCGGGGTTACTTTTGAAACGAGATTTGGCAGAAACCGCGTCTAATGAAGAGTTGCATGCTTTGGAAAATCTCTCCTCCAGACATCTTATGAAAAATAAGCCAGGGCAGGCACGGCAAACCGGCTCAGCCACAAACACTGAAAGATTAGCTACGACTCAGGGCAGCCCAAGCAAGAAAAGAAAGAAGTACGAAAGAGGCCACTAACTTACGGAAGAAGATTGCAAACTCGTAGTTGAGGAAATAGTGGCCAAGCCTGTGACAAACGAGCAGTGTGTCTAGATGCCGTGATTTTAAAGGAATTCGGATGATTGTTTCAAATAGAAAATATATACCTGCGTTGGGGTCAGCTTTCAAAGCAGTGGCCTCCAGGAGCCTACATGCTTGTTCTGACAGCATTGCTACTTTCTCATTCACACTTTATAACTGTCTTCAGAAATTTACTTTAATGATAAATAGCCACTCGCTTTGTTGGCAGTGACAGTGTCCATGGAGGAACCGCATGAAGAAACCAATCTTGTGCCTCCTTGTCACATCCCTGTACGGACCACACGACGGGCCACGGTGCTGCTGGTCAGTTCTCCTGCCCTTCAGCCTGAGGAGGGCAGCAGTGGAGGAACAGGCTAGCGGTTCACACTATCTGCCTGTGGCACCAGCATCATGGTCTGAATCTGTGGAAGAAATGCACAGCCTGGGTCCCACCCAGACCTACAGAATGAGAAACTCTGGGGGGATTCTGAAACCTGCCCACGTTCGAGAACCACCGGGTTAATTGGAGACTCCCTAGCGTTGATCTCCTCCAGCCTGGCAATTCTGGCCTCCAGCGCATCAGCAGGGGCCCACGTGTGGACATGCACCCATCATGCTCCCTCAAACCTGTAAAGCACCTGGGTTCAGTGTATGAGTCACTGTGTTCCCAGCTTCTTAAGCAGGGCGGCCACAGAGCCCAGGGAGCTGTGACTTTATCCTAAGAGTTGCAGGACATTTACATACAATTCAGCCCAACATTAGGGGAAGATGTGGGAGAAGCTTGTTCTTGCTTGTAGCTCAGGCATGTCCCTGCCCTTGCCGCCACCTCTAAGATTCTGGTTTAAGTTCAGGACAGACCAGAACCCAAGTGGAACTCAGCGGCCAGAGTTTGCAGTTTTCCACTTGGAAGGCTTCACAGGCAGTTTAAATTTCAAACCAGGAGCCTTCCATTTGCAGTATCACCCACTGTTGTCCCCAGTGGGCTTGCTGAAATGTCACATAGTGAATCATAGCAATGACTTATTTTGGATGGACACCTACAGTAGATTTTCTTACCCAGTTTCATTCTAAAATAAGGAAGAAACCATATGCAAAGGCCACCCATCAAATGTATCTTTTTTCCTGCTCAACATTGGGTGGTGCTTTGAAGTAGTACCTCCCTAGTAACAAGGAAAATCAAGTATATTCCCCAAAGTGTAGGAGTTAGCAAAAAATAACCCAGAAAAAACCCAACAATATAAAAGAATATGGAAGTAGACACAGTGTAAGTTCATGCTTAAGATTAATTAGTGGTTTCTCCCAGCTCATTGTGTCCTTCCCCACTCTCCTTTCCCCTCTTAGATTGCAGGGCAAGGCTCATTAAGAGGCAACCATATTTCATGGCATCATTTTGCGTCATGAAGCTAAGTCTTGCTTGCCATACCTGGCCGTGGATACAGGTGCTAGGCCTTTGATGTTCCAGACTCTCCTGGTAGCCTGTTCCCTTCCTATGGTCCCAGCCTCACCACCCCCACCAGGAACATGGCCCCGCCCACTGATGCCCCTTCCTCTTCCCACTTAGCTTTTTTCCTGCCCCAGGTGATTCCAGTCACAGGATTCTATAGGAGAGGGAGCCCAACAGAATACCAACCACAGTGGAGCAGATTCTGCTCCTCCAATAGGGGCAGACTACACAGGGTGGAAACCTCCTGAGAAGGTGGTAGAACATGGCCCATCCTGGGCCCCTCTCTTAGAGCGATGCTATTCTCGGTGTGCGCTTCACTAAAGACAGAACCACAGTGTGTCATTGAATCTCCTTAAACAATTACTGGAACAGTTTAAGCAGAGAGGGCACAAATAGTAACTCAGGGAATAGGCCAAGAAACAATGAGCTCCCTGGAAGAGTCTGGAATTAAAAAGAGCCATTCCAATAGCTGCTGCCTACCCCAGAACTAGGAGATATTTGAACTGGAGGCACCAGAGAAAGTTTTTATTGAGTTTTTATTTCATTAGTTAACCTAGGCCTGGTGGTTAAAGCCAATACTTAACATGCTTAGTGATCGTCCTTCAAGAAAAGTCTTGTTTTAGAGTTTGGTGTATTTGTGGACGTAACAATGACTGTGATCTAGAGGGAAAATAGCACCTTTGGCCGTAGATAGATAGGGTCTTTCTCACAGCCATCATGTACATGGGATTTTTATCAGGATTAACAGAGGGAACAGCTCTCTGCTTCCGCAATAGGGCATGTGTTTGAGGAATTTCACCTTTAAGCATTTTCCTTCCACATGTCTGAAACACCCCTGGATCTCTTGTTACTTGAGTGGTGCTTTGATTCTTTGGATATTTGGAAGTACGGAGTGGAAAAGGGCTGCCAGGTTTTTTTTGTTGCTTATTAGGTGGGAAATGAAGAGTTGGTTCTCTACTGCCAGAAGTGGGTGTGTTTTGATATTCTTAATAATCTTAATAATTTCCAGCATCTGAAAATCTGAGACCTTGTCAGTATTCTTAGTTAAAAAGAATAAGTTCTTCAACCACTTACTTAATAAAGCAAATTAAATGTATAGTCAAGTTCCCGTAAGTCTGATGCTTGGAAGAAATATGGATCCAATTTGATTAATGTTATAACTTTGAACTCCCTAACTTTCTCGATGTCATGGCTTCTATGTCACCTCCAAGTGCTTTCAAATGACTTTTTAATAGATTGGTGTTGGTTGTTTTTTTTTTTTTTAATGTCCACAAATGTCTGAGAACAGTCAGTGTGACTTTTCTTACACATTTTTCTTTTCTTTGCCTCTGGAGGTTAACTGTCATCCAGATATGCATATAAATTGCTAACTGCAAAGGAGCAAACGTTTGGGGAGAGAGGAGTAAATGCTGCAGCTTTTGTGCTCACTTATTTTAAATGAAAAAAATAGGAAAAATGTATTTCATTTTATAAAAAGCAAGAGTCACAAAAACTCTCTGTATTTTGATTTTTGGAGAATATAGCTTCTTTCTGAATGAGATATCTCAGGGTATATCTTGGGGACAACAATGGGATCACAGTTAATTTGTTTGCTCTCAGTGTCATGTTTGGACTTTAGCATGAATTGTTGTGCCTATCAGTGGCTTTTGATTTCAGAAAGAGCTCAGAGAGAGCAGAGCACGTAAGGGAAGGAAACCTCTGTACCCAAGAGAGTGGCCTGGGATCACGGTGTGGCCGTTCCCAGTTTCCTTGAATTCCTTCTTGGCAGGACCCACTGTAATATCTCCACAAAATTCTGGTGAGTGGCCTTCCTTTGGCTTTCCTAAGAGCCAAAACCTCTCTATTCAGTGTGCTGTGCTGTGGCTTGAGTATGGAAATCCTTTTAATTTCTTCTTTTCTCTTATGAGGAAATTTCCACGCTTGGTTTGTCAAGACAAGAGACTTCAAACGTTGTTATTGAAACACAAATGAATTGAAACGCGTTGCAACAAGTAAGAAATCAAAGTTAAGCTGATTTCTGTTAAACAGTTTAAAGTCTTCCTTGGTACAAAATAAATTAAGCGTTGTAAAATGAAGTTAATTCAGAAAATCAGGGCAGAAGTCTAACCATGTATATCATTGGTATTACAATTCTTGATGCAATTAAATTCTCAGAAATCTGCAGAACTCCCTCTAATTTGGTTTCTTTGTTTACTTAACAAGGCAAGGAACAAATACATGTCAACGTGTAGCTTAACAGAGGGAACTTGAGTGGATGAAATTATTGCCTTTAATTGTCGAGAACTGCTCAGTACCGGGGTTGAATTTAATCACATAAGTTGTATTATGCAGCATGATATTACCTGATGATTGCTGTTACAGTTACTTATCAAAAATCTTGTTAATTAAACAAAAATCAGTGAAACCATACATTTGATCCCCAAGCACCTGACCAGGCAACTAAAGGTATGGATTTGACAGATCCCCAGAATAAACTTTCTTCAGTCAAGGTAGGAAGCCAAACACTGCAGACATCACCAGGAGAGCTCCCTTCTCCCATTAGCCTTATCCTCTCATTTGTTTTGTTTAAACTGCTAAAATAGTTTAAATAGTTGTGCATGCCTAGGGGATGAAACTAGTATGTAGCGTAAATGAGCCTGTTTTATGAATAAAAAGTAAAATTGTTTTAAAAAAGTAAATTAGTGTATGTCACTTTTCTTTAAAGCGAGTGAATTAACCCCAAGGAATATACATTCAAAATGCCCTTTTCTGAACATGCTATTTATAAAATTATGTTCTATTGGTTGGAGACTTTTTCCGCCTTGAAGCAATTCTGAGGTTTTGAAGACTGTGTTAAAATAATCAAAGGGGCTCTTCATTTGAACCACTGGCCCTAAAGATTTAGGTCTGGAACATCCTGTGCGGGATGTTGTGATTAAATTGGCCCGTAAGACTTGGGGTGGTCTCTACACTGCAGCTATGTTACCGCTTCTGCTCCCAGTTGTGAGCCAAGATAGACTCCTCTCGTGAGGGGTTAAAGTATGTGACCTTGACTCCTTTCCAGAGAATCTTGACATTTCCCAAGTGGATTCATTTCCATTTTCGAAGTGAATTTAGTCCTAGTTCAGCACCGAATGAAGCCCTGGGCTGACTCTTTCTCTGCACTGCCTTTTATGACAGGATCCCAGGCCTCTCTGGTTGCTTGTAAATATATTTCCCCTCAGATCCTGTACATAATTTTTCAGAAACATTTCAATATCAGGTTGGAATGATACATCTGAAAGCTGTACGTGAAATGCTGAGAACCGCTGCACTCAACAAAGCAAAGCCCATTTCTTCTTGCCGTTTTGGTCATGGGTGCCGTGTGGCCGGCCCAGGAAAGCTGCCCTGCCCTGCCTGGTGCTGCTGACAGCCCTGCTGTTTTACCACCAATTGGTTCGTGTATTTGGGGACAAGTCACTTAACCTCCCGGGCCTCAGTTTCTTCATCTGTCAAATAATCTCTGATAGTTTAAGTACGACACTTGGCTCCATAGAGCCCCGAGGTAAGTGTACCACTCCGTGTATTAATTTCACCATCCGTTTAAAAATGGGTTCTTTACACTGAAATTGGAATTACCTGGGTAGCTTCTATTGGCCTAGGCATTGGCAGTTTTAAAAGCTCCTCAAGTTCTCATGAGATGCCATAGTTAAGAACTATTGTTTAAAAGCGGGGGTAGGGACTTCCCTGGCCATTCAGTGGTTAAGACTCCGCGCTTCCACTGCAGGGGTCACGGGTTGGACCCCTGGTTGGGGAACTAAGATCCTGCAAGCCGTGAGATGTGGCCAAAAAATAAATAAAAGTGGCGGTGGAGGTTTGAGTGTGTTTAACTGGATGTTAAAAGAGGCAGGGTCTGCGAAGAGCTGAGTATCCTTTAGAAGAGAGGCTTTCTGCAAATGAGAAATGGGCCTACTTTCAAACAAATGGGAAGGGCTTAGGTGACAAGGTATCAATAGGCGTAAGTTTTAATCCTACAAGGGACGTGTTCTCTTTTCTCCCGGAGGCCCCCTACGTTACTTCCGCTGCTTTAGACCCGACACATGAGGCTACCTTCATCTTTGCCAGCACTGAGAAATTGTTACCCTCGTACAGAAGATGAGTTTTTAAAGCACCTAAATAATTGTCTGGGGTTTGCCTTTGATCCACGATCATTAATATCGTTAATAAGCTCTCGAAAAGTGCGTGTGAATCTCAAGTTCACATTTGGCAGGGTAGTGGAAGAAAGAACGCTTTTAAAATAGTTTGGCTCAGAAAGCGCATCTGAAATAACCCTGTGGGAAAATCAGGAGAATTTCTCATCCTCTAAAGGATTACCTAGGATGAGATGCTGACCTTGTATTTTAAGTTCAGTTACATTTCTTAAAACCTCATTCATTACCCACACTGATTTATTTTAGGTGGTGAAGCAGGCTGTGGGAGGAGACTCCGGTGATGTACAGCTTTCATGTTTGCTTTCTGTTCTTTCCACAGTTCCCCAAAGTTCATAACGTGCATATATTTCTTTAAAAAAAAAAACAAAACAGCTTCTTCACGAGATTTACTATAGCTTTTTCTCTCAGAAATTAGAGCTGAAGAATTCTCTCCTCTGTGGGCTTCCAAGGCGATCCAGCCCCAGAAGGCGAGGTGCCCAGGGTGAGCAGAGCCCTGACCTCTGTGGGGGAGAGGTCAGTTCAGCAAGAAGACTCAAAAGGGAGGAAGAAAAAGCAGCTTCTCAGCAGGGAGTTTGACTTGCTTCAGGGCAGAAGAGCTTTTATAAATAAGGGCCCAGTCTCCCACGCCCTCTTGCCTGTTCTTCTGTTACCAGTCCTGTCTCTGCACTTAGACACACACATCGACGCACACACTCACGGACACACACAGACACACACTTGTGGACACACGCACTCATAGACATACACACGGACACGTACACATATCGACGCACACACGGACACACACACATGGATACACACACTGGTGGAAACACACGGACACACACACACTCCGGGACACAGCCTCAGCCCTCACTTCCCCCACTGCCTCACACCCCTCTCTCCACGTGCCCCTGGATTTGCAGGATGGACAGGCAGACCCTTCTCCAGAGGAGGCAGGTGATGGATTGGCTAGGGGGTTTTTCTGGGCCCAGTGGCTCCTAAGGCCTTTTCAGTTCCTCCTTCACATGCTCAGCTGGTGAGAAGAATGTGGAGGGCTCTTTCCCAAACCCACTGTGGGTGCCTGGGAGGACTAAGACCAGCCCATCCGTTCCTGTTGTTGGTGGGAGGAGGGGGAATGGTAAATTAGGGCGACCTCCAGGCCTGACGTGACACACGGGCTGTGCGTTTGGGATGTGTCCCGGTGGGAGGGGCCTGGAAGACCTTCCCAAAATGATGTCAGCGCGAATGGGGGCTTGTGAAACAGCAACCCTGCTTTGCTTTGTGTAATATATTCTCCTTAAAATGCTTGCCTGTGAGCCTTTCCCTAGCGCCTCCTGCTCAGCTCAGCGACCTGTAGAGCAGGGTGGAGCCTACCTGGGCAGAGCCCGGGGCAGCTAGAAAAGCATCCTCAGGTAGCTCTCCAGTGGGAAGAAGTGCTCTCTGTGTCAGAACTGCAGGGGGTGTGCTGTTGGAGTTCTTGTTTTGATGCTAATAAGAATCTCCAGCTGGAAGAACCTTCTGGATCTCACCTGAAGTCTCTGTACAGGCTCAAAGACAAGCAGACTCTCAGTTCGTCTGTGAATTTTCTACATCAAATTGGCCTTCCTTTCTCTTGAAGACAGTGTTTCTCGGTACCAGTTTATCAAATCGCAAGTTCTGGGTCCTGGTTGTAGAAACGACTCTGGCTGTTGTTCCTCATGTTCGTAAGGTCTAATTCTAGGTCCTAGTAATGTTTTAGAAAAGCGCACCATACTTGAGAGAATCTTCACTTTCTGCCACTGGCTTTGCATGCCCACCCAGGCCAGCGCCCACCATCAGAGCACAAACTGAGGAGAGAGGAGATGGTGGGAGAGAAAGTTGGGCTCGACATTTAGCCCCTTTCAGTGCAGAGGAGAGGGTCACAGCTCAGTGAGGACAGCCAGGGAAGGAATATCCCTACAGGGGAAGGCATTACGAAGTGATCCTGAGACGTCCAGTCCACTGAAAGCATCAGCAAGGAAACAGGAGTCAGACATTATCACGTTTCATGAGAGAAAACTGGCCCAAGACGGTGTGTCCTGGAGTCCTGCAAGGCCAGGCACCTGAGCTTACCTTGTTTGGCCTTAATCTTATAAAACAGTGAAGAGGATGGATATGGAAGAACTATGTTCTATTAGTATGGTTTAGAGGCTATAGCGAGTCATCTACATTCTCAGACCACACACTGTTGTAGAATTTAATTGGGCACCAAGATTTTTTGTGATCCTGTAGTTTATTCTTGTCTTAAATGAGCTTTTCTATCTGCAACACTGGTAGCAGACACTGAACTGATCCAGGAAAAAGTCCACGATTTATACAGTCAGAACCAAATACGGTATAGCACCCACACCAGACACAGCCTGGTGCCATCCCCTTTACAAGAGGCCTGCATTGGTTTGCTGTTGCTGCGTAACAAATTACCACAAACTAGCAGCTTCAAACAACACATAGTTATTATCTCGGTTCCTGACACCTTTTAGCTGGGTCCTCCGCTTTGGGTCTCAGAAGGCTGGAATCAAGGTGTCAGCTGGGCTGTGTCCTCATCTGGAGGCTCGACTAGTGAAAGACCCACTTCCAGGCTCCTTTGGGTTGTTGGCAGCTGTGAGACTAAGAGCCCTGGGGTCCTGCTGGTGGTTGGCCGGGGGGTTTGCTCAGCATCTCCTGGCTATTCTCAGGACCTTGCCACATGCCTACCCCTCCATCTCAGTAATGGAGAAACCCCTTGTGCTGAATCTCTTTCATATTTTGAATCTCTCTGACTTCTCCTTCTGTGACCAGCCTGAGAAAACTCCCTGCTTTTAAAGCTCCTGTGATTAGGTCAGCCCCACTGGGATAATCTCCATATTTTAAGGCTAACTGAATTTGGGACTTTAATTAGGTCTGAAAAATCCCTTCACAGTAGGACTTAGATTAGGGTTTGGTCAAAGAACCAGGGACCAGGAGTCTTTGGGAGCCATCTACCACCAGATCCAGCAGCCCTTGGCTTTTCTCTGACAGGGGCCCAGTTCAATGGTGAGAGCGGAGGCTGTCACTGAAATCTAGCTGGATTCCTTCATCTTTTAATGGACTCTCTGGTCTCATGGGATGCTAAGAGAAATACTGAGAGCAGCGTTCTTTCTTCCTGCGGCCCTTTTTCATTAATACTAACAGTGGCACACCTTTCTTATCACCATTTCACAGTTGGGGAAACTGAGGCACAGAGAATTTTGGAAACTTTCCCCGAGTTGGTAAGTGGCAGAGCCTAGAATCCAGGCCTGTCCAAACCCAAAGCCCAGAAATTGCTGTTGGGCCGCTCTAGTGTGTGCCTCACGCCACCCAGGCAGAAAATACTAACGCCAGGAGTTGGGAAGGAATAGCTGCAGGGGAATCAAGAAGTGCGACTTCAGAGTGCAGGCCCCTGACGGCTCAGTGCTCAGCCTGGCCCTGTGCCCGAGAAGGTGAAAGTGACAGGCCCAGTTGGAGGCAGAGCACCCAGGAGGAGATGTTTGGGCCTTTCTATCTATTTAAATTGAACTATAGTTGACTTATAATATTGTGTTAGTTTCAGGTGTACAGCTTCAGATGCTTTTCCATTATAGGTTATTACAAGATATTGAATATAGTTCCCTGTGCTATACGGTAAATCCTTGTTGTTTATCTATTTTATATATAGTGGTATGTATCTTTTAATCGTATACTCCTAATTTATCCCTCCCTCTTCCCTTTCGCCTTTAATAACCATAAGTTTCTTTTCTATGTCTGTGAGTCTGTTTCTGTTTTGCAAATAAGTTGATTTGTATTATTTTTTTTTAGATTTCACATATAAGTGATATCATATGATAGTTGTCTTTCTCTGTCTGACTTATTTCACTTAGTGTGATAATCTCTAGGTCCATCCATGTTGCTGCAAATGACAATATTTCATTCTTTTTTGTGGCTGAGTAATATTCCATTGCATATATATACACCATGTCTGCTTTATCCATTCATCTGTTGGACACTTAGGTTGCTTCCATGTCTTGGATGTTGTAAATAGTGCTGCTATGAACATTTAGGTGCATGTATCTTTTCGAATTAGAGTTTTCATCTTTTCCAGATGTATGCCCAGGAGTAAGATTGCTGGATCATATGGTTAGCTCTACTTTTAGTTTTTTAAGGAACCTCCAGACTGTCTTCCATAGTGGCTGCATCAATTTACATGCTGTTCAGGGCCTCTTTTGTTGAGTGTTGGACCGAGAATGCACAGGAAGCAAAGGCCGAGTTACCGGCCTTGGGTGCTGGGAGGGCAGAGCGGGTGGGGAGGCCTGACTCGCCCCTCCCACTCCCTTTGCTTCACATCTCAGCCACCATGTCCTTAGTTTTGTGCAAAACTGTAGCTGTTTCACATTTGTGCCCTTCCTTTCTGTTTTGTGCCTTGGATTCTTTCAAAAACACTTCCAAAAACCATCCCTGCCGAGCCAGAGAGCCCCTGAGTGTATCTGGTTGTCCATGTCCTGAACTTGGAGGGGTGACATTTCTGTCCCCAGGATGGAGTTTTCCCGAATTGGTCGGCGCTGGTGCCTCAGCGCATAGGAAACTTTAGCATACTACGCCTAATTCTGGCCTCCCCAACATGACAAACAGGTTAGAGATGTGGGACCCGCTCCCATCCCTCCTCGGCGGGTGGGGAGAGCACAGGTGTTGGTGGAAGAGGCAGAGCGGCCCACGGGCGGTTCCAGAAACTCCCAGGTGCGTCTGTGCCAGCCCCGCTGCACCCCGTCATGGCGTGGCTGCACCCCGTCGTGGCGTGGCATCATGTTCAACTGCCTTGGCTTTTCATCTTTTTAGCTGCTCAGGGGCTTTTTGCTCCGTAACCTGGACGTAGCCTGCCCAGGAGGCAAGCGTGGTTAGGGGGTGTGAGAGGAGGCCTGTTGTAATTGCAAATCACCTGACACTGGCCGGCACCCTCCCAACTGCCTCAGACACTGAGAGCGTCGTGATCATCCTGAAAACCCCTGTGGAAGGGCGTGCACGTGTGTGCAACGCACAGGGAGGAGTAGGATATAGGGGGCTGTCACTTGCTTTCCTTTCTGAGCCTCCTTTCCTGCGATTCATCTTCTAATTCTATGAAGCAGAAACTAAAAAGGACATGTGAAGCTGCCCAAGAACAAGGAAATCACCTCCGAAGGGATGCGTCTTCATCTGCCTTTGGTTTGGAAAATATCTGTTGCTCACGGATTTATAAAGATGTCACTTTCTAGGCAAAGCCCGGAGGAGGCACAGCTCAGATCAACGCCACTGTCTTTACAGCAGCTTCCTGCAGCCTCCCTTTTTGTTAATTGCTGATCTCCCAATTCTTTACCTTTGAAACTCACATCCAGGGCAGGATCTGGACATAAACCTGGCAAATCCCCGGAAGACGCAGAAAACGCAGCAGCCCAGCTAGCAGGAGCCCCAGGTTCTAGTCCTGGCTGTTGCTAACTCTGTGTGGCCTGGGACAGGTCCCTGATCCTCTCTAGGCCTCAGCTTCCCCTTCTGGGAAAGTAAGGAGGGATGGATCCTTTCACTGGTAAGGTCACCGAGTGCATTAATACCCGGCGAGTCTCCAATGAAGGCTTTTCAACTGCACATTTCTCAGAAAGGATGAAGGAAAGCAGCTTTTCACTCTTCAGGTGCAAAACAGAGCCAAGGGCCAACCCGTCTGGGTGCTGAGTAGTCATTAGGAAGCCAGCTGCTAACTTGTGTTCCCCTGGGGATCGTGGAGGAGCCCCACTGTCCCTGCCAGAAGAGCTTCTCTTTGAAACAAAGCTGTTACTTTCATGTTACTGGCATCTGCTTTTGCTCTCGGCGTAATTCAACCCTTGGGTGTCCTGATGTGGACAGTTGCAGGGGGCGGGGCGGGACGGCGGGGAGGCCTCGATTCAAGGTTCTCATTGGGTTTAAGAGCCTTTACTCTCCAAGTTAATTTCCCCAACTTTCATATCACAGGTTAATACTGGGCCCGTGCATAATGATACAGAATTTAAGACTTGTAAAAGCCGCCTGGGACTTGAAAGAAACACACTGTAAGCCAGGAGGCTGTGCCTGGCATGCGGGAGCAAGTGACACAGGTAGAATTCATGTCCAAAGCCAGGGAGCCGCACCCTCGTGACACGATCTCAGAGGGTGCCATGCAGGTGTGCAGGCCCGTCTGTGCCAGGCAGCGGTACCCACAGCCCTGCGAGCATCACCCCCACTTGCCCTTACTTTTAACCACCATCAGAAGGCAGTTGTTCACAAAGGGAAATTCGTTATTCTTAATAGACCCAGGAATATCTCATGGACTTAAAGTGACACAACACGATTGCCCTAATGGTTTCTAAACTTTGTTTTTAAGACTTCTGGGGCCAGAACCCCACAGAACGGCCTCGGGGCACCCTCCTACCTCTGATGACCAAGCTGTCTGCTGGCATAGTTGGAGCCTGACATAGCCCGAGCCGGCATGTTTAGCTGCTTGTGGGATGGAAAAAAAAAATGTTAAGAAAAATAATTGTTGTTTTTGCAAACTATCTATTTAAAAACAGAACCTCAGGAAGCAGATTTCTGTTTCAATGCTCAGATGAATCAGAGTTTACAAAGTACAAATACACATTAGCAGGAGGAGACTTCCCATAACCCAGTACTTGTGTGTCTTCCCAGCCCGGGAACCTCTGAACTCCTGTTTCTCATTCCCAGTAGAGGCAAGAAAGAAAGCCGCCGTCGAAGCGGAAACTTTGCTGGAACTTTGCTCAGCCCAAGTTGCAAACCTCTGCAGGCCGGTGGGACTTTTTCTTTTTTTCTCTTTAAAGGCAACTGGTTTTTAGCCGCACACTTGCTCACTTTGGGGTCGACAGGTGTATGCCGTTCAGAAATGTGGGAAACCCACAATCTGGTTCCTTGGGCTCTTTGCTACCTAAGAAATATTACCAAATAAGTTAACTTTGACTCACTGACCCCCTCAGATCAGCCAATAAAATGAAGCTCTTACACCACAGCTTGTTCAAGGGGCGGTGTCATTAATTTACTTAAAAATGATGTCAGGTGGCAATTGAGCAACAAACCGGCTTCCAGACTACTTAATTCAGTTTAACAAGGAGGAAAAGCCTTGGAATTAATGGAAGAGCTTGTACTTTAGTATGTTAGTGAAGCTGTTCTCAAAGTTTGCTGTACCTAAACCAGGGAGGATTGGGGGAGGAGGGGACAGCTTGTTGAAAATACAGGTTCCCAGGCCCCGCTTATGAATCATGGGCCAGGCCTGGGACTCTGCATTTAAGAGAAACCCCCGCCCCAGCTTACAAGTTCCGCTTCTGCTCATCACCCAGTCTCACTGGGCTTTTAGTTAAGATATACCCCCCTGTTCTAACTAACTCCGTGTTACATAGGTGTAGAATCCCAGGACAGTGTCCCGTCCTAAAGCAACCAACTTTGAGCTGATGCTTTCCTGGAGTTTCATGGTATATATATATGTTCTAATGCTGGAGTTCTAGTTAGCCATGTTTCTGGACGGAAAATTCTTCCTTTTCCAGGGCCTGCTTACAGAGAGCACAGAACATTCCCAGGGGATGGGGAAGGTTCTAAGTCCCTTCTTTTGCACATTCCTGCCCCCAGGATAACCAGGGCCTGGAGAAAGGGGACAACCGCCCTTAACGACCAAGGTCCTGGCTTTGAGCCGAGTCCAGATGAGACCATCTCATCCGTTCCACTACCCAGCGTGTCCTGCATAGAAGTCTCCTTAAAAATAACAATCACAAGATCATTTCCCTCCTGGAATAAAGAATTGCAGAGGCTCATTAAACTTTCTTCTTGGCACACAAGCCTTTGGCAACTACCCAGGGGATTCTGGGTCCTGCAGAATCCAAGTTTACAAACCACCAGGGCAAGGTAGCATTTGAACTCAGACTGTCCTGCTCGTGGGGTCTGTAGCAGGAAAGCACTGCTCCCTCCCTCTGACCCGACCCCCGCAGAGCAGTGATGGGGGTGAGGGCGCCGTACCAGGACAGGGAGACACCGTGGAAACCCAGACCCGTCACAGTCCAGGTCCTTCGCGCTCCCTCCCCAAGCCAAAACTCTGTCCCAGACTGATTCCCCTGGTGGCCTCCGCTCGTGCACAAGGAACCAGGGACACTTCAACCCGCCATCCATTCTTAACCAAGATGCCCATCGGGACACACCTCCTAGCCTGGTAGAAAGAGAAGCTTCCCAAGAATGAAGAAAGATAAACATCCCCGTAGCTTTTCCCTCCGCTCAGTTTGTCCCTCCAGCTGGAGTTATACTATGAAGACTGGAGGGGGGTGACAGCCTAGGTGTCACAGCTCCGAGGAGGGTAAGCTATGGTGTCCTAACCAGAGGAGGGAACTCCTGGCAACTCCTCAAAGCTGCTGGAAGCCGTCCACGTGCCTGTCACTGGCGGTTCATCCCTCAGTGCCGAGATGCCAGAGGCAAAGCTTCCCCCCCTCCACCCCGCCCCGCCATGTGGGGCAGGCTTGTTGGCCTCTGGCCCCAGCAGCCACGAGCAATAACCACAGCTTACCTGCCCTTTAGAGGTAGGAGCAGCCCGGCTCTGGCACCTCACGGAAGGCCAGGCACCCGGCACCCCCAAGGGCGCACGGGAGGCCAGCCACTCGCGCACTCCCTAGGAGCAAGGTGGTGAGGAGCAGAAGGACCCTCACCCCAGAAGCTTGTAACCACCACCTCCTGCGGAGACCAGCCCAGAGGCACAAGGTGCACAAAAGCCACAAGGGTGTGGTCTGCAGTGAAGGCAGGACATCCACATTCATCCAACCAGCCAGGGGGAAAAAAAAAAGAGAAAGCCTCCAGGCTCCCTCCTTATCCCCCAGCACCAATTCCAAGCTATTTAAAACCCTTTTACTGCGGTGGGCGTTCCCGCAAGTGCTCAAAACAATTCAGTCCACACTGCAGGCCATTAATCCAGTGGTGTTTATTCAAGCAGTATTCACACTTGCTGTCGAATAACAAGGGCATCTAGGCCCCCAAGATGGGGCTCACAGCTCCAGCTTCACAGCAGCCCCTCGGGGTTTCAAGAATGTTATGGCTGAAAAGGCTTTCCGTTCTTGATGGGGGCCCCTGTCAAGCACAGCCTACTTCTCACACCCCAGTCACCAGGACAGACCCAGGGCGGTGGCAAAGGCACAAGGCAGAGCCAGGCAGAACTACGTAAGCTCAGAAGAGGCCACACTGGTCCGTGTTTTCGTACAAAAAAATTTAATAAATATGACTTTTCAAAATTTATTGCCAGGAACAACACATCAAAGATGTATGTTTATGTTCATATAACACTAACAGGACAATACAAAGGATCTTCACGGTCTTAACGGTGAACCAACGAAATCAGTTTTTAGTAAGTCTTTTTGATCTTAAATTTCGTCATAGCATTTTGATTTCCTCACTTAAGGCAGGCAGTGGACTCTGGCAAATCTAAACAGTGACCTTTCTGGACATTTTACGGTTCAAGTATTCAACTAGCTTATGAGAATACTCCCTAAATGCAGTAGATAACAACAAAAAATCAAATCTACAAGTGGTTCAGTCTTACATTACGAATGGTGAAAAGAAATCAGAATTTACAAGATAAGATTGGTGTGCTTCCAACTTCACACAATTAATTTGATATCTTTAATGATCTTCAACCACTCACGTTTTGGCTACGTTTAGTCATAGCTCAGCTTGTTCCCTTAAACTGCTCGGTAGCAGATCACCTGCCTGTCTCTTTCAAGTCTAAAGCAAAAAAAAACCCAAAAAAACAAAAAACTTGTTCTAGACTAACTCTCAAACTGCCTCAGTCGGGGTTTTAAACATCTGACGTCGTACGAAAAAAAAAAAAAAAAAAAAAAAAAAAACTCCACCAGTATTCCAGGCACAGAAGGCCATCCTATTGTCTTAAAATAAACTATTTTCAAACACCTTAATTTTGGCTTATAGGCAACACGTAATAAGAAAATAAGGTCAAAAAAATAAAGCCATACGCTTACAACGCTATCAAAAACCTTCAATTCTAAACACGTACATATAAATAAAAAGGAATGATGTCTTAAGGCTCTTGATTATTAAGTTAATAAATCAAATATACACAGTGATTAATAAAAAAGAATTATTTACAGAACTATACAAAATTCTACTTTTGACACATTTTTCCTCTTTAAATTCTTCATTTTACCAGCAACTGCTGACATCAAAGTCCCCCTCCCCCAACAACAACAACAAAATACAATAAAAAAAATAAATAATAAACTCATTTGTGATAGTTGCTGTGGTTCTGAGCTGCAAAGGCACTTTTCAAATACAGAACTACTTGGACGTCATCATAAAACCAATATACAAAAACAACTCAAGAGTCAATAAATATAAATAAAAACTATGATCCTAAGACTGCATCACCATCGGGACATCTGGCAGAAGTGGAGGCTGGAGGCCTCGGGGGGCCGGGTGTTCTCCTGGGAGCCTGATCCGACAGGTGCGGGGCCCCAGGGCCCCGGGGCCTGGTGTTTGCATAGCTGTGCGATGCAGTGCTGCCCAGCCAACCACAGAAACTACCATTGCCAGTGTAAGCCAGCTTGTCAGAACTTAAATTAACACAGGGATTCTACGTCAAGGACAGCCTGGGACCGGAACACGACAGGACAGCTGGAGAAGCTTCAGGAACCCCGGGCGCCCTCAGACTCTGCCCGCCGTCTGCTATACGATGTACTCCATGCGGTTCAGGCTCTGCGCGCTCTCCAGGTCTCTGTTGTCCTGTTTGTTTGTCCAGTTCGGGTGCTTGGCCGGCGTGCCGTGGGGGGACTTCTCCTCTCTGTCGACCAGCGTGTACGTGGCCTGCCTGGCGAAGCGGGCTTTCTGCTGGTGCTTGTCCATGTCGTCCTCTTCCACCTCCGAGTTGTGTGTCCTTATTTTGGACATTTTGGAGTTCTTGTTCTCGTAGTCCTTGATGGGGACCGTGTTGGCCCCGTGCTTCTCAATGGGGTTCTTGATCTGGTTCAGCTGCTCCCGCACGTTGTTGGTGGTGCTCTCCTCAGAGGCCGAGCGCGCGTGGCTGCCGGGCTTCCGCCGCTTGCGCACGCACCAGTAGAAGGCGGTCACCAGGCAGCAGACCCAGGCCACGGTCAGGACCGAGCTCAGCAGGGGCACCAGGAAATCTGCAAGGCAGGGGCACCCCCGTGAGCCCCGCGCCCACGGCTCCCCTGTCCTTGGTCCCTGAGAAGGGCGCGTGGGGACGAGTCCCTTTCCCAACCACACATCATCACCTCCCAGCATCCTCAGAGATCCAGCATCCCTGGAGAGACCAGGCCGAGCAGCAGCCCGTAGAGGCTCCCGCCTCGGTGCGGAACAGCATCTGGGCCGGTCACGGGGAGTCTGGCTACTTAGGCAGCTCATTAGAGGAGCCGGTTTTCAGAACCATCAGAAAGAGGGTCCCAGCCCGGACGGCTCAAATGCCCCCAGTGGTCCTGCGCCCGGCAAGTCGCTTCACTAGAACGGTGATGCTCGGGGCATCCACGGGGGACCCTGGACATCCTGCAGGGCCATCGAGCCATCTATCAAACCCGTGTCTCAGTGCTTAGGACGGGCTGTCCCCTGATACTGGAGCACAGGACAGGCTCCGCACAGACACGCGCTCAAGGCACAGCCATGCTCTTCCCAGGACCCAGAGACAATGCGTGCCTGGAAGGGCGCCCGCCTGCCGGAGCACAGCTTGCAGGCAGGGGAACAAGTCAGGGCCGCCTCTGCCCTTTGCCATGTGACCTTGGTCACGTCAGCCGGCCTCTGTTTTCTCAGTTAAACATGGGGCATCCTTGAGTAGGGAACCATCAAGTAACTCCCCACCCTGGCGGTTTTACTGGACACCAGTTGTATTGGTCTTATTGATGAGATGGACGGACGGTCCTCACAGAAAGGGACCACCGCCCCCACTACCTACCTGTTCTGTTCTTCAGAGGACGCCTCTGAACTCTCACTTCTGCAACGGCGGCTATCAGTGAGCTGTTCCCTTCTCGTTTACTAACAAGATCTATAATTTTGTCGGTGATTTCCTTGATTGGGTTTCCATCATCCCGGATGTCTTCAGCAGACTGGAAAAGGAAGACTCATCAGACCAGAGGGTCAGGGACACTCTACAGTCACCTTTATTCAAAATTATTTGACCACACGTGTATGTCAAGCTCTCCTTCAATATATCTGCTCACCTGGACACTGGCTAAGTGAAGTTTCTGAGCTACTTCGCAATCAAACAACTAAGCGTGCATGGGTCTCATACTCACAATGGCCACGTGTATTTCATTGTTTGCAGAAGGGGAAGGCTCGCAAGCTATGTAGATTGAATATTCAGCAGAAACATTCTTCAAAATATTCAAATTCCGCAATTCGCTGCAAATGTGCTCTGTGGTGAGACCCTAGAACGAGATTTTTGAATTCACACACATGTAAAAGAGCAGAAGGAAAAAAGGCTGCTGTTTGCTTGAAAGTGAAGCTATATTCAGAAGCTGAGCTCTGGTGTAAGACAAGAATCTAGGCTAAGGGGGAGGAGATCCGAGCTCGACTTGCCCCTGCTTTAGGGCAGGCAGACACACCCCACCTCTCCAAAGCCAGCAAAGTGTTCCGTACCGGCGACATCATCTCCTTGTTGAAGGTGAACGTGATGTTGGCACAGTTGTCCTGGTAGTAGGGGTCGGAGGCACACTTGGTCTTCACGGGCTGGAGGCTGGAGGACCGGCACTCACCCACACCAGTGCAGGGGCGCACGAAGCACTGGGCGTCCAGGATGGGGATGCAGCTCTGCCCGCTGGGGCACTCGCTGTGCCCTTTGTGCAGCGAGCAAGGGCGGGGACCACACCACACCTGCAGAGACAGACAGAGAAGAGCTCAGGAGACGCTCGTTGGCAGTTCCAGAACCAGAACGCCGGCGGCTGGGGCCACGCCTACCTTCGAGCAGGCGATCCTCCCGTCCAGGCACTGGCAGGTGTTGCAGTCATCGTCCCACTTGGCCCCATCAGGTATCACGCTCCCCACGGTGATGCAAGATCTCCCTGAAACTGAGGTGGAGACTCGTGAGTGGGAGGAGTTGCCTTTTTTGGAGACGGTTCTCCTGATTCTTCACTCCCTGCCCGTCGGGAAGTGATGACACCTGTTGCCCCTTGCCCTGTGACAACACAGTTGCTCCCACGATGGGCAAGCATCCCTCCTTCCCCAGTGGCCTTTGCACCTGCCACGTGACCGGCTTTGGTCAGTGCAGTGCGTTGGGATGCGATGTGAGCAGAGTCTCTCCCGGGTGAGCTTGGCCCCTTGAGAGTCTGCCGTTTGCCAGGAAAAGGACATGCCCTGGATACAGTGCTGGTCCAAGGAGGATGGGGTGGCACACAGACCTGGGCACCCAAGCCGAGGCATCCATCGCTCTGCTTCTGCCCTTTGTGCCCACGAGCAACACCAATACTTGTTGTACGCACGGAGATTGGGGATGGTTGTCACACAGCATAGCTGTGGCAACAGCTGGCTAAAACCAACAGCTACCCTGTTTTCATGGGACCCCCCCCCCCTCAGGTTTCCCCGTCCCCGTGGTCCCAAGTGGATGTCCCCTCCGTGTTCTCTCCCTGAGCATACTGTCCACTCACGAACAGTCAAAACAGTGACTGCAGTGCCTGCTCAGCCCACAGGACACACGGGCAGCTGGGCCCGGCCCACGTACCTTCCTGGCATTTAGCACCACTGTGCCCTGGGGGGCAGACACACCGGTACCCATTGATCTCATCCACACAGGTTGCCCCGAAGGCACAAGGTGAAGACTGGCATTCGTTGATGTCTAGGAAAAATGGAGTTCGAGCTTAGGCCCCAGTGGGAGGCAGCAATGTTTTTCTAAGTTTTTACTGAAAAAACGTACACAGATAAGCTTTCTAAGTATAAGCTTAATGCATTTTCATCACATGACCAGCACCCAAATAAACAGATCATCAGTACTCCCAAAGTCTCCAGTCACTGCCCCACAAGGACCACCGCTAGCCTGATTTCTAACAGCTGAGAATCATATGGGGAAGCAGCAATTTTTAACTGAGGTTCCTTTTTCTTTGATAGTACAATTTAGAACAAGGGCCGGCAAAGATCTTGAAAAGGGTCAGCTAGTAAGTAGTTTCGGCTTTGCAGTCCATGTAGTCTCTGTCACGACTGCCCAACTCTGTTGCAGCATGAAAGCAGCCCTAGATGGTACATCAACAAGGGTGTGGCTGTGTGTCAATCAAACTTTATTTTGGCCCCCAGGCCATAATTTGCCGACTCCCGATTCAGAAACATGAAACAGATACACAGTTCCCCCATCTAGTAGTTCTTGAAGTCCCAGACTTGGGGACCTCAAGGACCAGTAAAACTTTAAATGCTTTAGGGACAAGAACACAAAGAAGTACAACTAATCTATCACCTTTTTTGGCAAAAGAAAGGGCATGTAAAAAAAGTAGGGAAAAGGCTCAAAATAAAGAATAAACTGTGAACTTCCTGAAAAACTGCATTGCCTGCCTCCATTTTGTTTAGTCATTTCACCGGGGCCTGATCAAGCCCTGGAAACCGCAGCCCCAGTCCCTTCTGTGGCCTTAGCTCTGTCCCCCACCGGCATGGCTGTGGCAACGTCCGCTTGCCCATAATTTCATGTTAGTCACGGGGACAGGCACACTCTTTCCTTAGGACCTCAGAGTAGATTAATCACCAAATTCTGTGTCTGATGCTCTCTCCCCTAGAGCAAGGAGGGCTGTGTCCCCCAGAGAGGGGCCGGCAGGTACCTGGGAGGGAGAGTCCAGCCAGGGCCATCTTAATCCCAGCTGGAGGCAGGAGGTTACTTGTCAAGGCTACTTAGAACCATGGCCATAATTATTTTAAAGATGAAAACTCTCAGGCTGAGGGTTTGGAGTGGGGAGACCCAGTCGGAGGTGGTCCTTACTTATCCTGCAGTCGGGCCCAGCGAAGCCGGGGGCGCACTCACAGCGGTACCAGTTCTCTCCATCCACGCACGTGCCACTGTTGTAGCTATGAAAGCAAAGACCCCTCGGTCACCACCAGTCCACCACTCTCCCTGCCAGTTCAAAGGTAGCCGTGCCAGTTACGATCGGCGGCTCTCACCCCTGCTCACACGCACCACTGCCTGGGAGCTTTAAAAACACTGATGCCTGGGTCCCACCCCCAGAGAGTCTAATATCACAGGTCTCGGTTGCAGCCCAGGCACTGGAACTTATAAATGCTCCCCGGGTGATTCTCGCGTGCAGCCAAGGTTGAGAATCACTGCTCTAAATGAGGACACAAGCTGACTAATTCAAGTGTGGTCCACGGACCAGCCAGATCGGCATCGCCTGGGAGCTTGTCGGAGAGGAGGAATGTGCCGCAGCCCCCAGACCTCCCACATCTGAACCTGCACTTCAAACAAGATCCCCAGGAGATGCCCACACGTGTCACAGCCAACAAGTGCCGGCTTAAAAGGTGGCCATGCTTACCAGGGATGAGGACTGCAGTCATTGGTATCTGCAAAGTAAAACAAAGACAACTTAACAGCAAGGCCTTCTTAGCCCTAAGTAAAAACACCAGTGATTTCCCACGATACCCAGATGATAAAGCTGTCGTTAACACCGGCAGAAGGAGCTTAAGACCTCTGCTCAATTGGAACCAGGCCCACACCACACTTGGTCCCATTCGCCGTGGGACACATGTACACAGGAAGAGGCCCTGGGTGGGGTGGGCAGGGGGTGTGAGAATGGATGGAGACAGGCTGCTGGTCAGACCGGAGCTGGGAACCACGACGCCATCTGTCTCCACTTATCTCCTCGGCGACTTTCTCATGCCCAGGTCAGGGCTGCATCCCATCAAGTCATTAGAACAGACCCAGGTGATGCAGAAGCAGACATCAAACAGCTCTGCTTCTGGTTTCCATTGCCAGTCCCTGGGGGTGTCAGGATGGACTCCTGCAGCCCTCAGAAAGCTCAGGGTGGCAAGCGGGGGGGAAACACTCACTCTGCGTACAGATGGGCCCCTCCCAGCCTTCTTTGCAGACACACGTGAAGGACTCGCCGTTGACCACACAGGTGCCCCCATTGTGGCAGGGGTTAGGCAGGCAGCTACTGTTTCGGGCTACGAGATAAGAGCAGACAGGACCACCCTCCCTGAGGATCCAGCAACAGTCTGGAGGGGCAGAAACCAGGTCCCGGGAAACAGGCATAGGCTCACAGGACCACGGCCCCTGCGAAGCCCAGGGAGGGCAGAAAGGTACCTATGTTACAGGTCGTTCCTTCCCAGCCTCCGGGACACATGCACTTGAAAGCGTCCCCCTCGTCATAGCAGGTGCCACCATTGTTGCACGTGGCCTCGTCACACTGGCTGTCACCTGGAGGAGAAGATCCCGGCGTGAGCCCCTGGCCGGCCCTGCTCACGGAAGACAGGGCAGGATCCCGGCCGGCCACCACTTACGTGAGTGGCAGGTCTTGCCTTTCCACCCGTTTTTACAGTCGCAGTAAAAGTCGTTGACCAGGTCACGACACGAGCCCCCGTTGTGGCAGGGGTTCTGGCTACAGTCGTTAATATCTGCAATCAGAGGAGACGCCCGGCTGAAGACGCTCCCAGGCCCATCCACGCCCCACGACGCCTGAGAACTGCATCTCTCCACCCTCATCCCCTGCTTTCCACGCCCAGTTCAAAACCAGCAGAGCCACCTGGGGACTTAAACACGGTCACCCTTTCCCAGGAATAAAGGAGCCCCCGACAGGCCACGGAAGTTAAAGTCAAGATGGGCAGAAACGACAACCCAAACAGAAAGATGATCGCTTTTCCTGCAAGCGGGGATATCTATCATCCTAATTACAGGGTCTAATTCTATAAGCTCCTCCGCAGAAGTTCCTTCCTGCTGGCTGGCGTCAGCAACAACACATGCAAATAGGCCAAAAAAAAAAAAAAAAACCAGGCCATGCCGTCCCAGGGCAGGAATTGTCGGGGTCTTACTCCCAGATATTTCCAGCCATTCCATGGGAAGAATGGCTTCCCATGTGGATTCTGTCCTGCCCACACCCCCCAGAGCTGTCTGTCCCCAAAGGACCCCTGACTCACTGGTCTCACAGTAGGCGCCCTCCCAGCCACCACTGCAGATACACTTGTAGGAGTTGACACCATCGATGCAAGTGCCACCATTTTTACAGGGGTTGCTCTCACAGTCGTTAATATCTGTGAAAGGAAAAACAAACAGAAACACAGGTAAGTGAAGGAAAAGTAATGCCACCGCCAAGCACTGTTCTATGGGTTTCCCTGACCCTCCTGAGAAAATACACCGGGCACCTCAACATTTAACTCCGTCAGGACTGTTTCTGAATCCGGCAGGCAGTTTTATCAAGCAGGGGCCTCCAGAGAGCACCCCGTCCCTTTTATTTAATGTCCTCGCACTAGGCTACTTGGTGAGAGTGGGGAGGAAACTCCTAGGGAAAGAGGACCACCCCATCTAGTAAGGTTCCAGAACATTCTAAAATAAACGTGCTGAAGACTTGAGAGGCGTCAGTGATCTCGTAAGTTAAACATGACCTCAGTCTTAGATCGTAGATGGTAAACCTGGACTGGTCTCTCCTGAAATGATTCCAGATGCCCCCCAGCTGGGCCGGGGCAGGGTTGGGGGGACCTCGGCCCATTCCCCGAGGATGCGGGGTCTTACTTTCATGGCAGTACGTTCCAGTGAAGCCTTTGTTACAGTCACAGGTGAATTTGCCTCCCGACTGACTCTTGCACTTCCCGTGGGGACCGCAGACATTGGAGGAAATATAGCGCACCCCTTCAGGCGTGTCATTGGAGGCCATGGCCACCGTGCAGCTGTCGATCACTGCGAGACAGACTTGGGGTCAGATCCCCGCCAGGGACCCGAAGACCCGGTGTTCCTGAGCCCAGGACCCGTGCCACGCCTGCTCTCCTGGAGCCAGGCACCCGTCGGCTAATGAGGGTAAGAAGCCAGCACCTCGGGGGCCAAGACTGGCAACGTGCCGTGTCATGCTGGGACAGGCAAAGCCGAGACCCCAGGCAGAAAGATTTTTTTTTTTTTTAGGTGTTTTCTCCCCATGGAGCCAAGGAGCCCACGTGTCTGCGGGCCCTGTTCATCCTCCCTCTACTGATACATCTACCGAATTTGCTGGAAGCTGGCTAAGGAGGAGGAACAGCCTTTCCCTCGACGTAAGGACACTTACGGCTGCAGGACAAACTTACAGAACCTGGAAGCCTGAGCCACCTCACACAGCAGCCACAGGCGGCCGTTTAAATTTAAGTGAATGAAAAGTAAGTAAATCAGGGCTTCTAGTTGCCCTGGTCACACACTAAACGCTCCGGGCCACACGTGTCCCGAGGCTACTGTACCTGACGGTGCAGATATCACCGAGGCAGAAAGTTGTACTGGCAGAGGTGCCCTGAGGAATCCATCTCGGCCTTGCACATGAGCGTCCCCCAGAACGGGGATGCTAAATGAATTCCCTTCTCTGCCCTGGGCTACTTGCAGGTATGGTCCCCCCGACTGGTGGGCCTGAATAGGTTGTTTCCACGTGTTCTGGCTTCCCTCCGAGTGTCACGGGGCAGTGACGAACGGGCAGAGGAGAGCAGCCTTGAAGACAAGCCAGAACCCTGGCGGGGAGGGAGGTACCTTCACAGGGGGTGGTGCGGCAGTGGTCTTTAAGGTGGGAGCAGTTCTTGCCTTCATAGTCCTCGGGACACTTGCAGAAATAGTCGCTGGCACGGTTGTAGCACTGGGCACCATTCTGGCAGGGGTTGGGCTCGCAATAATCGATGTCCAGCTGCGAGGACCAGAGGCAGGGGAGGGGGGACACAAAGTAAAACAAAGGCGTGATTATGACTCCTCTGGGGCAGCGGCCACAGGAATTTGACCCTTCCGTCTGCTTCTGTTAGGAGAACACCCAGCATGATTTACAGTTGTGTCCTAGCGACTGTCCAGGTACGCATTTGAGACAACAGGGCAGAAGGAGAGAGAGTGCTGGGTCTGGGATGAAACGGACAAAGAGAAATCGACAGGCTACCGGACACCGGGAAGAAAATCACTCATCACCCTCCTTCCACGGCGTGTGTCTAGCAGAGATCCCTAGTCAATAGGAGGGTCCAGACAGTGTCGGGGAATGGGAAGGGAGGGGGAGGAGACTGCCTGTGAAAACTTGGCCATCGGACGCTCTAGCCCGGCTCACCTGACAGAGGTTTCCAGAGAAACCAGTGGGACACAGACACTGGAATCTGTTGATTTCGTTCTGACAGTGACCCCCGTTGAGACAGGGGTTGCTGGCACACTCATCGATGTCTGTCTCACAGTGATCGCCTGCATAGCCAGGTGGACAGATACAGCGATAACCATTAACCAAATCCTGGAGGGAGGAGAAGGGGGGGAGAAACACATGCTTTTTTTCTAGGTGCTCCACAAACACAGGGCTTCAGTGGTTCAGCGTGACTGCTGCGGTTCAGCTGATTCACTGCAAGAGATGCCAAACCTCTCCAAATGTGAGAGAGGAATTTCTATGTGCATGCCTTCAAGATGACTCCCGGGAGGCTGGGGTAACAAGAGCCTCAGTGAAACTTCCAGAGCCGCACTTTTCACCTGCATTTTTAAATCTCCCAGGGACAGAGCTTTCCCAGGGTCACATAAATCTTAAGGCTTGTTGTCTATCTCTAAGGTTTTGATATAAGCGAAGATTTACATACCCGACAGGAGGCGTCATTCTGACATTGGCCGA
Organism: Balaenoptera physalus; assembly: GCF_965194825.1. Lineage (NCBI taxonomy): Eukaryota > Metazoa > Chordata > Mammalia > Artiodactyla > Balaenopteridae > Balaenoptera > Balaenoptera physalus. The sequence goes on from NC_138898.1 coordinate 39,588,544, forward strand.
GGCAGTCATTAATATCTAAAAAATAAACAAGTCACTGTATTGGAGGGGCAATTTACATTGAAATTGGGCTTAATTGAAAAGCCTTCTCTGCTCAGGACAGATAAAAACCTCCAATCAGATTTCTTGTGTGCTTCCCGTGAAATAAGGTTATTGGTGGGAACACTCCCTAGTTCTTCCAGACTGAGGTACTGAAACTTCACATCATTGTTTTAGCCACCCTTATCAGAGTACGGCCGTTTTACCAGCTAATGAGCCTGATAACGTGTATGTTTTCATTTCTGTGCCCATCACTCCCTCTCCAAAAACATTCCCTCTATAAGGATTTCCTTCCACTACTCAAGTCTTAGACCTGGAGCCTGAGTACGGCTGGCAAACGCCTTCAACACCCCAGTTTCATGAAAATCAAAATTGAAACAGTCTCACTCACTTATGTCACAATTCTGACCCATCCAGCCTGGGAGGCAATCACAGTAGTAGCTGGCAATCAGATTCTTACAGGATTTGGCATTTACACAAGGTTTGGCCTCGCATTCATTTGCATCTGAGAAACAGAGAGGATGAACAGTGAGAAATGGGGTCCTACCCCACCTCCCCCCTCAAAAAAAACACCATACCAATAGTTTGTCTGAAACGAGACATTTTAATAAGCTAGCTAAATAAGAGATACTACTTTGAACATCTGAACCCTTTCCCCTAGCCATGCTCCAATAAGGAATGCTGATTGATAATGTTCCAGCTGCTGTTAACAACTAGCCCCCCGACAGGACAGCAGAAAGCCACTAGGCACTTCTGTGCAAAACCCAGCACAGCCTAGTTGCTGGGATTTAATAGCGGCAAAAAAGAATGCAGACAGCTCATTCCTCATGAGATCATCCCCGTTTGGAACCCAGCTGAACACTCCTCGGACAGACGATTGACATGGTTCAAGGAATCCCACGACTTTCCCACAGGGCCTCAAAGAGCCAGGCCATTTGCATGCGAGTTATTTCTCCCAGGCCCGCTGGCTGGACCCTAGATAATAAATGACTTCTTGGTACGATGGCACGCAAACTCGCACCGCTGGCCACATGCACATCTCCCTTAATCGCTCGGATCAAGCCAGCCCCGGTGCAGGAATTCTCTTACCTAACTGGCACGTTTTGCCCGTCCACTGGGGCGGGCACACGCACTTAAATCCGTTAACCAAGTCCTGGCAGGTGCCCCCGTGGGAACAGTTATTTGGAGAACAGTCATCAATGTCTGTTCGACAAAAAGAAGAGAGGGTTGGCAATTTAATCTCAATCCATTTGACAATTAGATAATTTAATACCACCCCTCACATGAGGGGCCTTCACTTAAGAGCCAGACACCTGCTGCAAGTGACTGCTACGATGACGATAAGGCCTGATTTTAGCTTTAAATCCCCCACTGGCCCAGTTCATTTAATCCGCAACCTGAGCGGGTGGGAGAGCCAGCTGGATCCCCGGAGCATCAGCCCTCGGCAACTCAGGACATCTCTCTCTGCCTACCCTTTATTTTTAAAGAAAAGTTTCATCACGGAGCAGAGGTAACTAAGGAGAGGTAAGGAAAAATAACTTCTTCGCTGGTGAAAAAAAAACATCATATTCTTATTTACTCACAGACTTTTCCCAAAATCACATGCCTGGGGTACCCAACCTCCCCCTTCTGCACTAGACTCCAGAGGCCTCTTAGCGATTCATCTCCTGCCCGTGTAGGAGGTTCCAGGCTCTCCTCCTGAACCTGCTCACCGAGCCTTCACACCCCTAGGAGATGGGAATTGCTACTCTCCCGTTTAAACAGGGCACAGGTTGGCAGTGACCACAGTCCCACAAGTGGTGACGGGTGACGGGGCCATGGTGCCAGCCCAGGTGATCCAACCCCGGAACCCAGCTCCTTAACCGTGTCGCATGCTGTTCTCAGGGGGCTGATGACCGTGGACCTCGGGCCTGGCTGCACCTCTGAAATCCAGGAGCTTGTGTGTGTTTTGTTTTTTGTTTTTGTTGCACTGCATGGCACGTGGGATCCTAGTTCCCCGACCAGGGATCAAACCTGCGTCCCCTGCACTGGAAGCTCGGAGTCCTAACTGTTGCACCACCAGGGAAGTCCCCAGGAGCCTGTGGAAGGTACGAACTCCCCAATTCCAAAGGGAAACCATAGGACCCAGAGACCTGTACTGGGAAGCACTGGGGTAGTCCCGGTGTGCGGCCAAGTCCCGCAGCCACTGTCACTCTGTAGCCCTGGTCCCTCTTTCAAAATTTGTCCCCACCATGAAATTCAGTAGTGACGACCTCCCCCGCAGGCATCCTCTGTACAGCTTCGAGGAGAATAACCGTGATTCAGTTCAGAGGAGGCACAAGCCCAGGGAAAAGGACGCAGCTACCCCACGAGCGAGTTTCTTCCAGTGGGAGATGCATGTGCTAACTTAGCAGGGTGCCTTAGGATGAGGGTGCCAGGAGACTTCCGAGGGCAGAGGCCGGAAGCTCAGGCCAGACTCCCCACCAGACCCCCTCCCACCGAAACAGACCCATCACTGAGACTGACGTGGGACCCACAACCCTGTATCTTGACACAATACCTCCCTCCCCCCGCCAAGAAAGGACACAGGCCAAAACGCAGACTTACTTGTGGAGCACGTGGGGCCGGTCCAGCCCGGAGAACACTCACACTCAAACCCCAGGGAGGTCTCCTTGCAGCTGCCTCTGTTGTGGCAGGGATCAGAGAGGCAGGCGTGTTCCGCTGCGGACACCAGCACGACAGTCAGCAAGGGGTGCCCACCGAGAGGCTACCTAACACTCTCCTGGGCAACCAAATCCCACTCCTGGGCCAATAGCTCGAGCTCGTTTCAAGAAATCAAAGCAGGTGTGGGACGTAACCCCGCTGTGCCTGGGGCGGAAAGGAAGTCATCTTTCTTGCTAAGCTCTCCCGCCCCATTTCTCGGAGCTTCTGACCTGGGAGCTGGGTCACTGCCCTGCACACGCCGCCCCCGATGCAATCAGCAGCTCCCAAACCACCTGAGCAACTGGCCAGAGGTTTCAAAGACCCACGGAACTGCTGGGAGGACAGGTCTTAACATTGGAGGATATTTTCACCTTTTTACGAGTCCCTAAGTGTATTTAAGCTGAGTATACAGAAAAATTAGACAAAGGGATCTCACTGCGCCTGGACCACTTACCAATTTCACAGTTGGGTCCTGAGTACCCCTCGGGGCATGAACACTGATATTTGTCAGGCCCCGTGTTGCTACAAGTTCCCCCATTGAGACATGGCTGGTGGGTCCCGCAGTAGTTGAGATCTGCAAAAAGACCCCAAAGAAGTCACTCAAAGACCAGAAAGACTGTGTTCCTAGACCCATTCCTCTTAAAAAACTAAAACCGAGGGAAACAGACCCAGATTCACAGGGTTAAAGGCAAATTCAAACAGATTTAGAATAAAAGCCCCTGCAAATAAAAATAAATGAAAGTACAAACCAAATCACCGACACCCCACCCCCAACCTCCAGGTCCGCCCAGGCCCTCCCCAGACATACCTTTGTCGCAGAGCTGACCACCCCAGTTAGTCTCACAGAGGCACTGCCAGGGCTCGTTACAGGTGCCGTGGACGCACCCTGGGTGTGGGATGCACTTGTCACAGTACAGGCCCTGCCAGCCATACTGGCACCTGGGGACACACAACAAACCCTGCTTTACCCTTTAGAACTTGCAGGAGATCAGAGCCAGAAAAACACAAGGATGCAAAGCCCAGGCTTGCTGTTTCTGGCGACAGGATGGTAGACTGTCAAGGTCTGTCCAGGGGTTCCCTCTAAGCAAACATTTTCCCAGTTGGACTGAGGTCCCCTCCCAGGCGACTCCCAACAAAAGGGGGGCTGTTTGGGGAGAGGCCAGCGCGGGGCTGCCCTCCACAAAGCCCCTCTCTCTTCTCAGGCTCCCCCATGAGCCCAGGGCGGGGGCTTGGAATAAATCAACCCCTGGGGGGAAGGAAAGGGCTCTCCCTGCAGTGACAACAATAGCCATGCGAAAGCATCTGCAGACGCAGCCCTTTGGCCAAGTTTTACACAGCAGCTTGGCTGGGCTGTGTCTCAGCAGCAAGTCATGACCCCAGCACACAAAAATGCACCAAGACACCAAGTGCGGCAGGAAACTGCCTCCCAAGGAGGCTCCCTGAAATCAAACAAAGAGGGAGAGGGGGCACCCTTCCTTGGAGAGATGGGATAGGATCTCTGGACCCATTTCTGCAGGGAGGACGAGGAAAGCAACAGCACTTGGAACCATTTCCGTACCATGATTTATGACCCCCCCCTCGTGGCTACTTAGGCTAATTTATTTTATAGTTATTTCTCACTTTGCACACACACACACACAAAGTCAACTTGGTTTATCTCGTATTGGGGAAGGGAGTCGAGTTTCCTTTATAAGCGCCTCATTAATCGGACTCTTTGGAGGCCAAATGGTGCCTTTGATCCCCAAACAAAAAACACAAACATACACCTTCACCTGGGGCAGGGGCTCAGCTACTCTCCCCTCAAGTTTCAAGCCCTCTGAAACTCTTAACTGCCTTCTCAGAAATCAAGCTGTAGCAAACAGGAGCTGGTCTCGGGGCTGGGTGGGGGGACGGGCAGCCCACAGTGGAGTGAAGGTGGGGTGAGCCAGAAACAGCGACCAGCAAATATTTCCATGACGGGGACCCGGGAAAGCCATGGTCAGAATCGCCTCCCCCGCAAAGAAGGAAAGGCTTTCTGCGTCCAGAGAGCTGGAGGTGGGCTAAAAGTCCTTGTCATGGGAAAATTACAGGGATCCAGCTAATCGCTAATCATCCACGGCCGAGCGTCAACTCAGCCCCTGAGAATTCTGACTCACCACTTCCTAACTTCTAAAAGCAAGCCATCCACGCCCCAATACAAAGAGCCACCAGGCTGTGCGGTTTAAAAATCAGACAGAGGATTCTGGTTTATCTGAAACGAAACTCAGGTCTAAATGACAAGGGACTGTTAAAGGAGTAAAATAAGAACAAAGTAAATCCTCTGATAGAAATTTTTTAAAAAGTGGACACTCAAAAGTTAGTGGGAGGTCACGGGGGATGCCTTTGGTAAAAGACTGATATTCTTAGTTTGAAAGGTAGATATTAAGAAGGAACTAATTGGGAAATAGCATTATTCTTACTGTCTTTCCCTCATTCCCTTCCAGATGGAGGATAACTACACCTCTCCAATTTGCTTAATAAAAGGAATAAGAGACAGCTGAGGACCCGCCTTAGCTCTTAATTAGTGAGAGCTGGATACCCAAGCACAAGAAAGGAACCACAAGAGGCCCTGGATGACTTCAAAAGAAAACAAATAAAAATACTGACCCTAAAAGAGGCAGCCACAAGGTTATCCCAGTTTAATAATACATGATTAAGGTTCTCATGAGAAATTGAAGTGCCTTTCCTCATAGGATGATTCATAATTGAGTCTGATATTATTGGCAGGCTCGCAATAAAGCAAGACCGTGCACCCAGAAAAAGGGATTCCAGGTCGACCTGGGAGCGGGAGAAGCAGTAAAGCTTTCTCAGGTGGGGGAAAAAACGAGACAAAACACACCTCTGTAATACATGATCCAAAGGACAACTGACAGGTAACTTGCCATCAGCTGTTTCTGGAGCAGGATGCAACCAGAACTTCCTTGGCGAGAAGGTTCTGTTTTGATTTTTCTTTCAAGGGAAGGAGAAGGAGATGGCCTGGGAGACCATGCAAATGATGTGTGGGAAAGTCACACCTTAAGTAAATAAGGGCCTGCGAGTCCAGGCAGGGAGTGGGAGGGAGACTTCGAAAGAGAAAGGCCTAAATTCTGGAAACAAAGCCTGCTGTTCTGGCTGGGAGGGCCCTCCCCAGGCAGCAGTGTGTTTATTCTGATGACAGGAGCAGAAATCGCGGTCGCCCTCGGCTGATATTCATCTGAGCTGAGCACGAAGCGGGCGCAGCAGAGTCCCTGAGAGCACGGCTGATCTGACTCTCCGGAACAACCTTCACAAAGAAGAGCCTGCCCCCAAGCTCGACAGTAACGCTGTTAAACACCACAGTCGGCTGCCACCAGCGATGGGGGTTCGCAGGCGAAGCCCTTCAGTCTTCCAGAAAGTAAACTTATCTTTCGGAAGTGCAGGAAGAGACAATTTCAGGCCAGCCTGGTTTTGTTTTACTTCCAGCTGCCCTGATTCCCACTTCAGCGTCAAGCCCCAGAGCTCAGAGCTCCCCGCTGCATGGGAGGGGAGCTGCGGCGGCGGGTGCACAAAGGTACAGAGGACCACGGCAGTCTTCAGGATTTTCGGAGCGGCAAAATCCTGTGGCTGTGCTCAGCCTGTCGAAATGCAGATTTCTGGGCCCAACCTAGGGACTGGGGTTCCGTGGGTGTGGGGTGGCACCCAGCAACCTGCATTTCCACACGTCCCTGGTTAACTCGGGGAATGACACTCTGAGTACTGAGGTTTGGGGGCAGTGAATCCCAAAGTACGGTCCCCCCAGCAACAGCAGCACCGCTGGGGGCCTGTTAGAAATGCAGAGATTTGAGTCCACCCCAAGCTATGGAATCAGGATCTGCGTCATCACAAGAGCCCCAGGTAACGTCAGTTTGAGATGCACTGGTTTAGGCTAAGGATTCGTAAGCTTCCCCAGGCTCAAACTGGGGTAGCTTTGGGGGAAAACATGACAGGCCCAAAGGAACCATTGAGTGTCAAATTAAATCTGCTAATCCTTCAGATTTGGGAGGAGAGTAAAGTGGGTGATCATGTCAAAATGCCACAGACACCAACAGTATTTCCTGAAACAAGCCTTTCCCAGATTGGCATGATGTACATTTCAAGAAGTTCCAAAAACTGTAATCGGGAAGCCGTGGGGGAGGTCTCCATTTGGCTTCTTGCATTGTCCGGGACCATAAAAGAACAGACTTCAAAGGCCAGCAGCAAAAGTCTACATTCATCAGGCTCAACTGACAAGATTCCAGCGCAGCCATTAACCTCTCAGCACCGGCCAGGCTCCCGCCTGCAAAGGGGCCAGGAGATTGTCCTAATCCCATTCTAAAGAATGCTCCACTTTCCCCTATTGATGGGAAAAGTGGGGGAGGGCTGGGAGACAGAAAACCAGGCAGGGGCTGGGGGGTGGAGGAGGAGAGAGACCGCAGCAAAAACCAAACCCACAGCCCTCCATCTAGTCCATTAGCACTTTAAGGGGAAGATTATAAAAACGAGTTATCAATTTACAGAACCGTTAATACATGAAGTCACTGACTGTGCCCAGAAAAGTTTTTTTTTTTTCCCCAAGAGAGAAGCGTGTGCATTTCACCGGACAGCTGGTATAATTTAATAAGCTTCGGATGTGCCTACTTGAAAAAAAAATTTTTTTTTTTTGTAACGCTTTCTTGTCCTCCAAAGAAAAAGAGGCGTATTCACAATAAAGTCAGTCCTCCTCTTGTATTAAAGGGATCATTATTAGTAGGAAAAAAAAGAGTTTAGTTGTTTACCTGCAGTCACCTGGGAGTTTGCAAGACCCATGCTTGGGGCTGCAGCCCTGACGGCAAATAGCTGTAAAAAAACAAAAAACACAGAAGGATGTGTCAGCACACTGCCAGTTTCTTGCACTGCCACCATCATGAGAATGGCCTCGTCCATTAAGCCGACAAAATCCACTATTTTAAGAGATCTCATATCAAGCCCACTGAGGTGCCCCAAGAACAAACCCAGCTTTAAACTTCAAGGCCATGCTAGCAGATCCTCAAACATGATAGCATGTGGGGACAAAATGCAGGCAAGCAGGTGGGGGAAGGGGAGCTTTACAGAGTCTCTGAACAATAGCTACGCTGCTCCCGGTCAATTCCCACCCTCGCCAAAAGCAAAAAGGAGGTCTAATCCTTCCTCAACTCTGTCATCTTCCCCACTCGGTACCCCAGCCTCCTCAGAACCCTCTGACCAAATGCCTGGTGTCTCAAAAATCCCATGGGACTCACAAAGCCAACCAGGCCGGCTTCACTTGGCAGGCTAATCCAGGGGCCAGATCTGGTGGTACTTTTTTTTTTTTTTTTTTTTTTGCAAAGTATCCACACAAAACCATTCTGCTTCCTTTATTGAAAAAAGTTTTTGAACAGACATTAAAAAATAGTAGGCAGATACTTTTTAAGTAATTGTTACTGATTTTTAGGACACCAACTATTTAAAATATGTTTTCTCAATCCTTTCATTTGGATCCCAGAAAGGCCATCCTTTTCACTCTTGTCTCTAATTATTTAAGAAAGCAATATTGCCCAGGAGACCTGCAAATTCCTCTCTTTGCCCTACCCTTCAGTCACAGTTCAAAAATTCGTTTTTCAACTTGAGTTTATCTTAACGGAATTTACCAAATTATGTGAACTAAGCAGAGTGCGTTAACGTTCGTGAGGGCCTCTTACATGGTTAACTAGAATTATCCACCAATTTGCTATGAATTAGAAGCTTTGTAAAGGTAAAGACCACAGATAATTCTGTGAACATCTGTGAATACGTGATAACTCCCTGTATTCTAATAGACGGGGCTGGAACAGTAGACAGGAGGTCTGGAAGTTTATCCCACTGTGGAGGCGTTCAGTTCACCACTCGCCCCCTCCCCTCAATACCACGGCCCCCAGAGATGGCCAGTGAAAGCTGCCGTAAGGCCACCCTGAGCCCAAGGGCTGTCATTTTTCACAAGCTGTTCAGACATTGGCTGGGCTAACGCAGTCCCACTTGGCATCTGTTTTGCGTCGGATGCCTTAAAAAGCAGAGCCTGAGAAGGGGGTTCGGGTACAGAGAAAGAGGTAGAGGGCAGCAGATGGGCAGGGGAAGAAGCTGAGCAAGAACGTGGTCTCAGCGGGAGCTTGGCCTCAGCCTGATCCCAGGGGAAACTCTGGAGTGTGAACTGCAGCCCAGAGTTAACACAAAGGGGGCTGTGGCCTTCTTACGCCCATGTCAGCCATTCACAGACTGTGAGCTGGAGGGACTGGGCGTGGAGTGGCACCTGTCTGGCCAAGGACAAGGCTCCAGAGAAGGAGATGTTAGCAGCCAATGCTCAGAGCGTCTGGGGGAGGGGGTACCAACAGCATCTTCGTGTTTCAGGCCTAGAAAACAGCCCAAATCTCACCATACCCAAGAAAGCCACCTGATGGCAGGGGGGTGAGAACATGACACCCAAAGTGACAGCCATCAGGAGCTGGTTAACCCACCAGGCACACCCACACACACCTTTGTTACATTCAGGGCCCATCCAGCCTTCCATGCAAGTTTTGTTGCCATTCTGGTCGCAGGCATAGTGGCCAAAGAAGTCGTCTCTGGGTCGGCAGAACTTATTGCAGCCGAAGCCATAGTAATAGTCATCACAGGTCACGCGGATCTGATACTCAAAGTGGGCAACCCCCGTGTTCTGCTTCAGCGTCTGCCACTGCCGGCTGGGGTTGATCATGCCTGAGTGAGAAGCCTTTTCAATAATGCTGTCGGGTTCTAGAGGCAAAAAAAAAAGGATTAATCACACCAACATTTACATCAGACATCAGAGCTTTCTCCCCCGACCATTTTGATGACTTTTAATAACAACAAATGCACACGGCACCAATTCAAACAACACAAAAGGGCAAAAAATGAGCCATTCATCTCCCTCCCCATCATACATTTACCCTTTTTACTGGGCATGTAGTATTTCTTCATCTGGAAATAAAGTGAAATCATTTACCTAGTTCCCAACATGTGCACTGAGGTTGTTTTGGCCTTTGGCTATTAAGCAAAGCCACAGGGAACATCCTTGAATATATTTGCCTGTATGTGGTTCTAGAAGAAAGAAATATCCCAGAAATGGAAGTGCTGGATCGAAGAAGACACACACGACCAACACGCTTCCACCCAGAAAACCCAAACCACCAGGAACAGAAGCCCCATCTGTCTGCCCTCCCACCAGCAAAGGAAACTGTTTCCCAACAGCAGTGCCAACACTGCGTTATCAGACTTTCTGATTTAATGGGTATTAAGTGATAGTGAGGCACCCTTTTGACAAAACCATGTGTATCGGCTCCTGTGAACTTCAATCTGTTTCTCTCCTTTGCCAACTTTTCTATTGCGCTGTTTGGTCATACTGGTTTGCAAAAGCTCTTTACATGTGATAGAAAGTGGCCCCTTATAGAAGGCTATTCTTGAAGAAATTTCATTATTCCAGGTAAAGGTTAGCAATCTTTCTTTTCTGGTTTTAGAGTTTTGTGTCTTGCTTTAGAAAGGCTGTGTCTATTTCTAAACTCTTCACTGGAAGCCAGAGAGTAATTTTTTTTTAATTATAAACTTTGCCACCTCTTAAGCTGGCATTTAAATAACAATACCACGAACTTGATGCATTTCACCTTTCACCTTTGCCCAGAAGGCAGATGGGAAAAGCATTCATCCCAGTTTACAGACAGGTAGACTGAGGGTTTTTCGGAGCCAAGTCAGGCTCCTTAAAGAGTGCCTACTGAGGAAAAGAGACATGCCTGGGGCCCAAACAGCTCCAGGAGGAAGAAGTGGTCCCTGCCCTGGGGTCACCTATCACTTAGTATGAGAAGAGACAGGTACAAAAATAGCTCCAAACTCCAGGTGCCAGGAGTTCAGCGGAGGGGCGTGAAAAGGAAACGAGGCCCCAGTCAGCACCCACGCTGGTCCTGTGTTTGTTTTCTTAAACCTGCCAGCACCAACCCTTGACGCCTTGTCAAATTCAAGGCCACCTCGGAGAGACCGTTAGGACCTGCTTGCAGTGTCTTTGTGATTCTTATCCACCCACACCCCTGTTTTTCTAGGCCTAGGGCCTGTGCCCATCTGCAAGGCTAGGCAAACCCCACAGGTGACCAGGAGACGGGCACTCCTGGGCAGATTCAGCCACACTCCACTTCCAACAGCGCCCCAGCCCTCACCCTCTGGGCTCTTTACCTGTGGGCAAGACGGGCCTTGAACAAGCCCGCATACCTGCAGACCTACACTCCGGCACGCAGGAAGCACTTGCAGAGGACGCTTTCCTAACCTGAGTTTTGCAAATAAACACAGGCCAAAGAATGACAGAAATGTCCCTGCATTAACTGTGTGCTTGCTCTGCTGGTTCAATGAAAAAGTGTAGTGAGCTATTACCATGTGATGATGAGATCTTAATAAAGGGATTACTTAAACACACTAGCCATGGCTCCTTCTCAGGCAGGCTGCAACAACAAACAATTCAGACAAGAGTCCGGGGTAATCCTAAAGGCACAGGCTGACATGTCAGTCAGTAGTTTGGTATGCTTTCTATTTCCGGGAAATGTTGTGAAGACATCATTTCAGAATCCTCAATGGGGCTAACAGGTCTGTATAACTAACTTCACACCTGCGTGACAGATTTTTCCTAAGGGCCCAGAGGGAGTTGAGCGTGTCTGTGACACGCTTTCCGGCATATGGGTTACAGAGATGCTTCTTCTAAGCTGCTGTCGCCTGAATCACACTTCCTATCAGCTCAGGGCATTACCAGTGTTTCTGGGGTAGTTCAGTTGATAGCCCAGCTTTAAGATTGGAAGGGGATATTACCAGGCCTTCCTACAACCTCGAACTGCATGAAGATGGAGCACGAAGAACCCACAACAGCCTTGCAGGCCAAGGAGGAGGGGATGAGAGGCGAGTCTGAGCAGAATCCTGGAACCACGCCAACCACAAACCTTAACCAAGAAGGCCAGGAAAACCTGGTCCTAAGTATGCCAACCTGTGTTTACATATCTATTGATCAGAACGAGAAACTGAAATCATTTGCTCTGGGGGAGAGAATAAAATCTGCATCCTTATATAGTGCAGTCCTGAAATGCAATAGCAATGACCTTGAAGGGCTGGCCTCAGAAAATACTTTCTAACACATGTACATCACCTGGGTTTCACTTGGGCCAGGCTCTGCTCCCGAGGGTTCATTGCAGAGCTGACGTGAGAAGGAATTCTCTGTTCCCAAGCTCAGGGCTCTGCCTCTAATCTGAAGCCTTGTTTGGTCCCCAAGGAGCAGCCAACTCCAGTTGGGTTGCTACACATCCTCAGCGTCTGCCCTCATGGAGGACAGTGCCTTGGGAGGGACAGAGGGTGAAGGGAGTAAAAGCAAAACATTCCAGGCAGTGCGAACAGCATGTGCAAAGGCCCTGAGGCAGGAGAGAATGTGATGCATTTGAGGACAGAAAGTTGACTGGTGGGGTTTGAGAGAATATAGATATGACAGATGACAATGTGGCATGTGAGATGGAGCTGGCAGGGAGACAAGACTGGGCCATGCAAGGGGCTTTGGGGCCACACAAAGATCTGTCCCAAGGGCAACAGGGAGTTACCAAATGGCTCTCAGTAAAGGTGACACTCAAACTTTATGCTCTGAAAAGATCAAGATGGCAGGAGAATGGAGGAAGCGCTGGAGGTGGACCAGAGTAGATAGGGGTGCATTAATTCAGCCTCTACTGTAAGAATTCAGGCGTAAGCAGATGGTGACATGGACCAGGGTAACAGCAGGGGAGGTGGAGGGAGGCATCAGAATTGGGTGTGGAGCACTGGACATAAGATTTTCAGAACTTGGAGGTGGATTAGATACGGATGCTAAGAGAGGGTGGTACACGGGGGGTGCTGTCCAGATTTCTGGCTTACGGTACTGGGTGTTCAAATGCTGGTGCCAGTCATCCATAAAGGGCCCTAGGCAGGCTCTGCTTTTGGGGAGGGAAGATGACACACTTGGTTCTGAATACGCTGGAATCCGAGATACCTTGGAAGCATCGCAAAAGGGAGGCTGGACAAGCACGTGGATAAGCCACTCCCAGCAAACCCCCATTCCTCCTCACCAGGGTCACAGAAGTGAGGCTCAGTGCCCTGCAGTGGGCATTCCGTGACTTTGAGGCAACCCCTCTCTTCAAGAGTAGAGGTCTGAAAGCCCTTTATTATCTCTACCCCAAGCCTTCCTGTGTCCTTCCGGTGATTTTACCTCCCAGGAAGAGAGGAGAGGCTCCAGAACCCCAAAATGGGGCAGACAACCGTGGGCAGCTCTGGAGGGGCACCAGCTTCCGGAGGAACAGCTACCTGACCCGTGGGCTGGTGGAAGGCCCAGGAAGGGCCCTGCAAACACTAGGGACCCCTTGCACACCCTGACAGGTGTCCTAACCCAGCTCTTACCAGGAGCCAGGGTCAACCTCAAGGATGCTCACGCCACCAGCCAGACTGTGTTAACATCTGCACCAGGACATCTGAAGAGCCTGTCTCCCCCTCCCCATCCCCCATCTTCCCAACGTACAGTTACCATTGTAAGCAGGTCAGTGACATAACGCTCACCCAGCCCCCAACGCGTGTGGCAGGGGAGGGAACAGAGAACAAACAGGTGCCCATGACCCTGACTGGCATCAGCCACAGCCCAGGCAGGTCACTGCCTCCCCTCCCTCCACCAACAGCAGGACGGGGGTATCACTCGGGGAGGAAGGTCCACGGATCTGGACTTCAGATGCCAAAGCACAAGGAGTGACCCAAACGGCCTGGAGCTTCTGGCAACAGGGGCTCAGCAGTGATCCTGTGGCTCAAGGTGGGCCAGCGAGACAGTTGGGCAGCGGCTGCCTCTTGGATTCCAGGCCCTCACTGTGCCCTCTCTGGTCATTCACCAGTCCCAGAGTCAGGAAGAAAAAGCAAGGCGAGAAGAGGGGGAAATGTTCTTAGCAGCAAACACACCAAGGGTCAGAGAGGATGAGACACGCAGAGGGATGGGATCGGGGGGGCGCACAGAGACACCAGGCCGGTCAACCCCTCCTCTTGCGCAGACTCGGATTTCAGCGTGAATCAAGTTTTCCCATGACAACCACCCAGATCCTGCTGGCAAAAAGGGAACTGGCTGGCAGTCTCAGCGAGGGAGGGGAAACGTATCCTGAAGTTACAATCCAAGAGCAAAGACTCCGTTCTAAGCCAGACAGATGCTGCCGTTTCTACCGGCATCCTCCAGGGCTTCCCCCCGACCCCAGCACCCGCCCACCCCCAGCGGCCCTGAAAAGCAGCCTGCGCTGAGAACAGAGCCACCTTTCAGAAGGGGACAAGGCCAGTGTGATGGCCGTGAGGCACTGGAACGCCAGTCACGCACAGTGTGGGAAACCCTGACCGGCTGGGGGCTCACCTGCCCAACGAGTGAAATTCAAGGTCGGTCTTTAGAGCCCAAAGCCACCTCCTTCGGGCTTTATCTTTCCGATGAGAGATTAAATGCTCACTTAAAGTTTAAATGGACTTTTAAAAAGTCACTACTTTGATCCTTTCGTGAGTCTACAAGGTTTTAGAGTTGTAAAACCATTAAGATCTCTATCCCAAAGATAATCTAGGGGCTGTATTCAGAGACTGAGTTAACTGGCGATCTGTCCTGGCCACTTAATATTCCAAGTGAAAAATCTAGGGGAAGTGATGGAAAAAGACTCCACGTTGAGTTGTGTGGGGGAGGGCGGGGGCAGTGGCAGAAGAGCTCTGAAGCAGCCTGGAGACAGCTCTATCCAGCTCTGACAAGCACCGGGTGCCAAGCTCTGTGCTTCCAGACTCACGCGCTCAGCCCATGGCTGTGATACTTACGGACAGTGTCATTGCTGGAATCCCACGCCTCCACGAGCAAAGTGTAGGACCTCTGTAACACAGATAAACAACAGCTCAGTATTCAGAAACGGGGGTCAGCTCGCAAAGGTCAGGCCTTCTCGGCCTCCCTGCACGCCCTGCCAAACAAAACCATGCGGCCAAAATGGAAACTGTATTTGCTGTCGAAGTGAGGTCTTGGGCGTTTAGGTCCAGACCGACTCCCCACCCCTCCCCCTAGCACCCACCCCAGGGTGGCAAAAGACACCGGGCCCACTGTGGTCCTCATGCAGGCAGCCTGAAGTCCCAACCAAGAAATGCCACCTCTCTATACTTGTGCACACTTTGCGTATGTTTTTCCCAAACTTTCCAGACTCTAACCCTGGTGCTTGAGAAAACCACACAAAGAATTGATGCTAAGCTAACCTAACCAGGTGTTGGTACCTGGGAGTGGAGGCGCTCACCCAGTGAGGAGGGCTGGGGATTGCTGTTACACTCTGGGCCCTGGTGAGGAGGTCCCCAGGGAGGCCCCTTTTCCTTTGCAGAACCCCTTTGAAAGCCCTGTCTGTGTGAGACCATCTCGGCTCCCACAAGTATCAGGTGACTCTAGGAAGCAGGAGGGGTGGGTAGGTGCAAATAGACTCTGAAGACAAAGGCAGTAACCTAACTTGGGGGTGCAGGGGGGGGCAGACTCTAGGGACCACAGTATAAAAGGAAGAAAGAGCTGCACCCCATGGGTTGTATTTATTGATAAACTTATCTGTCAATAAGATCTAACATTCCAGGAATAATCAGGGTCCACTAACTAAACAAAGTCCCTGGACACTGGCGGGATGCCAGCCATTCTACTGAAGGTACCTTTTATCTTCCAGGCTTATCTCAGAATTCCACCTCCTCCCTGCGCCCCCCCCCCCAAATCCAAGCCATTAGCAAATTCCCACTTTTACTCAAATCTTCATTTGTAATTTAGAATGAGGTCAGTCTCACAAAACACCAGGGTTTCAAGAAAACTTCTGCTATCTTGGTGCTGGGGAAATGTATCCGAAGGGGTGGAGGGTAGGGAGGAAAGGCACATGAACCCTTTTATGTATCCCCGCCTTGTCAATGGCAGGTACCAGTAGTCGGAAATAGTAGCGTATATTGATCAAATAATACCGTGCCACCTACAAGGTGAAGGCAAAAACAGGGGGTGGGGGGGAAGAAAAAAAAAAAAAAAAAAGGAACTTCATTCATAACTCAAAGCAAGCTTACTGCTCACACAGCGACCCAGCAGGTCTCTGAACATAAAAATATCTTGTGATAGACCCCGCCTTGGAATTCAGCCGAAATATGTTTCATACTCAAAGCAGAGTAGGATTCCATTTCGCTCACTGATAACTGTGGGAAAATGCTCAGAAAAGCAAGCAAAACCGGGCAAGCCGGGGCACATACCCAGCCCTCTCCCGCAAGTGGCCAGAGGTCCAAATTCATTGCTGTCGTCACTGGTGTTTTATTAGTGAAAGTTACACCTTATTTACTGCCTCTGTGTTTCTTAGGACTTCCTACAAATTACCGGACTCTTCCCTGAGAGCACCAAGAAGTTAGGTTTCTCTACTGATTTGACATGAGAGCCAAGTCCAAATGAGGCCAGATGTGGGGCTGATTCTGGATAATGAAGCCCTTCATTTGCTGGTCACGTCAAGACCCACGTTCTCCACTTCCACATATTGTTGTAATTAATCCTCTGATTAAATGCACTGGTACCCGGGAGTTTGTTCAGACTTGTACAAGCACTAAACACATAATGCCCACAACCCCACGGAAAGGGAAGGCATCCCGGGACCGAGCTGGCGTGACAGCAGTAACTCTGCTTAAAGCTCAAGGGAGAGGACATCCTTGGTTCTTGCACAAGATCCTAGAAGGCCACGCTCTCTCCCGGACTCATCCTCCCAGAACTGGGAGACCTCAGAAATCGCTGACCAACATGCCCCACCTTGAGGGGAAAGAGGTGTACAGAGCCCTTGACACCAGCTGGCATCATGATTTTCCCATGAACGGCCTTCTAGGAGGCGAAGGTGGGGCAGGGGCTGGGGGCTGCAGCGCTGGCAATGAGGCGTTGGTAGAAAAATCAAGTAGCAGCAGCCCTGGACCGTCTCTCTCCCTTGTTTCAGAGAAGGGACTGTGGTTCTAGGACTCGCCTCCTGGGGCAGGAGGATTCCTCCCACCCAGCCTTCAGAGAAAAGGATTCTCTCCAAGGCTCCTATTAGGAGGCGCTCTTAAGCTCCCACTCCATCCCCACACTATAGATCAACAATCGAGATAATTTGGCAATGATTATTAGTTGCTAGGGAACTTTAATTTTTCCCAGGCCCACGCTTGACCTCTGTACATCCCAGAATGTACATCCAGACTCCGGGATCCAGACCATGCGCACCTTATGCCGTCAAGGCTGGCTACCAGGCCCCAAACTGGCATTCCGCTACAATCACATCACACCCAAGCGGCCATGCAAACCTAACCCTAGAGAGGCCAAGTCCCAGGGCCCTTCTCACGGCTTGGGAAGAGGTGCAGGCGAGATGACGGGCAGGTGTTTCAACTTATTAACAAGTTCATACCAAAAAAAAAAAACCAACCCGCAAAAAACATAAAAGACAGCAAACACCTGGATTTTTCTTGGTTTCAAACTATGAGAACACGATTCTTATAAAAAGCTACCTGGCATTCATCTATTTTTCCTTAAATTTTTCCAGAAAAATGGCCTGGGGGTAAAGCAGGAGGGATGGGCGGCCAGCAGATCTTCAGTCTGGGTTCACAGTGTGAATCGCTTCTGTCCTTCCCAGCTCCAGGGAAACCTGGCAACACGGCAGCTGGTTCTCACTCTCGTGCAGCAGGAAGGAGCAATGGTCAGCTTTCAGGAGGACCTCTGGGGAGGACACCCATGGAATTCTACCTCCAGGAGGGTCCTGGCATCGAAGGGCCCCCGGCGCCTCCTCCCGTCCTTGGCACTGGGGCTGCGGGAGGCCTGTTTTCCGCGCCCATCCAGCCCCATGGTGGTTACCTTGGCACCAGGCGGAGTGGTAAGCACTTAACTGCCTTATTAAGAAGGGGGGATGTGAGAAACAAAGGTAATTGTGCTGGCAGCTGAGAGCTTCCTCTTCCTGGCAACAGTGGCAGCCAAACCAAGCCCTGAGAAGCTGCTGCTTCCCCTCCTGCCAAACAGCCCACCATGCAAACGGCACACGTGCGGCATCCAAAAGCCTGGGCTGCAGGGCAGGCGGCAGGGAGCGCGCCCTGGGAGCGCCCACAGGGCCATTGTACAGAGTCATCGGCCCCAGGTCGGTCTGGGGCCCTGTGCTCTGCTGACTCAACTGTCGCTTCCTGAGGCTGGCCCTGTATCTGCATTATTTGTGGAGAGGCTGCATTATTCCCTGTAATCCTCATTTCAGTCAATTCGGCCACACTATTGTCCTGCCTGCGTCTGGGTGGCCGGAGTATAAAACATTCCAAGCACAAACATATTCAATAAAGGCTCCAGAGATGTCATGAGTGGGTACATGCACGCTCGCCCCGACGATTCAAGTGTGGCAGGGTTTGGGCAAGGTGAGGCACGGAGGGAGGACAACCACCCCATGGCATCCCAGCTGAGACCTCAGTCACAGAAAGCAATTTAGTCTGCAGGGCTTGACATTTCAATAGAGTCTGATCTGGTTACAAAGGGTGATTTTCTCATGAAAGCCCACCTCAAAGACTCACCAAGCGGGGCCCCGAAGCTCATATCCAGATTTGAGACTCTCAATGAGAGGCCCCCCACCCCCTTTCCCATCATTACCCCTACCTGTTTGAAAAGCATCCCACTGATAATTAAATGCACCAGTTACAAAAGGGTGGCGAGGTTAATAGATAGAATACCGAGAAACCAGCCAAGCACAACCGTCCGGTTCACACAGAGCAAGCCTGAACAAGATGCCTTTCTACTCGTTTACCAGAAGCGCATAAAGACTGGGCTGAGCTGGTAGAGGGCCTTGAATGTTTGACTATTTATGTGCCACTTTTAACCACCACGAGCCACGCTGTTGTGTCCTCCCAGCACATGCAATGCACCAGAGACAAATGTCACTGGTGCCATAGAAACAAGGGCCACAGGGCAGGGTAGTGCACGCGGTGATCAGAAACCAGCAAGAAGTCACAACACAGCCCCTCACCCCCGCCCCATGCCAAGCTAGAGGCAGGACATTTCTGAACCCAGAACCTTACCCCTCCGCCTCTACCATTCTAGAAAACACAAGAATCATCACTTCCCATGCATACTAAAACAAGCATCTTCCTAAAGTTGAAAACTAGGTTAGGTTTGTTTAGGGCTAATTTTTTTTTTTTTTTTTTTAACGCATTTAAAAGCTGGAGCAGCTTGGAACCTCACCATGGGGGTTGAAGGGGCAGAGGGAACATGTCTCTGAACATTTACCAAAGGGGAGTTCTCAGGAATATTTGCCTTTATGGATGACCATGCTGATTGTATGCACATCCAGAGATTACGCATTCTTACACTGTAACTAATCTTGAAAGCCTGGCATTGGAACCAGGTTCTGGCCCTCCTACAATGGGCCAGTGGCTGCCATGAATCCGGCCAAGGCCTCTGTTTGCATTCCTGTTTTCAGATCAGGACGTGAAGACTCCCTGTTGCCTTGGCTTCGTTTTTTCATGAATAACATTTTTCCTCTATGCTAAACTTTCCACATACCTTCCATCCAAAAGGTCCCTTACAACTATTTGCTGTAAAGATGTTAGGCAGCATTCAGACTGCTGGCTTTCTGGGAGGCTACAGGCTTTGTAAGTGGCTGGTGCCTCTCCTCCTTACCCATCCAACTCCCCCAAAGAGCCTCCATGCCAAAAGCTTCACCATTCTTGAAAAATGTTTGAAGTCCCTGTAGAATTATGGGTGTGGAGCTGGTGGGTTGTAAACTCCTATAAGTACTGGAGGTTTGAATAAGTTGCTAAGAAACAAGACAACAAGGAGGAAGAGCACACAGAGGTTACACCTGGAAGAGGAAAGAACTATTAGAAACCAAGTACCTTGAATAGGGATTCCATGTGGGGAGCAGCCATTCTGCAGACACTTAGTACAAAGCAAGCATCGTTCAACTTTCTCTCCAGCCTGGTTTTGCAATGCAGACATATCATTTCATCACTTTAGTTCGAGGTAGGTATCTTAGGGCAAAGGGTGTTTTCCCCATACACAGAAAGTCCCTTGCTCTGAGCACGTACACACGTGTGCTATTTGTATGCACGCATGCTGACCACGTGGGTGGCACATTCTGACTGCAGAAAGGAGCCAGTTCAAATGAGAATCCCATCCCTCCACGTGGCTACCCATCTGCGGAGGCCTAGGGACCCGAAAACACAGAGGAAGGCATAAAGGCAAGGGTATGTCAGTTATGGTCTGCAAATAACCTTATAGCATCCAATTTACCTAAACCCCTGGCCGTTGGTCATTCAGGCCTCAAGTGTGAACGGGGCCAAAGCTGGCATCCCTCTGGTACGCAAGAATCACACTTCATTGCATTTTCCTAAAAGATGGAAGTTGATCTCAGCAAGCCTTTTATCAATGTCAATGGCATTTAAATATGAGGCCGAGAGACCAGGTACCTGAACTGCTTCCCCCCAAATTTCTCCAGATTCACTTCACTCCAGGGCCAGCAAAGCATCAGTACAGCTAACTGGGGCTCTGGATTTCCTAAAAAGCTTTTGGGGCTGGGTAGTGGTAATTACACTAATGTATTTTTAATTAGCAGGCACTCCTGGGATTTAGTACTAATTTTGGGAAGTGCAACTTAACCATTTCAGTGATTTCTAAATGGTTATTCCCCAATCATTTCCTGTTGAGCCTAATTACCTCCGATAATGTATGGTCTTATCACTGGGTCCCCTGATTGGAGGATCATAAATCAGGCTAGTTGCTTCAAGTCAAGCCCCTCCGGGCAGTACCGCTATGCTTATTAGAAGCCACGAAAGAAAACCATCACCAGGCTGCGGCAGTAGACCCCAAGTGGGACACAATCAGATACTGTCTGGAGGGCAGGCCCACAGCACAGAGCTTCTCACAAGGACACTGGCCTGTGGATTATACTTCATATCTGGCCAAATCGTTTTCTCCTCTTCCTCTTCAGAACACAAGCAGTTGTTTGATTGGGGTCATAATTCCAGACAAAACACATAATTACACCACCTTCTAAAGTGACCTTCTTTTGTGCACCCTGAACCACCTCTCTGCCACTGTCAGCAAACTTGGGAGGAACCACGTGGACGCTAATTGTGGCTGCCTAAGGGTTAGAAGGTTAGGGGCCGGGAAGTCCAAGGTGGTTTGTTTTTTTTTTTTAAACCCTGTATCCTCCTTGTTCCATCTTGAATTCTATACCAAGTTCAGCTATTACCTATTTAAGACATCAGCTTTAAACACACACTCATTAATATTTAATTGCCAAACTGAATGAAGCTGTGCGATCTACTTCAGTACTAATCCAGCTACCTAAGTGCTTTCACTTCAGTTAACACTCACACTGGAATCATTCTTGAAAGTTACAGACAGTGGTGTTTCTCCAACCGTGCTGGGGAAAATAACACGGCACACCCCACCTCCACTCTCTCTTGGGAAGTCAAGCTTACGCTGCACAGCAGGCCTTTTTGGGGCGGTGGGGTGGGGACTTGTTTATGAGGGACGCAGGCATTTGGCCCAGCTTCAAAAGAACCACACTCTCAGTGTGAGCTCCAGCCGTCTCCCCCATTCTAGAAAAGCCGAGAGTCTATTTCATGATTGGTGACCCGTGGGGCCTGAAACCACAGACGAGCACCAGCAAATCAATCGTCTCCCTGCCCTCACACACCACTGCCGCTCTTCCCCATCTCGGGCTCTCTGCCAAGTGTCAAAAGGAGGCAGACACACCTTCTGGGTCACTTTCCCCAGCCAGCCAGGAGAGCAAGGCTCCCTGTGTTCATCCCAGCCGTTTCTCTGACCCTCCTCTCCAAGATGAACCTCAGCCAGCCCTGCAGCTTTTCCACATCAGTAATAAGATTCCTTTTATGGTCTTGTGAAAAGCGAGGGGCTCCAGACTGATCCTCCAGGCGGGTGGAACCACCTGCAGGCCCCTTCCCCCTACCTCCAAACACTTGGATAAGGGCAAGGGCAGTCAGTCGTTACAGTCAACTTGGGCCCAGCCAGATTAAAAAGTGGCCAACCTCTTTAGCTTAAAGTTCTCCCTAAAGGGGATTAACAAACAAGATAAACACTCTTCGTAAAAATGAGATTCCACAACAGACTCAGTCCTCCATTCTCAGAGAATTCCACAAACCACAGGTTTTTATAAGCCCCTTTTACTGGCATGTTTCTGATAAATGTCTCATCTCACCCAGGCAGAGGGCACTTTATAACGCCAGCCCCAGTCAACACGGGCCTTGAGAGCCACCCCGAGCTTCTCACACACTCCAAGGCCGACTCTCTCCCCTCCCTTCCCACAGTTGCGATTCCAGCCCTAGCCCGCGATAGGAGGCAGCAGAGTGCGCCCCATCAGAGCACGTGGCGAAGAGTATTCCCCAGGGCACCGACCTCCCCCCTCTCACCACCCACCCGCCCAGCACAAGCCGGGCCAAGCCCCAGTCCTGGTACTGAGTCACGCCTCCTGGACGGCAGGAGCGGGGCAGAGGGCACCAACATTTTCCCCTTTCCTCCCCTTCTGCAATCACACTCATCTTCCTTCCACCCATTTCGAGACGTTGCCAGGGCCTCGCTGCAGGGTCTGCCAGCGGGGCCCGGGCCTCGAGCGGCTCCGGAGTCATGGGTCTGTGCACTTGCACCCGCATGGGCTGCCTCGCTCGGGCCGCCCCTTTCAGGCCTCGGCACGCCCCCCGACGCTCGCGGGGCCCGCGCGCCCACCGGACGAGGGCGCACCCCCGCCCTTCCCGGGGAAGTTTGCAAACACAGCTGTTCCAGAGCCCGGGAACCGCTGGAAGTGAGGCCACAAGGGCTACGCCGCGCGGGGGCGAGGGCAGGAAGGGGCCGGCAGGGGGCGGATGGCTCTCGCGCCCACAGCTCTGGGGAAAGCCCGGCCGCCCCCCGGCGGCGGCCGCCCCCGGGCCTTACACTCAGCCCAGAGCGCGCCCCCGCACGCACCGAAATCTCCCGGGGAGCAGCGGGAAGTGGGCTCCCCACACCCTCCAGGAAGGACACACCCGCCCTCCCGGCTGCTCACGGGAAACGCGAGGGTGCCAATTTGGACGGCGTTCGGAGGCCCGAACTGTGCCGAGCCGCCTTCCCCGGCGCATCAGGTTTAATAGGTTGAGCAAAGATCATCTATAATGACCTCCTGGGTTGGGCGGTTACTCTCGGGCCTTCACGTTGCAAGTTTCAACCGGCCTTCCTAGGAGCCTTGCCCCACCACCCGCTCTGGGGTCCCACTTTCGAGCGCTTAGCAAAAAGCACTGGGGCTGGGGCCTGCCGAGATCTAGCTACAGAGCCTCGGCTCCCTAACCCCGCCACCACAGAGACATCCCGGGTTAGCGCCGAGCTTCCAGCCAAGGCCCTTTAAATCCCTCTCCTCTCGCAAGAGAAAGCAGAGCTCGGCCCACGGGTGCAAACCACGGCCCGGCCGCCCCCCGGCCGGCACTCACCGGCCAGGCAAAACTGAAAGGCAGCACGATGCGGTTGCGTTCGTTGCCGCGACTGGCCTTGAGGTTGAAGGTGTTGCCCCCGATGACAGGCGTGGACCCCGAGCCGAAGCTGCAGGGCCCCCCGGCCGTGACGCGCGACTGGTACTCCTTGAGGCACACTTTGAAGTACGTGTCACACTCGTCGCGGGAGCACTTGCGGTCCCCCGGGTTCCGGGCGCCGCCGCAGCAGTTCCCGTTTTGCAGCTCCCCGTTCACGTTCTGCATGGAAAGGATCTCCAACTCAAACTGGCCGGAGGCCCCGCACACCTGCCGGCGAGAGAGGGAGGGAGGGAGGTCAGCGCAGGGGAAAGTTGTTTTCTTCGAGGGTGGAAGTGGCGACTCCCTCCCCGCCCGCCCCGACGAGCCCTTGGCGCCAAGTGAAAATAATTTTACAAAACTAGGTGCAAGGACTCAACGTGATTCCCGGGCTTGAGAGGCTAGAGTGTGGGAGCAAACCGATACGACTGCCCCCCCCACCCCGGGAGCAAGAGCGGAGCGAACGCGCGCTCTGCCCAGCCTGGAGGGTACATTTAGGAGCCGGGGGGCTCCCCCAGCCCAGGTGCAGCTTCTCGGGCGCAGGGGCCGGGGCGGGAGCCGGCGCCCCAGGGCTACCGAGCCCGCTCCAGACGCTCAACCGCAGGCGTCCGGGGCGCCGCGAGGGAAAGAAGAGGACGGGTCGGGAGAGTGGCCCGGCGGGCTCTTACCTTGGCTCGCAGGGCGCAGAGCAGGGCGAGCAGGAGGCTCAGGGGGCGCCCGGGACGGCCGCGCGTCCGTGGGGACCGCATCGCTGCACCGCGCGCCGCGGGCACTCGGGACGCCGCCGCCGCCGCCGCTGCTGCTCGCGCTGGTGCTGCCGCTGGTGCTGCCGCCGGTGCTGCCGTCGCCGCTGCCCCTGCGGCCGCCGCGTCCCGGCTCTAATATACTCCGCCGATTGGAGCATGCACGACTGGAAAACAACACCACTTTTCAAAAGCCCTTTCAAGAGCGGCCCGTTCCAGAAGGCAAAGAGCCCGGCCTCCTTTTATTATTCTGATCGCTTCTTTGAGGCGCTCCCCCTCCTCTTCCACCTCCCGGCTTTCTTTCCTTCTCTCGAGCTCCCCTTCTTTTATTATTATGATTATGCGCAGCCTTTTATTCCCTTTCAGATCAGCTGCTTAGAGAGGAGGGAGGGAGGGGAGGAAAAAAAAAACAACCCGAACCCAGCTCGCGGGCCGGTCGCAGGTAACACAATGACGCGTGCCCGCCCGGCTCTCGGAGAGGGACTCAGAGAGCCCGTCTGGGAGCCGCGGCCGGGGCTAGCCACCTCTACCCAGCGCGCCTGGCAGGCGCATGCGCGCTTATTAATATTCATGAGGGGCGTGCCCACCATCGACACGCCCCTTCCCTCCCGTTGGATGGGGTGGGGGAGTACAGGGAGGAACTTGGAAGGGGCAGGGGGCTCAGGGACGCGCAGGACCGCGTAGACTTCTGGGGTGCCCAGGGCAGACCCCCGCCCTCGGGCGCTTTGGGCCAGGCGGGAAGGGGGTAGGGGGTAGGGCGCGGGGAGGAACAGGAGGTCTCCGTTGCTCTGGGACGCGCTAAGCCAGTTAGACGCCCGGGGCCCCCCGCGCGGACCGCCCCCTCGGGCACCTCGGGCTGGGCGCCTCTGGCCGCCCGTCGGGGCCCCAGGTGTAGGCCCCGCGGCGCTGCCTGAGCAGTCGGAGCTGGGCAGCTTCCGCCTTCCGAGCCGCCTGCGTCAGCTGCGGCTTTCGCCCCGGGAGGAGGGCCTGCCCGCCGGGAGCCGGGCCGGCTTCCCGCGAGCGAGCGAGAGAGTCGCCCAGAGCGCGCGGCTGGCGGCGGCGGCGAGGCTGGCGCGCTGGCCGCCGTCTGCTCGCCCCGCGGAGGCGACCTGGGCAGGCGCTGCTGGGAACTTTGAAAAACTTTCCCGGAGCCAGGCTGGCCGCAGATTCGAGGGGAAGCCTCGGCCGCGCCCTACCCTCTCCCAAACCCGAGTCTGCGGAGCCTCGGAGGGCTCCCAGCTTCCTTTCCAAACCGCGCCGGAGCAGAGGAGGGGAAGCCGGGGGCAGAGGGCGGCTGGCACGAAGGGCGGGGAGGGAGGGTCCTGCGCAGGCTTTGCGAGAGGCAGGCAGAGATGCAGATGGGCTGGGGCTCGCACCCTCCCCGTCCCGCTGCCCAGGCCGCAGTGCCGGGATTGCACCTGTAGGCGGCCTCCGAGCAGCTCTGGGTGACCGGAGACTAGCCTGGAAGACTGTCTCACCGCTGTCGCCCGGCAGCAGAACTTGGCTTCTCTGGGGTGGCAGTGGAAACCGATGCTATTTTCTACCTTGAGGCGAGCCTCGCAATTAACAGCGACACTCTAGGTCACAACCAAGGTCGAAGGAAACCTGCGGGCTGGCAGACGCCTCTGCCAACCCCTCTGCGGGAGGACCTGCTGCTGTGTTGGAGAAGATCTCTTTAGGGAAAAGACTGATTTCCCCTGAAAGGTGGACAAAGTTTTGACCCCTATATTGGGTACGTCCTGAGGAAAAGGGGCCGGATCGTGGCTCAAACCCTCCGAAACTGTGGGGCATGATGGGCTGCAAGGGTGAAAGGAAAATATTTTCCAACATGCTGAGTTATGAGAAAATAAAACTGGCTAATTTGTGGTTATTTATTTACTGCATTTAATGGGTGGATCAACATGGACAATATTTTCGGTACTAGATCTCATCACGCTAGGGAATAAAAGAAAGCAGCTAACTGACCTCTTGACATTGGTTCAAAGTCACCAAGGATGGTTTAGGAATTCTGGCATTTTAACAGCCTAAGAAAGGCACCTTCTCTCTTTGTTGTTATTTATTTATTTATTGACCTTTCCACGTGGCTTGCAGGATCTTAGTTCCCCGACCAGGGATTGAACCCCAGCGACCGCAGTGAAAGCACCAAGGCCTAACCACTGGGCTGCCAGGGAATTCCCAGAAAGGCACCTTCTTAATGGTGATGTGTCCCATCTTGATGATCACTGATGAGAGAATTAGTCCGTATTTTGGAAAGGACGTATCCAAGAGCAGAGCCATAAGCAGTAGCAACCTGGGTGTTTTAATGTACCCCAGTCCCCACTCTTCCCAATTATACTAAATGCAAGACATCCAGTTGTCATATGTAATCCCATCTAGACTTTTCTCACCAACGTTTCCATACAAACCAATCTCCCCTACCTCCTATCTGCCCCTTCTCACCTCTACCCCCAAATTTTCCCTAATTAGGGTGCTAAGGAATGGTTTAAAAGCAAAATGCTGGTACTGGAAAAAAAAAATTCACAAAGGGCTGGTAAGGTCTTCAAATGTGCACTCCTTGGAGTTCCCCATATTTGAACCTGTTTTGATTCTGTGCCCCTGTGGCCTGTTCCCCACACACCCCTCAGGAAGGAGCCAGGCGGTTAGCTAAAGAGTTTAGATCCAGCCACCTGACTCAACTCGAGAGGGCTATCTGAGATGGCAGATGCCTCCAGGTAGGGATCTGGTGCGCATGTAAGCCGAGGTCAGCTCCAGGCCACAGGTGAGTTTAGCCCCCTTGAATAATAAGAGAACATAGATTTGTGAGGGATGGAAACTATCTGATTAACCCTAATCGAAATGTCAAATCACTAATAAACACGAAATTCTCATGCCAAAGAGCATGGTGCCCCTCACCCTTCCTGAGCTTGGGAACCTACTTTTGGAGAAGACAGTTGTGGGCTAGAGGGGATTCTTTGGAAATTTTTCAGTTGAGACTCTTGCAACTAGTTGGTACTCCCCCAAAATGCCAGTCACGTTTCCCACAACAGACATCAAGTGGACACTCTACCCTCTACTTCCTCCCAGCCAGTTCTCAGCCTCCCTCCCTGGAGAATGGGGAACTACTGCAGAAAAAACTCACATATGCAGACTCCGCCTTGGCCACTTTGCATCCTGCCTTTGGGTGTAGCCTATAGTAAGTGACCATTCCAGAAAAATGTTCCTGTGAAAACTGCTACGTTTAGCCATCACACTTACACCTGCAAGAAGGGCAGAGGCTGGTGGCCAGTTCCTGTCTAGCCTGTCTCACGTGTTCAAATCGTAAGCGTCTTTGGGTATCTTTCTTCTTTAATTTTAGAAAGATGATGTCTCATTTTTCTTTTTCTACAAAACTTGCCCTACCTTTGCTGAATCATCAACACACAGCAGTTCTGAACCCCCCCACCCCAACCAAGGCATAATAAAAGACATTCAAGTATACTAACTGTATTTAAATACATTTAGTTGACTTAAATCTCTAGTTAATAAAATCTGTGATAAAAATCAGCAAATCAATATTTACTGAGAACTATGTGACATGCAACAACATGGATGATCTCAAAAATATCATGCTGAGTGAAAGAAGCCAGACACAAAAGACTACATCCTTTCTGAATCCATTTCTATGAAGTTGTAGAACAGGCAAAACTAATCTATGGTCAAAAAAATATCGAAAGACTGATTGCTTGGGGAGATGGGAGGGTGGAGAAGAGCTGGGATGGGCTTCAGGCCTCTTCTTGGGGGGGGGGATAAGGTTCTGTCTCTTGATAAGGCTTTGGGCTACACAGGTGTCTGCACTTGTCAGAATTCATTAAACAGCACACTTAAGATTGGTGCATTTCATTGCATGTTCAAAAGAGAAAAAAATGTAATACTCGAGTTAGTAGTTACATGAGTGCTGAAGTATTTAGAGGGAAGAGAAATGATATTTTCAACTTGGAAATGCATAAAAAATTAGAGGGACTGATGGATGGATAAAGGATGGCTGGATCAATAGGTATATGCAGAAGCAAAATAGTAAAGTGTTAGTGATAGGATCTAGGTGGTGGGCATACTGGTGTTCATGTAAAATTCTTTCAAACTTCTCTATGTTTAAAATTTTTCACTATAAAATGTTGAGGAAAATAGTTATTGATGTGCCAGGTATTGTGTAGGGTGCCAATAATATAGTGGATAACACAAAATAATGGGCTTAATAAAGTAGAGGGCATGCTTGTAAGGGATGATGACAGTTTAGATTGTAGTAGTGAACCCAAGGAAGGTAGTTCCATTCCCCCACACCTTTTCTCCGTAATTCCTTTCTTCTTTCCAATAAGTAAGAGAGAAAGGTCCAAATATAGAGAAGGGACATGTAAAATATCCTTCAATATCTTCCTTTTTCTTTGAGGATGAAGTTAGTGCAAGTTCACGAGCCTCCTTCCACAGAAAAGCAGATGTGATAGCTTTCTGTCCCTTTCCAGCAGGACCAAAGGACACTTTTTTTTTCTTATTTATTTATTTGTTATACAGCAGGTTCTTATTAGTTACCTATTTTATACATATTAGTGTATATATATCCAAAGGACACTTCTGTGTCCTACAAGCTCTCTACCATATTACTATGTGAGAAAATGTAAACTCTGTCTAGCCAACTCCCCAGAGAAGCTCAGCATCTGAATATACAGCCACCTCCGTGGACTATTCTTATTCTTCCACATCACAAGAAGTCATGAAAAAGAAAAAAAAAGAACCACCTATGGGCAACAAATTAGACATCAAAAACTCAGGATAAAGTTATAGCTCCCACAGCTACCATAACCAGGCCACAGGTTTATACATCCGAGTATGAATTGAGTAGCTCCAACCATTTTTTTTCAAAGCTTCATTTTACATACAAAAGAGATCTGAATTAATTTTCTTTGGAAACTAGAACTATGAATTTCTTGCATCTTCAACAGTAATTTTGTATGAGCTTCGTTTTAAACATTGTTCTGGTTTTGCCTTGAGCTCAGGTATTTATAATTTTGCCTGTCTTGCCCCAACCCTATTTCACAGTTATTATCTGGAAATCTATCAGGACAAATAGAGTTACATGTCCACGTCCCCTTTAACAAGCCAATCACAGAAAGTCACAAAAAACCCAAGATGCAAAATCCAGGAACTGTGGGACTAATTTCCTCATTTCACTCCTTGAATTAAAACCAAAGATTTTTAAAATGACCTTTCATAGTTTTATAGTTTCATAATTTACTGGGGAGAAAAGAGTACTTATAAAATGTCCTCTTTTCTTACAGTGGAGAGTCTTCTCTGCAAATAAAAATCTTGGGTGTAAATTCCTGTTAAATTGGCATTCTCAAACAACTGTAAATGATTCATCCACCCTCCTTTTTGTGGTGATGACGTAGTGAGTTTTCTGTTCTATGAATGACACCTGAATGATTTGACCCACAGATATTCTGAGATCATATTTTTGAAACCAAATTGGCCCATTTGTATAGTTGACTGATCTAAATGAAACTAACAATTTTCTATAATTTGAAAGTGTGACTGAACTCTTACAAACCTTTTCATCTCCTAAAAGGCCCTGGAAATTACACTTCCAGAAGGAGGTAGCATTTGGAAAGTACCACAATACAATTCATTCTTGAGCAACATTTCATCTTGTTTGCACTCAGCTTTCCAAACCTGTGCAAACCCAAATCTGCCTCCAGATATCAAAAAAAGAAGAAAAAAAAAATTCAAAGTAGTTGTTGAAACTCAAGAAAAGGAGAGCTAAATATATCCAGTTATCTGAGAAAATTTCAAAACATACATAAGTGTGAGAGTCAAAGACAGGTGATTACACCTGCCAACAGCACGAAAGCCACAGGGCTTCTAATCTCAGTATTTCATGTTCGGGTTAATGGTTCTCAATAAATTACAAGATTGTGTCTGTGTTTGACATTTTTGTTCTCAAGCCAGTGATTTCTTTACAGATGGCTTTCTCGAAATTAGAAGTTACTAAGGACATAAAATGTGGATAATTGCAATGCTTAAGCTTTTTTTTTTTTATTTGGAAGGTAAATAGTTGTTGTTTTTCATATCGTTTTTATGCCAAGAGCAGTCAACAATGGCTAAAGAAACATTAGCTTGAGCACAGAAATACTGGCACAAGGACTACGTACGTATAAATTTCTAAATCCTTAGATACTGATCATAACATAGGTTACTGATACACAGATTTTCATAAGCATCATTCAGAAACGATTTCAGAACCTATCAGAGATTATTTTTTCTTTTGGAAATAAAACTAGGACATAGAAAACTTCAAATGATTGTAAAGGTGAAAGTTTAGTTTCCAAAAGATGCATCCAGTGAAGTGGTAATTTTTTTCAAAGGCAGGTAAAAGCTAGGGAAGCCAATAACATTATTTTAGGATAATTTGGCAGTAATTCATGTGCAGAGGAGGTGGGGATTTTAATAGACCACACCTGTGACATGCCTAATTGTATAATCAGCCTACTAAGAAGGGTAGGGCCACAGTATGAGGCTGAATTACTAGAAATGCAAGGGGTTAGCGATCATGGAGAAATCATAGCCCCAGCATATTCTGCACTAGCATTAACACGACTGAAGGGTTCTGACCAGCTCTGGGCACCATCTTTTAAAAACTGCAGTAAAATACACATAACCTAAAGTTTGCTATCTTAAACATTTTTAAGTGTACAGTTCAAAGGTGTTAATTACCTTCACATTGTTGTGAAACCAATCTTTAGAACATTTTCATCTTCTCAAACTGAAACTCTGTATGCATTAAAACATTCCCCATTTCTCCCCTCCCCCAGCCCCTGTCAATCGCCACTCTACTTTCTGTCCACAAATTTGACTACTCTAGGTACTTCATGTAAGTGGAATCATACAGCATTTGTCTTTTGGTGACTGTCTTATTTCATTTAGCATAATGTCCTCAAGGTTCATCCATGTTGTAGCATGTGTCAGAATTTCCTTCCTTGTAAGGCTGAATAATGGCCCATTGTATGTGTATGCTACATTTTGTTTACCGCTTCATCCACTGATGGACACTTGGGTCATTTTGGCTATTGTGAATGATGCTGCTATGAACATGGGTCTACAAATATCTCTTCAAGACCCTGCTTTCAAATCTGTTGGGTATATGCTGGGAACCATTTTAAGTGGTATATTGACCAATTGGGTCATACCCGAAAGGTGGTGAAAGGCCAAAATATGCAGATCTTTAAGCAGAGCAATTGAAGGACTTGGGGGGGGTGTCTAGTTGGAGAAGAGGGAATAGGAGGCATAGCAGCTGTCTGTAATATTGGAAAGGCTGACTTGAGTCAGAGGGAGCAGACTTGGGTTGCTGCAAATGGCAGTCAGCTTAGTGGGTGGAGGTTACAAGGAAGTTGATTTTGACTCAGCAGAAAGACAGACTTTGTTTCCATAAAAGCTATTCCGCAATGTAACAAGCTGCCTTGGAAGTAGTGAGTCCCTACTATTGAAGGTAATTAAACAGAAGCTGCTGGGACCACTTGTCAGCAGCAGGAGAGAGGGGGATTCCCCATCCTGGATGGGACATTGAACTAGGTGGTTTCCTAGGGACCTCATTTCTAGGAGGCAACGACAAAATAAACAGGTAGGGTGGGAATTCAGGTCTCTACCTGAGAATCTAGGAGCTGGTTTTAGATAAATATGATGTTGATACCACTGACTGGGGATCAGCGGAGACTGGTGTGCAAGGGTGAGAACAGCGTGGACCCATCTGCTTTCCTGAACTGACTTTTTAGGCTCAATCACACCCATATTTACATAATGGCTGCAGCAAATAAGTCAACTGTGTCACAGAGTTGGTCATCTTAGCTCTGGCCCGTGACTATACTCTCTCCCTTGCTACTCTGAAAGCCGTCTGAGACCAGCAGCATTGGCTTCACCTGGGAGCTTGAGAGAAAGTCGAACTCTCAGGCCCCTGCCCCAGACCTTCCGAATCAGCATCTGCAATTTCACAAGATCCCTAGGTAATTCGTCTGCACCTTAAGGTCTAACCCACACTGAAACCGAAACAGTCTACACATTAGTTAAGCAGAAGTTATCAGATGTTCTTTCCACTGAATGGTGGCAATACTGTGTCATTGGGTGGAAGTGTTGGTTAGTCAAATCTACATTTTGGTGGTCCCATCATGAGCTCAGAGTCATAATGGGAATTTCTCTCACTTATTTATCCAAGTATATATACAACAGCCTAGTCTTAAAAAAAGATTTCAGGTGACTTTCAGGTAAAATATATAATAGTATCAGGACCTGATAATAAATATCAGGACCAAGGAAAATGGAGCTGAAGGTAGGAGACCAAGATCAGGAAGGAAAAATAATAAATGAAGACAGGTGGGTCAAGCACAACTACCTGAGTTGAGCTGAGAATTGAATGATGAGCTTGCCAACAGCCAAAGTGATCAAGAAAACAGAGTCAGCTACAAGATTAACTTTAATCTCAGAGTGCCAACAAGCTGGTCACTCAGATGGAGCAAGGCTTTTCCTGGCATTTAGTGATGAAAGATATCCCCATAGGTGGAAGTGTATGATTACGAATATCTAGGGGGGCTTGGGTCTTGCATTTATGGAGCTCTGAAAAATTGGACTGTTTCTCAGAATGAAGCACCTGAAAATTGAGGGCCTGACACCAAAGCACTGCTCAGAGAAAGTGGTATGGGGGTGGGGCCGGGGAGGAAGATGACATGGTCCCAAGTGTACGTCTTTCTGAGAGTTTTGCTTAATCCAAAGATGATCCCCAACTATCTAGTGCGGTGGCTTTTTGGTTTGTTTTTGTTTTTTAATAGCTGCTCAGCAACCATTATTGAATCACCGAATAAACTCTCATGTGTGGGAGATGATTACAGATTAAATTCCTAGCAATTTAATTGTTCTTGTTCAGAAAAACGTTCACAAAACGCCCTGCCCAAAGATTGACCCAATGTAGGCTCTAACAACACAGCTTGCTGAGATCTCTGATCTTCCAGTTTACATGGCTGTAATTACCCAGGTCAGTAGCACGGTGGATTTCATTTTTTTTTTTCATTGGAGTTCTCCTCTCATGTAAATGTGCTGTGCTGATTTTGATGAACTCAGTAAACTTTTTCTGGGAAGTAAAACCAATGGGATATAAGCACCATTTTTTGTGAAGGAGGCTACTTATAAAAAGCCTTTTTAAAAAAATAAGTAGTGAAATAAGCCATTCAGCTTTCTTAAAAATGTAAATTTTATGAGAAGACATGATAATATGACTAATCTTCTATCAAAAGATACTAGACTTCATGTTTTTTAAATATCTTGATTTCCTCCCCCTGTCTCCACCCTGGACCTCCTCTCCGCAGATAATAGTAATAAGGTTATAAGCTTAGACCCAGGAAGTTTATATTTACTTCTCTAACGCATGTGTGTGGAATCTAGAAAAATGGTACAGATGAACCTACTTGCAGGGCAGGAATAGAGACTCAGACATAAAGAACGGACGTGTGGACATGGGGAGGGGAGGGGATGGTGGGATGAATTGGGAGATTGGGATTGACATATATACACTACCATGTATAAAATAGATAGCTAGTGGGAACCTGGTGTACAGCGCAGGGAGCTCAGCGTGGTGCTCTGTGACGACCTAGATGGGTAGGATGGGGGGGGGGGTCGGTGGGAGGGAGATCCAAGAGGGAGGGGATATATGTATACATATAGCTGATTCACTTTGTTGTACAGCAGAAACTAACACAACATTGTAAAGCAACTATACACCAATAAAAAGAAAAAAAATTTACTTCTCAAGCTGTTTTCATCTAGCCTTTCCTGCTCTCAAAATTGCATTTATACTTCACCTGGCACAAATCCAACATTATATATTATGTCCAGTTCTGTTTTTCTTTTTTTAAATCCTCTTCGTATTAGCCCACAATTAAAGCAGTACCCTTTAGTAGCGACATGAGAATAAACTGGACATCAAAATCACACGAGTAACACCTAGAGTAAGGTGGTCATACAAACAATCCAGTATATTCTTATGCAAACATTTGATATATATTCATTAAAATAAAGACTCTATGTAGACCTGTTTAGCAAAGGTGTTGCAATTAGAAAATTACTCAATTACTTCTAGGATATTTTTTTAAATTACAAATTAACCTATGACTGGTGAATTACAAAAAATCGCCCCAACTCTTTGCCACCACCCCCTGTCCCAGCCCCATATCTCTACTCCTTTGGGATGTGAGTTTGCAGCCCTTTCCACCTTGTGGACCTGTATTGGCCTCATGACTTGCAGCCCATTTCCCCACCTTGTGGATCTGTATTGGCCTCATGATTTGCTGTGGCCACGAATCAATGCAGAAGTGACGGTGCGCCAGCTCGGAGCCCAGGCCCAGAGAACTTGCTTCCCTCTTGCTTCAAGACTCTGCCATGGTCATGGGACAAGCTGGCCTAACCAGCAGGAGGATGAGACACTATGGGTGGGAGAACTGAGTGGTCCCAACCAAGATCTTCCTTGACCAGTCTCATTGGACCCGCCAGTTGACTCCAGACACACCAGGAAGCCCAACCGACCTCAGCCTAATTGACCCAGATCAGCAGAACCTCCCAGCCGACTCACAGACTTGTGAGAAGTAACAACTGCTTCCTTTTTAAGTCAACTTGTTTGGAGCTGGTTTGTTATACAGCACTATTGTGGCGGTAGATGATAATCTGGCCTCCATGGGTGAAATTTTTGAAAAATTTTTATTCAGTTTATTTAAACTAAAAAATACCCCCAAACAGTTCACTAATTTCTTACCTCCACCACACTCCTCCTCTTGCAATCACCAGTCTGTTCTCTGTATCTAAGAGCTTTTTAAGATTCCACATATAAGAGAGATCATATGGTATTTGTCTGATTTATTTCACTTAGCATAATACCCTTGATGTCCACCCATGTTACCACAAATGGCAAGATTTATTCTTTTTTTTACGGCTGAATAATATTCCATTATACACACACACACACACACACACACACACACACACACACACACACACATATACACATATCACTGTTTCTTTAGCCATTCATCCATCCATGGACACTTAGATTGTTTTCATATCTTAGCTGTTGTAAATAATGCTGCAGTGATCCTGGAGGGTGCAAACATCTTTTTGAATTAGTGTTTTTGTTTTCTTTGGACAAATACCCAGAAGTGGAGTTGCTGGATCATACAGCAGTTCTATTTTTAGTTTTTTGAGGAATCTCCACACCGTTTTCCATAGTGGCTGCACCAATTCACATTCTCACCAACCGTGCACAAGTGTCCCCTTTTCTCCGTATCCTTGTTGACACTTGTTATTTCTTTCTGATGTCTCTTTGATTAATAGCCACTCTAATAAGTGTGAGGTGATATCTCATTGCGGTTTTGATTTGCATTTCCCTGATGATTAATGAGCACGTTTTCATGTACCTGTTTGCCTTCTGTATGTCTTCTTTGGAAAAATGTCTATTCAGAGCTTCAGACCATTTTTTAATTGGATTTTTTTTTTTTTTGCGATTGAGTTGTCTTGAGTTCTTTTGGGTATTAGCCCCTTACCAAATATATGATTTGCAATTATTTTCTCCCATTCAGTAGGTTATCCTTTCATTTTATCGATGGTTTCCCTTGCTGTGCAGAAGCTTTTTAGTTTGATGTAATCTCACTTGTTTATTTTTGCTTTTTTTGCCATGGATGAAATTTTAAAGAAAACAGAACCACAAAAATTGCTTGCAAGCATGCAATGAGTGGTAATTGCCACTAGTAAACTTTTGTGAGCTCAGCATAGCCTGAGGTAACCAACCTTAACTCAGCAGCCTCCACTTCAGAAAGCAAGCTGAAATGTGAGCTCAAGTGGCATTTATTGTACAAATAACCTTAAATCTGCTCAAGTTATCTTAAAAAATAAGTTATTTGCAGGCTCCCCTAAAAAAGTCATGACAGAGACTCTTGTAACATCCTTTGCTTAACCTAGTCATTGAATTGACCTATGTCCTTCATCCCTTCTTTAATAAATACTGACAGTAACCCACAGCATGGAGAATTCTGGCAGCTAATAGACTAAGTTCTGTTCCAAAGAGGGGTAGGTTGTTATATTTTCCAATAGTCAGTTTGGATGAGTTCCCAAAACTGTATATGCCAGTTGTTATTGTAATTACATCATTTAATTCACTATTACATAAACCGATGAAATATGAGTGCTGAAAGAAAGATGTCGCTTCTAGTCAAACTAAATTGAATATAGCTTGATGAGAATAAATGTGAATAGCTAAAAATAAATTCTTGGTGAGTGAATATGAGCAAGACAACTTTAAAAGGGAGTGGGAATCCTTGAGCATCTTGTTAAAAGGCAGATCCTTCCTTATTCATCGGTCTGGGGCAGGCCTGAGAGTCTGCATTACTCATGAGAGCCCAGGTAATACTGATGCTGCTGGCCCCAGAACGCACTTGGAGGAGCAATGCTCTCAACGCCATTGGCATCAGCACAAAGCCTGAGATGTCCCTTGGCAGGAAGCAGAGGTCCTGAATGGTCCTTTAATTGTGTCATCCACAAATACAATTTGCCTTTCATTTTGTCAATGAAGAATTTGAAGAGGGAACAAAAGGGGGGAGCTGTATTAAAAGAATGAGTCCAAGGAGGGATGCCGAGGCCACACATTCTTCATGAGAGAAAGGAGGGAGACCTGAGGGGAAGGAATTGGGACCATCAGAGTAAGAAAACCCACCGCTGTATGCTAAAGTGATCGCCTCCCGGAAGCAACCAGGGA
This sequence comes from Balaenoptera physalus, assembly GCF_965194825.1. NCBI lineage: Eukaryota > Metazoa > Chordata > Mammalia > Artiodactyla > Balaenopteridae > Balaenoptera > Balaenoptera physalus. The sequence goes on from NC_138898.1 coordinate 39,625,339, forward strand.
TACAGTCATCTGGTCACCGACTGCGGGAACATGTGATGGGAATCTAGAACAATCACTGGTGACCACCGACAGGAAGAGGGAGGGTGGGATTATAGTGAAAACTGCTACAAGGGCAGAGAGTTTTAAAACCTCTCTCTTTTTTTTATAATTACCTTCCCTAGTCTATATTTTTTACTTTTTGTTATGTATAAAAAACAACTAAAAACATGCACGGTTTGTAAGGAAATGACAAATTTCAGAAAATTCAGAATCTGAATACACTCTATACCTAGCTTCTAGATAAAGACACAGAAAATCGCCAGACACTCAGAGGCCCCCTGGTCCCATTCTAGTGACTCCCCTCAAGGTTTACTATTGTTCTGGTATCTAACAAAAAGATCACTTCACCTGCTATTGTATTTCTTTTTTAATTTTTTAATTTAATTTTATTTATTTTTTTTATACAGCAGGTTCTTATTAGTCATCAATTTTATACACATCAGTGTATACATGTCAATCCCAATCGCCCAATTCAGCACACCACCACCCCCACCCCCCGCCGCTTTCCCCCCTTGGTGTCCATACGTTTGTTCTCTACATCTGTGTCTCAACTTCTGCTCTGCAAACCGTTTCATTTGTACCATTCTTCTAGGTTCCACATACATGTGTTAGTATACGATATTTGTTTTTCTCTTTCTGACTTACTTCACTCTGTATGACAGTCTCTAGAACCTCTCTTCACATCTTTCATGACGGAGTTGTAACGTTCACTCTTTTTCCTGCACACAGTCGTGTAATCACCATTACAGTCAAGATGCGGATATTCCCTTAGCTCCCACATCCCCTCGTGCTGCCCCTTTGTATTCAGCCCCTTCCCCCAAGCCCTATAGCTTTCCCTTTTCTAGGATGTTACATAGATGGAGCCACACAGCAGGCACCGTTTTGAGTTTGGCTTCGTTCACTTAACATAATGCACTTGGGATTCATCCATGTTAATCCGTGTGTCAACAGTTGGTTCCTTTTTTATTGCTGAGTGATGCTCCATTGCAGGGATGTACTGCAATGTGTTTATCCATCCCCTGCTGAGAGATCTTTGAGTTGTTTTGGTTCCTGGCGCTTCCAAAGAGAGCTGCTATAAATATTTGAGGGCAAGTTTTGGTGTCAACCTGTTTTCATTTGTCTTAGGTAAATACCTAAGAGTGGGATTGCTGGGTTCCATGGTAAGTGTATGTTTGTAAGAAACTGCAAACTATTTTCCACAGTGGTGGCACCGTTTCTGCACTGCCCGCAGCAATAGCTGAGTGATCTTTCTGATCTGCATGCCAGGCACTGCCCCCAGTCCGTTGACACACACGGTATAGACAGCCTTCACCTCGGGATCTCAGGGAGGGAACTGCCAGGAGCACGAGCCACCCGGGAGAAGGCTGAGGTCAGAGGCTCTGGGAAAGTCAGGGAGGCTGGGCTTACCTTCCCCAGCACCCCCCAGCTTCTAGACCCGCCTGTTGAAGCTCTGTGCCGCCTCTCTGAGGGAGGCTTTGAGCCCACCTCTCTCCCCAGCAAGTGTGCAGCCCCTCAAACACCACTCTCCTGGGTCAGGCTTTGTTGCCAGACAATGTGACTGTGAAAAGAAGCCCTTCTCCTCCCCCCAAAAGGAGGCTAAGAAAGGCTCTCAGATCAATCCCCAGCAGATACATGGAGTCACAAAGCTCCAGCAAATCCTTTATTCTCCCCTTGGAGCAGCTGCCGCAGCAGCCCCGCCCTGCAGCTCTGGCCCCAGTAGAAACCTGAATGCTATTCATATCATTTAATCCCGTTGAAAATCCTCTTCGCTCTTTCACTGAGGTGCGGTCGGCCGAGGTAAACCTGGGCTTAATTCATATGTTGGAAGGGAGATGAAAGGTGTCACATGATTTGACATCCTATCCAGGAGGCTGACTCTCCCCTAATCTAGAAGCCTCCAGTCATAACCCCTGTTTGAGAGTTAAATAAGGTCTTCAAGGAAAAGTACCATCTGGACTTTCTTTTACTGTGCATTCATTTCAGAAAAGAGCAACATTGCAGAGGCAAAGTAAAGATGGTTTGAGGGGATTTGAGTAGTCTTTCACCTACAGCTCATTCACGTTAAGGATCTACCAATTTTTTTACACTTTATCCTAACCATGGTGAAAAAAAACCTCTTAAGACCATTTTACCCATGGCCAATCACATGCATGTATCTTTTTTTTTTTTTTAATTTTTATTTATTATTTATTTATTATGTTTATTTTTGGCTGTGTTGGGTCTTCATTTCTGTGTGAGGGCTTTCTCCAGTTGCGGCGAGTGGGGGCCACTCTTCATCGCAGTGCGCGGGCCTCTCACTATCGCGGCCTCTCTTGTTGCGGAGCAGAGGCTCCAGACGCTCAGGCTCAGTAGTTGTGGCTCACGGGCCCAGTTGCTCCACGGCATGTGGGATCTTCCCAGACCAGGGCTCGAACCCGTGTCCCCTGCACTGGCAGGCAGATTCTCAACCACTGCGCCACCAGGGAAGCCCCACATCCATGTATCTTGGGTCTCTCTCCTGCACCAAGAAGTGTGAGATCTCAGAGCCAAGTTCTTTAATTTTAAGAAATTTGGTCCTAAGATACTGATACATCCAGAATGATCAACAAACCTACTCTTTTCATTCTAGAACACCCATTCATACTTATCAGTAGTAACAGGCTCCCAGATCTTCTCTGGTCTTTCCAGGCTGGGGGAAAACTCCTCATAAGTGTTCCATAGTTCATACAGTTACAGAGAAAGGAAAATAACATAGGAAATTGTATTCATATTTCAAAGAATAAATTCCTTCTGGTTTGTTTTGGGACCCAAGTAGGATCTGGAGAATAAGTGATCCCAGGTGGCTAATTTAGGGTGACTTCCCTATGAGGAAAATTATTATAAGACCCCCTTGAAAAAACTCAGTCCCCTGGCAGGTGACATTTATTAAGCTTCCACTGTATGTAGGATGGTCCAGGAGGCATAGTGGAGAAACACAGGTGTAAGGGCCATCCTGGAGAGTTTTGTCATCATAAGGTACTTGAGAAATATTAGGACAGTAGCAGGAAGATGAAGCCTATAGTCAGTGTTCCTGATCTTTGTTACACATTAGAATCACCTGGGGAATTTTGAAAAGTATCGATGCCTGGGTCCCACCCCCAGAGACCTTGGTGTAATTGGTGTAGGTTGCAGCCTGGGCACTGAGACTGTTTAAATCTTCCAATGTGTAGCCAAGGTTGAAACGTGGTTCTGGACAAACTATCTACTAAGCAGGCAAATGAACGAATGACATAACCAGAGCCTTCTCTACCACGGAGGGACCATCAGATGTGTGTCCCATGGTGTGATGGGTCAGGAAAACTAGGTGAGAGGAAGCTTTAGGACGCATAACAACTGGGATCTGCAGTGGTGGTGAGAGAGAAACTGAGAAAATGCCACATTGACACTTGTCAAATGGGGAATGGGACTGAATAGCGGAGGACTCCAAAAGCGTGGGAGTGCCCATAGAAGAATGTGTTTCTGGTGGATCGTGTTTTGCAAGTTCAACTTACTTTCACATGTATTTTCTCTTATGCCTCTAGAGGCAATAAAGCATAAAGAATCAAAGATAGACTTGGGGTAGAATCCCAGCTCTGCTATTGATTAGCTCTGTCATCTTGGGCAAGTGAAGCCTCAGTTTCCCCATCGGTAGAGTGGAAATAATAATAGTAGCTTTCTCAGTAGGGTGGTTGGGAAAATGAAAGAATGTATGTAAAATGCTTAGCTTAATGCTCGGCACAGGGTAAGCTCCCCATGTGTTTTAGCTGCAGTTACAATTATCATCACACACGGGGTGTGGGGACCAAAGGTCAACGTCAATCAAGAGGTAGAGGGGAATGAGAAATAGTGAAGTTTTTCTGATTGAGTAGAGTAGGAACTAAAAATATTAAAAGTTCCAGAAACTAGGGCTAGTGGAGCTCTTTAAGAAAGACATCGTGATGGGTATGTTTGAGCTCCGAGAAACTTCTTCTCTCTGAGGAAGTCTGTTTGCTTGGCACTTTCAGAGGAAGTGACGTAGAATGTAACCAGGCTGGGAGGCAGGAGGTGATGTAATAATTGCTGCATGAAGAACTTCTTGGGTTGGTTTGAGTTGAAACTGAAGGGTCTGGAGTAGCAGTAACACGGACCTTTGGATGGAGCTCGATTCTCCATGAGAGCACAGCAGAGTGGGTGGGGGGCTCAGCCATGGTCAGTGACAGTGGGCACGTCCTGGGCTTGAGTGGACGCACCTGGGGAAGGACAGCGAGCTGAGCGTGTGTGTGTGTGCATGTGTGTGTGTGTGTGTGTGTGAAGTCAAGACAGGCTCAGCTTGAGGCCGGTGAAGAGCCCACTCTCACGTGAGAGGGTCGTTTAGGTTCCCGGCCTTGAACCTGCACTTCCTTTGTATTACCACCGGAAAAATGAGAAGGCTGGCAGGCAGGGTCCAGTGTTTCACTAAAGATCAAAATTAATGCATCCCTGTTGGGCGGATGGCCTCATCCTAAGGACCCGCTGGCGATTCCAAAGGGGGCCTGGGGGCCCACTCTCTTCTCCCTGCCCCCCTGCCACACCCTTGCATTTATAAAGTCCTGCAGGGCTGATCTCTCCGACAGCTGCCAAAATGCTCCCGAAGATCTCACAGTTAAATGTACAGAAGAATCGCTTTGAAAATTTGTCAGACAGATTCGTTCCCCTCTCCCACTGCAATGCGGATTCAACACAGCTGGGGTGGAGCCTGAGAATCAGCTTTTTAACAAGCTTCCAGATGCTGTCGCTGCTGGTCTGAGGTCCACACTCTGCGCAACCTGCCCCAGCCCCTCTCAGGATTTCTGAGTGTGTGCCTTTGCTTACCTCCAAGGAGAAGGGTTGAACTTTAGTAAATTCTCTAGGGACTGTGGGCTGGAATTCTGGCCTCACATTGGGGCTTCTCAGTGGAAGTTTATTAATAGGACTCAGATGTTGGTCCTTCTGGAGGAGATTTTGTGGAAACCACAGTGTGTGATGTCAAGGTTCTTCCAAGGAGAGCCACCATTTCTTATTGGGTCCCATCTTAGCACGTGAGATATGAAGGCATAAGATGAGGATGAGAATTGCTATAAAATTTTGTAAATTTAGAGTCTGTATGCCAATGACACACATATATTTTTTGCATCTGGGGGATGGTTGAGAGGAAGACAGGCTTCTGCTCTTAACAAAATTTTGACCATCTTGTCCACTCTGCTGAGCTTCCTTTGTAGCTTGTATCTCAAAACCAAAAACTTTCCACAGGAGATCCTCTTGTTTCTCCTGGATCTGCCAGGATGAAATCCTCAGTTCAGTTTGACCCCATCCCACTCTCTTTCTGGACCTCACAAACAACACTTATAATGTGAATAGAATGTCTTTTTTAAGGAGCAAAGTCTAATCTCAATGTTCTGTTTAAAAAAAAGCTCTCTGGATTAACAAATAGTCCTAGTTTCTTCAATCATGTGGACTTCTCAGGTTTGGTACCCAAAGGGGGGTGTAAGTTTCTGCTGCTTCTCGGAGACTCAAAGGTTCCTCTACAGATGGCCAAGCTGAGAAATCAGAACAGCCCGGAGTTTGGTATAAACAAGTTCATCTTAATTCCTATTTGGGGTTTGTCACTGCTTGAATAGCTGAGAAATCTCAGTGTGGAGTCATTTTACTTAACCAGTCTTATTTTGTAGACTTACCACCTGTCCCAAGGTGGTCTAAATGGAGTGAGGCCCAGTGTCCCCGCAAAAAGAGGTGGTTCTTAGGCAACAACTGGAGTTTATTTTGATCTCTGTCTTTTGAAGCCAGAAACTGTTCATGTGTAACTTTAAAGAAAACTGTGATTTTTTTTTTTTTTTTCCTAGAGCAAAGCTGCAATTTGAAGGCAGGATTCTATTAAAAACAGACAAATAATTCCCATTCCTTCCTTGTCCTGCCTATTGTTTTCCTAAGTTTGTTTGGATTCCCAGATTGAATCCTGCTGGCTAACCCTCCAAAGAGAGGGTCCCGGCCACTGCCATCCTGTGAGGTGACTGTCTCATAAGCTCCTTGGGGAACGCATCCTGTTTCCCCATCAAAGAAGCATTTGGAGGATGTGGGAGAATGTCTCCTGTATTCCCTGTTCAGACAGCCTTTATTTCCTCCCTGTGTTTTGTCTATAGACTGCTTCAGTCTTCCGAAGAACTGTCCCTGGGAAGAAATATTGGTCGAGAGCCAATATCATTTATAAGTCATAAGTAGTTAACTATGGGTTTGGTTGCCCTGCCCCCCAAAAGTAATCCCCCTCCACCATCCCCCCAGACACATTAAAGACAATTATCTGATGCTCACATGGTACCTTTAGATGCATTCGCTGATGATGCCCTATGTGTGTCACATCCTTCCACGCTGTGGAAGTCATCCCTAATCATGTGACTGTGGCTCTTTTTTCCCAAGGAGACCTAATGTACCCAAGATTCTTCACGTAGCCAGTGTTCATTAATCAGAGCCTGGATGTTAGTTGCAACCTAGTAGCCCAACGCTGAGTCAGGTGTTGACTTTTCTCTTGAAAGGAAAATATTCTGGAGACAGTGGTATAGTGATATCGTCACCTTCGTATGACTTTGACTTTCTTTTTCCATAGGTCCACACGACCATGCTGACCTAGACAGGGAGAGCGATGCCATCCAGTTCTAGATTTCCTTGCTCTGTGGAGGTTGCAGGTTCTTCCCAGTGCTTGCTGAGAAAATTCCTAGTTGAGAAATAACGAGAGGAAACTCTTCTTTTTTCTTCCCCCTCAGTCTCAACCTGAAAGTTCCACTGCTGATTAAATACATCTGGTAAAGAATCACTTCTCTTAAGCTTTAAACTGAAACCTCTAAACCCAGAATATTCTTTCCCAGAATATTCCAAAGACAACCGGGCAAGTTGTATGATTTCCAAGTTGCCTTTTCCTTAGGGAAAATGAGTGATGTTTGAGCCGGGCAGACACGGAGCTCTGCGCATCCTGATAAAGATAGGGACTTTAGGCTAGCAAAAAAAAAAAAATCCAAATAAACAGATTTTCAAACAAACCAGCTTTCCTTTTGGTAGCTGAAAAGGAAACCCCACATCCAGGAGGAATGCAGATCAAAGCAGAGTCTACAAATGATGCAGAAAGACATAAAATAACAAACAAGCCTGGTGGGAAGAGAGAACTTTTTGTAAAAGAATAGGCCTCTTCATATTACACTGAAATTGAATGCAAGATTGCAGGCAAAGATACATGAGTTGGGAATACAAAGCTATAGTTTCTTTCCCCTTTTTTGGAGCCAAGGGTATACCTTTAATAGGTCAGACTGGAAGCCACTAAAAGCAACGGACAAAAGATAGGCCCCTTGTTGGAAACCTTGCTTAGCCCACCTTTTGGAGGTTGCCTTGGCCTCTCTCTTTCTCAGTATAAAGTGGACAGACTAATGAATCCGTTCTAGCTGTAAAGGTGGAACCCAAATCACAGTGGTCTCTGAGCGTTCCATGTCAAAAGCTGGGCCTTTTCACTCTGGCAAACCTGGTTCTTTTTAAGAGTGTTCCCAGGTGAGGTGCAGATTTAAAATTGTTGACCCGATGACATCTTCATTCAGAGGCTGTCCTCTTCCCTGGTGTTAAAGTTTTTTTGGGTCAAAGTCTCAGTTGAATCATAGTTAGCAAGGTGCAAAACCAGTCTTAGGACATTTTATCTTTGGGAATTAAGCTCATTTAAAATCCTATCTGTGTTCTGATAGTGAGGTGCTGAGTGGCTACCGGAGACCTGGACTGCTATTGGTTGCTATTACTCACTATTTAAAAGTCAAAGTAACTGTCAGTGTTAAGTGTCTTCTGCTTTCTGAGAACCATTGGAATGAATGCTTGGTGGTGTTGGATCCTCTTTAAAGACCTCAAGGTGTTAAGTGCACATTTAGTTGAGCTTCTAACTCATTTACTACCTCTGTTTGGAAAGGGGAGTTGACAATGACTGTTAAGGTAATTTGTAGTAACTTGCCCCTTTAGCAGCATTAGCCTCACCTGGGAGCATTTCCTGGGGTCTATTCCTCAGAGCAGAATTTCAAGTCCCTGCATATTTATCTTCAAATGTATTGGCCGGTGCCAAGTTGCTCTCCAGAGTGGTTGCCTCAATTTCCACTCCTGCCACTGTGTAATAATAATTCTGTGTCCTATTGTTTCGTATTCTTCCTATATCATACTTATTATTTATTTATTTTTACCGAATTTTGATGGCTGGGAAATGGTACTTTGTTTCAATTTGCACTTTCCTGACTACTTGTGAAAAAGATTACCTGTCTAGATGATGACTGGACATTTGAATTTCCTCTTCAGGAAATCGCATCTTTTGACCATTTGTTTCCCCCTTATGAATTGTTTGTCTTTCTCTTGCATATTTGTAGGAGTGAATTATCTATTCCGGATAGTGATCCTTTACCATGACAAGCACTGCAAATATCCTCTTCCAATCTGTGGCTTGACTTTTTTATTTTTTAATGCTGTCTTGTAATATACAGAAATGTTAACTTTTAATGTAGTTGAATGTATTAATCTCTATTTTTGTGATTTGTGTGGAGGGGTTTGGTATGTTGTTAGGAAAATCTTCCTTACCCTCAAATCGTAAACAGATTCTCCGATATTGTCAACATTAGGCCTTTAGACCACCTGGAATAGACTTTTGTGTACAGTGTAGAGCAGGAATATACTTTTGTGTATAATGAGCTGTCCTACCTGCAACATAAATACATAGTCAGTTGTTTCCTCAATAATCTATAGTGCCTCATCTGTTACATGCCACTTTTTCATGTATGAATGGGACAGTTTCAAGAGTCTCTATTCTGTTCTATTGACCTTTGTTTATCCTTGTGCATTACTACACTGCATTCATCGCTATCAATACACATACAAATATTAGATATTTGGGAAATGAGTTTCTCCATTCATCCTCATTCTTCTCCTTAAAGAATGACTTGGCTGTGTTGGGCCTTTGCTCTTCTATGTAGATTTTATAATCTATTAAGGTTCATGAAAAACCATAGGACATTTTTATTGGAATTACATTAAAATTGTATTTTAATTTGCTGATTAACATTTTTATGGTTTTGTCTTCCTATCCATGAACATGGCATATTCCTTTGTCTATTAACATTATTTATTAACACCCTTCAATAAAGAATTTGTCTATATTGTATTTGTCTATAAAATACTTGCATATCTTTTGTGAGATTCTTAGGTACCTTATATTTTCGTTGCTGTCAATTTCTGTTGTTTGCCACCAAGAACTCTGACATGTGCATTCACATATATGCTCCCAGTTGAAGATGCCTTAGGTGCTCAGGGAACTGTATAAAACATGGTTCTTGCCTTTGGAGCTCACATTTTCACTGAGGAACCAAGACGGATGAAGTGCCAATCATCATCAGAGCTAGTTGATGCTGAGTAGTACAGAAGAGGGAAGAAGTGATAGGTGGAGTGTTTGGTTGAAGAAGGTCTCATAAAAGAGGTGGGGCTGGAAGGTTGAGTTAGCGTTTTGATAAAGAGATAAAATGTATAAATTGGAAGAAAGTCTATGAATATAAACTTAAGCCTAGAACATAAACACAGGCTTGGGTGACAGAGGTTTGGGGATAGTGAGAGAGAAGATTGTGGCCAGACTCTGGATGGACTTGAATGCCAGGATAATGCCTTGAACTTTATCTTCTTCTCCATAGGGAGCCTTCCAAAATTGGATGCTATGTCAAACCATAATAGTTTGATTATTCCCTCTCCACAAAGAGGCAGGAGAAGTAGGCTTTCCTTGTAAAAAATCTTTTAAATTCGTTTTGATTCAGAGCTGGGTGTGAACTAAGGCAAAGCAGTTGTTCTACATGTAATCAAATTCTTTAAAGACAAGTTTTAGAGTAGGCATCGATCTCAAATGTTAAGAAAACCTGGAGTTCTAAGAATTGCCAAGGAAGTGTGGCCCAAGACCCAGTATACAATGTATCTTCTTTTTACCATCATTTTCTTTCTGTAAAAAGTGTATTATTGCCGGGATTTCCCAATGCACCTTCTCGGGGTTTCCTGAGACATGGTAGAAGCATGGGCTAGAGCTGACTGAGAAATATGAAGGGATCTCCAGGGGTCTGTGACCCTCAGGAGGAAGTTCTCATTATTCTCCACTGCCCGACAAGTGATTTATTTTCTTCTCCCTCAAAATTTCTTTTCAATTTCATTGAAAGTTATGCATTTTTCTCCACTAAGCATCATGCATTCTGTTTCCTGGAAGAGCCAGAGCATGGGAGAAAGAGAGACATATCTCAGATCCCATGGCAGTGCTGCCTTGACAGTGATGGGGGAGCTGACAGGGCCTGTGCAATAGGGGTTGGAGCTGTGGCTTCCAGCTGCCAGGAGGCCTCAAGGATGGGCCATCTTCTCTTTTTAAAGCTCAGGAAACTGCTCTCTGAAATAGCCACGAAGCATGCTTGCCAGGCCCATCCCAGCTCCATGGAAGTCCAAGGAGTTATCACTTCTTGGGAATGTTGATGTTCCAGGAAGATAGAAGCAGGCAACCCTGCTGCACTTTTCATTCTCAAAAGCATCAGAAGGCTCTGAGTCCCCAGTATCCTTCAGTTCCTTCCCCTCACCCAGGATCCTTGCTCGTTCAGCTGCCCCCTTTCATTCTTCCTTCTCTAGCCTTCATCCTCTGCAGTTGGGGAAAACATCCCTGGCCATTTTGCCATGAAAGGCCAACAAAAAGGCACCCTACACCCCACCAACACACACACACACACACACACACACACACACACACACACACGTCAGTGAGTCACCACCAACTGCTCAATGTACAGTGGGTGTCACATTTCTAGGCAATGGGCAACTTGTCCCAAGTGAGAACTTTTCCTGAGACCACATAAGACTCCTTGGAAACAATAGCTCCAAATAACCTTGACAGTTATTAGGCTATTTTCTCTCAGCTCTAAGCTCCTCTGCATACTCTGTGATGCTGGGACTCAGACCCTGTTAATCCCGGTTCAGCTTTGCCAGTTGCTGCCAATAGGGGGTGCTAGGTTGAGACTGCAAGGCTGGAGGAGGGAGAAGGGGTTTCCTGGTTTGGTGAGCATCACCTGAGCATCCTTCGTTCTCTGTGGCAACAGGAGTTAATTGCAGTTTGCTGTTTATGTCCCACTAACAGAACCAGCTTCATCGCACCCCCTCAGACACTTGGCACCAGCCGCCAGAGCCCCTTCTCAGAAGCCTGGGTCTCGCCCACTGGAATGGCTGAGCCCTGATCCTTCTCAGTGACCCATTCTCAGTTCCACAGGAAACCTCCTCTCCTCCATCTACGTTTTAATAATTCCGATCTCTTGCCTTTGTTCCCCCAGTCCTGGGAGGGCGGGCTGCTTCCTCCAGTTGCTGTCTCCTTGAGGCCTTGGCCTTCCCTTTTTGCCTCTTCAGTTACTAGTTAGAACTTTTTGCTTGGTTAACAATTCTTTCTATTATATTCTCTTTTCAGTCTGGTGTGATTTCTGACGGGATCTTATTAGACCAGTGGTTCTCAAACTCTAACATGTATCAGAATCACCTCAGGCGCTCATGAAAACACAGATTTCTGGGACCATCCCTAGAGTTTCCAATCCAATAGTTCTGGATGGGTCCAACGATTTGCATTTCTAGCATGTTCTCAGGTGACGCTGACCCTACTGGTCGGGGGGTCACACTTTGAGAACCACTGCACTGGACAGTGCAGCCTGTCTCCAGAGGGATATTTGTCCCCAGACCACCACGAAACTCCTTGGAAATGGTAGCGCCATGTAAACTCCATTGGTTAATGAGTTAATGATGTTTTAAAAATAAAGTAGGATGAGGTCTGGGATGCTACCACTTGCCAATGTAATAAGAAAGGATGCGCATGTCGCCAGCTTTCCTGCAGTGTGATGGAGCTGGGGGTTTCCCTCCAGAAAAGTGTGTGAGACGTGCTTCTGGCATTTTAAGAACCCATGGGTCTTGGATCAGGAGTGATTCAAGGAGGAACGACATCTAAGTGGTTCCGGACAATAGTATATTTGAACGAATCTTTGCATTTGGGATGTTTTTTTGAGGGGGAGGGGCTTCAGATTTTCCCCTATGTATTTTGTCATGCCAACAAATAGAAATAAAAAATCAGAAGCCTACACCTGGTGAGGCTGAATGGCTTTGTCTTTGGTTGTTCTTCACACTCTTTGCTTACAGTGTACATGGTGGTCTTTTTTTCCCCCCATCCTGCATGTTCTGGGAGGATCCCAAATCCTCCTCACTAGAATAGAAACAATGTAATAATGAGAGACAGCTCTTCCGCAGGTCCCCAGCGGCATGCTTGGCTTGGGAGGTAGTGAGGTGAGGAGACCAGGCAAGGAAATCAGAGCATGGGGGTCATCAGAAATCAAGAGGTCATGGATCCAATGAGGGACAAGATAGGAATGCCGAAGCTTATTGAAACGAGTTACTTAGGCTGCACAACAAATGCCCCATAAACGAATGGCTAAAACCAGCAACAGCAACAATATTCATTCACTCATTCATTCATTCATAACAATATTTATTTTGCTTACGGATCTGTAATTTGGGCAGGGTTTGGTGGGAACAACTCACGACTCTGCTGGGTTCAAGGTCCTATGGAGAAGCTTGAAGGCTGGGCTGGAAATCCTCTGAAGATGTCTCACGGTGGACACTGGTCACAGGGCCTTTGGTGGGACTGTCAGAGGGAACATCAACAGCTGACCTTTCCATGGGGCCCAGGTTTTCTCACAACCTGGTAGCTGGGTTCCCAAGTGTTAGTAGGGAGAGAGAGAGAGAGAGACAGAGAGAGAAGTGAGCATCAGGCAGAAACTGTCCCTTTTTAATGGGCTAGCAGCCTTGGACATTTCATCACACCATTGCTGCCATATTCTACTGGTTGGTCAGAGATGTCAAAAGCTCCAACCTTGATTCAAGAGAAGGGAACTCAGACCCCACTTCTCAAATTGAGAAGTGTCAAGGTTCTGAAGAGTATAAGGGACCAGAAATATCGCTGAGGCCATTTTTGGAAAAAATAGTCTGCTATCTCATTTATTTTAATCTGCAGCTCTGGCCCTCTTTACACAGACAATTCCACTCTCCATGGTCTCTGGGGATTGGACCAGAGGGGAACAAGTGACATGGGAACTGGGCCAATCAGATTCTGTCCTGGCTGAGAATTTAAGTAACTCAGAGAATGAGACATTTGTATTTCTGGATCTACTTCTGGAGCCAGCGTGGCCTGTGGACTTGGGTGTTGGGGTAGGAAAGGAGGAAAAAGGGAAAGAGGAGATGGAGTTTGTTCCCAATGGTTCTCCAGCTTCTTCAAAATGCGCCACCGAATTTTGTCATCTTGAGTTATCTGAGGAACTCTTGTGTCATAAAAACAATCCCCTCTTTACTTACACTAGTTTGTGTGGATTTCTGTATTCTGCGTGGAAAGCGAAGATAGAACTCCAGCAGAGGGATTCCTCTCCACCAAACAGACTGGTTTGTACTAGGATGTACCTGGATCTGTTTTCCATGATTCCTGCCCTTTGATTTTATGCTCCTTATCAAGGGTGGCCCCATCCACCACACCCATAATTCCTCAACTGATATTATAGTCTCAAGCAAATATCTCACGGAAATAGGCCAGGGTTATTAAGTGAGCAGTTATTTCTGAACCAGCTTGATTTTCAAGTTTTAGTTATACAAAAGGTCACATGGAGAGATGTTTAATGAACACATTGTACAAATAGTCAGGTAGAATACTCTGTCATGGTTTCTGTTGGGGTTGTTCCTAATGTTCTTGGACCCCTTCCACTGGGTGAGGGTGCTCATGCCTCAGCCTCTCTGTGCTTTGATGCTTTGAAGAAACTACTGACTTTCTTCAGAGGATCGCCCTTGGGCTATTGTCACTGCTCTGCTCATACTACAAGCAGGGATCCAGAAGTACCTGGAAGTTTATGTCTACTGGTGCAGCCTGGAGCCAATGACTGACAGCGTGGGTATGTGAAAGCCTAGCTCCCTTGCCTCCAGGTGGGACAAAGCCTATGTTATCATTTATGCCACAGAGTGGCCTGCAGAATCAGACTGTGGCTGGGACTTTCTGAAATCGCCACCTCCCATGGCTCCTTTCCCCTGTCCTGGTTCCCCCGTCCCTTTACTGTTTCTCCAGGAAATGGTTCCTGAATAAAGGAAGAGCTTAATCAACTTGGGCACATGAGTCCTTGCCTCAGGCTCTGCTTCTGGAGAATGCAGCCTAAGACATGGACATTCTTGAGAATGGAATATGATATCATGGTAAGAAAAAAGTCTTTCAAATGATCAAATTTGGATTCTAATCCTTGCCTATAGAATTGATTTAATATATAGCTATGGACCCAGTTCACTTTTCTAATTTTGTCTCCCTATCTAAAAATTGGAGGTAATAATTACTACTTTGTGACTACAATCTTATAACACATACAGATTTCATGTCTATAAATCTGTAATTATATCCTAACAGGACTTGAAAGATATAGATCAACACTGTCCAATGGGCCTTTCTGTGATGATGGAACTGTTTTCTGCATGATCCAATATATCAATAATAGTCTCTAGGCATATATGGCTATTGAGCACTTTAAATATGGCTAGTCTGACCAAGGAACTGAATGCTTCATTTTAGTTAGTTTAAATTTAAATATAAATAGTCATATGTGGTTAATGGCTGCATACTGGGCAGTATGAGATAGACCAGATGATAGTATTGTAAAGTTAATTTCCTGATTTAAAAAAATTTTTTTTTTTTTAATTTTATGTTTTGTCTGCGTTGGGTCTTTGTTGCTGTGCACGGGCTTTCTCTAGTTGCAGCAAGCAGGGGCTACTCTTCGTTGCAGTGCGCGGTCTACTCTTCGTTGCGGTGTGCGGGCTTCTCATTGTGGTGGCTTCTCTTGCTGTGGAGCATGGGCTCTAGGTAAGCGGGCTTCAGTAGTTGTGGCTCACGGGCTTAGTTGCTCTGCAGCATGTGGGATCTTCCTGGACCAGGGATCAAACCGGTGTTCCCTGCATTGGCAGGTGGATTCTTAACCACTGTGCCACCAAGGAAGTCCTAATTTCCTGATTTTTAGTAATCATATGGTTGGTTATATAAGCCTTGATTTTGGAAATACACACCAAAATATTAAAGGGTAAAGAAGCATCATGTCTGTTGTAACTTATTTTGAAATAATTTAGAGAAAATATATACTATCACAGTGTTTTTATACATATATATATGTGTGTGTGTGTATATATATATATATATATATATATATATATATATATATATATATATATATATATACTTCTATCATATTCTCTATGGTAGAAGTAGAAGCATGCCATATATATATATACATATATCCTGACCCTTGAATAATACAATGAGGGGGTTAGGGGCACCCACCCTTGGAGCAATAAAAAATCCACATAGAATTTAGTCAGCCCTCTGTATCTTTGGTTCCTCTGTATCCACGTTTCCAAATCTGTGGATTCAACTAACTGTGGATCATGTAGGACTGTGGTATTTACTATTAAAAAACTTCTGCATGTAAGTGGAACCACACAGTTCAATCCCATGTTGTTCAAGTGTCAAATATATATATATATGTAAATATATGTGTATATATGTATACAAGTGTATATATGTGTATATATTTATATATCAGTTATGTTAACTCAACATTTAGGGAATTTGAGTGAAAGGTATACAAACTTTTTGTAGTAAGGAAAGGGATAAAAAAGGTAAATTCTTAATTGTTATAGTAATGAACCAGAAGATCATATTTGAAATTGATTACTTAAGAGGTAGCCATATACATGTATTATTTAGAAATATGGAGGTAAATACTGGAAGAAAACTATTCAATTACTTGAAATATTAAAAATGTCCATCAGTTATTTCCATCCCATTCTGCATGCCCCTTGCAGTATAATTTTGAAGGTCTGCTCATCATTTTTGCAACTGAGGTTAGCTTGTGACTTGCTTTGGCCAGTGGACTAGCTGCAAATATGACACAAGCAGAGAATTGAAAAGTACTTTTGCTTTGGTACTTGCCTTTCCTGATGCTCTCAGGCTCCTGGGAACTGCAACCATCATCATGGGAACAAGCCTTGGCTGGCCTGCTAGAGGATGAGAGACCATATGGAGAGAGGCCCTGCCACGTCAATCATCCTGGCTCTCCCAGCCAAGGTCCCAGATATGAGCATGAGGTCATCTAACTCATCTAGCCACCAGCTGACTGGGCTCACACACATGAGTGAGCCCAGCCAAGACCAGCAGAAGAACTGTGCTACTGAGCCCAGCCCAAATTTGCTACCCCACAGTATCATGGGCTAAAGAAGTGATGGTTGTTTTAAGCCACCATGTTTTGTGTGCTTTGTTTCCCAGGAAAAGCTTACTGACACAAAAGTGCTCCTCTAGGGAGAAGGGTAAGATTGCAATGAGCAAATACAACATGGCTTTTAGGAACATGGGTTTTTGAGCTAGACCTTACCTTCCATTTCCTAGCTGTGCGATCTTGAAAAATTTAATTAACCTCTTGCTTTTCACATCTTAAAAATAGAAATAATAATACAGCCTCATGTATTTATTCTGAAATTAAAGTTTAAAAAATGTATGCAAATGACTCAGATAGTACTTGGCACATAATAAACGTTCCATAAATTGCTAGAGATGTGTGTGGGTGGAGAAAAGCAAAATAATTCTGGGTTGCAATCAGAGGTTAAAGATAATGTTGTCAAGTACACTGCATTAAGAAGCAAAAAGGAGAGCTTGAGTCTTCTCTCTATTATCTTCTGGCTGTGTAATTTTAGGCAAGTCTTTTTTGTTTTCTAAACCTTGGTTACCTTGGAAAAAATTTTTTACTGATGGACCAGACTACCTCAGTGCATTTCTTCAGATTCCAAGGACTGTGATTATATTTATTTTAACTCTGTTGTTCATAACTGTCCATTACTTTTCCAAAAAGAAGGTCATGGAGATCAGAGCCAGAACTTCCTAGGGTATAAGATGGAGATTTAAGTTAAGGGCCAGGCAAATCCAGACACAATCATAGCTGCACAAATTAATGTTGTTAGGAAAAGCTAATTACTAAGGAGGTCCAGGAAGGAAGTATGTCTTTTGAAGTTCATGGTGGGTAGATTTCTATAAGAAATGGTACCTTTCAGAGAGATTAGTCATGGCTGGATCAACATAAGGTGAGGCATTAAATCATGTCAAAAACTTCCTATGAAGTTCAAAGGCAGGTGTGTTGAGGTCATGTTAGCTGCTATAACAGAAGAACTCAAAATACATAATAAGTCAAACATGATAAAAGTAGTTTCATTTCTTGCAGGTGGATCTCCTGACCCAACATCTTTCTGTTTTCAACACGTGGCTTGATTGCATCAAGTGGAGGAGAAAAGAGCATGGATGATCACATGTGAGAGATTTTATGGCACTCACCATAAGGTGACCCCTTGCATTCAATTGACCAGAATATAGTCACATGACCACATTTCCACACATATGACCACACCTAACCGCAAGGGAGGATGGGAGATAGTCGTGTGTTCAGAAAGAAGAGGAATTGTGTTTTGTGAACTGCTATCCAGTTTCTGCCATGGCAGGTACATACCTGAATACAAGGGCCTGGGTGCACAAGCGTGAGGAGTGATGGGGAGTGGAGAAGGGAAACATTGCTTCCATGCCTAAATAGTGCCAGGTGGGAATGCAGACCAGGGGTGGTCAAGCCATCCAGTTTCTAAGGAGCAGTGAGACTTCTCAACTGATACATAAAATCTCTCGATTTTCAAATGTTGGTGATGAATTTATAAAACAGCAACAACAAAATTGTAGAGTGTAAAGAAAATTCATTTGCAGGCCCAATGTTGCCTGCATATTTCAGGCTGTCAAGGCGTAGTATCTATGTTGTGCTAGATGGGAAAGGCCTAGAAAATTAGATAAGCGCCTGGGAGGCAGATAACTTACAGGTGACAACCAGGCCTGGGAATTCCCTGGGCAAAAGGGTAAAAGGGAGAAATCAGCCTGGGCTCTTGTTAGGGCTTCATCCAGGGGCCTAGCAGATGCTGCAAGGCAGTGGGGAAAGGCCCTTTAATCATAGATTTCCAGACCCCTTTCAAAGAAGAAACAGTCTTGTCTTCCATTGCCATGCAGAAACCGGCAAGAAGGCAGCCATCTGTAAGCCAGGAAGAGAGCTCTTGCTAGGAACCAAACTGGCTATCACCTTGGTCTTTGTCTTTCCAGCCTCCAGAACTGCTCAAAGGATCATACATTGCAGAGACCACTGAGTGACATGAGCTGCCCGTACACTCATTGTTAAGATCACAAACCCAACATTCCAAGCTGCTGAACAGCCTTTCAACTTGTAGCTAAACTTCTATGCATGACCCTGAGGACAAATTCTTATATCTTTTTTAATATAAAATAAATAATAGTTTATATAAGGGAAAAAAAAAGCAGGGGTTGGTGGCAAAGCTGAGGACGATGGCTAAGAAAGAAGGGAAAAGTAAAATGACTGGGGGTAGGGAGACATATGTCTACCTGTCTTCAACCATGTCCTGCCTGTCTGTGTCACCCAGAGAAGATGGGAGAGGAGCCAGGGTGTGGTCTCAGGAAAGGGGTGATTTCACCATTAGTCACAGAGGCAGTAGGTATTTACTGCTCCAAGACAGAGGCCCTGTCTGTGTAGACACAAATTTCCTGTAACCCTGTGAGTAGCTGTCAGGTTTGGGGTTTATACAAAGCTATGGCTATGTCCTAGTCATACCTTTGGTGATTTAGAAAGACTGCAACCACTGAAACTAAAAGCTTATTGTTTTCTTATGTTCTAGGTAAATTGGTGATGACCTCAAAGGTAAGCCATGATTGCATATTTACATTGTATATCAGTGTGGCAAATTCTGTCTGTCTGGTGTTTTAACCTCCATCCTAACTGGTCAGTGACATGCTTGGGAATGCCATTCTGTGCTGGGAACTGAGAGAAATGCGTTCACTATACACCACTCCACGCTGCTTGAGGGTTTTATGATCCAGGGAAGGAGGAAAGAAATACACGGTGTTGAAAGAAGGAAAACAGTGTTCAATACAGACGGGGCATGGTAAGTGATAAATGAATGTTGGAAATGGAGGAGCCTGAGGCATAGATGCGGGGGGAGGGATGGACTGGCATGGGGCAAGGAGTAGGACCCACTGTCCTGTCCTACACAGCAGTCATGCTTAAAGATATGGCAAATATTATTGCTCTTGATTTTCTTATATATAGATTGATTGTGACTTCAGTCCCTTTTAGAAAATAAAAAGAAACGAAGACATTTTAAGTGGGCATTTGGGATTTTTTTTGAATTTGAAGCTTCTTTTATCACAGTAACTTCAGTTTTGCCAGATATGATGGTCACAGGTATGGTACACTGTTGTAGGCTGGGCTGATGAACCATGGCTTTCCACTGAAGGAGTGACCTCCTGGATTGGAAACTTAGAAATGCCCTTTCTTCTGAAAAATTCTCCGCCAAGAAATCAGCAAAGCTCCCAGAACTCTCTGCTTAGAAGGTTTGAATAAAAATCCTTCCATGGTTCTGCTCATTACTTATGTCAAAATGAAAAATATGTTCTTTACCCATGCTTAGAAGTATTTCAATCTTTTTCATGGTTATAGCACTTGAGGCTATGTCCTCCATTTGGCAGTATGATAAGTGAAGAAGGGAAAATCATGCCAACTTTGGACAACATATGACTGTGTATTTTCAGCTATGATCCAAAGTCACAATTTGGCCTGTGAGGTCGGTTCTATCCCTTTGCCAAGTTGGGCAAGGAATCTTGGCTGAAAGGTCCTTTTTAAAGACCTGGAGTATTGGACTAGATGTCAAGACATTTGTATTTGGGCTTCTTTGGTGCCACTGTTTGAAAAAGCAAAGGCATCCTGGCTTTGCTGTTTCTTTCCATTTTAATGTAGCAGGAATGATCCCCAAGCCCTCTTACAGAATGTTGTACGGCTAAATCAGAACTTCATTTAGAAATATTTAGAATCCTCTCTCTAGGTTGGCGTGTCTAGAGTAATTATTGTTTAATAATGCCATTTCTACTATTATTATTGCTGCTGTGTTATTACATTTTTGGTCATGGTTATCGTACCAATGTCTCTGTTTATTATAAAATGAGATGACGACTGGTATTCTTTCCAGACAGCCCCAAACTGTCCCAGAGAAGTTAAAAGTGAAAATAATTTATGCCATACTGCTGAGGAAATGAAATACCCAGTGGTCAAGAAATAAATATGTCAAAGCTTCTAGGAAAATATGAACTGGGAATGTTGCTTCAGACTCACTGAGTGTGGATACTATTTGCTGCCTTTCGCTGTAGAACCAGCTTTAGCTCTCAATATTCTGATTTATATTAACCTTCTTTAGACCTACCTAAACTTATAAATCAACATTTTGGTTTATATTAACCCTGTTTAGACCTATCTGAAGTTATATGTAAAAATATGATTTTGACATTGCAATTATGTTGTAATGGACGATAGTGCTTTCCCAAGTCACAAATTTGGAGACAAATATGACATCATTTTAGCACCAACATCTTCTACCCTGACTACTTGAATACTTCTATACAGTCAGTCTCTTTGGATGCAAAAAATATTAAAAGTAAAAAAAAAAATCTAGGAGATAGGAACAAGCTGGACTTCAGAGTGTATCAGCCAAGAAGTCACGAACAGTAGATTGCAGGTGGCAAACAAGTATGAAGTCCGTGGTCAGAATGAGAAGTAGCCTACACCACCCTCGGCCGGGAACTGGGGACCAGTGCAGTAATGTGATTATGATAATGATTCAACAACTCTTTGTGTGCTGCCTGTGTTCCCTGTAATTCACTTTTTGGAATCGCACAGTCTCTGTCTCTGGGCTCATCAGCTGGCCCAGCTTTTGTGTCCCTAGTCTGTCATTTCTCCCAGGGCCTGGGAGCCTCTAAGTGCATTGCTAAATGAATTCATTGTGGGAACAAAGATAGGGTGGTCGAATAGAGATGGCTATCTTTTGTTGTCAGACATTCAATCCCATATAGCAATCCAATTACTTAAGCTGTTTCTATCAGTCTTATTAGGGCTGGCCATGGAGTCCGGCTCGGATGCTGATCGCTGTGTCTCGGAAGAATGTGGTGGAACAGATTAGCGCTTTAATGAGAGACTTTCTGAAGGGCAGATCTTTTCCATTGTATATATATCGAGATCTAGGAATCATTTTTAGGCAAAAGCCCGGAGTCACTGTTACAAAGACTGATCAAAGGATGGCTGGAAATCTGTACAACTGCTTGAAGAAATTTTATGGGTTATAAAATATTGGCACGGGTTCTGTCTGTTATGGGCTATCTGCTAAAAATCTCTGGTAGGCTGGGAAAAGGAAATTGCTTATTGGCATTTATTCTGTGGGATGGATATCTTTGGAGTTTGCATTTGAACTCTTTCCTCATTGTGTTACAGGTCAAATTCTGTGCTCAGCGCTAACATTCCAGGAATGTGGACTGCACAAAATCAACACAAGCCTTGCTCCATATTTTGCTACCCAGAAGAACAGATTGTGCGAGGGTGGCTCAGACAACGGTGAACAGACGATTGCTAAGAACAGATAGCAAGGGTGGAGTAAGATTGCAGTGGTTAATGTGTAAGGTTGAAACCTGACGTTAAAATGAGAGTTGGGAATTAAGTTTGAGAAATAGCTTAGGGAACTCTCTCTATGGCTATTGAGAAAAGATGGTAATTTGGGTTTTATTTTGTTTTTTTTGGCAATTGGTTTTCATGTTGAAAGAAACAATATCCAGACTCTACAGGTCATGCCTATTGCTCTGGGAATATTTCTGAAATATCAGATGCAAAGAGCTTTTATTTTAAAGGAAGGACAGCTACTCTTATTTGGAAGATTTTAAGTAAACAGAAAATTTTTTTTTCATACAAATTTCTTATTATTTCCAACAGACATAAAAGTACTCATTACTCGGCTTCAATAGTTAATCATAGCTAATCTTTCACCTATACCTTCTAAACTTTCTGGAAACATCTCTGACTTCATATAATTTCACCCATCACTACTACACTTAAAAAAATAAGAACTCTTTAGCAAAGCATCAACTGCAACAGAATTATCATGCCTTAAAAATATTAAAAATAATTTCTTAACAGCCACAAATTTTCACTTAAATTTCTCATAAGCAGAAGATATTTGGCCTATTTTTTGGAGGTATTTTTTGGCATGGCATATTTTAGATAATTTTAGATAATAAATGCCCTTTTTCCCAGGAGGATGTTGTTCATCCTCTTCTATACAGACTTATTCTAGATTCTATAAAGATGTTAAACATTACAATAAGGATATATTCTATTTGTAGTTTTCAAAACTACAAATTTTATAGTTTTGTAGTTTTCAAAAGACTTTTATGCATGTAGATGTTTTTGTTTTTATGTTAGCCTCTGTAAGACAGCTGGATATATTAGAGATAAAAAAACAAACATAGCTGGTACTTGAATTTAACTCTTTTGACCTCAGCAATATGTTCTTTCTCCTTTACCGTTGATTTTCACTCTCTCTTTCTCAATATAATGATCTCTATCAAAAAGCAAAATTCCATGGGCTTGGGCTTAGACTGAATTTCAGATACTGATTACACTGCTCAATTATATATGATCTTAGGTGAATTACTAACCACGTGGAAGCCCCGTTTCCTCATCTGTAAAATGGTGAGTATAATAATATAACTCCCCGGCTTATAGCAGAATAAAGTGAGCATGAATAAAGGGTGGGAGAAAATGCCTAGTTCCTGTATCTTTCCTTCCCAGCTAATGGCCTGGTTGTGGCCCCACCTTTACAGTGTGACTTTGTATCTACTTCCTCACATCTTGAATTTGAGTTGGACTTGTGACTTGCTTTGGCAAGTAGAATGAAACGGAAATACTCTCGTGCCATTTCCTAGGTCAGGCCTGAAGAGGCCTTATGCGCTTCTGCCTGTTCTCTTGGACACCTGCCATTACCATACAAGTCTCAGCTAGCCTGCTGGGGGTGAGAAATCACCTGGAGAGCCCAGTTGTCTCAGTGGAGACCATCCTAGATCAGTCTGTAGTCAGTCACCTTCAAAACATGTGAAAAAGCTTAGCTAACATCAACAGACTTGCCTATCTACCCAACCAGCAGCTGACTACATGCATCTGTGAGTCCTGCCAAGGCCAGAAGAACAACCCAGCAGACCCAGACATTTGTGAATGGTAATACATGCTTATTATTTTAAGCAACTAAATTTGGGGGTGACTTATTATACAGCAATAGCTAACTGATACATAGTAATTGGAGAGACAATATTAACATTTATTAAATTTGAGGGGAATTATATATTAGATATTGCTTCCATTCTCTCACCCTTATTCAATCCATCTATTTTGTAAATTTTAGATAGATCACCCCAATAAAGTGCTTTCTGCATGTTACTTTCTGCTGTGGACAGCTTAGCAGCTCTTCATTCCTGCAGGAAGAAGCTCAAACTCTTCTGCATATGACTCAGCAAAATCTGACTCCAACTGCCTTTCTGTTATTTTCTTCCAATATTTTCTTATGCTAATTTTTTTCTAATAAACTTTTTTAATGAACAGATCCAACTTTAAGTGTTTCTTTTCCATACTTTTGCTCTAAGTCCCTACCTAAAATGTTCTTCCTTCTGGAAACTACTCAAGGGAGCTCTTAAATTCCTAAAAGCTTTCCCGGATGCCTTTAGTCACATTATTGGCACTACATCTTTATGCCACTGGCTTAGCAATGCGCCATTTTTGCATTCTGACAATTTTTGTCTCATCTTCTATTACTGTATGATTTTCTAATTGTATCCCTCTGGTGGATATACCTTACCTTCTTGGTAGCAAGAATCATGTCTCATCTGCTTTTGTATCTAAGGCAGTTGTCAACACAAGGAGTTCAATAAGTATCTGGTCACTGTTGAATCAAAGGTTAAAGTATATGAGGGTACATATCCATATAGAGAAAGGGGAGATCATTGTGGTATGGGATAAATGGGGAAGGCCATTTGGAGGAAGAGAACTTGTGCTGGGTCCAGAAGCCTAAGCAGAACTTCAAAAAGTAGGAGGAGGTAAAGAGAGGACATGTTTATAATAAAAAGTCTTGGAGACAGGAACCAGCACAGTGAGTGTATTAGTTAGGATGGGCTAGGTTTAGGATACAGTAACAACCATCCCCCAAATCTCAGTGACATAAGCAGTGGAGTATATGTTCCGTTCATGCTAATGTTCATCACACACCAGTAGGAGGAATCTGTTGAAACTCATCTTCACTTAGGGATCCAGGGCAATGGAGTTGCTACCATTTGGAAGACTATAGGTCTTTGTGGCAAAGAGGAGAGGAGATGAGAAAAATGCATTGTCTCTTAAATACTTCCACCCAGAGGTGATATATGTCACTTCTGTCTGCTTAGAATTCATTGGCCAGAGAAGGTCACATGGCCACACCTAACTTCGTGAGTACCTGGCAGGAGACGTTTAAAAGATATTACTAAATAGTTGTAATACTCCTGAGGGTGGGAGGGTAGCCTGGGAAAAACCAGCTTATTAAATAAAGGTTATGCAGTGAAGAAAAGGTAAGAAATTAAGTGGAGTAGATAAAAAGGGAAAAAATTATGGAAATGCTTTTGACCTAGGAAGAGGAATTTGACCTTGATATTAGGCAGTAGGAAACCATTGTAGGTTTTTGAGCAGGGATGTCACGGCATGATGTCAGCCGTGTTCTAGTAAGACTAACCTTCATCTTGCAAATAGGATGGAAAGGAGAGATGATAGGAGGCTGTTCCAGAAACTTTAAGGCTTGGAGTGCTGAGCAGTGGTGGGGACATGTGCGTGTGTGTGTGTGATACAAGACACTTCACAGCGAGATGCTGCAGGATTTGGTGATGGATTGAAGTGGTAGATTGATATCTGGAGGATGGATGTCTTAAATATATGCAGTCCTTTTCCTAAAAGGTAGGAAGAGAATGAGCAGGATGATGAGGTTCAAGCTAACTCATAAACTAATCTCGTTTCAGACCTTCTGAATCTTGTCCGTGTGTGTGTGGTGTGTGTGTCCGTCTGTCTGCGTGTGTGTCTGTCTGTGTGTGTGTACAAAGAAAAACAAATAGACTTCCTTGGATCGCCTCAATGCCCTGCTCATTTCTTTATAAGATAAAACCACAAGACCAACAAATGCAGAATTCTGCTTTTGCTTTTTACGGAGACATGCAAAGCCGCTGGTGCCTGCTTTCTTTGGTTTAAAAAAAAAAAGAGTTGGAAAGGTCATCCAAGATAGGAATAAATAGAGGCAGAGGCAATCAATGTTTAACTTAGAAATATTTTTCGGTTAATCATCTCTGACCGCTCACACTATGAGGGCACTCCCGGAGTGCTGGCACACTTGAACTGCAAGCCACCCAGCTTCTCATAAAACAACCAAACGTCAGGAGCTGTACAATCAGAAAGGCTGATCTACTCTAGGTTAAACCTAAAATGGGGAGAAATCTTCAGCAAGTATATATCTTGGGATAGTCTGACTTGTAGACATTTGCTTCTGAGTCTGAGGCTATGAAACCACAGGATTTTCCTTGTTTGGGGATTATCATTTAAAACTTGGGACTTATACCTGGTAGGAAATTTGTTGAAAGGTGTGGGAAATCGTCTTGGAACCTGTGTTATGGCTTTCTTTTCCTGTTTTCACTGCTGGTATAAGCAATTTTACAGAATACTACATAATATGGTTTCTTAGTTTGGGGCTGTTTTGATGACTTTTTTTGTCATTTTATCAAAGGAAGCCAATCTTTAAGAAAATTATGAAAACATTTTGAGGCCAATGGGGCTAATATTTGGTCTAATAAGAAATAGACTTTTTAAGTCTTTCCTCCATTTTAGTGTTTTTGCAGATGGTCAGTGATGAGGAAATTCTATGATTTTGACAGGCTTTGTTCATTCTCTCTTCTATAGGGGGTGAAATAATTATCCGTCAAACAAAAGAAGTAACTCATTTGGCCTTTGGATGTAATGTACCCATTACATTCATGTAAAGAGATTCTTAATCCAAGTGTCACCCTTGACTTAAGGCCATTGTGCTCATGAACCGTGGAGCATATGGTGTGCTCTTCTGCAACCCATCACTCCAGAGAGTTTCCTACACCACGGACATTGCTTTACAAGCAGAGAGTAATGAAACCAGTGCCAAAATAATCAATAATCTAGGAGCACAAAGATGTATTTCTCTTATGAGACCTGGTCTTTCTAGCATTCTGATTCTAGATATGTGAAACATCATGTAATAATTCAACAGCAGGGAAATTCAGCGAAGCTGTGTTTGAATTATTAGGGATGTCTTAATTTTGGTTTTGCCTTTGGGGAGCTTTAAACAATCTGATTTTGAATGCTTTTGAGGAATTCACATAGATATGATGGATTTTACAGGAAATGTAAAAAATACTAGGTTACATGTGTCTCATTCAAAAGGACAAATTCTATATCTTTTATGTTCTTTTAGGGTGAATGGACAGCAAGATCCTGATGTAACACTAAAAAAAGTCTTTTATTATGGCTTGGATCTTTAATCTTGCAATAATTTTAAATAATGTCACTTTAGATTTTTATTGTTAACTATTACATTGTTTGGGGCTTGGGTTTTACTTCTCATCTTGTACTATATCCTTGGCCATCACCTTGGTCCACCAGTAAAGTTTGGCCATGGATTTATTATTTATTTGTTATTTTGGCCAAAATAACAGATGTGTTTCCCTCCTGTGCAGGAATTATTGTCTCCTTCAGACTCTCCTGAACAGAGGACAGATGGTGACTTTGCCTTTTGTACCAGTTAGCTATTGTTGCATAACAAGACTCTAAACTCTAGCCTAAAAAAGTAAGATTTATTGCTCTTGGGTCAGCTGGACAGCTGTTCTGCTCTTGGCAAGGCTCCCCAAGCATCCCTGGCCAGCGGTGGGCCAAGTAGGGAGCTCTGCATTTCTAGGCTGACTACAGGCTGTTCCAAGGTCACCTTGAATGGGACAGGTGGAATCTCCTTTGTGTGGTCTTTCATCATCCAGTAGACTTGTCTGGCTTGGTTCACATGGTGGTAACAAGGATCTGAGAGAGAGAAGCATGCAAGTTTCTCAAGGCCCAGACTTGGAGCCGGCACACTGACATTTCCATTGCAAATTGACCAGCAAGTCACAAGGCCAGCCTAGACCCAAAAGGTAAGGAAATAGACTTCTTCTTGATGGAAGGAGCTGCAGAGGCACATTGGAGAGAGTGTGGATACAGGGGAGCCATTACTTGGAACCATCAGTGCAACCAATTGACTGCATCTTAATGGGAAGTAATCTTCAACAAGGCTAGTGATCTCTGCCCCAGGTGAAAGGTCCATGACATATAGCTAATTGCTAGAGCCATATTTCTCAAAGTGTGGTCTATAGGTACCTCCTACCTCAGAGTCACTGTGGGACTTGAGGTGCCCTATACCTACTGAATTATATTTCTGGGGCTGGGTCCCAGAAATCTGACTGTTAATCAGTATCCCCACACCACAACACTTACACTCAGGCTTCAGAATCTCTGCTTTAGATTCTCCTACTCCACACAATGAAACATGTAGACTTAAGTAAGAGAGTGTTTTTTCAGATACAGAAAACTTACTTTGAAATGAATTACAAAAAATATAGTTGGACTTTCCCAGTGAATTACCTTAAACAAATTCTTACATTTTCCCCGATTATGATAAGTATAATATGTCATAATTACATTAGATTAATCAAGAAACTCATATTGGTAACACAATCATTGCTTTTGCTCTTTTGATTTTGTACCTGCAAGGGGGCCCCTAAAAACTGATGCATCTTAAAATTGGGCCATTTTGCCTTCCTCACCAATAATGTCCAAGTCAACATTCCTTTGGTTTTTTTCATAGAAAGACTCAGAAGCCTACCATGATGTCATCCCCTCTAGGAACCTGTGGTGCAGCAAAGATGAAAAATTCATACATTTATACATCAGAAGAAAAAACCACAGATATATGGGATTTATAGGTTTTGGCCAATGCCTCCTAGTAGGCAAGTATGGAAGGAAGAAAGATATCTTTACATGTTTAAAGTCCATATCCTTATCTTCCACTCAGAAGCCTTCAGTGGGAGTCATTCAGGTGCCCTTCAGGTAGAGACCAACTCTCTGTGTGTGTGTGTGTGTGTGTGTGTGTGTGTGAGAGAGAGAGAGAGAGAGAGAGAGAGAGAGAGAGAGTAGTTCTATCATTTTATTGGAAGCTGCCTTTGAGCTATTGACTGAAAATTTAAGACATTCTGGAAGAATCTTTTGGGATCAAAAATATATTTTAATGAACGCTCAAAGGAAATAAACCTGAAAGAAGCAAAAAGAGCTTTAAAAAAGACTAGTACTAAAGTTAAACTAGTCTCCTTGGTTCCAGTCTTTACTGGAACGAATTTAGCCTGTGCAGAGGACCAGGTTAGTCATCTGGAAGCAGCCTTGGACCTCTCACTCTCCTCCTTTGCTGAAAACCCCTCATGGCACCAACTGCTTCCCTGGGCTGTCAAATTCAAACACAACAGGGGCAGGGAAAAGAACAGTAAGTGAGTGAGGCTGGATGGTTATGAGTAATAGAGGGTGGTAGGGTCTGTGGGAAACTGGAAAATGGATGTCTCATTGAGAAGTACTCAAATTCAGATTTTTAAAAGAAAAATTGGACCTCACCAATAGAACACATTTGTGGCTCAATTCATGCCTTAAACCACCTGTGTGCTACCTCTGGGCTGGCTCAAGTCCAAACATAATAATCTGGCGTTTAAGATTCTCTATGGCCTGACACAGTGCTGTGAACAGAGTAAGACTTCTCATGCTCATTTTTAATGCAGCAAGATGTGGGGAAAGATCACTGGGCTTTGGAAGTCTTGGGATTGAATTCTGATTCCACCACTCACTGGTCCCTACAGCCTCAAATGAGTCATTTTGTCACCTCTAAGCCGTGTTTGTTTTTCATATGTACAATGTGGGTAGCAAAGTCTGCCCTGCCAAGCTCCTTTATTTCCTAGGAAAATAAAATGATATCACTCAGAGCTGTACCCCCAGTATGGCAGCCACTGGCCACATGGGGCTACTGAGTACTTGGCATAGCGCTGGTGTGACAGAGGAACTGGATTCAGTTGTATTCAATTTTAATTCACTTCAATTGAAATTTAAAACCAGCTTGATTTAGTTCTCGGAAAACTTTTAAGAATAGTTGGAATAACTTGAATATGTCAATCTACTTTTTTCAGCTGTAAACTTTTATGGAATCTGAATGCAAATCAAATATTTCTGATGAAAATTCAGCATCTGAATTGAGAGGTCTAAATGTAAAGTACACACTGAATTTTAAAGATTTAGCATGAAAAAAGAAGGTTAAACAGCTCATTAGTAATTTTTTATGTTGACTACATGTTAAATGATAATATTTTGGACATACTGGGTTAAATTAAGTATATTGTTAAATTAATTTCTCTTCTCTACACTTAAAAAATGTGGCTATTGGATATTTTAAAATATTGTGTATGGCTCACATTATAGTTCTATTGAGCATTGCTGATCTACATGAAAACTTTTAATAAACTATGATGTTTTTACCAGCAGTAAATACTGCACAAGTAGGGCACAATATTTGTGAGAGTAGCAATTACATCTGTCTTGTTCCCCATCATATAACTAGGGCCTGGCCTTGTTCCTGGCACAAAGCAAAGGTGATAATGATTCTTTGAACAAATAAATATTTAAATAAGTTTAAATATTTATGAAATGAACACGTATTCAAATGGTATCTGTGTTGCATTGCCTATAAAATAAAGTGGCTATAAAATAATATCGAAGTTACTTCCATCTCTAAAAGACAGTAAGACCTGACAAAGTAGATACCATGTAATACTGTGCAGTATGCTTTCATGCTATGTGTAGATGTGTAGTCCTTTTCACTTGGCTGCCCTGCTGGGATTTTGATATATTATCTTTAAATACAATACATACCAATGCAAGAAAGACAAGCAAATCTTCATTAGATGACAAGAAGTAGCTCATGTTGCCAGATTCTGATTAGGAATGAGGGAAGCAACACTGGCCAAATCAGCGTCCGTATTTTGGACCTGGTCCCTTTGTCTTTGTTAGTTTTGATTTTCAGTCAAACTACAGTTTTATTAGACTAATCATTGCTTTTGTAGGCTTTCTTGCCTACAGATTAGAGAGTGTTTTATGCATCTGAATATTCTACACCTTGAAGTGAGAATTTGCCCTTGGGAAGTCACATGCTTTCTTGGAGAATGAATTGTCACCTCACATTTTCCATCTGTCCTCAAGGAAATATGTTTATTTTTAGTGAACAAGATAAACCCTAGAGGGGTAAGTAGTAGATTCCCCCACTTTCTTTCATGTCATATGGAGGAGTATAAGAGTCCCTTGATAATTAACATATCAGGTTTCTGAGATCCGTGGAGCTCCTCTTGCAAGGAAAAGTGTATATAATTGTAAGTTCTATATATAATATATGTATATGTTTTTCTGTTTCCATGGGAAATGTTACAGTATGATTTATTTGCCATATATGAAATTTAACGTTTTGAAAGACTAACTTTCATTCTGTGGAATTAAAGGTGAGAAGCTTTACTGTGTCGTGTAATTTCTTTGGAAATGAATGGCAACTTGGCATTTTCCTCTGCTTCTTACTGATGGAAGTTGTGAGGATTCCAGTGTTTTCCCCTGAGAGATTATCTTCCGTTGGCCGCCATCCTAAGTTTTGAGATGTTTATTCTAGAAGCAATTTAAACAAAAGAGAGGAAATGCCCTGGACTAGTGACTGCATGTAATCATCATGAAAAATGCTTGATATTGAATCAAAGGAGTGGAAGATGGTGTCCTGATTCCAGACTTGCACTCCCATCTCTGGGGACAGGACTCTTGGAGAAACTAGGATAAAAGGAAAGCATGTTGGGGCAAACCTGGCCCATTTGTAGTGCATGTATTTCCTTCTTTTCTCCTTTTTATTGTCACCCTGTGAATGAAGAAACCTGGTGAGTTGTGTGCTAATACAATCTAAGGGATTTTTCCTACCCTGTGATGGTGTTCAGTGAGTTGTTTCTACAATGTTACTTCAATAAAAGAAAACACATGAGCATTAGAATGAAAATGGCTTCAGGCAGGAGTCATCAATGGATACTCAATCTAAAGGTGGAGGTTCGATGTAGAACAGAATACTTACATAATCTCAAGGTATCTAAAAGTACAGAAGGAAAAAGTTACGCAGTAAAGACATGGGACAGCATTTTAACCAAATGATAGAAATTAACATCTCCACAAAGAGGCAAATGGTATTACAGGTCCCGAGATGGGACATTTTGGGAAGAACGCATCATTATGTAGTGTTCCAGTCCCAAAGGGGATCCATGAGCCTAATCACAAGGCAATATCAAATTGAGGGACATTCTATAAAGTAACTGAAAGGTTGAGTGATGGCTCTCAGGTTCAAGGAGATTGTAGAGTCATGACAATTGAATGCACTCTGTGGTCCCAAGCTGGATCCTTCACCCAAAAAATAATTGTTATGATGGTCATTACTGGGGACACATGATGAAATGTGTATATGGACTGTAGATTAGATGAAAATTCTTAAATTCAATGTTAAATTTCTTGAATTTGATAGCTGTACTGTGATTATGTAAGAGGCTCTTTATTCTTAGCAAATACACACTGATGTATTACAGAGTAAAACATCAAACATGCAGCATACAGTCACATGGTTCAGAGCTAATTATATCTATATTTTTGCATGTGTGTGGATACACACATACACACACACACACTCACACAGAAAGAAAGCAGGGTTGCATTAAGCAAACATGGCAAACTATTAAAATTTGTTAAATTGGTGAAAAGGTGGGTTTAGCATTTGCAACTTTAAATTTGAAATCATTTCAAAATAAAAAGTTTTAAAAATAGAGCCAACCTCTCCACCACACACACATGCACATGTATCTGTTGCTGTAAAGGTTTTCTGGGAGAAGAATTTAGAATACAAACAGTTTGAATACTAGGAGAAAAGTGTGAGGATGAGCCACGGAAGCACCTTCTCATAAATATTGTTGGAAGTAGTCTTTCTACAATGACAGACTCCAGGAATTCTGTGTCCATCAGGGTAATCCTACTAAAGAAATTTCAGATGGCTGCAAAGCCCTGAGAGTCCAGGGTGTAGGGTGATGAAGCCCTGGTTGGAGGGTTGATTTATGGCTGGCTTAACCTGCTTGTTACCGGGAACTTGCAGAGCAGCGGTCTGGGTCAAGGCTGTGTGCCCTGCACTGTCCCTCTGGAGGGAAGGAGCACGTGCACTATCCTTTAAGTGTTGCATACCCAGGGGTTGAGGTTAGCCAACCATCTTCTCTTAGTGCATCGGCATGGCATGTCCGCAGTGGCTCCGCAGTCTCTTGTGAAGCACGTGGAAGGAAAGTTGGTTCTTCGTGCAAGCTCTGGCATCCATACAGCACTCATCTGTGACTCACGAGATTTTAAGCTTGCAAGCTTGCTTTTCCGGTAGACTCCAGGCTGAGGCAATGCACCCACGTACACTGTTAACAGAGCCTTCTAGGAAGGGGGGTGGGGCGCTTGCTAACCAGCTCATTAGAGTGAGAGAGAATGAAGCTGTTGTTCAACCAGTCTTAAGAAAAATCTCAGTGGGATCTCCCTTAACAAACACCTGTAATCTGGGGTTACACCAACACACAGTTAACTCTTTACATAGACCTTTGTCGTGCTCTCATAAGCATCCTGTGGAGGTTACACAGGAAGAAAAATCAGCCTTTTATTACTTAATCACATCACTCAGTGTTAGAGGTTTTTGTTATCTCATAAAATGCTTTCCAGGGGTAGGGAAAGGGGGTTTGGAGGAAAGTTTATTGACTTGCCTTGTTTCCAATTTCATGAGCTTTCAAACAAAAATACTGTGTCCTCTTTTTATTTGTTGATTTTAAAAAATATGACTTTTGTGCATGATTGGTTCATTTTCAAGGCCATTTTGCTTTGTCCTAATATCAGTATGCTTTGAGAATTATTTTTCTTAAGTTTAAATGGCATAGAGGGCTATAAATCATCCACATGTATTTGACTATGACAGTAATTGTTTTTGAGTGTCGTAGATCAAAAACACAGCAGAGGATGGAGCCAGTGTGGATCCAGCAAGCTTTCAAAGGTATTTGCTTTAAAAGAAAAATGAAGTCCTAAGACTAAGGCTTCTAGTTTTCAAAGTGCTGTGCAGAATTTCAACCTCATGATCTCTTATCAACTCTGAAGGGGGACATGGTTGTTGTCTTTGCTTAGTAACAGTTTTAAAAGTTTCCATTTTTATTTCCATGGATAGCATTGTGATTGTTTTTCTCACATGGTTTGAATTGTTTTACAGGGGGACCTCCATTCAAGCTGGGGTGCAGCTTTTTCACTTTGTACCTCGAAAAAAAGTCAAAGAACAAAAGAAAAAGATTTTATTTTGTTTTTTCCACAAAGACTAGACTAGTGACACACCTAGTCCCAGTGTGAAGCTTTCTAGCATGGAGTTCACTTTCCATCAAATGACTTATTTGGCAGAATAATATGGTCCCAAGGTTTCTTTTCTTTTTTTAAATTAATTAATTTATTCATTTATTTAATTTTTGGCTGCATTGGGTCTTCACTGCTGCACGTGGGTTTTCTCTAGTTGCTGAGAACGGAGGCTACTCTTTTTTTTTTTTTTTAAAGTCTTTATTGAATTTGTTACAATATTCCTTCTGTTTTATGTTTTGGTTTTTTGGTTGTGAGGCATGTGGGATCTTAGCTCCCCGACCCAGGGTCAAACCCTACCCCCTGCATTGGAAGGCAAAGTTTTAACCACTGGACCACCAGGGAAGTCCCCGGAGGCTACTCTTTTGTTGTGGTGCGCAGGCTTCTCACTGTGGTGGCTTCTCTTGTTGCAGAGCACAGGCTCTAGGCGCACGGGCTTCAGTAGTTGTGGCACATGGGCTCAGTAGTTGTGGCTCGTGGGCTCTAGAGAGAGCAGGCTTAGTAGCTGTGGCGCACAGGCTTAGTTGCTCCACAGCATGTGGGATCTTCCTGGACTAGGGCTCGAACCTGTGTCCCCTGCATTGGCAGGCGGATTCTTAACCACTGCGCCACCAGGGAAGCCCCGGTCCCAAGGTTTCTGATTTAACTGTCTTAAAAAATTCCATGGCTTAGAACACAAAATGGGTGTGGGATTTTTAAGGTATAATTGCGGTGGAGTCAAAAGCTCTCTGGAAGCCCAGCAATTAAGGCGGATGACTGAGATCTCTTTCTGAACAGAGAGATGCGGT
The DNA here is from genome assembly GCF_965194825.1 of Balaenoptera physalus. Classification (NCBI taxonomy): domain Eukaryota; kingdom Metazoa; phylum Chordata; class Mammalia; order Artiodactyla; family Balaenopteridae; genus Balaenoptera; species Balaenoptera physalus. The sequence goes on from NC_138898.1 coordinate 39,659,750, forward strand.
ATCTCTCTGGGAAATGTTGGCCTGGAGAGGAAGCAGGATGTTTCATTTCAGTGCCTGGTCTTCTTTGGCTGGTGGGGTGTTTTGAGATGTGTGTGTTTGTATATCTATATATACATTTTTCTTTTTATAAATTTATTTATTTATTTTTGGCTGCGTTGGGTCTTTGTTGCTACACACGGGCTTTTCTCTCCTTGTGGCTAGCAGGGGCTACTCTTCATTGCGGTGCGCGGGCTTCTCAATGTGGTGGCTTCTCTTGTTGCGGACCACAGGCTCTAGGCATGTGGGCTTCAGTAGTTGTGGCACGCGGGCTCAGTAGTTGTGGCTCATGGGCTCTAGAGCACAGGCTCAGTAGTTGTGGCGCACAGGCTTAGTTGCTCTGCGGCATGTGGGATCTTCCCAGACCAGGGCTCGAACCCGTGTCCCCTGCATTGGCAGGCGGATTCTTAACCACTGCACCACCAGAGAAGTCCTATATTTTTTTTAAGTTGGATAATTTCTGAATTTCTTTTATTCCTATCAGCCTGTGGTACCATGAGTGCCCCTCTCATGTGGCAGGAGCAAGTCTCAACCGAGAGAGTGAGAAATAAGCAGAAGGCTTTCTCTTTGCAGAACTTCCCATAGAATCCATTTCTTCTCATCACTGCTCATAGCAGGGACAGAAAAGGAGATAATTTTCCTCCTCTTTCTTGTTCATGTTCTGGCAACTGGACAACTTTCCCTTGGGACCAAAAGCATTAAGGCTGACCCTGTGTTTCCTCAACGTGGCAGATTGACTTTGGTTAAAAGAATCCAGTGAACCTCCCCTGGGAACACCAGGGCCACTAACTCTCTTTCCAAAATGCTGACTTACCTACATGGTTGCTCCATACGTGGTACTTTTTTCCACCAGTTCTTTTAATGGCACCGAGCTCTGGCTGTATGGTAAACTATGTCCAGCCATTTACTACATTGAGAAAGAAGCAGGTATTTATTCCATTCGGTGAGGTGCTGATTGGTTGTAAAACGTCCTTGTAAAATCTGTTCTTGCTGTTAACCTCATTTGTATGAAGAAAAAGTATTTGGGATTTGCCAAAATTGCTGAATGCGGGGCAGAGCAGTTGCTTCGACAGCCTCATGTTTGTTGAATTATTAGAAAATCTTGAGCCTGCAAGAAACCCGGGAAGTCTTCTAGTGTGTCCCTCTGGGTGAATCAGCCACTCGACATGGTCATGCATGTTACTGGGGCTTTCCTGTCTCACATCCATGCATCTCCTGGGAGCGAGATTACAAGACTTCTCTTTGTAACCTAATATGATACGTATCAACTTAGGCACCAAGAATTCATCCTAAAAACTAAGCTGACATCTTTCTGGACTGACTTAAAGCCAATTTTTGGTTGTTTTCTCCTCAGAGATGGAGAACTTTGATCTAATAACACTCCATATATTACTTAGCCATCCTGAGGGGCCAATCTCGGTTCCTTTAACTGTTTCTCTCCTCTGCTCTTTTCCAAATCTATAACCTCTTTAGTTTTTGTCTTCTTTAAATAATATATTCTTTAGATGTCTGTGACTCGTTTTGTTTTAAGGTTTTTTTTTTTTTAATTGAAGTATAGTTAACTTACAATGTGTTAGTTTCAAGTGTACAGCAAAGTGATTCAGTTATACATACATATATATATTCTTTTTCAGATTCTTTTCATCCATAGGTTATTACAAGATTTTTTTAACATGCAAAATTTTGTGCTGCTTCTATTCACGTTTCCACTGTTTCCTTCTTAACCTACGTGACAGCTGCGCCTCATTTAGTCAGGCCAAGAACGTACACGTTATTCTACGGTGGCACAGCCCTGGTGACAGAGATGGCTGCAAAAAATACATCCAAAGAGAATAGAAAAAAGATCAGGCATATTAACCTGTGTTTCTGTCTAGAACACAGACTACAAAGTATATACTTAATAAGTGAATTCTGCATAAATAAAATTTCATTCCTATGTTATTTTCCTTGCTGCCTGTACCACCTTTATTATTAATTAAGAAAACTTTCTTATTAAGATATTTTGAAATTGAAAAGCGATCCCGGCGCGGCCGAGGGGAAGATGGCGGCGGCCATACTGCTGGCCGCCGGGCTCTGCGGGGCGCGCCGGGCAGAGGCGGTGGCGGGGCCGCGGAGGGCGCAGGTGAGAGGTGGCCGTGGGGCGAGGAAGGGGTCCCGCGGCTCTGACGCCCTCCAAGGCCGGGGGCCGCGTTCCTCCCCGGCTCCCCAAGGCGTGCGCAGCCCTGCCGGGAACGTTGCCCCTCCCGAGGCGCAGGCTCCAGGGCTGTGCGGTGAGGTCGGACCGGTGGTCGCGGCAGCCTCTCTTAAAGCCTTGACGCGGGAGAAATGAACCAGCGATGGACGACGGCCTGCACAGGCCCAGGCATCGAGGTCGACACAGGGTCCGAGGAGCTGCAGGTGTGACTGATGGGAATGAAGTGGCCAAGGCCCAGAAGGCAGCTCCTCGGGGAGCAGCTCCAACCGTCTCCTGGATCCTGGATCGAAGCCTCCCAGCTGGCGTTCTGTATGAGGACCAGCAGTGTCTCGTATTCCGTGACGCGGCCACTCAGGCTCCTGTGCACTTTCTGGTCATTCCTGAGAAGCCCATTCCTTGCATTAGCCAGGTTGAGGAAGAAGACCGGAAGCTTCTAGGACACCTTCTCCTTGTGGCCAAGAAGACAGCAAAGGCTGGGGGGCTGGGAGATGGCTACCGATTTGTGATCAACGATGGGGAGCTGGGCTTACAATCTGTTTATCACCTGCACATTCACATACTTGGGGGCCGACAGCTGCAGTGGCCTCCAGGTTGAACCTACCAAATGACCAAGGACCCCAGACCTGGAAGCTTGGTTGGGGTGGGGAAAAACGGCACCCTGTGATGCTAATAAACTTGCTCTCCCTCAATAAATAAATAAATAAAAGCAAGCTCTCCCTTTTTTTAATAACTTTAGGATGATGGAATGTGTTACACTGGAGACTTTTACATTAATTAGACAACTTCCTTGGGGTAGAGAATTAGCAATTTGGTTGATCTCCCAATGACTGGTACGACCCAGGATCTGTTGTGTTCCCCAGAGTAACACTGATACAAAGAGACTACTCCCAGAATGCCATGGGCCTTTTCAGTTAAAACTAGGATGGGTGTAACTTCTTTACTTCCTGAAGCTATATCAGTTACAAATATGTGGAAACAGAGAAGATTATGGAGAATTTTCTTCTGAATAATTCATATTATTTTTCCTGTGTAGAACTGTTCATTCTCCCCATCCCCTAGATATAAACTAAATATTGAAGGTTCATTACATTTCTTATGAATATCAGAATTCTGACCATGATGTTAGGTTTGGGAACAGGATGAGTTTTTAGTGTCCTAATAAACAGGATGTAATAAAAATTTTATAAAGAGCCAACTCTTTGCCATGTACTTTGAACATTATGTTTCACTAATAGTGTTTTTCTATTTTTCAACGCTTGAGGGAAAGTAACTTACAATCTTAGCTTAATTATGCACGGTTCTGAAGTAAATCAAGATCATCCTTTCAAATCATGTTTTAGTAAAATTCGTCCTACTCTCAACACCCTCAATTTTAAATCAATGAAATTTTAGGTTTTCTTATCTTACTGATAAATGTCTTCCTTTCTGGAAGCTTTGCCAGTAAACTGACTTTCTGCATGATTTGGTTCTCCCTTGTTGAATGCAGGGCCATCTTGCTCAGTAGGAAATGAGCTATATGAGGGCCAGTGGCCAAGGAGCTGATGTTATTCAAGCCTGTCTGGTTCAGGGAACCCCTGGACTATTTACATGTACTTGACCATTTGACTTGTCAATCTCCCCTGTTAAGTAACTCATCTAGCACCCTGGGTATTTCTTCTCCTGTCATTTTCCTGGAAATGGCTTAAGGTTCTATGCTTTCTCATCTACATCAAATAATGTCTTGAACCTGGGCATAAAATAGATGGAATTCTATTTAAGTGCCCACCATTTTATCCTCATGTCTTCTTTTCCAACAGATATAAGAGTCCCTGGCTTTTCATGGCAAAACATCCACAACCCTAATCTTCTCTTCCTTCCTCTCCACCTCCTTCACCCTTTTAAAAAACAGTCTTAGATAGATAGACAATTTTTTAGAGTACTGTGCTATACAGTCTTGAGTGCCTTAGTGGGGGAGGATTAAGAGGGAAGATTTTAATTACACAAGTATTTGTTGGGTGTCTACTGGATGCAAGCTACTGAGGTCAATTGAGGTCAAATTTTTGCATCTGTCACCTCTAAAATGGCAGCGGTAGAGGACAAGCTGAAGCAAAGGTGTTCTGACTTGGTGTACAGATGTTATTAGAGATGACTTCCCAATGGCATAGAGCACTTGGGACATAGGCTATAGGAAACAGAGCAAACAAAGTTGTGCCCTTCAATGAAGAGTGACAACCATCCAAGAATGGGGGAACTCTTTCAAGACTTTCTTCGAGGAAGAAAATGGAAGTGTCTATTGGCCAGGGCAGAGGTTTACCTGGTTGAACAGGCTTCTTAATATAGACAAAACCCAAACATTGAGGAAGACAGTGGACAGCTGCCAAGGTGATGGGACAGATGGGGCATAAGGAATCTTTTTACTTATGTTGTCGCAAATGCTAAATCTCTGGAAAAAGAAATAATAGCTAGCGGTCATGGCGTATTTACCATGTGGCAGGATTTATTTTCAGCCTTTTATATACTATCTAATTTAAACTTCATAGTAACCACTTAAAAGTAGGCACTATTATTATTATTTTTCAGACAGGGATACTGAGATACAAAAAGCATGAGTACCTTGCCTAAATAGCTCCCAAAAGATGCAGCCAGGCAGTCAGTTTCCATAGAGCCCTTAACCAGAAAGTGGGGCTCCTTGGGATCATGTTTCCTGTGCTACAACTTGGGAGAAAGAAGCACAACATGTTTCTTTTTTAAACGTTAGTTTCCTAGAGAATTAGAGTGGTTTTAACTGCTTGAATATAGGTACCCAGTCATACATGGGAGCGCATGATTGTTTTTAATGAGTGTAGACATTTCCAGGGAATTAGCTCGGAAACTTTTCTGCCTATGAAGCTCTTGTAGGTGGTTTTGCTCTTCTAGAAAAACACATATTCTAAAGTTCGCAAAGTAGAACCCTGGAGCTCCCCTGGGAGAGTGGGAAGAAGTTTCCTCTTAAGCTGATTGAGTGAAAGCCCCAGCAAAGTGGCATTTTATGGAAGAGGCTTGATCAAAGCCAGTGAAGCTGAGTATAATTCCTTAAATGTACCTTTATGTAAACAGGGGGGACTCAATACAATTTAAAAATAACAAGGTAGAGTAAGTGAAACAATTGGAGATATGCATCTGATTCAAATCGAATTCAGCCACTGCAACAAAATTATCTGATGAGGGAGATTTTGTGTCACATGTTCAAAGCTTTCTTTAAGTCCTTAAGAGGTATCAAAATAATCAAAGTGTTTTCTTTGCTCTTAGCTGTCTTGTGAAAGAATCATAAATGGTTAAAACGTTTATGTTGATCAGAAACCATAGTTAGGAAATGAAAAGAAAGTGTTTCTGTGGACAAAACAGGGAGGGAGGAGACTTGGTCCCTTATTACAGCCTTTCTCTTAGAACTCTAAAGATCTCTCTGCCTCAGATCCCGACTCCAGGGTATCAGAAGTTCCTTGGCGGAGTGTGTCTTTCAATGCGAGGAGAATCAGAATTGGAAAAGGGATTCCTAAACTTGACTGATCATTGTAATCGCCCGGAGTGCTTTTTTAAAGGTAGAGCGTTTCAGGCTCCTCCCCTGGAAGTTCTAATTTAGCAGGTCCAGAGTGGACCCTAGGAAAAGGAATTTTAACAAATCTACCTAGATGAGAGTCTCATAATCAACTAGGACTTGGGAGCCACAATCTAGTGCACACATTTTACAGATGAGTAGGCTGATGCTTGGCAAGGATAATTAAGATACTCAATTCCTATTCTACAGGTGAGCTGAAGCTGGAATTTCTTTTTTTCCCCTTTCTTATCTCTTTTCTATTTTTCCCTTCCCCCTCCTCCTCTGCCTCCTCCTTCTTCTTCTTCCTCTAGCTCCAGTGCTTTTTTCAAGTCTCTGAGTACATATGCATTGGCCAGTTAGGGATGAGCGTCGTTTGTGTGTGTGTCTGTGAATGTGTGTGTGTGTGTGTGAATGTGTGTGTGTCTGTGTATGTGTGTGTGCGTGCCTAAGGATGAGGAGCCATCAGTGGAAGACACTAAATATTGGGCTATTAATCCGAAGTGTTGTCAGATGAGTAAAAATTCCTGACTCTTGGAACGAAAATGTTTATCCTGTGAAAATATAATTATTTAGTGCACAGTCTCCTGGGAGAAGTAAAACACACACACACACACACACACACACAAGAAATAAGATATATTTTCCAAAGAGTTGTTCAAGAAAATATTAAATTAACTTTGTCGGAGGCTTACAGTCATGTAGAAGAGTCATGATTTACATGCTAGAAAAGATAATTAGACAAGATAGCGAAAAAGCATCCTTTTTCCTTGCGTTTTTCCCTCCCCAATCCATTTTCTCCCCCAGTGGATTTTGAGCTCCGGAGGTCAGGGACTGTATCTTACTCTGACTTAGATCCCTAAATGCCTAGCCCAATGTCTAACATATAATAACAATGATCATAATAATGATTTATTGAGCATTTATTTACTTATGATCCTATCATATAGGTACTGTTATAACCCCATATCCCATATGGGGAAATAGCTATGCAAATGCCATCTGGCTTTTTAGTGAGTGTAGAGGAAGCACCACCTCTAGCCTGGAATGGACAAGATGTTCAGGACCAGATGGGATTTTTCCAAGGCTCAGGGGATGGGATGGGTCAGATGAAGAAAAAACTGGGGCAGGATAATGCCTGGCAGAAGGAAGGATTGCCAATCTCCTTGAGAGGGTGGGAAGGCATCAAGGTGAGCATGCTTGAGAGTCACGTGCAGGATGTCTCCTTGGAGGAGGTTTGGGCAGAGAGACAGTGGGCACTGCAATTGGAAAGGTAATTTGGGATGGACCCGGGGATGGCCTTGAAACCTCGGTTGAGAACCTTGGCTTTTATTCTGTCCACATTAAGGAGCCTGAAGGCTTTGAGCAGGGGCACATCATGTTATAAAGTGCTATTCTAGGATGACTGTGTCATGAGCATGGGGAGGTCTGAGGCACCACAGTTTGAAGTTCCTGTTCAAAGAAATAGGGAGATTTGGAGGAAACACCAGTTAAAGGGGAGAGAAGGGGACGAGCCTATCCTTGCCGTGATTGGGTTGGGATGCCCATGTCAGGTGGCTGTCTTTAGCAGGTAGCTGGAGCTATAGGGCTGGAGACAAATATGGAATGTAGATTTTTCAAGCTGATAGTAAGTGAGATCTCTGAGTAGGAGAATAAGGAGCAGGAAGAACAAAGGGTCCAGGACCATATCTTGTGCACCTGGCATATCTGGGAAGCAAATAGTTAAGCAGAGTCTGGCATGTAATAAACATTTACACTTTATTAAAAAAAATACCCTCCTGTATACGATTAACTGTTTAACGTGCTCATCTCTTATGTGTGTGTTTATCCAGAGAGATTTTTTTTCCTCAACTGCTTGCAAGACATTCCCACCAAGTTATTTGCCCTCTGGAAATCTCGCCAGAACCTCAATCTTAATACTATTTCCCTAACTTGGCTTTTCAATTTCCAAACTTGTCTTCTGTTCGGTGTCCTCTATTTCTGCGACAGCATCTTATCTTCCAGGCTCAAAACGCTTGACTTCCCTTTGTATTCTGCTTGCTTCCAAGGCCCAGAAGGTTGACCTCTTTGTACTACTGGTAAGTGCCCAATCTCCTCTCCCACGCTGCTGGACTTAAGTTTAGGCCCCCAGTACCTCTACCTGGGGATGCTGCAATAACCTCTTAATCCATCTTCCCAAGTTGACACTCCCCTCCCTTGAAGCCATCATACACACTGCTACTACCAGATTCATCTTTTGGCATCTGATCTTCTGACTCACCTGACCCTTTTTTTTTTCTATTATATTTTTATTATTTATGGCTGTGTTAGGTCTTCCTTTCTGTGCGAGGGCTTTCCCCAGTTGTGGCAAGTGGGGGCTGCTCTTCATCGCGGTGCGCGGGCCCCTCACTATCGTGGCCTCTCCTGCTGCGGAGCACAGGCTCCAGACGCGCAGGCTCAGTAGTTGTGGCTCACGGGCTTAGTTGCTCCGCGGCATGTGGGATCTTCCCAGACCAGGGCTCGAACTCGTGTCCCCTGCATTAGCAGGCAGACTCCCAACCACTGCACCACCAGGGAAGCCCCTCACCTGACCCTTTTTAATCCTTGCACAGATTGAATTTGCTGACAGTAGTGGTTTTGTATGTGGTCTCCCGAATGAAATCTTGTCCAGAAAGTCTAGTAGGTCAACTAGATAAAAGCAGTCTGCTCTGGTCACACCAGGAGAGTATCCCGGATCATTGCCCATTCTGTATTCCTAACACCCAGAACTCAGCAGAAGAGATTTTGAATAAATACCAATTTCCTGAGCCTCCTAGTCATGGCCCTCTGAAATCTCCTCCCAACTTACTTTTCCATCTTATTTCCCATTTGTGTCCACTATGTCCCCAACAGTTGAGTGAAAGGGAACTGTTATTTCCATATACTCTCTCTGTTTCCCCACTTTGTATCCTCTGCTCGTATGAATAGAATTCTCTTCTGTTTAGTTTACCCTCTTTCCATCTGCATATGTCCAAATCCTGTCTTTTAAGACTCACACAGGGAACTCTACTCAATACTCTGTGATGACTTATATGGGAATAGAATCTAAAAAAGAGTAGATACATGTATATGTATAATTGATTCACTTTGCTGTACACCTGAAACTAACACAACACTGTAAATCAACAATACACCAATAAAAATTAATTAAAAAAAGAAAAAGACCCACTCAAAATCTTCCTCAATCAATTCCCCCCTTACCTCTAAGTAACTTCCATTCTCCTTAACTCCTTATTGTCCACTATCTGAGTCTCTCCTAGGCATGTATCACTTTCTGTTTTATTTATTAGAATTATTTAGTGTCAGTTTTCTCTCCCCTTATAGACTGTGAGTGAAGTCCCGGAAATCAGGGTAATTGATGGATTGACCCTCGTATTCTTTCTCAGGGACAGGGACACATCTTAATCTTGTTGCTCACAGTTATTTGCTGAAAAAATACCCGGTTTGTGAGCATCTTGAAGGAAGGGATGAGGGCTTCATCATTACTGTGCACTTCCCATCATGCCTTGCGCAGGGCTGGGCTTACAGCAGACCTCGTATTGAGTATATAAAACTGGCAGGCGCTTTATTTTACTTTGCAGCTGTAATATGCTTTCTTCCCTTTTCAGATGTCTTTTGGAAGCCACTGATGGAAGACCCTCTGGGGAGCCACAAAAGAGCAATTTGTTCTTCCAGCATGGAGGTAATGGGAACAATATTGGTATCGCCATTTTGTTCGTAGCATTCATAGGCTAAAAGAGGTAAAATGCATTTCAGACAATTAGAGGCAGAATCTTAAAATGCCTTTCCTTGTTATGCCTCTTCCATCCTAGATCATCTTTCCAGTAAGTATTTTGTGGCATGTTCCCTTTGAGGTCATTTACTGCATGTCACTGTCTTTAGGGCAGACCTTCTGAAAGGGTCTGGAAAGAATCTGAACTAATGGTGTGGAACTTTTATAGTTATGCATCTCTAGCGAGGTGTATAAAGGGTTTGAGTTGAAAAAGCCCGAAGGACTGTGGCAATAAGCTTCTGGTAAGGGCAGTGGGAAGTCTGAAGGAATAAATTAAAGTACCAGATGCCCTCTACACTGCTCCATTTCTCAGCGTGAGTCAGTCCCAACTTCCCAGCTTGGGTCACAAGTTTATCTTCTCTAAGGGCTGTGAAAGCAGCCGCAGTGGCAGGGGATGATGGATGGAGTTGTCCTGAGGAAGGGTGTGTGTGGAAGATCTGTTGGGGTCTTGAAATTTCCCAGGAAGGTTCAAGAATTTCTTGTGGTCTAAATTCAGTAAATGAAAAAAAAAAAAAAAAGGGGGGGGGCCGGGGAGGTCTGACATAAATCATTTGACTTAATTGTATACAGTTCAATATTATGTAGGAAAACTTGATTGTGAGTATGAAGTAATAAGGGGTAAGATTTTTGTGATCCCTATTTTTTTAAATTAAAAAGAAAACATATAATTAATTATTTCAATTAAAACTGTAATTAAATGCAAGTTACCATTCCTCATTTATATTTTTTTCTCTTAAAGGCTTACATCTCTTAAAGCACACAGGCTTAGAGATATGCCTGTTCTAACCTGTTCCTCATCTCTTTTGCTGTTGGAATTGCCCTCAGTTTTCCATTGATAAGAAAATCAGGTATTTTTCAATAATAACTCACTGTCTTATGAAAATGGAAATAATGTGCATATATCCTGAACCAACGATTGGACATTTTAGTGTCATTTCTTTGGTTACAATATTCACAGTAATCATATGTTAAATGTTGGGCCTATTCATAGACACTACCATCTAAGAATGCTTAAAAAGACCTAGGAAATAAAATAACTGAATCTGGGTTGGAGGTGGAAGTCAAAGATCTCTTAACATTTCACATAGAATGACATCACAGTATTTATCTCTAACATTGAATATGCATTATAAAGCAGCGATTAATAATGCTGTTTGAGTTTTATTGCTTGGTTTAAATTTCAACTTCTCCACTAATTTATCTGTGTGAACTTGTTCAAGTCACTTAACTTTTCTGTACCTGAATTTCCTCATCTGAAAATAAGTACAAGTACACCAGGTCTGTATTAGTTAGCTTCTACTTCAATAGTGCTGTGTGACAAACAGCTCCCTCTGCAGTCTTAGTGGTTTATGACCAGAAATATTATTTTCTTCCTCAAGAGTCTATAGGTCAACTGTGCAGCTTGTTCTAGGCTGAAAGGTGAGTTCAGTTCTACTTCACAGGTACCAGGCTGAAAAGGAAGTAGTTCTGTGAGGGGGGTGTTAGGAGCATAAGAGAGGGAGCCAAACCATTGAACAATCCCAGTCAGAGCCTCCACTTGCATAAATTCATATTTCGTTGGTCAAATAAGTCATAGGGCCAAGTTCAACATTGAAGGGCTGGGTAATTATGCTTTTCCCATGGAAAGAGGCAGGCAGAATGAGTATTTGTTCACCAATAACATCTGCCTCACGAACCTAGTGTTGTTTGAGTGATAATTGATATAATACACATATAGCTCGTAGCACACTTGCTTGTCACATAGTAAAAGATCAATAGTATTCCTTACTATTACTTCTTATAAAAAGATGGTTCCATAAGTTGAAAGAGAGAAACAAAGAAACTTCTGGAAACCCAGTCAGACCTTACTGAGATTCATGTTCCAACTTGCCCTGAGTCTCTCCTTTATGCCTTACTTCTTCCACTCCTCTTGTAGAACCTGAAAGACTGTTAGCAGTATGAGAGCAGAGGGGAGATGTTTCTATTTCTCTCTTCCTCATCCAGGCTGGTGCTCACTTGACCACTGGCTACTACTTCCATAATGGTCCCGAAGTGTCACAAATTTGATTTTCTTGGGACCTATGGTAGTGTGTTGTGAATCTCAGGAAGTATTTAACTGCCATTAATTTCCTTCCTTCCTTCCTTCCTTCCTTCTTCCCTTCCTTCCTTCCTTCCCTCCTTCCTTCCTTCCTCCATCTTTTCTCTCATTTCTTCTTTTTAAAAATAAAATGAGACTTTTATCAGATGAACAGATTGGATCTCAGTGCTTACTATAACTATTGACTCTTATGAATGAATATTTCTTGGCGTCTTGGAAGCAGACACTGGTACAGTGTTTGGGATGCAAGATGTTTATTAAGGATTGGGAAAAAGAAGAAGTCAATCTGTGGAAACTGTGACAAAGCCTCAGCCAACCAGGCATGAGCCCTGAAGCTAGAATAGCCTTCCAGAGCTCTCCTGAGTTGGGTCAAGATGAGCAAGCCTTCAAATTTCTTTCTAGACCATTCATTTGATGTAGGCTGCCCAAAATGGGGCGTGGTTTGGGCTTGGGGACCCTGTGACTGAGGCAGACCCTGAAGGAGCTGACAGCTGGAGGCTGTGTGCAGAATGCATACCCTGCAGCTGGACAGCAAGCCCTTCCTGAACAGGGGCCTGTGTGGTGCATTTCCATGTTGACCACAAGTATCGAGCACATAGTACACATTCAATAATGTTGCTTATGATTATTATTGCTGGCTGTCATTGATATTTATGTTTATGTACAGTTTTGCTATCTCTGCCCTCTTCTTGCCCCCCTCCACCACTGCCCCCAAACAGCCTATTGCCCCTTCCTTGACATAAGCTCCAAGTGTGCTATTTTCTAATCCAAGGGCCATGATGATAGCAATTCCCATCAGGACACTTTTGCTGTGAGCTCCTGAGAACACTCTGGCTCCTGCATTCAATTGAGTTTCCAGCCTTAGCTCATCTAACTTCCAGTAGTAGAGCAGAAAAAAGTTTCTAGACTGAAGTGCTTCTCAAAGTCTAAGGTACACATGAGTCTCCTAGGAATCTTGTTAAAATGAAGATTCTGATCCAGTAGGGCTGAGGCAGGGCTGAGACTCTGCATTTCCAGCAATATCCTGGGTGATGTTGATGCTGCAGGTCTAGGGAACACTCTTTGAATAGCAGAGTCTAGAACATTGCTCTCTAATAGAACTTCCTGCAGTGATGGAAATGTTCTGTATCTACATTGTCCAATACACTAGCCATTAGCCACATGTGGCTATTCAGTATCTGAAATATGGCTAGTGCAGTGGAGGAAATAAATTTAAATTAAATTAAATTAAATTTAATTTTGTTAAATGTGGCTAGTGGTGAATGTACCGGTTTAGAGAACAAGATCCATGGCCTATTTAGCTCTGAATTCCTAGGACATAGCCCAGGACATGGTGTCTCTCAATACATGTTTATTGTGTACAAGGAACATGTTGGCTGAGGCAGGGAGCTGGGGTGCCATGGGAGACACATTCAAATCTGTTCCACTTTATTTTTCCTGGAAACTGTATTTCGAGTGGTGTGGTGTAGCGAGTGGATAAGACCGCAGAGCCCAGAGCTCACCTGTCTGGATTTGAATATGGGCTCTACCCTTTATTAACCTTGTCATCTTGATCCCTGTGCCTCACTCTCCTCATCTGTAAAATGCAAATAAAGGTATACCTCCTTTTATTGTGCTTCATTTTAGTGCACTTCGCAGATGCTACATTTTTTACAAATGGAAGGTTTGTGGCAACTCTGCGTCGAGCAACTCTATCGGCACCACTTTTCCAACAGCATTTGCTCACTTCGTGTCTTTGTGTCACATTTTGGTAATCCTCGCAATATCTTAAAGCTGTTCATTATCATTCTATTTGTCATGGTGATCTGTGATCAGCGATTTTTCTTTTTAATTAATTTTTATTGGAGTATAGTTGCTTTACAATGTTGTGTTAGTTTCTGCTGTACAGGAAAGTCAATCAGCTATACATATACATGTATCCCCTCTTTTTTGGATTTCCTTCCCATTTAAGTCACCACAGAGCATTGAGTAGAGTTCCCTGTGCTATACAGTAGGTTCTCATTAGTTATCTATTTTATACATAGTAGTGTATATATGTCAATCCCAGTCTCCCAATTCATTCCCCCCTCCCCCCTTCGTTTCCATAAGTCCATTCTTTTTTTTTTCTTTTTTAACATCTTTATTGGAGTATAATTGCTTTACAATGGTGTGTTAGTGTCTGCTTTATAACAAAGTGAATCAGCTATACATATCCCCATATCTCCTCCCTCTTTCGTCTCCCTCCCACCCTCCCTATCCCACCCCTCTAAGTGGTCACAAAGCACCGAACTGATCTCCTTGTGCTATGCGGCTGCTTCCCAGTAGCTATCTATTTTACATTTGGTAGTGTATATATGTCACTCTTTACGTCTGTGTCTCTATTTCTGCTTTGCAAATAAGTTCATCTGTATAATTTTTCTAGATTCTACATAAAAGAGATAAAATACGATATTTGTTTTTCTCTTTCTGTGATCAGTGATCTTTGATGTTACTACTATGACTCACTGAAGCCTCAGTGGATGGTTAGCATTTTTTTAACAATGAGGTATTTTTTAAGGAAGATATGTTCATTTTTTTAGACATGATGCTATTGCACACTTAATAGGCTACAGTATTAGTGTAAACATAACTTTTACATCCCCTGGGAAACTAAAAGATTTGTGTGACTCACTTCATTGCGATATTTGCTTTATTATGGTGGTCTGGAACTGAACCCATGACATCTCTAAGGTGTGCTTATGAAATAGTGTGTCTCTTATAGGATTGTGGGCATGCATGGAATGATTTAAACTGTGTGAAGTTCTTAGAAGAGCTCCTGGAACATGCCAAGTTCTCTAATGTACACGTGGTCTTACCAAGACCAGCCCCACCTGGGTTAAGCCCTCATGCATCTTGGCCTTCTTTCCACCTTTCAGGAAAGCTGAGCAACTCCTTGAGCTCCACGTCCTCGAGCAGAAGTGTTTCTTTCATGTTGCTGATGCTACTTTGGGACAACTCAGTCTGATTGTGTTGTTAACCCAGAAGCATTTAACCCAAACCTCCATCCCTGCATGGAGCCAGTTCACCAAATTGTCTGGTGTGAGGGGGAGAAGAGAGCTGCTGAAACAATGAGGTCAACCCTCCGAACCAAACAGGGTAATGCTAGCTGTCCCGACAGAAGATACAACTGCTAGGAAATTCTGCACCCATGTTTATACAAAACCAAGCAGGAAATGTTTGCCAATGGAATAAATAAAGGAGCCTTCTGGTTACATAATGTTTTGTTGTGCCCCAGTTTGAGGCTGTTTTGGAATCGTGACTTGGTCTAAGGTTTGAAGTTTGGAGCTCAGGGTGCCCATCTCCTCTTTTGTTGCCTTGTTCTTGATCCTTGAAATGTTCCTCTTCTCCAGTTCCTCACGGCCTGAGTTAAAGCTGGACCTGAATGTGACTTCATTGCTTTGCTTAAGACAGCCCTCATGATCTACTCTGTTTCTGAACCAATGATCCGGGGAGAGATTTGGAATGGGCAGGGGGTGATGGGCTATGGGTGGTGGGGCTCAGAGCCAGTGATCCCATAGACCTAGAGAAAGGAAAAGCTCTACTGTGTTTGTTGAGATCCGGTTATGTGTCCAACATTCTGCTAGGCACGGTCTGAGGCTCCCACCATAACCTTGCAGTACAGGCAGGTATGATCCAGAGATGTGGAGTGGTTTGTAAGTAACTCAGAAGTTAGGGTGATTTTGCTCCTGAGTCTCTGCTTTCCTCCTTCTGTTACACCGCCTTTCCTGGACTAGAAATTAAAGTAGATATTTCAACTCAGTTGCCTAAGACTCCCCGTGTAACCCAGGAAAATAAAGTGTATTCTCACCTGGAAGAAAAACAAAATCTGGTTGTAAAAAATCAAAGAAAATCCTCAGGATTCAACACAATTTAATTTGTCTAGAACATGCACATTTATTACAGTAAGTTTTGAACTTCTCACTACCTTGGAAAGGAGACAACTTTCTCCCCCCACCCCAGTACATATTTCATAAAGGCATTTACTGAGCACCTGCTGGATGCCATGTCTGCCTGTCAGTCCTAGGGAGCAAGACAGCAAGGTGCAAAGTCCTAACACAGTTCTGACAGTTTGGGAAGCTTGGTGAAACCCATTTTACTGTCTTAAGCCTCAATTTGCTTAAGTATAAAGTATTGGTGTTCAAGAGCTCCCTGAAGTTCTAGGGTAGGGTGAACCTGGCTGAGCATTTAGGCCCTCAGAGAGAAAAACTCTACTCTCTGGTCTCTTATCTCTTGGGGAAGCTCCTATAGTTCATTCAGAAATTCTGAAAAAGTCAAGAAAACATATCCATGACTGTTGCTCAAGTGCCCCTTTGGATCCAGTGGGGCTGAAGGAGAACTAGAGAAAGAGGC
Source organism: Balaenoptera physalus (assembly GCF_965194825.1). Lineage (NCBI taxonomy): Eukaryota > Metazoa > Chordata > Mammalia > Artiodactyla > Balaenopteridae > Balaenoptera > Balaenoptera physalus. The sequence continues at coordinate 39,675,765 of NC_138898.1, forward strand.
AGAAATGGAAGCTGCAATGGTATCTGATGTTTCTTGGGCATTTGCTATGACTCCAGCACTGTTGTAACTGTGTTACTTGGACTATCTTTACTGTTGTAACTGTGTTACTTGGACTATCTTTACTCATTTAATCACTTAGTCCAGTGATTTAGAACAGTGCATGGGGCATACTAGTGAATCTAGGAAGTTGAGAAGGTAGACAAGTGCTTGCAAATGCATGGGGGAGGGGGCTGAGTCTGGATGGCTGACTGCCTAAGTGATTTGAGGTTCACACTGGTGGCCCCTGAATTTCTGAGTAGGAGGGCCAGGGACCTGCAAATCAGTTGGAAAAAGATCTATGGAACTTGTCTTGAAGCTTCATTTGTTTGGCACACACATTGCTTTCTCTTAGTTTGTATGTTTATTGGTTGCAGGATGTCTGTTAGTAGAGACTGTGGGGTCTGACCCCACTCACAAAGCTGTTCCTTAGTGCTGTCACTTGTCCCCCAGCAGAGCCTCTTTGTACCCAGGGTCCAAGTGTCTGAAATTGCATTGTCAAAGACTTATGCATTAGTGCTCTGCCCTTTCCCTGCAGGTTTGCTTTTTCTAAATTTATTTTTTCTTGAGGATTAATTTACATTCAGTGAAATGTACAGACCTTAAGTATATAGTTTGAGTTCTGATAAATATATATTCCCATGGATTCACCACCACTCAAGATTTAGAACATTTTCATCTCCCCATAAGGTCCTTTTTTTCCCTTTCTAGTCAATCCCTGCTTCTCTGCCCACTACAACTAACAACTGTTCTGATTTTTATCACTATTGATTAGTTTCATCTGTTCTATAACTTTATCTACATGGAACCAAACAGTATGTACCTTTTGAGTCTACTTTCTTTCACTTGATATAATGGTCTTCAGATTTTCCCACATTACTGTACCAGGAGTTTGTTCCTTTTTATCTCTGAGAAGTATTCCATTGTATGAAGACACCACAACTTTTAAAATCCATTCTCACACCACAACTTTTAAAATCCATTCTCACTGATGGACATGTAGGTTGTCTCTACTTTTTGGCATGATACACGAAGCTGGCATGAAAGTTCGTGTACAAGTCTTTTGTTGACACATGCACGTATTTCCCTTGTATATATACCTAGAGGGAAATTGTTGGGTCAGAGGGCAGTTTTCCAAAGCAGTTGTACCATTCTACACTCTTACTCAAGATTTTCTCTCAAAAGATCAACAGTGCTGGAAGAGGGATCTTTGTACTACTTTCTCTCTGACCTTCCATCTCCCTCTCTTCCTATCAAACAGGCCAACTAGCCAATCTGAACACGGGGCAGGACTCAATTAGCAAACATTCCCATCTCCGATTGCTTAGGCTTTTTATTTTCTAATTCATTCTGTCAAAAAGTCATTGTGTAAAAATGTACAAATAAATGAAAGGGCGAAAGACTTTCAAGTCCAAGAAAAAAGCAACAGCGAACATCATACTTAATGGTGACTATTGAAGGCTTTCCCCTTAAAATCATGAAAAAGACAAGGATGTCCACTCTTATCCCTTCCACTGACATTGTACTGGAGGTCACACCAGTCCAATTAGGCAAGAAAAAATAAAAACCAGCATAAAGTTCGAAAGGGAGAACACAACTCCTTTTTTTTTTTTTTTTAATATTGCCTGGACTCCAAAGTAGCCCAGGGTTTCCATGGAAATGACAAGATTTTTAAAAAAAATGTTTATTTATTGATTTATTTAGGCTGTGCTGGGTCTTAGTTGTGGCACGTGGGATTTATGTTGCAGCACGTGGGATCTTTAGTTACTGCACGTGAGATCTTTGTTGCAGCATGCGGACTCCTTCATTGCAGCATGCAGAGTTCTTAGTTGTGGCATGCGTGTGGGATCTAGTTCCCCGACCAAGGGTGGAGTCCAGGCCACCTGCATTGGGAGCACAGAGTTTTACCCACTGGACCACCAGGGAAGTCCCAGAAGGGGAGAATACAACTCTTTATTTACAGATGGCATTTTTATCTATGTAGACAATCCTAAGGAATCTATAAAAATCTGCTAGAACTAATACTAAGTTCAGCAAGGTTTTAGTATTCAAAGTTGATATGCAAAATCAATTGTATTTGTATATTCAATAGCAAACAATTGAAATACAAAATAAAAATATCATTGCATCAAAAAGCATAACACACCACAATTTATTTCTAGCAAAGATGTGCAAGACTTGCACATTTAAAAATACAAAACATTGCAGGGAGAGACAACCTAAATAAATGGAGAAATATGCCATACTCATGGATTGGAAAACTCAATATTATTAAGAGCAACTTGATCTCTAGAAGGAGCTGGCAAACTGTTTCTGTAAAGGGCCACATAGTACATACTTTAGGTTTTGCAGGCCATGTGATCTTAATTGCAGTTACTCTGACTGTGTAATACAAAAGCATAGACAATATATACATGAACAAGTGTGGCCACATTCCAATAAAACTTTATTTACAAAAACAGACTGTGGGCCAGATCTGTCCCTCTTCTATTACCCATCAGCTGAAAAATGAGAAGTAAGACCAAATGGTCTCTAGAGTTCCTTCCAGCTTTCTCTTGGAAAAAAAAGAAAGGGTTCTTTTCTCTAATTGTGCCACATAAAGAAAGCACATGATAATTTATATTACTGTTTATATGACTACTAATTTTCTTGCCAACCTCATCTTCATATATAAAATGGTGAAAATAAAGCCTACTTGATAGTGTTGATGAGAAGGCTTAGTGAAATAATGTAAAGACGTAGAGATCTGGGACAATGCCAGGCTCATTCAAAGACATTCATCTCCTCCCCACCCCTGTTACAGTTTTTTCCCACTTGTTTTCACAATTTAGCTTTAGGGGTTGGCATTTCAAATACTGTTTTCAGTCAAGCAGCCGAGGTTTCAGATAATAAGCTTGTGTGTGTCTGGGGAAGCTGGCCTTGAGTGTTCATACCTACAGACTGACCCAGCAGCCAGATCACCACTTTGCAGTGTGAGGTGCTGGGGTTTGATCCCCAGTAATTCCTACTTTAGACTTCCAGGTGCCTATCTCTGAAGGACTCAGTTTTATCTCAGGAATCGCAATGAGGAAATAGTTCAGGAAGCCCTGGGGTGGTAGCCCAGAAACAACAGGCACTTAAGCTCCTATTGCCTTTTTAAGAAGACATGCTTCTTATTATAAATATTATACTCCAGCCTCCCAGCATAATCCCAAATAATGTCATCTCTGGGAAAAGTTGACAAGTGGTGAGAATTTAAGGTCTTCCATCTATTGGGAATGAAAGCTGGTAGATGTACAAGGGTTTCCTTCCACCTTATACCATTGGATCATCCCTTCATTGAGTTTTCTTTTATAATACTTTCTGGTCTTGAGCTGGCCAAAGATGAGGGTTGGTATGCTGCTTGCTTCAGCCCTGCCCTGTATGACATTTGTCTTGCAACTTTCCCATGCTTGTTTCAACAGGGAAAAAAAGCAAAGAGATTGACATATAGCTGCCCTGAGGCTAGATTGTCACTGAAATAGACTTCTTCAAATAAAAATAAGGGCCATTTTTGCTTGCAAGGCCTTGCAATGAAACACAGTTAATAAAAACTGCATGGGAAACTCACATTGCAGCTATAAAAAAAATTAAAAAATAGAATTCTTAGCTAAAGTCAGCAGTGATTGTTGGCTCAGGGTAGGAATTAGGGAGGAAAACATTCTGAAACTCATTGAAAGTGAAGAGGGAAGATTTATTACCCTTTATCCATTTGTTTAACCCTTCAGAAGGAAAGTTAGAGTCACACTTGCTTAGAAAGTGATTAAGTCCTGAGTTTTGAGAGGAGGACAGACCATTTTCTCCTTGTGGATAAACTGTTAAGTAGGAAATAGGGCTACTTAACTTAAAAACAAAAACAAACAAAAACCCAAAACTGCTCCAAAACATAGACTTGATAAAATCATCGAAGAAAATGTTTCCTGTTCATTCTTTTTCCTCCGTCAGCCACCATCTTTGTGTGGGTTTATCCGATGTCTCTGAGGTTAAAGATTGTGTATCTTTCCAGGTTGGAGGGTGGAGACACCTCTCATCACTCTCCAGTCCTCATACCCCAACATCATCATCTGGAATATCTCATGGAACCCTGGAGAGACGGTTTGTTTCTAGAGCACCCCACTGGGCAAGGGCTTTGCCTTCAAGAATGGACTATCCAGGATCCTTCCAGCCCCAATGTGAGGTGCCACTAGGCCATCAGGAAATGGTGATTGATTATCTGAGAAATTCACCATCTTTCTGCATTCAGGTTCTCCAAAGCCATTACTCTAACGGGAACCTGAGGTCTCGATGAATTCCTACTTAGGGCTACAGACATGAAAAATCACAGCATCTAGACAAGTGGGCTTTTAGTCCCTGGTTGCTATGGGGGAGTTTATAAGAATATTTAGAAGTGACTCAGGGTCTTTTCTTTCTCTCTCTTTAAAACCTATAAACTCTGGTCATTTGCACAGGTTTTGCTAATTAATGCCACCACTGTGGAAAAGGGGCTGTTCTGTGAACAAGCTGCCACAAATGGGATTTTTATTGCTGGTGGAAAAGCCTGGGGGATAATTAGCAGATCCATGGAGATCCCTTGACTCTGGGCATCTGCATGGTAATGGCCAACCCTGGAGATCACTCAGGGAAATGGGGTCGGACTTTCTACCTTAGGGCACATTTATATTGTCAGTTACAGCCTTCAAACTGCAGTTGGACAAATGTGGGAAAATATTCTGTGAAATGCTAGACAAATGAACCTGATGTGGACCAATCTCAAATAGCAAAACTGGCTCTGCTTTGCTAAGTGCTGTACAGCAGCCAAGACTTGCAAATGAAATATTTTGATATCTCATCAAACTTGAGTCCCCAGGGAGTCTCACACACATACACATGGTTGACAAGGGTCCCCCTCAAGGTGCCTGGCTGGAGGAGATTACAGAAATGACAGACTCACAGGGCGAGAAGAGAACCTGGGGGTCATCTGGTCCAGAGGTTCATAACCAAGGATCCTTGGAGAGAATCCAGGGGATCTGTGAACTTGGATGGGAACATAATTACATTTTTGTTTTCACTAACCTCTAATTGAAATTTACTGTTTCTTCCCACTTCAAATGTGGGCAACAAACCACAGGGCCATTACTTGTATCCTTGATTTGGACACAGTAGAAATCAAAGAGGTCTTTATATCACATTAATCTGTTGCAGATTATCTCAAGATACCATTTATGCTCTTCATGTCTTTGAAATTATAGGGGTTATTGGATCTAATACTAGATATTATTTAATGAGTTACTAAAGAATATACATATATTATTATATCACACATTTAAAATTATTTTGAATGCTGTATTTTATGTAATTAGTTTTTTGTAATTGTATGTATTTTCTTTTATCCACTTAAAAATGTTATTGTGAGAGAGGTCATAGGTTTCATCAGACTGCTAAAGAAGTCCATAATACAAGTTTTTAAAAAAAATTTACTTATTTATTTATTTATTTTTGGTTGCTTTGGGTCTTCATTGCTGTGCACAGGCTTTCTCTAGTTGCCGTGAGTGGGGGCTACTCTTCGCTGTGGTGCGTGGGTTTCTCATTGTGGTGGCTTGTTGCGGAGCACGGGCTCTAGGTGTGTGGCTTTCAGTAGCGTGGCATGTGGGCTCAGTAGTTGTGGTCTGCAGGCTTAGTTGCTTCGCGGCATGGGGGATCTTCCCAGACCAGGGATCGAACTTGTGTCCTCTGCATTGGCAAATGGATTCTTAACCGCTTTGCCACAAGGGAAGTCCCTAATACAAGGTTTAAGAACCCTTCCTTTCCCAATCTCCGCTATTTACAGTTAAGGAAATTGAGGCAGTTTGGTAAGAGACAGAGAAAGAGAAAGAGCCAGAACCCCACAACGCTGTCTCTGGTCTGTTCCCACTATTATGGGAATCTGCAGGAGAAGAGTGTACGCTTGGTAAAAACAGCACAGAATACTTCCCGAAAAGAACATTTTTAAGCCTAGAAATCAAGGATGATAAGAAATTCCTGAGGCTAATCTTAGCCAGCAAATTTGTTTCCAAATTCAAATATACTTTTCTACCTTCATTTTAGAGTGTGGACATTGCCAAATAAAGTAAATGTCATTATTTAAAAAAATCAACACAGAGGCACAACGATCAGGTTATATTTAAACTGTCCCACAGAATATATTATATGTTATTTTCTGCACCCCTAGCAGCAGCTGTATCTCCTGAACATTTGAGGGGAATTGAAATGAAAATTTCAATCTGTGAACACTCCAGCTGTGAGCAGAGGAAGCTGGGTGTCAGGCCAGTCTAGGTTGGAATGAGTATGGATAATTTGGATTACCAGCTTCATGCATTTTCTAGAATAAGATGTGTTAATGATACACATATGTATATATGTCTCCACTAGTGGAAAAGACAAGAAGCAAATTTATTTCAATGTCTCTTATGAAAGTGTTAGCTGATCCTGTATACCTGGTATGAACATAAAGATGTAAGAAAATCAAATAAATTCTCACTCTCACAGTTCAGTTAGAAGCAGATTTTCTTAAAACAATTGCTCTCAACACATCTGGTGTTCTAAGTTTCATAATTCATGGACTTGTAAAACCTTAGCATGTAAAGAGATCTTATATATCATCTAAACCAGTAGTTCTCAAACTTTTAGATCTTTTAATCATTGTCTTTTTTTTTCCTTAGCAATTCGTCAGTAACATGTGAATATATTTATTCATGTTTTTTGGCTTTAATTTTTATGTGTTTTAACTTTTCATTTTGAAATAATTTCAGAGTTATAAAAAAGTTAGATATAATATAAATAATTTTAGTATGTTCTCATCCAGACTCTCCAAATGTTCATATTTTTTATAATCACAGTATAATCAATAAATTAACATTGATACTATCCTATTGTCTAAACTGTCGACCTTATTTAAACTTCACCAATTGTCCAACTAGTGTCTTTTTTCTGGTCCAGAATCTAATCTAAGTTTGAATGTTACATTTAGTTTTTATCTCTGCTATTCTCCTCTAATCAGAAACATTTCCTCAGTCTTTCTGTCCTTTGTGACCTGAACTTTAAAGAGTTTGGGCTGGTTACTTTGTAAAAGTTTCTTCAGTTTGGGTTTGTCTGATGTTTCCTTGTGATTCTTTTCAGGTCACGCACTTTTAGTAGGAAAACCACAGAAGTGATCTTGTGTCCTTCTCAGTGCACTGTATCAGGAGGCACATGATGTTGACATCTCATTAGTGATGTTGTTAACTTTGATCTCTTGGTTAAGGTGGTGTCTGCTAGGTTTCTCCTCTATAATTAATAAGTATTCTGTGGGAAGATACTTTGAGACTATGTAAAAATCCTGTTTCTCATCATACTGTCCCCTACTAATTTTAACTGATGATTCTTGCCTTAAACAACTGCAGGAATACTTTTTTTTTTTTGCTTTATTTTTTAACTTCTAATTTTATATTGGAGTATAGTCGATTAACAATGTTGTGACAGTTTCAGGTGCACAGCAAAGGAACTCAGCTGTACACATACATGTATCCATTCTCCCCCAAACTCCCCTCCCTTCCAGGCTACCACATAACATTGGGCAGAGTCCCCTGTGCCATACAGTAGGTCCTTGTTGGTTATCCATTTTAAATATAGCAGTGTGTACATGTCGATCCCAAACTCCCCGACTATCCCTAAGAATGCTTTGTTTTATTACACTTTACCTTATTGCACTTTGCAGATATTGTGTTTTTTACAAATTGAATTTTTGTGGCAACCCTGTGTTGAGCAAGTTTATTGGTGCCATTTTTCCAATAGCATTTGCTCACTTTGTGTCTTTGCGTCACACTTTGGTAATTCTTACAATGTTTCAAACTTTTTTATTATTATTATATTTCTTATGGTGATTTGTGATCAGTGATCTTTGATGTTACTACTACGACTTGCTGAAGGCTCAGTTGATGATGAGCATTTCTTAGCAATGAAGTATATTTTAATTAAGGTATTCTTTTTTTAGTCATAATTCTATTGCACACTTAATGGACTATGATATAGCGTACACATAACTTTTATATGCACTGGGAAACCAAAAAATTTTTGTGACTTGTTTTATTGTGATATTCACTTTATTGCTGTGGTTTGCAACTGAACCCACATTATCTCTGAGATCTACCTGTATTAGATTTATATGAGAAAGAAGCAATTCCTCTCTAGAGAAGATTCAATATTTAACATGAAATCCAAAATTTCCTTTTCTTGAGATTTAGATTATTGTTCATAATTACTCATTCATTGCCTCACTGAATTCCTTTCTCTCACTATTTACCAAAAGTTATAAATGCCACGAGCATGTGACAGTTACAAATGTGTACACATAGTAAATGTACCTGAAAGACAGGTGTGGTAATTCCTGAAGGTTCTTATTGGATTTCAGTTACTTAAAAACATAGAAAAAGGTGCTAAGTGAATTCTTTTGTGCATGAATGTATTTTACTTATGTCCCATGAATACAGCAGAGCATAATAATTTATACTTCAAGACCAAGACACCTAATAAGTACAGACAATATTGAAAGAAACCTTCCATGTTACACAAGTGTCAAAAACATAAGCTTTATGCTAATACCCATCAAAGTGAGTTACACCCTAAGGAAGAGAAGGGGAGTGTTATGATGGGCAATTCCTTGCATTAACGTTTGGCCACCCACTTTTATTTTGTAGTACAATTCTAGGTATATTGTAAGCAGATAAATAAAACTACCTCAAAATTTCACTCACTTCTTTGGAATGAGCTATAAGACTCTGAGATACACCTGGGCCTCCACCAAAGAGAAAAGGGTTTTGCTTACTTGTTCTTGGAATGCCTGGGGCCAGCTGGTGAAAAGACCCTACCTATCTGGGCAATCCCCAAAAATGTGAATGAGAATTAACTTCCCACACGACTGGTATTTTTCAGGGCTGACTCCTTTAAAAGTATGGATATACAAAATAGAAATGTTGGTGTAGGAGGGTTCATTTTTCTTTTCCAAGATTCCAAGCAAAACAACTTCATAAGCTTAACAAGGTTGTTTAATTTCACCTTCACTTCATCAGAAGCCATCCCTGATTGTAAGTGCTCCCAATTTTAAAGAACTCAAGTGCTGGAAATGTAACACCTCCATCATCTCTCAGCAGTTTTTACTGTTAAAATTCCTTCCTGATGTCTATCTGAGGATCTGCTTCCATGAAAACTCAATCTTTTAAAGTCCAGCCATAATAGTAGACGCCAAAGCTTGTTTCTTGACCTGCCCTTCCCAAAACTGTAATAAGAGGTTTGGATGAATTTTGAAAGTATGTTTATTAAGTGTGTTGTGGACACAATGTTGAGAGAGAACACAGTTTCCAGATGACAGACTTAAGCTGATTTTAAGATTGACTTAAAAGCCAAAAGGTCATGACCGCCGAGTTTGGGCCAATGTAGCAAGCTGAAATTAACAGGGCTATATGTAAGGTTGTTCGTTTGGATCAGACAAGATCTGCTGGCATAAATACAGATCAAAGAGGGAGCAAATGGACGAAAACACAATATAACAAAACCAAAACCAAACCTTTGTTGGGAGTTTTCACTGCAGATAAAAACCACGCTAGAAATGTGGAGTGGTTAGGAATGTTACTTTTCCAATCTATTCTTGTGGAGTCCTTGAATGCAGAATCTAGTGACTTTGACCAAAATGTTGGGGAGGTCTTACAACAACCAAGAAAAAGAAGAAGAAAATAGAGAGAGAAACAAAAAAGTCAAAGAAAATTCTGAAAAAAAGCGACCACTTTGGCATAAAGAACAATAGCTTATGTATATAGAAATTAAACTTGTGTTATGGAAAAACATCTCAAATGTTTTGGGTATAAGAATGTAATTGAATGGCATTGAAGTAAAGAAGTAGATACAGTCTTTTTCATCAACTTAACATTTGTAAATAATCTTTTGCTTTGTCATCCCTTGTGATCCGTGCCAAAGAAACGTTGCTTATTTTGGAGAAAAACAGAATCTGAATATGAAGCAGATCTGTGGGGTTTTTTGTTTGTTTGTTTTTGCATTTTTCCTACCTTTTGCTCTTGTCCCAGATCCACAAAACATTCAACTACAAGAATAAAGAATGATAAAGGAATAAAGAAATGTGCGTTTCAGACATAGAAAACAAACTTATGGTTACCAAAGGGGAAAGGAGGGGAGGGAGGGATAAATTAGTAGTTGGGATTAACAGATACACACCATTATATATAAAACAGATAAACAACAAAGACCTACTATATAGCACAGGGAACTATATTCAGTATTTTGTAATAACCTATAATGGAAAAGAATCTGAAAAAGAATATACATATATTCAGTTATATATATATATATATATATAAATTTATATATACATTCATATATATATGAATCATTTTGCTGAACACCTGAAACTAACACAACATTGTAAATCAACTATACTTCAGTTTTTAAAAATCAATAAAAAAGAAGCAATTGCAGAAATTAAAAAAAAAAAGAAATGTGAGTCGAGAGACTATTAAGAAAGTTGTCATGTCCAAGGACATGAAGGGAGTCCATTTCCTGGATCCTTAGCCCAATTCTCTCTCATTTTATTTCCTTGTCAATACCTCACCTTTCATTAAGGCTATCCAAGGAGACCCATGAAAGCTTGGGAAAAAAAATCAGTACTGAAGACGAACTGACAACACAACAGGCAACAGAGGAGTAACTCTTAAGAAGGAAGTTTCCAGTGAGTAAGCGGATACAGGTTTCTGCTAATGAGGTGTTTACATAGAAAGAGGTTGCATATTTTCTAGTGATTCTTGATTTTGGTTTTGAAAGCCCTGAAGAGTTAATTCTATGCCAGGGCCTTATCTTTGCTCTGCCCCAGTCCCTGCAAGACGTAAAGCTGTGAAGCCACTTAGAACCAGCACATAAACTGCTTCTAAATGATCAGAAATCTCTGGAGTTTTCCGCTTCAGCTCACTGGATGCCTTTAAGCAACAGAGATTTAAAAGTCCTGAGATTATAGGACCATAAAAATACACATTTAACATGTGGTCACATGCAAGGTTTAAGACTGGGAGTGAACCACAGAGGGAATGCTTTATACAAGCACCAGAATACAAGTTCAATTAATGACACAGCAGCTCTAAGAGGAACACGAGGAAAACGCCTAAACCAGGGTCTCTTCTGAGCCCTGGGTGTGTGTTCTGGACCTGCAAGGCTGTATGGTTGTTACCCATGCTCTTTTCCATAAGTTCCTTCTGGGGCCTTCTTCAGTCACATAAAATCCAGCTAGTAAAACAGGTTTCCGTGGGAGGGTGACTTGGGAGTGCCCAAATTTCCTTCTTTTTTTGCTGAACAATTAAGCAACAAAAACAGTCTGGGAAAATAGAAGATGTTTCAGAGCTGGCCATGCATTCTGCGCATGCCAAGGAGAGGGACTTTTGGAGCTTTTTGACTCCTCATCCTGTATTTACTTGTTAGCTAAGTAGAATTAATTTATTTGGTCTTAGAGAGTGTGGGCTTTCTTTTCATCCATGAAGTCTCTCTTCTCTCTCCTTACCCAAAAGAATGGCAAGCTTATCTCAGATGGTTGAAGGTAGCTTGGGGATATCCTGTTATTGGGTTAGAATAAATGATCTTAGTTTAATTAGCAAATTATTCAGTGAATTCAAAATGGAAAGATGTTTTAGTGCTCACTGAGGTCCAGGCCTCGTGTAGGACATGGATGCCTGGTGAACAAGATATTCAAAGGTAGAGACACATGAAGAGACATCATGGTCAGCCTGGAAAATGGACATGGGGTTAATGTGAGGGGGGCCATTAAGAGGACTGCGCTCTTATCCACATGCGGGGGCTTTGCAAAGATTTCTTGCTGAAATATAAACTGAGGCCCAGGGAGGGGGAGGTAGTTCATCAAGTAACAAGGAGAAGGAAGTGCTTTCTAGGAAGAGGGACAGCACAGGTGAAGTCCTGACTATGGATGAGCGCTCAGGGTGTACAAAGGAATGAAAGAATATTTACTATTGCTGGTGTTTTTAAGAGTTTGGGATTTCACCCAAAGAGCAAGAGATGGAGGTGTTCTCCCTACCTGGGTGGTGGTGGGACCTCTGCTTCCCCTGATGTCAGCAATCAGCATGCATCCCCATCGTATCCCGATGGGCTGCGTGGACCCATTACGCCTCTATCAACCGTGCATTATCTAGACCTTTTCAAGTGTCTGTTCTGTTTCCTTACACTGTACCCATTTGGGGATTAATACATTGTTGGATAAAATAATTAAACTTAGCTCCAAGTAAAAAATGAAAGAGGGCTCATTTGTTCTGTTATGTTAGGATTGGGGGAATAATTTGGTGTCTACCTTATCTTTCCTTCTAAGCTAGTCTGAGAGAGTTGCCTCAAAGGAAATCTACAAAAATATTTGTAGATTAAGACATACTAAAGGGCAGAGAAAAACATCCAGCAATTCATGTTCCTTGACCTCTCAGAAGCCCATTATTGAGGCCCCCAGGTTATAAAGGGTCATTTTCCTTCTCAACACATTTCCCTTCAGGGGTAAATGTTTGGTAATGTGCTCATTGAACATTAATGCCTCAAACAAGCACAAACACCCGTTCTGACACAAGGAAGAAGTTAAGATTGTGGAATCTTAAGCATCAGCAGACAGGGGTGCATTCTGGAGAGGGGAGAAGAGAGACCCTCCTCCGATCACACGGCCCAAATGGAAGGAGCAGTGGACATTGGAGGGAGCAGATCAAGATTCACCCCGGACCTTGTGAATTATGTGCTGTGTGACTCTGAGTTTTCTGGGGATTAAGTTGAATCAAAATAAATAATGCATGTAATGTGATCTCACTGTCGAGCAGGTAATGGGCACTCAGTAAGTATGGGCTGTTGTTATGAGCTATGGAGTATGAGCCATGTGTTGAAGGACATTCAGTAGCAAAATTGCAACCACCTTGGGTTGCTGTGGGGGCTTGGGGCTGTAAGTTGCACCAGAAATGTCATGGGGGCAAGAAGTAAGTCCATTTTCCACTTGTCCCAAAGGTCAGATGGCACGACACAGAACACAGGAACCAGGACAGCAAGCTACCCCTCCTGTTACTGACCTAAATCCACATTGACTTAGGGCAGCCCTGACCTGACTACTGCAGAAAGTTCCAGTGTGAAGCCAGCTAAGCAGCAGCCCTTCAGCTTGTTGCTTTCATGGGACTTGTTTCTTTCTAGGTGTTCCATAGATTCCCAGAACATTTATGAATTGAAAAGGCTGTACAGACGCAAGGTATTACTATTACCATGTATCAACTGGGGAAGTGGTCCCTATAGACGGGACATATTGGGCACAACCCAAGCTCCTCCCTCCCTTCTCCTTCCCATTTTGAAGAGCATATTTATGTTTACTGCCTGTTACTGGATCTGGAGCCCAGTCGTCTCCAAGTTCTCCTACCTGTTCTTTGCCAATATCCAAAATTTTATTAAGGCTATCCCAGGAGACCCAAGCAGTTGTGGGAAGAAAATGCAATTCAGAAGTCAAAATGGGGGATGATAGAAAATCAGGATCTGTTACAGAAATTTAAATTAAATGCACCACAGAGGAGGGGGCCGAATCATGGAGCACTAAAGTGAGGTCCACATGCATTTGATAATGATGATGCTGTCCAGTGGCTGATTACACGTCCGTGGCCCTCATGTTTTTCATGGAGTCTTTGTGATGCTCCCTCAATTCACACTCCCTGTATTCACTTTTAGTCTTTTATCCTTGTAGTTGAATATTTTGAGTATATGGAACAAGAGTAAAAATCTGAGAAGGCATCACCAGAATGGTCAAAATGAAAAAGATGAAGATTCTGACTATTGGCAAGGATGTGGAATGCTGCTGGTAGGAGTCTAAACTGACACAACTCCTCGGAAAAATGCTTGGTTAAGTACTCATTAACTCTGAACATAAATCACCCCAGGGCTCAGTAAGTCTACTCTTAGGTACGTACGTAACAGAAATGCATAAAATAGTCAGCAAAAGACATGTAGCAGAATGCTCAAATACCCTCAAACTGAAATTACCCAAATGTCCATCAGCAATACAGTGGATAAATTGTGGCATGTTCATAAAATGGGGTGCTCTACAGCAGCGGTCCCCAACCTTTTCTGGCACCAGGGACCGGTTTCATGGAAGACAAATTTTCCACGGATGGGGTGGTGGGGAGTGTGGGGATGGCTCAGGCGGTAATGCGAGCGATGGGGGAGATGGTTCAGGTGGTAAAGTGAGCGACGCGGAGCGATGGGGAGCGGCAGATGAAGCTTCGCTCGCTTGCCCACCGCTTACCTCCTGCTGTGCGGCCTGGTTCCTAACAGGCCGCAGACGGGTACCAGTCCACGGCCCGGGGGTTGGGGACCCCTGCTCTACATTATTGAGAGTGACCTAATCTTAAATTACACCCATCAATTATAGGTAAATCTTATAAACGTTGAACAAAAGAAGCCAGATACAAAAAAGAAAACACTGTATGATTTTACTTATATGAAGTATTAAAAACAGGCACCACTAATCTGTGCTGTTTAGGAGCCAGGATGGACTTCCCTGGTGGTACAGTGGTTAAGAATCCTCCTGCCAATGCAGGGGACACGGGTTTGATGCCTGGTCGGGGAAGATCCCACACGCTGCAGAGCAACTAAGCCCGTGCGCCACAACTACTGACCCTGCTCTCTAGAGTCCACGAGCCACAACTACTGAACCCGTGTGCCGCAACTACTGAAGCCTGCATGCCTAGAGCCCATGCTCTGCAACAAGAGAAGCCACCACAATGTGAAGCCCGTGCACCGCAACGAAGACTAGTCCCCACTCACCGCAACTAGAGAAAGCCCGCATGCAGCAACGAAGACCCAATGCAGCCAAAAAAAAAAAAAGAAGAGGTGAGGATGGTGGTTACCCTTGGAAGATTAGGAACCAGAAGAAAGCATGACCGGGGGCTTCTTGGGTGTGGGTCATGTTCTGTTTCTTTGTCTGGGTGTTGGTTACAAAGGTGTGTTCAGTTTGTGAAAATTCATTGAACTGTATGCTGAAGCAAATTTTTAGTATATTATATTTCAATATAACTTTTTAAAATGTTGGCAAGGTTCAGTTCATTATTTCTACCACCTTCACTTTGACCACCCTAGACACCACTAGCAATTTTTGTGTAATGAAGCTGACCAGCTGAGTCAACCAGCTACAGACAATTCCTGCACTCCTGAAATTTATACAACATTTTAAACAGAATAGAGCATTTTCACATCATTATTTCAAGATGGTAGAGTCAATGTCTTCATCTAAAAGCTAAGGCTATAGAGGGCTTTTGTTAGTTTTAAAATGCTAATGTAATCCAAACGAGCTATAGGTGGATTTCATAAAGTAGCAAAAACTCTAAATTCACAATTTAGAGTGACACTGCAAGAAAAGGATATCTACAAAGCAAAAATATATTTTTCAAATAATTTTAAACCCTAAATTTATGTGAATCTCTTAATAAAGAACAAAGAAAATTAACAAAATAAATTCTTAAAAAGCTGAGGCTAGAAATATCACCCTTATAGGACTATTGCAAATAGTAACCAAGGTCTTGCATATAGCAACAGTTCCTGGCACTGGTGGGCATTCAGAGCAGTGGCAATCCTGAACCCCTGTTTGGACTTGGAATCAGGGAAAGGAGGAAAAATGAACAATCACTAAGCAAGCGTTATGTGCCAAGCATTGGTCATAAATTCGTAAGCTGCTATGTAAGTCATCTTACTTAATCCCCCATCAACCCTGTGGGGTTAAAAATAGCTTCCCCCATTGTCCAGTTAAGGTAAATGAGGCTCAGAGAGCCAGGTAAGCAACATCACAGAGCCATAGGAGATACCCTGATATTTGAAGCCAGGCTTGCTTACTTCCAAAGCTCATTTCCCAAGAGCCCGCCACCTCCCAATTAGTTAGAAAACTAACCAAGTTGTACTTTAATTTCTCTAAACATAGTGGTTTCCTTCTGAGGTAGGAATCATCCACTCAGCTGGTTTCCAGAGTACCATTTTCCCTGTTGAGTTGACTTAGCGGTAAAATAGTTTGTGAATGAAGTGGGCAGAGTGATCCGGAGAACAGCAGGGAAGTCTCAAAGGACCTTGTGATTTGGGGCTCTCACTGTGGGAGTTGTTATGCTTCTCAGTAACTGCATATTGAATAAATAACTCCAATTTCCATGGAGTGGGATGTCAGGATCCTCCGACTTTTAATACGTATTGACTTATTTTATCTGGTTTATCAGTTTAACAACTAAAACACACTTTCCTCGTAGTCAAGTTTCCCAGGAGTATACCAGAAAAAATGGTAGATGCAAATTTGTTAATATCCACTTTCACCTCTGCTGAAAGGAAAATAATAAAAAGTCCAGGTACGGGCCAAAAATAACTTTCACTGAAATAGGTCCAGAAGCTCAGCTCTGGTCCTTGCAACCAAGATATGATGTGGTCTGCTTTCTCTGCAAATTAGAACTTTGCCAACGTGTGTTGGCCTGATGCCTCTGACAGCTACACAGAGAAAGGCATGGGGAGAAGACATGGCAGAGGAACTCATATCTGTGGTTCCAAGCATCATTCTAGACACCTGAAACTTAGATGTCATTACTCTTAACTTAGAAAGAGAAAATTGAGGTCATAGAGGTCAAGAAACATGCTTACTGCCAAAGAAATATTAAATGACAGAATTAAAATGTAGGTCTATCTCATGGATTGGCAAAATTTTTTTGTAAAGGGCCAGATAGTAAACATTTCAGCTTTGTGGGCCATACACTCTTTGTCACAACTACTCAACTCTTTTGCTGTAGTGGGAGGGCAGTCACTGACAGTATATGAGGAAGTAATTGTTCCTGTATGCCAATAAAACTTTATTTATGGATGTTGAAATTTATATCTCTTAAAATTCTCGTGTACCTCCAACTAGTATACTTTCTTGAAATTTTTTCAACTATTTAAAAATGTAGGGACTTCCTTGGTGGCACAGTGGTTAAGAATTCGCCTGACAATGCAGGGGACACAGGTTTGATCCCTGGTCTGGGAAGATCCCACATGCCACAGAGCAACTAAGCCCGTGAGCCACAACTACTGAGTCTGTGGTCTAGAGCCCATGCTCTGCAACAAGAGAAGCCACTGCAATGAGAAGCCCACACACCACAACAAAGAGTAGCCCCTGCTCTCTACAACTAGAGAAAGCCTGCATGCAGCAATGAAGACCCAATGCAGCCAAAAATAAATAAATAAATAAATAAATAAAATGAAAAATGCAGTAGCTTTAAAAAAAATAAAAAAATAAGAATGTAAAATCATTTTTGGCTTGCAGGTGTGCGCAAGCAGGTGTGCACAAACAGTTGTGGAGCCAGATTTGGCCCACAGGCCATAGTTAACTGACCACTGTTATTTTCTGATTCCAAAGCTCAAGGCAGGCTGTTTTGACTTAGAAGATTGCTTTATCTAAAGTTCCTTGGACCTACTGTGGA
The DNA here is from genome assembly GCF_965194825.1 of Balaenoptera physalus. Lineage (NCBI taxonomy): Eukaryota > Metazoa > Chordata > Mammalia > Artiodactyla > Balaenopteridae > Balaenoptera > Balaenoptera physalus. Next base: position 39,693,308 of record NC_138898.1, read on the forward strand.
GCGCAGGGAACTCTGCTCAATTATGTGGCAGCTGGGATGGGAGGGGAGTTTGGAGGAGAATGGATACATGTATACACATACAGCTGAGTCCCTTTGCTGTGCACCTGAAACTATCACAACATTGTTAATCAGCTATACTCCAATATAAAATAAAAAGTTAAAAAAAATAAAAATAGAATTCGTTGGGATCAGAACCTCCCTACCAAGCAAGACTTGGCTTTATGCTCAACATGCTTTGACTTTTGAGAGGAGACCTTTGGCACACAGTGGAGGGATGGTGAGTGTGTGTGTGTGTCTGTGTATCTGTGTGTGTGAAAGAGAGACAGAGACAGAGAGACAGAGAGTGAGAGACAGAGAGAGGGAGAGGTAGGAGGCACAAAGAGCAGACAGCAAAAAACATTAAATCATTTTTTTCTCTTATATCAACTGACAGATGTTGATACTTCATTTTCAAAATCTAGGGTGTCTTGCTACCTGTTTTCTAAAATGGGAGAGAATTAAAGTCATGTCAGCATGAAGACTGATTGTATTGAAATGAATAGGGAGAACTGTTCAGTCTCTGGTGACTGGAATTCAATGGATGTCTCACTTGAAATTTGTGAATGTTAACATTGGGTCATGAGTGGTCATGGGGGCTTTGCAGATGTTGTCTACGGAGGCTTGTGGATAGTACCTGCTGAGGTCCTCCATGTTATCCACTGCTTCATTAGGTTCTGGTGATGTCCGTTCATGAATCCAGGAGGCATAGCTGTGTTCATGGCTAAACCAGGAGGAATCTTGCACAGGTTCACCCATGACAGGTAGGTGCATTGGAGGACTGGGCATGAAGACAAGAGAGAAATAATCGGCATCATGAAATGTTAAACTGGAAGGAATCCTTGGGCAAACCCAACTTGGGAGATAACGGACATCCAGATGTTAGCTAGTTCGTGCTGGAGGCAAGGCTGACATCTGCACAGATACTGATTTTTTTCTCTATCTAGAATTGAGGGCTGTTTAAGATGGTCAAAAGGCTGTAAGCCTGGTTTCTCCATAGAGAATTCAAAAATAACAATATCAAGTCATGAAATAAGTGAAGGAAGCCTCAAAGGGTTCTAATTTCCCCCATTATGACTATTTCTGATACTTTATAAAATGACAAAAATCAAATTCAAAGGATGAACTTTTTGTTTCTACTTTATAGTGCTTTAAGCAAGTAGATGATTTGCCCAGCCCTTCCCAAAAGCCCCTAGATTCACTTTTGGTGACATTGCTAGGCAACTCCCACGATATCTTGTGGGTCTGTGGAAACCATGTGTAAGCCTCCAGCATATCATGTAGATCACAGAAGTCCTATCACATGAAAATGTTCTGTTCCAAAAGTTCCTTGGAACTTCACATGCATTTTTCTTATAGAACAACGTTCCAAGGGATGGTTATCTCCCCAGGCCATCAGAAAAGCCTACTGGATTCCCCTTGTGGCTGAACTGGAATGAAAGTGCTCAGAGGCTGCTGAGGCCCAGACTTCCAACCCTTGGTGAGGCAGCTTGACGGATTGGGAAACTGGTAGGGACTCGGCCATATCCTGTCCTCCTCCTTTTGGGAGAACTTGGCAGCCGTTGAGTGGTGAGAGGGAGGAGGGCCTGTGGGAGTGGGGGCTGAGAGGGGGGAAGCTAAGGTCTCCTTTGGAAACAGCGGAGGAAGGCTCCATGTTAAAGGGGAAAGGAGGAGACAGGAAACCTCCATTAAATTGTTTATAAGTTGAATTGTTTCTAAGGCCGGAACTGACAACTGTGTTTTTACAAAGTAAAAAAGGATGCCGTGAGTTACACAGCCTTCATTCAGGCATATCCAATGTTTAAGAAGATCAGAGTACAGTTTTCTTTGGACAGGTGGTTTTCGAAAAATTGAGTGTTGGGACAGTGTATAAATCTTTCTAATCTGAAGATTATTGGAGGTTATTGCTGAGGCCATTTGAACAGGATTGTGATATCCACGGACTGTGGAATGGTTCAAATTGCTGCCTAAGCAAACAATTATTTGTTTTTGCTTCTCCAGTTAGACAAGGGAACATGTTTTGCATTCTATCAGCGGGGCTTTTATTGTTTTTCATGTTCGGACAAATGTTCTTTGAGAGGCGGGGTCTTGTTTGAGGAAATGTCAAGCTGTCCAACTTAGATTTATTGGTGATTGTGGCAGGTGCCAAATGTTTCAAGAAGTTGGTGTATGTATTTATTTTCCTCTCCCTTGCAAGATTTTTCTGGAACTAGGATATGTTCCCTGCAGGAAGAAAGCAAATGTATTACACTTAAACCAGTGTACAACAGAAAAACCTAAAGAAGGCTGGATGGATAGATGGAGGGATGGATTTACATCATCTGAAAGGCATTTACATCATCTGAAAGGCATTTTATGCCCCAAGTTCCAAAGCGAGGAAAGGCAGCTGAACAAGAAATGGTCATTTCAGGCACAGGCTTGTGGTATATGGTGTCTGGGTGGGCTAAAGAGGCATGATTTATGGGGGTATCTTAAGTCTGGCTGGTTCTAAAGTATTTGCCCTCCAATGTCCAGAAATTCCCATCTTTGGCATAGTCCTCAGAGAACCACTGACTTAGCCCAACTTTCCCACTACGTACCCCAACAAGAAGGTCAAATTTAATGTGAACCTTTTGGCGGGGAATGTTTTGGAGGCTTATGTTTTATCTTTAAAATTGCTAGGAATTTTCATCCTTTCCATAACATACTCGTGTTTTATTTAACTTAAAACTGTCACCCACCCTCAAATCTTTGAGTAACACTGATGTTCCAGGAAGATGGGCCACGTTTATCCCACAGCCCTGAACACTCCCAGGAATACTGTCTTGTCTCCTCTGGGGCAGGAAGATCTTGTTTTGAGAAACAAAGATTTCAATCATTATCCAATTGGTGGTCCAGCCATTGTCCTTTGAAATGTACAAATCCTCCCTTGGAACAATAATGTGTGAGTTCATTTTTACATGAGGAGGAGGTGATTTGTCCCAGGAGTTCATTGCCATTTTGGAAAACAGTACTCTGGCCTCTGAGGGATTGGAAACTAGAAAATCTTTGGTGATGAAAAAAGGGGAGGCTTGAAAATATGTAGTATTATTTTATTTTATTTTTTCTTTATTTATTTTTTTGGCCAGCCACGTGGCATGTGGGATCTTAGTTCCCCAACCAGGGATGGAACCCGAGCCCCATGCAGTGGGAGCACGGAGTCTCAACCACTGGACCACCAGGGAAGTCCCTGCAATATTATTTTAGAAGGGTAAACTTGGGTGGAGATGTGGGGAATCTGGTTGAAGGAGGAGGAGTGGCGTGGGGCTGAGGGAGAAGCAGAAGCAGAGAAAAAAGGGTGGAGGTGTAAATGGCAAATTTTGCCTCAGGTTTTAAAATGGTTTTTCATTCTTCCGAATCAATCTCCAAACTCAATTCATTCCTTAGCTCCTACTCCAACGCCTGAATTCCAATGTCAGTATCTCCACCTGGAGAGCCAAGTCAACACATCCACGATGCTAACTCACCTGTGGGTGGTCCCGCCTACTCCTTCCTCCTGCTGCTTCTCTACGTGGTGGTTCTTATGTGACTCTTTGGCTTCATACCTGACACCACCAACTACGTGTCTCACTGTTTTAGCCCAGAGCCTGAGGAAGCTTCATTTTTTCCTTCTCCCAACCTCCCAGGCACACATCCGATTAATCATGAAATCTAATCAAGTAACCTCAGAAACAACCTTTTGTGTTCTGTAGAAATTAGAGTTCCTGCAGGAAGCACTCAAAAGGCTGAATGGCAGAGAGTTTAATGAAGAGCCCACTTACAGAGCAGGGATGAGGAAGCTAGGAAAGAATAACGAAAGACCCAGGGACAACCATAGGATGCTATTAACTCCCTGGGAAATAAGGGGCAAGGGCGGCAGTGGAATTCTCAAAAGTCCCTTATATGTGAGCTTGGGACTCTGGAAGAAGGGCCACCCAATGGGATCCGAAATTGCAGTGCAGCCACTGCCAAAACTGCATTGAGGCAAGAGTGGGGCAGGGAGAACGGACGCCCTGACCACTCTCCCTCCCCCCCACCCCCATCCTCTCATCTTCTACTGGTGCTTCTCACTGACAAAGACCAATGAAAAATCAGAGGGCAAAGGAATTTAGTGCTATAGGTCATAGGGCTAAGTCTCCTGGGGCACAGAAAGGACTGAGATGGGAGCAAACTGGACCTGGTGGGGTAAGAACAAGTGGAGAATAACCAGCCCCAAATCATCTCCTCCCTTCAATACTTGACAAGGCAGCCTTCATTTGTATTCTCTCTTTCCTAGACAGCTGGACAAAATCTCCCCGATTGTCCCAGTTTGTGACCTAACTTCATTTTAAACCAATTGTTAATGTCTTAACAATTTTAATGCTGACAGATGGTGCTTATGTGTAATATACATCCTGGGTGGGGGGCACCCATGGCTCGCACTATACCCCAAGGCTGTGGCTCCTTTCCTATGTGTTCCCCTCAAGAGAATATGAGGAGCTGTACACAGACCTGGTATCACATGATGGTTATGGAATTGTCTGCATTTCATTAAGAAAAATCACTTGCAAACTCTATTTAGAAAACTATTACAAACATATTCCTGGGGCCTAACAGGTATTCATAGTGGAAGCTCAATAGACACTTGTTGAAAGGATGAGTGTTACGTGTGACACACCCAATAGTGGATCTTTACACACTAACGTTTCGAATACTAGACCTCCACAATTAGACCTCCTGCTCTAGAGTGAATTTCTATGAATGTGATAGTACCCTTCTGTTACTTGCGCACACAGGTAGCTTCCCATTGTCAAGAAGTTCTTAATATGGTGGAAAAGATCTCGTCACCAACCCAACCTCCCACCCTCACCCTGACCTCACAGGTCTCCTCTCCCACCTCTTCCAACACCATCTGTTCCCTGTCTACACTGTGCTCCTTTTGAGAATACACTCAAAGTAGTGATCTCTGTGCCCTGTGCACGTTCCCTTGATATTTAACATTTTAATGCATGCTGGCCCAAATTCCAGCTGCCAGCACCTGACACGCTCTGCCCATGCATGGGGAAGACTTGAAGTGCCAAGGAATTAATGGCCCCTGGAAGCATCTCTTACCAACAACTTTCGAGAATGGGCATATAATTGCCCCAGCTCCCACCTCCCTCAGGTGGGATAACTCTGAGGCACATGTTCTGCATTGTTCTGTGACTTCCCCTGCAGGGTTAAGCTCTAGTTACTCTCAGTGGTAACTTGGGCTTGATGCATCCTCAATTTGCTTCCTTTCTTCCCTGCTTCACTTCCCCATTTCCCTACCAGTATTTCTTGGAATCACCTCTCGAATAAACTACTTGCCCTGGAAGCCTTATCTCAGGGTTGGCTTTTGGAGGAACCTAACCCAAGACATATCAGTGTTCTCTTTCAGTGTTGACTTACCTTTTCATATGCCATTATTTGTGTTTGGATTCCCTTTTCCTTCTTTTTTTTTTTAATGTTTATTTATTTATTTTTTCAGCTGGGGACACAATATTTCTTTTTTTTTAATATTTTATTGGAGTGTAATTGCTTTACAATGTTGTGTTAGTTTCTGCTGTATAACAAAGTGAATCAGCTATACGTATACATATATCCCCATATCCCCTCCCTCTTGCGTCTCCCTCCCACCCTCCCTATCCCACCCCTCTAGGTGGTCACAAAGCACCGAGATGATCTCCCTGTGCTATGCAGCTGCTTCCCACTAGTCATCTATTTTACATCTGGCAGTGTATATATGTCAGTGCTACTCTCTCACTTCGTCTCAGCTTACCCTTCCCCCTCCCCGTGTCCTCAAGTCCATTCTCTATGTCTGCGTCTTTATTCCTGTCTTGCAACTAGGTTCTTCAGAACCATTTTTTTTAAGATTCCATATATATGTGTTAGCATACAGTATCTGTTTTTCTCTTTCTGACTTACTTTACTCTGTATGACAGACTCTAGGTCTATCCACCCCACTACAAATAACTCAATTTCGTTTCTTTTTATGGCTGAGTAATATTCCATTGTATATATGTGCCACATCTTCTTTATCCATTCACCTGTCGATGCACACTTAAGTTGCTTCCATGTCCTGGCTATTGTAAATAGAGCTACAATGAGCATTGAGGTACATGACTCTTTTTGAATTATGGTTTTCTCAGGATATATGCCCAGTAGTGGGATTGCTGGGTCGTATGGTAGTTTTATTTATAGTTTTTTAAGGAACCTCCATACTGTTCTCCATAGTGGCTTTATCAATTTACATTCCCACCAACAGTGCAAGAGGGTTCTCTTTTTTTTTTTTTTTTTTTTAACAACAACAACTTTTTTTTTTTTTTAATATTTCAGCTTACTTTTTTTTTTTTAAACTTTGGGTTTATTTTATTTATTTATTTATTTATTTATTTATGGCTGTGTTGGATCTTCATTTCTGTGCGAGGGCTTTCTCTAGTTGTGGCAAGTGGGGGCCACTCTTCATCGCGGTGCACGGGCCTCTCATTATCGAGGCCTCTCTTGTTGCGGAGCACAGGCTCCAGACGCGCAGGCTCAGTAGTTGTGGCTCACGGGCCTAGTTGCTCCGCGGCATGTGGGATCTTCCCAGACCAGGGCTCGAACCCATGTCCCCTGCATTGGCAGGCAGATTCTCAACCACTGCGCCACCAGGGAAGCCCAAGAGGGTTCTCTTTTCTCCACACCCTCTCCAGCGTTTATTGTTTGTAGATTTTTTGATGATGGCCATCCTGACTGGTGTGAGGTGATACCACACTGTAGTTTTGATTTGTATTTCTCTAATGATTAGTGATGTTGAGCATCCTTTCCTGTGTTTGTTGGCAATCTGTATATCTTCTTTAGAGAAATGTCTATTTAGGTCGTCTGCCCATTTTTGAATTGGGTTGTTTGTTTTTTTGATATTGAGCTGCGTGAGCTGCTTGTATATTTTGGAAATTAATCCTTTGTCCGTTGCTTCGTTTGCAAATATTTTCTCCCATTCTGAGGATTGTCTTTTTGTCTTGTTTATGGTTTCATTTGCTGTGCAAAAACTCAAGTTTCATTAGGTCCCATTTGTTTATTTTTGTTTTTATTTCCATTACTCTAGGAGGTGGGTCAAAAAGGATCTTGCTGTGATTTATATCATAGAGAGTTCTGCCTATGTTTGCCTCTAAGAGTTTTATAGTGTCTGGCCTTATATTTAGGTCTTTAATCCCTTTTGAGTTTATTTTTGTGTATGGTTTTAGGGAGTGTTCCAATTTCATTCTTTTAAATGTAGCTGTCTAGTTTTCCCAGCACCACTTATTGAAGAGGCTATCTTTTCTCCATTGTACATTCTTGCCTCCTTTCTCAAAGATAAGGTGACCATATGTGCATGGTTTTATCTCTGGGCTTTCTATCCTCTACCATTGGTCTATATTTCTGTTTTTGTGCCAGTACCGTGCTCTCTTGATTACTGTACCTTTGTAGTATAGTCTGAAGTCAGGGAGCCTGATTCCTCCAGCTCCGTTTTTCTTTCTCAAGATTGCTTTGGCTATTCAGGGTCTTTTGTGTTTCCATACAAATTGTGAAATTTTTTGTTCTAGTTCTGTGAAAAATGCCAGTGGTAGTTTGATAGGGATTGCATTGAATCTGTAGATTGCTTTGGGTAGTATATTCACTTTCACAATGTTGATTCTTCCAATCCAAGAACATGGAATATCTCTCATCTGTTTGTATCATCTTTAATTTCTTTCATCAGTGTCTTACAACTTTCTGCATACAGGTCTTTTTTCTCCTTAGGTAGGTTTATTCCTAGGTATTGTATTATTTTTGTTGCAATGGTAAATGGGAGTGTTTCCTTAATTTCTCTTTCAGATTTTTCATCATTAGTGTATAGGAATGCAAGAGATTTCTGTGCATTAATTTTGTATCCTGCTACTTTACCAAATTCATTGATTAGCTCTAGTAGTTTTCTGGTCACATCTTTAGGATTCTCTATGTATAGTATCATGTCATCTGCAAACAGTGACAGCTTTACTTCTTCTTCTCCAATTTGGATTCCTTTTATTTCTTTTTCTTCTCTGATTGCTGTGGCTAAAACTTCCAAAACTATGTTGAGTAATAGTGGTGAGAGTGGGCAACCTTGTCTTATTCCTGATCTTAGTGGAAATGGTTTCAGTTTTTCACCATTGAGAGCAACGCTGGCTGTGGGTTTGTCAGATATGGCCTTTATTAAGTTCTGGTAAGTTCCCTCTATGCCTACTTTCTGGAGGGTTTTTATCATAAATGGGTGTTGAATTTTGTCAAAAGCTTTTTCTGCATCTATTGAGATTATCATATGGTTTTTATCCTTCAATTTGTTAATATAGTGTATCACATTGATTGATTTGTGTATATTGAAGAATCCTTGAACTCCTGGGATAAACCCCACTTGATCACGGTGTATGATATTTTTAATGTGCTGTTGGATTCTGTTTGCTAGTATTTTGTTGAGGAATTTTGCATCTACCCCTTTTACTTCTTTTTGTAAACATTTAAAAAAATAAAGGAAAAACAGAATAAAATATTAAAGCCTCCTTCATTATCTGTTCCCCTCTTTTCACTCTCCTATGCTGGTCTAATCCCCTTCCCAGAAGTAACCACCATTTGGTATGTATACTTCCAACCTTTTTCTGTATATCTATACATTCACATTTAAAAATATAACTACAGGGCTTCCCTGGTGGCGCAGTGGATAAGAATCTGCCTGCCAATGCAGGGGACACGGGTTCGAGCCCTGGTCTGGGAAGATCCCACATGCCGCGGAGCAACTAGGCCCGTGAGCCACAACTACTGAGCCTGCGCGTCTGGAGCTTGTGCTCTGCAACAAGAGAGGCCGCGATAGTGAGAGGCCCGCGCACCGCGATGAAGAGTGGCTCCCACTCGCTGCAACTAGAGAAAGCCCTTGCACAGAAACGAAGACCCAACGCAACCAAAAATAAATAAATAAATATATTTAAAAAAATATATATATATAACTACATACACACATGCATATATATGTTTGTATATATGCAAATGTAAATGCATTTACAAAAGTATATATACAATGATAAATACATGTGAACACACACCTATATAGGCCCTTTCACATGACTGAAATCACATACGTATTGTACTGTGACTTGCTTTTTTTTCCCAGTAATATGATACCCTTATATTCCAGAATATAGTATGGAGGTACTATAATTATGTAAACATTTCTCCTGTTGATGAACACTGAGGGTGCTGATACTTTTTCCACTGTGATAAAAAATGCTGCAATAACCGTTTATGTCCTTGTACACGTGTTAGTCATCCTGCTGATGAGTGTTTCTGCCTGGATTTTTTTAGTTGTAAGCAAGAGAAAACCCAACCTAAACTAGTTTAAGCAAAAAGCAAATTTATTGGCTGAGAGGGTGGATCTAACTTTAGAATCAGCTGCTAGGGGCTCAAGAGGTATCACAGAGCCCTGTGCCCTCCCTACCCCCAACACACACACACTTCTGTTGTCCTCTGTGCTGTTTCATTCCCAAGGCCTTCCTTTTCAGGGGCAAAGTGGCTGCCAGTAACTCCATGCTTTGATTCTCAAAAGTCCACGTCCATTGGAAAACAGAGGACAATTTTCCTTCAGTAGCTCTAGGCAATGTCCCCAGATTGTGTCACATTGACTCACATGCCCATCCCCGAACCAATTCTTGAGGCTGGAGGGATGTAATGCTTTTATTGGCCATACCTAGGCACAGACCCCCTTGTGACATGGACTGAAGATGAGGTAGTGGAGAGATTCCCAAGTTATTCTTGCTCCTGTTACTAGAAGGGGGAAGGAATGCTGTGTAGCAAGAGAAGGAATCATGATGGATTTTTGCAAGTTGAAACATAGGGGTAGAGTGTGCATTAAAAATTTTTGATAGCTACTGCCAAATTGCTCTCTTGAAATTTTATCTCAATTTATATTTCCAGCACCAACAACATCCACAGTCTCTTTATCCACAGACTTAAGACACTGGATATTATTAGTATGTTAAATTTTAACTGACCTGATGGCTAAAAATGCTATCTCACTTTTTTAATTTGATTCCCCTGATGCCTAGTGATGGTGAGTACCCTTTCATGTGTTTAGCCAATCTTTCCATTTCTTTTTCTGTGAACTCCCTATGAATATCTTTTGGTCAACCTTTGATTAGGTTTTGTTTTTTTCTTATTGTTTGTATCAGCTCTTTATATATTAAGGAGATTAGAACTGTGAGCCTAAGGGACCTCACTGTAATCCATCACGATACCTATTACAAAGTGGAAATCAACAATTATTTGTCATGTGAGTGAATAAATAAATGAGTGAATGAATGATTGAGAGAGTGAGTGAATAAATGAATGAGTTAATAGTTTCGTTTGTCCTGTTTGGTACTAGGACCTGAGAAAGAGTGAAATATCCCTTTTCCAGTATATTTTTCTGGAAGTTTCCCTGTAAAGTTTCTCAGTAAGCTTTTCTGTAAGCTGTGAGAAACGTTTGAATCAAGTTAACAGGGGCACATCATACCGCATTCCTTTTCAGACATTTCCCTCATATTCTCTTGCCCTCACTCATCCTGTTGATAACAGCACATGACCTACTGCGTGTGATTCAGACTCACACACACACATTCACCCCCTTTGAAGCATCAGCCCTGGAGCTCTGTTGAGACCTGTGTCTGCCACTGGAGTCGGCTAGTACGTTGCTGGGTTAAACATCCATCCAGGATTTCAGAGGGACTTGAGAATCATTGTTTTTGGCTGGAATCCTGGGTTTGAGGTTTCTTCATGTAGGACTCAGAAAAAGGATTTGGAAATGTTGTCTCTAATCCCAAAGTATGTATTTGGGAGGCTGCCTTCACCATTACCCACCTAATAATACAGGCTCCCAGAGCTGTTTCGCCCAAGGGCATTCACTTCTTTAGTAGACTCAAAAGGAACTGATCCAGGGGATGGAAGACCTGGGTTCCAATGCTGGTTTTGATGGACAAGTTATTAACTGCTTGCAGCCCCGTTTTCCTTATCCTAAAATGTGATGGTTGGAATGGACAGTCTCTACATCCCTGTCCAATTCCAAGATTCTGAGTGGGATTCCGAATTCTGCTCTGCCACCAACAGTGTGTCCTCGGAGCTTTGCCCATTACTCATGAGAATGTCAACATTTGGGTAAATAGATATTTTGGGGTCAGCTCTATAAAACCCCAAAGTACGTATTGCATGTTGATTTTGGCACATGGACAAGCCTGAGCAGAGCAGTGTCAAGCATTTCACCGTGATAGCTGTTGGAAGAAAAGGCCCGGGGGGGGGGCGGTCTGGGTGAGCCACTTGGGATGAAGAGACTAGCCTGGGTCCTGTGGCACAGATGACCCTGCAGGAGAGGAGGAGGGAGAGGCCCAGGAGTGAATCTAGGTATCATAAAAAAATCATTAGATCCATGTTGGATCTACGACACTGTCTCAAAGCCACATTCTCGGGCAACAACGAAAGCTGTAAATAGATCCACACAGTTATCCAAGCATAGCAGAATAAAACTACAGGATGCCAGATCAAACAGGCTCAACCAAAGTTTTGGGTGAAGTCGTTGAATGTTGCTCATGCCTTCAGAGTGGGAAGCTCTGTTCAGAAGACTCACAACTGCGGGTGCTTTGGAGACAGCTCCAGGCTGCTAGGCTGGCTCTCCGCTCCCACCAGGAGCCAGCTCAGCATAGAAGAACCAGAGACAAAGACACTTTCTAAGGGGTGGCCTCGTCCTTGGAGGACTTGTAGCATAGCTCTATTGTTACTCAAGTGAAAAAAACTTAAAAAGCATTTGAGGCTCCCAAGCCTGCATGACTGAGAATTATAATAACATGGTGACATCTCAAAAAATTTTTTATTTTAACATAATTTCAAACTCCCAGAAAATTTGCAGAATTATACTGCATACTCTTTACATTCAGTGTTTGACCAGTTCTCCCTCCCACCCTTTTTATCCCCCTCTCTCTCTTTTCCTTCTTTCTTTCTTCCCTCCCTCCCATCTTTCTTTATCTTCCTTTCTTTCCTTCTTCCTTTTTTTTTTTTTCTGTCTTTCTTTCATATATACATATATATTCCTCCAGAACTGTTTGAGGATAACTCATAAAAATAATGACTTTTTACCCTTAAATATTTCAGTGTATATTTCCATATTTCCTGAAAACAAGGACACTCTCTTATATAATCACCGTGCCATTATCAAAATCAGGAATTAACACTGACATAGAACTATTATCTAGACTTCATTCAGGTCCCCAATTGTCCCAATAATGTTCTTTATAGTAACAGAAAATCCAGGATCTCTTGTTGCCTTCAGTTAACATGACTTTAGTCTTTTTTAATCTGGGAGAGCTTCTCAGTCTTTCTTTGTCTTTCGTGATATTTTTGATGACTACAGGCCAATTATTTTGTGGAATGTCCCTCAATTTGGGTCTGTCTGATGCTGTGGAATTTCCTTTTTGCTTCATGAGCCGCCTCCTGAAGTACGAATGCCCAGTTGGGATGGGACTGGCTGCAAGAAACAGCTTCCCCAGCCCAGCAGGCTGGAGCTCATGCAAACTCCCCCTTGCCCTGTCTTGGGGGTTTCCTCAACATCCTCCTCAAGCATTGTGGTTTCTCCCCCTGCAAGCATTGTGGGAAAGTCAGAAAATTTGCTTGTTGGAAGTTGGACTTACCATATTGTTGCCCACATACATAGTGTTGGGTGCAGCAGATAGATTCTTTGGTTCTATCAGAGTCAAATAGGAGGAGCATTAAATACCTATTAAAAGGCTGGGGAAGGGATTCAGGATGTGTAACAACTTCTTTGGGAAGATAAACTTTGAGTTCTAAACAAATCTATGTACAAATTAATTTCTGGAGCTTATAGAGGACTCTGCGCGGGTGGGTTTCTATTTGCTTTATGGTTAAATTTTCTATCATATGATCCCATCTTGGACTCTACTTGGATAGGTTTCATTACTTAGGTTTTACGCATAGCTTTACTCTAAAGCAGTTTCCCCTGCAAGTTGGTCCCATGGCATGAAATCTGGAAATTAAAATGATGTAAACTTCCAGTGAATCTATCCATGATTAATCAAGCTCACTGACCCTGACGTTTCATTAGCAAATGAAGGAGGTTGGAAGAAAATGGGATGGTGTGGAATCAGAGATCTACTCCAGGTGCTTCATCTGTGACTTGACAGACAATTGAGGGTGTTCTCTAGGATTGGGGCATTTCTCAACAAACCTGCCAGTCAGCTGAGGAATTCTCTGGATGAGAATCACAGAGTCAAAGTCTTAGCAGTGCAGTGATTCTTACAAATTGCAGTCAAATCTGAGAATGGTTTCCAGTGTCATCCCTGAAATGAACTTTAGCAAGATCATCTGGGTATAAGGACTGTCTCCAGCTTTAACCAGTAATTAGAAGCCAACATATATAAATACTTGAATGAATAACAATTCTCAGGACACAAATAAGAGTTAAATTAGTTCTTGAAACATAATTCCAGTTCTCAGGTCTTTGGAGTCATGGGAGATTTGTATAGTTATGATTCTGTATCATGTGAAGAACAATCTCATGTTTTACAGGTCACTGTTGACTGTGGATATACCTCCCTTTTAATCAATCAGTCAATTATTATTTTAGGGGTAGTGTAAAGAATACTGTTCTAGAAATCAGAAGGATGACAACCTAATCGTTAATCACTTGTCAGGAACTGGGTACTAACTGTGTGATAGACACTACATAGCCCCTAGGGATAGAAAGAGAAGTGAAAAATAGTCCTTATTTGCAAGGAACTATAACTGTAGGAGAAGAAAAGATAAACTAAAAAAGAGATAAGTTCCTTTTTAAAGTGTAGTATGAGGCATTAAAAATAGAAAGAAGCACAGAGGATCATAGAGGTAGAGATGGACAATAGCTAACTCAGCTAAAATTGGTGTGAGGAAAACTATGGTGAAAGTGCCCAGAGGAAGTTATGATTGAGCTGAGTTTATAGAATGGATAGAAGCCAGGCAAATGGATGGGACAGGGAGGGTGGGCATCACAAGCAGAAGCTATAGTATGTTTAGCACATAATGGTGGGCTGCTGGCTGGGACTTTGGGGGACTGTAAGTTATTCAGTATGGATGGATGTAGGGGAGAAGCAGGAAATGAAGCTGAAAGAATAGGGAAGGGAAAATTATGGAAAATTTGTAGATCGCATGTGGAGCTTGAAATGTCTTCTCAAGGTTACTCAGAGTCATCAAAGGGACTTCAAAAAAAGGCAGGGTTATTGAATGGCAGGGGTTGGAAGGGCCAGAGATTAGAGGCAGGCACAGCAGCTAGGGAACTGTTGTAATAGAATATCAAGCAGTAATAGTGACCTAAACTAAGATAATGGCCCTGAGGCTAGAGAAAATGGTGTAGATTAGAAGGATATTTCAGAGATGGAGGCATTAAGACTTGGTGATTGATGGTATATGAAGATTATGAAGAAGCATCAGTGAAAGATGATGCTAAGATTTCAGTCTTTGGTGACCGGGAGGGTGTTGTTACTGTTCACTAAAATAGGGAAACTACTAGTTGGTCTGGGAGAGAAAAAAAGATGTTGCATTCAGATTTTCGTGCATGCAGAGTTTGACGTGCCTGAGGGACATCCAAGTGATGATATAAGAAGCTGGAGGTTGGGCTTCCCTGGTGGCGCAGTGGTTGAGAATCTGCCTGCCAATGCAGGGGACACGGGTTCGAGCCCTGGTCTGGGAAGATCCCACATGCCGCGGAGCAACTGGGCCCATGAGCCACAATTACTGAGCCTGCACGTCTGGAGCCTGTGCTCCGCAACAAGAGAGGCCGCGATAGTGAGAGGCCTGCGCACCGCGATGAAGAGTGGCCCCTGCTTGCCACAACTAGCCCTCGCACAGAAACGAAGACCCAACACAGCCATAAATAAATAAATTAAAAAAAAAAAAAAAAAAAAAGAAGCTGGAGGTTGAGTTCCAGATCATTGAAAGAACTAAAGTTGAAGATAAGACATTTGGAAGCTATTGGCACAGAGGTGGTAATAAAATTAATAGGACAGATGAGCCCAGGAAAATATATATGGTGAGACAAGAAGGATACAGAGAACAAACATTACAAGAGTGGGATTAGGGAGAGTCGTCTGCCAAGGAGAGTCTGAAAGGAAGCAGTAAGAGAAGTGGAGGCAAACCAGGAGAGAGGGCTTTCATGGAAGGAGGCCAAGGAGCAAGTGTTAAGGGCATCATGTAGGCAGAGATGTCTTATGATAAAGACAAATATGGCTTTATTGTAAGGTTTGTCAATCACAGGTCAGTTACCCTTAGGAAGACAACTTTCTGTGGATTGGTGGGGGAGGAAGCTAAACAACAGGATTAAGGAGAATGGTAGAGGAAGAGGGGAGAGTGAGTGTAGGTGAAACCATCCAGAAGCTTGTTGGAGAGAAGACATAGAAGACAGTAGCTTAAAAGAGGGCATAGGTTCTAAGTGAGGGAGAAGTAAGGGAAATATGACTTTATTTATATGCCGGAGCCAAAGATCCAGTAGAGAGAGACTAGTAGAAGTTTTAGGAGGGAAAGATTCAAAGATTCTGCATCTAGCAAAATTATAGGACCTTGGGCAAATTCCTTCACCTCCCTAAATTGCAATCTCTTTTCAGTTTCCCTTTTTCTTCAATAGTACACTTTGGTGATGTGTTCCACATTGGTAAGATAGATTGCTTCGTTCCTCTCAGTGATTGCATATTATTCCATTGTATGGATTACCTGTAATTTATTTAGCTGATTCCATAATAATGGGTCAGATGGATTAGATGGTTTCCAATATTTTCCTATTATAGGCAATTCTGTTCTATCTCATTTTGCACATGTGCAAGTATATTTATAGAGTAAATATCTAGAGATGATATTGCTAGGTCAAAGGGTATGTGAAATTTTAATGTGGAGATATTTGAATTTGAACAGGTTTGAAAATGCTCAGAATGAAGGGCGATTGGTTTGGGCCTAATGCATCACCTGATTATTCACAAGGGAAAGTAGGATAGACAGTAGGATGGGAAGCAAACATGTGGCCACACCTCTGTAGACTTTTAGTCCAGTAAAACAAAGAGGTGAGTCAAGGCAGAACTAGACAAGAACATCACTCTTCTGTGACGCCATGGCCATTGTGTGGCCAGGGCTCCTGAAGATCCCTAGCCTATGATATGTTCCATGAGGTTGCACCTGAACTTTGTATGCCAGATGTCCAACTCCTAGGAAAAGCTTGGCGTTTTCCCATGGAGAGGGGAGGTTCTATCAACTCCTACCTTAGGAGCTTGTAATTCCGGGCAAGCGGCCTCTTTAAAGCCAGGTCTTGGATTAAGCTATAACATAGGAACTTCAGGGTGAAGGAGCAAGTTATGAGACTAGATAAGTAGCATAGCAAAACCAGAGCAGTAACAATGAAACCAGTCTCTGTCAGATAAGAGCTTGGTATATCTGCAGCTCCAAT
Organism: Balaenoptera physalus; assembly: GCF_965194825.1. Taxonomy (NCBI): domain Eukaryota; kingdom Metazoa; phylum Chordata; class Mammalia; order Artiodactyla; family Balaenopteridae; genus Balaenoptera; species Balaenoptera physalus. The sequence continues at coordinate 39,709,809 of NC_138898.1, forward strand.
CTCCACCTCCTGTCCCTTAACATCAAAGAGATGAGATAGACAATGCAAGAACTGAGTGTCATAAAATCAAGAAGGTGTCCTATCCCTTGCAATCTACTCCCTATGGAGCCCCAAACCATAATTACATTTCTGGGGCCAGAGTCCCCCAGTACCAGATGATGTTCCCATGAGGAATTAGGTGTTTGTTTCAACAGGGAAAGATAAATCTAAGACACCATGTCTGATAGCAGGGCACTCCCTTTTCCAATCTCCTGCACTTTAACATATGAGGCATTTTCCTGTGTGTTAACAGGTGAGGTCGAGGAGAAAATGGGGCTGGAGGAGAATATTCGCATTCCCCAGAGAAGATATAGGAAAGTTGAGTGAAGAAAGCTATGGCCACCCATTCACCCATATTGATTCCTTTATCAAAGAGCACTGGAGGTGGATGTCTCTTTACCTGATTTAATGTTTCTGCAGTTCAGGAACTACCATGTACAGCAGTTAAGTCAGAGTTGTGGGTTCTGGACCCAGCTCCTCCATTCTCTGGTTGAGTGACCACTGAATTAACCCACTGAGGCTCAGAGTCTAAGTTTATAAAACAGGAGTAATAACAGTATACTTATCTCAAAGATAATATGGGTAGATACTTGACAATATGGCCTGGCACATACGAGCTAGTTAATAACTGTTAGCTATTACCATTAATAAGAATCCCACAGCGCCAGTTGTGTTACCACTTGTTTTGTACCAAAGCCAGTATTATAGTACCTATTGTTACAAACCCTCGGACAGCATCATCTCTGTGGATTCTTCTCCCCGGATCATGTGTGGCTTCTGTCTGTGCAGACATGGCCCAGGAAATTATGTGGCAGGAAGATACAATGCATTTGCAGAGCTGGGAGTTAGGCTAGTGGTTTTTAAAGTGTGTTCCTTGAACCAGCAGGATTAGCATCACCTGGGAATTTGTTAGGACCTACTACAGACCTACTCAAGGCCCCTACCCTTCAAGGCCCCTACCCTTCAAGGCCCCTACCCCTCAAGGCCCCAGGTGATACTGAGATCATGCTAAAGTGTGAAAACCACTGAGCTAGACTCTGGAATGCCACTGAACTTTCCTAAGAGGCACAGGAAGAGTTGAGTGGAAGAAGAAATCCAAGATGGCATGCCTGTAGCTCACAGCCAGATTGGGGTGAATGACTTAACAATCTTGCCTATTCTTGAATGCTCTCTGCTATGGCTGGGAACAGCCTGTCAAGCTGCAGACATTTCCTTTTCTCTTTCTCTCCCCACTTCTCTCCCACAAGACACAAGATAGTTCCTGCCCAGACATCTCAGATTACCATTTTTTTCCTCAAAGCCAATTAAAGGTCTCTAATCCCTCCTGTGTTTGCCTAAAGGATGAATTTGATCGGAAGAGATGAATGGGAAGGGCAAAATCCTAGAAGGGCTTTTTGGGAAAGGAAGTTTCTGCTCCAGTGGTGGGAACACACCCTCTCTCGCTAAGCTTCTTATGAACTGGGGAATTTTTTGAATTACAACTTCCATCCCGCCTGACTTTCATCTCAAGCTCCCGATTGTGCTTTCAAAGGCAGTGTCTGACTTCATCCTTAGTATTAATACTTTGGAGATATTTTTTCCCCAAGGATAGCTCAAAGATCCCCAAAGTAATAGTTTGAATCATTTGAATTATTCCTTTCTGTAGGTTGAAAGGAGGTGAATATCAGCAATTTCTTATGATTAAACTTAATATATGGACCAAAGGATGCTTATCTGCGACCCATCGTTCTGTGTTACTCAGGTTATTTTTTGAGGACTTCTGGGCATAGATCCCCTCCTTTGCGGGGCCACCTAGAGTTGTCACTTTCTGGCTGGAGTCCTTATATAAATAATTTGACCTCCCAAGTCTCACTTTCCTCATCTCTAAAGTGGGGATGCTATTACCTTCCTTACAGGTTGATGCAGGATTAAAAGGGAAATCGTACATGGTGTGTCTGGTGTGGTGCCCTAATTCTAATTGGTATTATATGTTTTAGTGGCCTTGTTCAGTGAAGCTGGAGGTAACACTCTTGAAACTCGTATCTGCACCTCTTCTGCTATGTCTTAGCTCTGTTCTGCACGTGTCTAGGTGGTGATCTTCCAAGCCATAATTGTTACTCATCTAGAAATAAGGGGTCTGGACTTTTTTTTTTTTTTAAGGCCCTTAGACAATATGCATTGTTATGAGATGGTAAGAAAGTGAAATATTTTTTCTGCCTTAAGTAAACGTTATTATTCTTCATTTCAGAGAAGCATCAGATGAATTTATTTATGTGTTTTGGAATCTCAGTAGGAGAAGAGAAAGCAGCCCAGTAAATGAAGGCAGAAAGTTCTGGCTTCATCATTAACTGGACTGTGCAACCTCTGAGGACTGACTTAACCTCTGAGTGTCTCTGTTTTCCTGTCCTGCACAGGAGGATTACATACATGCCTCAACCTACCTCAGTGAGGATGGAAGTGATAGAAAGAGTTAGTGCTTCATGAAAGTGCTTTGAGCTTTGGAAGCAGAGATGTTGTATAGATACAAGGTGTTATTACATTACACAAGGATGATCATTTTTCTTTGGCAATAGTCATGACACCAGGAAAACTTATCTTCTATTACAGTTCAAAAGCGGAATAGAAAGAACAAAGTTTTTTTGGTTTGTTTTTTTGTTTTCAGTAGAACCATCATCACCCCAGAGATGTTTTGGAAAGTGTAACAGGAGTATTCTCAATGGCCTTCAAGAGCAAGGTTAAGAGCTCCCTGCACTTGGTTCTTCCTCCCCTACCCAGTGGTAAGAGTCCTGATGGATTGTCTTTCTGGTTAATTATTAGATGTTAAAAAGGGAAATGGGAATCTGATACCCTGTAATTTGGACTGTTCACAAAAGACGCTGTGAATTTTCAAAGGTGGGCATTGATTGGAAATTTGCATGTGTTCCCAGCCAGTCTTGTTTACGGAGACGTCCTATTCTTGGAAGTAAACAAGGAGAAGCAATTCAACGTCCCCATCGATAAAAGGGCTTGCCTTCCGCAGCTAAAATGTTCTGTGGCTTATTCGTAAACTGAGAGTTGAATAATGATGGGTGTATGGGGCCATGCACGAGCAAAGAACTGGGAAGCTTCACTGTCCTTAATGTGAAGCTGTTTGTATTTGTAGAGAGATGAGGAAAGTGATGTTTGAATGGGAACTGGAGTCTGGGGGCTCAGCTTTTTTTCTTGTTAAGTGAAAGTGCTTGTAGCTTTTTGTTTATATCAAACTATGCAGATGAAACTCATGCACATAAGGAGAGAAATCCTATAGAACTGCCAACAAAAAATATTTAATGACTCGGGTTCTTTGCCAATTTTTGCCACTCACTACTAGAGGATCAGCAGACTGCTGAGCATAAATGTGTATTTTGAATACTTTCCTCCCTTAAAAACATTCCAGCCATTGCCACTGATGCCCCACTCATGGGGCAGTCACTCTGGGGACAACTGATGCCCCACTCATGGGGCAGTCACTCTGTGGACATTCATTTTTTTCCCCCTCTCTCTTTATTCTCTCTCTCTCTTTTTTTCCTCCTTTCTCTCTTTTTTAAATTGAAATATAGTTGACATACCGTATTATTAGTTTCAGGTGTACTACATAATGATTTGATATTTGCATACACTACAAAATGACCACCATGATAAATCTAGTAACCATCTGTATCCATATAAATTTAGTACAATATTATTGACCATATTCCTTAAGCTGTATATTATACCCCATGAATGTTTATTATGTAACCGGAGGTTTGTACCTCTTAATCCCCTTCACTTATTTCTTCCCCCCCCCCCCACCCCCTCCCTTCTGGCAATGTGGACAATCTCTGTTCTTCCTTAAAAGTAAAACATTGTAAGGATGGCCTTGTCTTTCTCCATTCTTTCTCCTTGTCTGTTCATTACCATGATTTCCTGTTTACATTCAGATCCCTAGTTTTTGTTTTTAAGTAGTTACGCATAAGCATAAGCAAATCTGAAAAAAACCCTCTACCAAATCTATGCTTTTTCTGGCCACGTTCTTTTATCTCTTGTGGAGAAGACAGGCAATCAGAATTACTAACTGGAAGTGATAAGTTAAGCGAAGGAAAACTGAATTAATACCCTCACTAGCTAACCCCAAGGCAGGTCAAGACGGAAAAATTCCATAGTTATATCATTTGATGCCTGCGAGATGGTAATTAAAAATTTTTGCTTTACATTTTTAATTTGACAAATGCCAGTTTTCTTGTATGAGTCTAAACAGATTGTGGTTTCCACAGAGGCAATTTGGCATAATATTCCACAGAGGCAATTTGGCAATTTGGCATAATATATATAATATATATATACATTTGTAAAGCAGGATTTGGCATCTTAGCTTGATTAGAGATACAGGAACTGAATGCTGAGAGGTGATCAAGTGAACTTGGCTCCAGAACTGCCTCTCTCTTTACAGGTTTTTGAAACACCACACGGCTGAAAGAGCTACATGGCCAGAGCACACAGCTTGAGTTAGTACAACTATTTCAGATGTCATTGGAGGAGTTGAACTGGGAGCTGTTGCTTTTACTGTTAATAACATCTAGCTTCAGATGCCCTGGTAACCCAGGCTGGGTGCCATTGCTGATTCACCAGGTTTCCTAAATGCACCTAAGACAGAAGAACTAGTTATGCAGCCTTCGGAATCATGGCAATTTATAGGTGGTAGCTCAGCCCAAACCAGCTTTCCTTCTCTTCATGCTGGTTTGAGCTGTTTTCCTTCAATTCAGTCTTTCTTTTATCCTCAGAGACAATAAAGCCGTAATTCAAGGGTCTGGGGGGTTCTGTTAGTTTAGCAGTAAGTGTAATCTGAGAGGAGGAGACTTGACATGGGAATGCAGTATCTGTTCTTGGATAGAGCCTCAGTTACAGCCCTGTCCTGCCACCCCTGGAAGCTAGATGGCCTTGGGCAATGTCCTTCGCTTCAGAGTTTTCTCACCTATTAAATGGGCTGATGACAATAGGACAGTTGTGAAAGCTGAGTTAATTGACATACAGCACTATTAAGTTTTCCATAATTGTTCGCTAGTATTACTATTGATTCTACTGAGAAGTTGAATCTGAGTAACGTATTCATGCCAACCTTAATTATCAGAACAGGAGAAAGGAGCCTTGTGAAGATGAATTTGAAAGAAAAATTGTCATCCAATATGACAAGAAACCATGTTATTTTCTGTTGTCTTTACTCCTCGGTGTCATTGGAAACCACATCAATTTTGGGGGAATGTTTCAGAGTTAACCAGTCCAAACTTCACCATTTTCTATACAAGTCATGATTTCACTTTATTTTAAAATACTGAGATGCACTGAGAGGAGGGAAGCTGGGAGAGGAAAATGACAGAGATGAGCAAAGAGTAGGAAAGAAGGCCTGTGGGAAAGTTAAAGGGATTTCAGGAGAGGGCCAGGCCTCCACTGACTTTCTCTGTAGAGAATGCTGATTTTGGGGTGAGCGTATCACCAAGGGCTGACTAAGGAAGAAAATGACTTTTCTAGGAGGAAACATTTGAGTGAGATGAATGGAAGCCTTACCAGTAACAGCTGTTGTTAAATTACTGCTCTCCTTTGTCTTGGTTTGGCTTCCCCCAAAAGCAGACACTGAGCAAATGGTTTGTTTGGAAGGTGACCCCAGAAGGTACAGTGAGAAAGTGGAAAGGGAGAGAAGGGAGGAAGGCAATCCAGGCTGTGCTAGTGGGCCAGTACTGCTGCAGGCTGTGCGGCTCACTCCTGTCCGGGACCTTCCTTGGAGCCATGTGGAACGTACCACCCAAGCCACGGAAACTTGGGGGACTGCCATATAAGCATTTTATTCAATATCAAGTTTTTGTGTATCATAAAGATGCGATGGAAAAAAATGGATCAGAAACTCTACTTGTTTCTAAAAATTTTTCATGCTTGCTTTGCCTGTGATGATAGCTAGCGCGAACATTGTCTTTGTTCCCTAAGGTAATCCTTGTACTTAGAATAGCTCCTGGCACTTAATAAATGCTCCATTAATAATTCTTGAGTAACTCATGAATGGCTTCTTCAGTGACTCTCAGAGAATGCAGTTCTGACAGCTCTAAAGTCTACATTCTAAATTTTTGAAGCACAAGTATTGTTCTAGAACCTGAACGATGATCAATTCTAGCCCCTTGTATTATGATGTATATACCTGCCACCTCATCCCTCATCCTGCCGCTTATAAACATGAACTTAAACATGCTTAGACCATCTGGGCATGCCCCTTACCTGATCATTTGGAAAGTGTCCCTGCCATCGGGTAAGGTCAGGCCATTTGGATGTCTTCAGATTGTATCTTGGTAGGACAGCAGTGTTGATATCCATCGAGTATTTACTGAACAATTACATGAAAATCTCAATTTTTATTTCCAAAACTCAAAACGAGCTAAAAGTTTTATAAGACATGATTTTATAAGAGACACAAAGACTGTACAAAACCATCTTTAGCACACATCTAGATTCTGTGAAATATCTGTGCCCACATTACATTTAATACAGTGGCTATTAAAAGACTTAGATCTTTATTGTTTCTTAATATTCTGAATGTAGTCCAAAATCGTTTTAAAACATTCTTTAAGTTGCCTATAAATACTTCCTAGTTCATATTAACACAGACCTTTTTCCTTCTGGATATTTTACTTACAGACATTATTTCATTTATTTTCTTAGGATTCTGGTCTATTTATGACTGGGCTGGTCATTTCCACAGTAAACTCTTCTCTGGCGAGCCTTCGGTTCATCAGCTATATAGCTTAATAGACAGTTAACCCAGATTTAATTCACTTTGTTAATTTAAAAAGAATTAGAACACGATAGAGTTTAATAAACTTTTCAAACCCCATTGAACAGCATTTGCTCTTTTCTGTATGGTACAAAAGGGACCCCAGCACCTTGTCATGCCTCATGGTCATCACTAATGCAATAATTGTTACCACATTGCCGAAGTGTGACCACGCCAGCTCATAACATGCCACACACATTGATGTCCATGTGCTGAATATCTAGCAAGCTCAATCTTTGATTCTAATCAGAAGAGCTGCTTCCTATTCATATCTAATTATCTTAATTGCCACTGCTTCCCATTATGCCACATAAGTAGATAAGAATACATTAGTTAAAAATTGTCAACTCTACTATGTAACACAGATCACAGGCATTTTATCACATTGTTTATGAAAGTGTGGGAAATGTATTTGCTAATTTTTGTGTTAGGAATCCAAAGACATTTCAGGGAAGGAGTGCCAAATTCCAACAACCTGAGCTGTGGAGTGTTTGTGTCTTCATCCTGTGCAAATATTCCATCCCTAACTGGGCAACTTTTAGGCTTAGGATGCTGCTCTCTTTGACCGTCAAGTGATGGCTTTGGGTCTGACTCCAGTGGGTGCTCCCCTTTCTGGCCTTTATCTATTGAAGAGGGAAGTTAACTTTTTTCTGTGAGCTCCTTCAAGAACCAGCAGTTGAGTTTAATAGATCAGCTGCTTCATTTGGGCAGCGGCAGAATCCAGACATGTCTGTAGCCATCTCATGTCAACACCAAAGTTGATAGATTCATTACAAACAGGTCTCTTGGTTTTAGTCAAAATAATTCGATTTCCTTTCTGGAAAAAAGAAGTTTTAGTTAATTTACTTTCTTTCCTTTTTTTTTTTTTAACTTTTCTTTCCCTCCCATAAGCCCATCAAAACTTCGGTCCCTTCTTAACCCTAATTCAAACATCACTTCAGAAGTTAACACATTTGAGTTCCAAAAGCACTGCTTTTAACTTCTGTCCTGTGGTCAATAAGGGGGCTAAGTCGATGTATAAACAGTGTCAGATGGTGTCTCACACATGGCACTTAAGAAACCTTACCCCTGATAGTGCCTTGACCTCGGGGCCTCCTACCAGGCCATCTCGGTGACACTGTACAGGGAGGCATCAAAGAAAGGACTTGTGCGGTCCCGGAACCCTGACAGCCCGGCCTCGGGGAGAAGGTGCTGACGACGGGCCCAGCGTGGGCCTGACATGGCCACTGAGCAGTTTTACTTCAGCTCATGGCCTGACCGGGGAGAGGCAGGCTCATTTTTCTTCTGCGGTTCCATTTCTCATCTCACCTGCTTCTCAGCTGATGGAGAAACTTTGCAATTGGACACTGATGGATTCAGGGGTACCTTTCAAGGAAGCTCAAGGAAGGCAAGCTCAGAATTTGGGAGGCTCCGAGTAGTCTCCCAGGATAGCAAGGTGACCATCTACTGAGCAGAGCAGCATTTTGATGTAGTAAAAGTCCTGCAAATGGTGTCTACGGCAGACACGGCTTGTTTCCTGGAGGCCCCTGGCAGGTGGTTTTGGGGGACACTGAGAGCTTCTGGTGTCTCTGTCTGAGGGTGTCCTGTGACCTCCAGGGTGTGCATTGCCTGTTTACAGGGCAAACGCCCTCAGGAGGGGAGTTAGTGAATCAGCACCCAGCTTTTTGCCCCTCAGTGCATAATTTTAGGCTACGTTCTATACAGCCCTTTTGGGGGGGGCCCTGGGGTTGTACCTCCAGTTTCCCACAGCAACCCACTCACAGACACACTGTGTATTGGCTTTCTTTACCTTCCTTGTGTCCCTGCTCCTCTCTCTCACTTGTACTTCCTGCGACACTTCCCAAGTAACCTGCCTGCACCCAAGGCCTTTCCTCAGGGCCTGCTCGTGGGGAAACCCAAACTCTGCCAGAATCAGATAAAAATTAAGTTGTCATAGGAAAAAGAATGTAAGGGGCCCATTGAAAGCTCTATCTCCACCAAGCTGATACCCCCGTGTCTTGGTTTGGATTCCCCAGAAGCAAACGCTAAGATGAGGATTTCATCACAAATAGTTTATTTGGGAGATGATTCCAGGAAATGCTGGTAGGGGAGTAGGGGAGTGAGACAGGGAAGGGATGGAAGAGATAACGTGAGCGTTATCAAGCCGGTTACCAGTGTGGGCAGCTGGAGTCCAGTCCTGCGGAGGTACTTTGCCTCTGCAACACTGCAGAATGTGCCTCCGAGTCAGCCCACTGTGGGGGTGAGAAAGCTGCCGAACTGACCCACCCCTCCCCCACCTCCTCATCCATCACTGATCGCGGGCTGCTTCAGGGATGCTCATTCTCCAGCACATCTGAGATGACCGGCACTCGGGCTGACCATGATCTTGTGGCCAGAAAAGAAGCCCTCGGGGGGAGAGCCTCAGTTTGCCTTATAGAGATAGATGCTGAGGGAATTTGGGAAGGGCACCAAAGGCCCTGCTACACACACAGCGACTCTAAACACCTACGGATATGTCTCTGAAAGAAGAGAAAATGCAAAGGAGATACTCATTTTCTCATCTAACAAATGTTTGTAAAGTCCCCTTTATGCGCCAGGACTGCAGAGGAAGGTGGCCTCGCTGGGGTGTGATACTCATTTTCTCATCTAACAAATGTTTGTATAGTCCTCTTTATGCGCCAGGACTGCAGAGGAAGGTGGCCTCGCTGGGGAGCTCCACGGTAGCCAGCACGGAGGCGCAACTGTTTTTTTTTTTTTATTTAAAAATTTTTTTTGATGTGGACCATTTTTAAAGTCTTTATTGAATTTGTTACAATATTGCTTTTGTTTTATGTTTTGGTTTTTTGGCAGCGAGGCATGTGGGATCCTAGCTCCCCAACCAGGGATCGAACCTGCACCCCCTGCACTGGAAGGCAAAGTCTTAACCCCTGGACTGCCAGGGAGGCCCCAGGAGGGGCAACTTTTAATCCTGATGTGACTTCCTGAGTTCACGGGTTGTCATACACACCGTTGGCCTGAGAGTTGGGAAACGTGTGTTTTTGTCCCTGCTCTGCCCTTGACAAGCCATGTGACCTTGGAGGAGTTGTCTTGCCTCCCAGGACCTCAGTTTCTTCTAGTGCTAAATGAAGGAGCTGGCATTAGATGTTCTGGGGGCCCTTCCTGCCTGAACTGCAGTAGCCAAGGATCCATGTGCAGAAGTGGGTGTGGTCACAGGGTTGTGCTGTGTGGGTCATTTGCTGTGAGCAGCCTCTGGTCTGGAGGCATTTCAGGTCAAGGGAAGTGTGACCTGGGAGAAATGTTGGAGCTGGAAACTTATTTTTATAATTAATAGCAGTGACACTTAAGGAAACACCATGCCTTGTGCAAGCTCACCCAGCTAATTAGGGGGCAGAATTGGAGCCAGAACCTACTTTCTTATTACTCAATTGATGGATCTTTCTATTAATCCATGAACCATACTTTTTGTGTCAAGCTATAAGGAATAAGCCTTCCTAGATGGTAGATTAATGGCTAAAGAAACACACTTGATCTGAGTACTGTGATCATGAAATTGAAAGACATCCTCATTTAAGGGCTTAACCCAAATCTCAGAGGCTATAAGCTCCTTAGAAAAGCTCTCCTGCTGAATTGGTTCTATGTGCTACCCATAGAATTCCGAATCCCACCTGTAGGGATTGCTATCAAGTGGACAGGGAGACCAAACAAGTGGATTAAAAAGATCCAACCTTACCATGAGTGCTTGGGTCAGTAGACACCACCTGTGTTATTTAGCCTTAGTTGATCTATATTCAAGATGGCAGGTTGGTAATAGTGATAGGCAAGGAAAGGGAACAGAACTGTGGAAAGAGGTGGGGGAATCCAGACTCTTTAGAATGTGAAATGAATTTAGATGTGAATTGAGAATGTAAAGATGTACCAGCTGCTTCCTGTGTGAACACATATGTGTTCATTCATTGAACAACCATCTAGGTGGTGACACCTTTGGCATCCCATAGGACTGAGTTTAGGTTGGTGATCATAGGGTGAATTACAGGTATTACGCAAATCACTGCCTATTTTCTGGCCTGATCTTCATGTACTACATCCTGTCCCATCCTAGTAAAATTTTAAGCCTTGGAAAATCCAGCACAGTAAAAGTCCACTCTAGACTCTTGTGTGGTTCATGGACCACCTTGGGCAACATTACTTTGCGAGCTTGTTAGAAATGCAAAATATCAGTCCTGACCCCAGACCTATTGCATCAGAATATCTGCATTTTAACAAGATCTCCAGGAGATATGTTAAAATTTGAGAAGCACTGTTGCAGACGTGAAGTGCTGCTCAAAACAAGTGGGTACTTCCTTCAGTGGAACCATTGAAAAAACTCTCAGCCAAAAATAGACTGCTTAAGGAGACCTTGCAAACAAGTGGAAAAACTGAATGTAATTCAAATAATCGATACAGTGGCTTCAGGTTTAGTGCTGTTGTGAGCTAATATTGAAACAATACTAAATCAAACACAGAGCTTTTATGAAAAACCTGCTTTAGTTTTTTTTTTTTTTTTTTTTCCGGTGTGAAGATACGGGAAGATGTTATTTATAGTTATCCCTTAGTTCATTCCACAAAGGATAGATAGACATGCTGCTATAAAGCATAACAGTTACTAATGCAGAGAAAAACTCAGTACTGGTCAATGGCTGCTGTGATGAAAGGTCTTTATTCCATATATGAAATGGAAGGTCTCAAAACCATTAAATTCCCACCTCATCTTTGAACCCAGAGGTAACTGTCAATCTTAGTTCCAAAACATCCCCTAGCCTTTTGTTGTTGTTGTTTTATTTTTTTTATACATCTTTATTGGAGTATAATTGCTTCACAAAGCTGTGTTAGTTTCTGTTGTACAACAAAGTGAATCAGCCATATGTATACATATATCCCCATATCCCCTCCCTCTTGAGCCTCCCTCCCACCCTCCCTATCCCATCTCTCTAGGTCATGGCAAAGCACTGAGCTGATCTCCCTGTGCTATGCTGCTGCTTCCCACTAGCTATCTATTTTACATTTGGTAATGTATATATGTCAATGCTACTCTCACTTCGCCCAGCCTTTTTTAGTAGGAAATCTGAGATGTTTGTAAAGAATGGAGGTTAGAGCTGGCTTTTTGCTTTCTTTTTCAAAGACTCTGAAAGGAATCATTTACAAAACAAATTTCGAGTAAATACACTTTGTTGGGAGAAGTGGTGATATTTCTAAAGAGAACAAACTTTTAAAAGCAACTTGAAAGATTTGAGAAGCATCCCTTAATTGGTAGGGTTCAACAGATTAATTACAAAATATTTTTTATAACCACGTGAAAGCAGGCAATTGCCTGTTGACTGCTAGGCTTAGAGATGGCACATGGTCACTTCTGCTGTGTTTCATTTGAAAAAGCAAGTTCTGTGGCCAATCCTAGGTTCAAGGGATGGAAAACAGACTCTAACACTTGATGGAAGAAACTACTAAATCACATTGCATGGGAGGGAAATAATTGGGAGAAATTTCACAATCCATTTACCACATCAGGGTAGACTGATTGCTATAGCAAACAACCCCCAAATCTCAGGATTTTAATACAGTAGAGGTTTATTCCTTGCCTTTATTACCATCCAGTAAGGGTGGGCAGGGGAGTGGGGGAGGAGCTCTGTTCCACACAGTCACTCAGGAACCCAGGCTCCTTCTGTCTAGTTGCTGTGTCATTCAAGGCCACAGAGCCTTCCACCAAGTCTTCTGTTTCCAGCCAGTAGATGAGGGAAGAGAGCAAATACGTAGAAAGAACATCTCCTACTCATCTCAACCTGGAGGTGTCATATATATCACTTCTTTCCCCTTTCTGATGGCCAGAACTGGGTCACGTGGCTGAATAGAACCACAAGGGAGGCTGGGAAATGTGGTCCAGCTGTGTTAGGAGCAAAAGGGAAGATGGTTTGTTGAACACCTGGCCAGACTCTGCTACAGCTACAGACTCTGTGACTGAAGAACACGTTCCAGAAGAGGCACTGGGACACATTTCAAAATGTTGACATGTGACCCTGTGTGGTGGACAAAGTTTAGAAAGACAAGGTCATAATTAGGAAGGGGAGACAGACCCAGGTCCCTGTGTAAATACCTGGGAGATCAGGGCAGGAGTCTGGGGAAGGGTTTGGAGAGACTTTGTACAAGGTGGGCGCTTAGGGGCAGTGGAACTTTAATAGGAGGAGACAGGAGTGAAGGGCATAAGAAGAGCGTTGAGCCACATGGGGAGACTAGGTTTGTGTGCTTGTTTGACATTGTTGCCTCTAGTGGGGCCTAAAGTCCATGCCTTAACGTGGGTCGCCTCTGTTAGTGCTGGTTAGAATAATGTACCCCTTAGGGCTACATTAAAAAGCTATGCTCGGCGCCTCATTTGCACCTTCAAAATATGCACATACATGTGTGGGCCAGAAAAGGCTGCGCTCAGAACATGCATTCTTACGTGAACTGCAGGTAATTGCACAAGCAAACAGGAAGTTGCGTAGGTATGCAGGCAGCCGCCTGCTGGAGAGCTGTGTGTTGGCACGGGCAGGCATGTGTCTTGTTCGTTTGTGTATGATTTTAAAGGATTCTGTGGAGGGGAGGGAGAGAAAGCAGGCCTCTGGGCATCTGCTTCTCCAGCTCCAGCTGTCCTTTGTCCTTCTCAAGGTTTTCTTTCTGGGCAGGGCCAAGTTCAGGGCCTGTTTGTGGCTGTAGGAAAACGGTGCATTTTCAAGGTCTTTTTGGGAGCACTCATGCAGGGGGGTTTGGCCTGAAAGTTTGTGTCCCCCAGACATTCATGTGTTGGGACCCTCAAGCCCAGTGTGATGGTGTTAGAAGGTGGGGCCTTTGGGAGGTACTTGGGTCCTGAGGGTGGAGCCCTCATGAATGGAATCAGTGCTCTTATAAAAGAGATCCCAGAGAGCTCCCAGGCCTCTCCCACAAAGTGAGGACACAAGAGGAGTCTGTGACCCGAAAGAGGGCCCTCACCTGACCATGCTGGCACCCTGATCTTGGACTTGCAGCCTCCAGAACTGTGAGCAGTAAATTTCTGTTGTTCATAAGCCGCCTTGTCTGTGCTGTTTTGTTACAGCAGCTGGACGGGCTAAGACACAGGGTTTGCAGGTGGCCGTTTGGACGTGCGTTAGTTCTGTGCCGGGAGTTTGTGGCTGTCTCTTTCGCTGACTGCTGAGCTGCTGAATAAACTCTTCCTTTGAAATTCTCTGTGCTGGGATCTCTGTGTCCTGGTTCTCTTCCTGATTCTGCTGGTCACTTTCCTTTATCTGTATTCACTGTCCTCTTCCTTCTTTCATCCCTCAGGTGTTTTCCTGTGAGTCTGTCCTTAAACATCTTCTAGCTTTCTGGACCAGCACCGTCCAGTAGAACTCTCTGCAATGGTGGAAATGTTGTGTATCTATGCTGTCCAGTACCATAGCTGCTCACCATTGAGCACCTGACATGTGGCTAGTGGGCCAGAGGAACTGAATTTTACATTTTATTTAATTTAAACTTAAATAGCCATAGGTGGCTGGTGGCTGCTGTATTGTAGGCATAAGCTCTAGAACATTCTTTATGGGAAATAACGTCTACTATAGTGTCAACACTATCCACCCATTATTACCTATCTGAATCTCTTGCCCTATGTGCTTTCTGGACCTATTTTTACGACATCTCGACCTGGTTGCTCTGTGGTCTCCTCAAATGCAGTGTGCCTAATGTTTAACTCTTTATCCACAAAACACATTTTCTCCTGGCATTCTTCCTATCACTTTACGTTTGTTCATTTTTTAGAACCAGTTCTGATCATACCGTGTCATTCATATATCATCATTGAGGTGGATCCAGGTTTTGGAAAACCTAAACTTATACAAATCTGGGGGGTGCTCCAGAAGAAAAAGAATACGAAAGTGTGAATGCAAAATTAGATTCAGAGCATTGCAGAGGCCTGGGCAAGTGAGAGAGGTATCCCTGAAACTTAAGCCTTATTCCCTTTACTATAAACTGGCCCCAGTTTATCATTAGACTATTTTACAGTTTCCCGGTTTGAATCTCAATTTGACCCTCTTCTTGCTGTATGAACTTGGGCACAGGGCTTAACTACGCTCAGATTCAATGGGCTTACTGGGGATAACAATAATAATGCCTATTCAACTGGGTTGTTACAAAATTAAATAAGATAATATATGAAAAGACGAACACCTAGAAGGTATTCCCTGAAAATAATTTTATTCCCTTGTTCTCACTATATAGGGAATAGTACCAGCAATAATAATGGTAATAATAATAGCAGTTAATGTATCAGATGCTAGGTTCGACAGCTTACATAGAATATCTCACTTATTCCTACAAGGTAGGTAGTCTCCTGTCCCCATTTTACAGATATTCTCCTGTCCCCATTTTACTGAGGCCCAAAGAAGGTAAGCAATGTGTGCAGGTTCTCACATGCTATTTAGGAGGGGGGCTGGGATTTGAACCCAGGCAGCTGGACCTTGTGCTCTTAGCCTCAGACCTTGAGCAGGGCATGTGGGATTCTTCACAACTTCCTTTGCATCAACATGCTGAGTTTCCTCCACATGTGTCTATGTTCTTGCTGGCCAGCCCACTAAACATTCCATGACTTGTGTGCATGCTTCTGTTTCTTTCCTCATGCTGTTTCTTTTCCCTGGAATGCCGTTCCCTCCTCCTCAATCTCCTGTGCGTTTCCATGTGCTGTATTCATGTCTTAATGTAACACCCTTTACTGCTCTCACTGTAAAGGAGTTGCTGAAAGGGTTTTATTTCCCTACCCATCCAACACAATGTCCTTTGTAGAAGCTTCACGGTTGCTTATCATGAGCAACTGGGGTGTTGTTACCTCACAGGGGAGCTTTGAAAAATACAGAAGCCTGGGTCCCCCACCCCCAGGCCACATACATCAGAATGTTTGGGCTTGGGTTCAGATTCACTGACCTAAAGGATTATGTTTTTCCCTCTTTGAGCTGGTGACTAAAAAGCCAAGAACCAAGTCCTAGCTCAGCTCTGCAAGGAGGCAAAACCTTGGGCTTCATTTCATCTCTTCCCCTGATTTTCCCTTCACCCTTTATTTTGAATCGTAAGTCACCTTGCTTTTTGGCATGCATTTTTGTAGGTTACCTAACTTAATTTTGCAATCACTAGAGGTACAAATATAAATGGTGATGATGCTATTGATGATAACAGATTTACCCTGGAATGATCAGAATCTTTCTTGACAGCAGCCTATTTGCAGACAGGTAGAAACAGATGGGTAGAAAACACAAGATAAGATAAAATTGAAGTTTTGAAGAAAAAAATTCTCTTTAAATCCAGGGATGCCAATCACCCTAGAACGAATCCATAGCCATGGCCATCTAAATGCACCTCTCATGTGGCCATTGGTCTGGTGGCTTCATCTTACTTGGACCCTTCTTTGATTCTACCTTTATTGAGGAGATGAAAAAATCTGCCTTGTTTATTTGAAACTACCGACATATATAACTATGCAGTGTCTAACTCCACCCCTCAATTCTCCTTATTTTGGGGACTTCCTGCTCAGGTGTACTGATGTATCGGGTAGTGACCTCTGAGTGCATTGAGCATGGACACCGGGTACAGCTGCAGGATTTTCAGTTTCCCATCTGCTGGCCTCCGCCGTGACTCATCTGAAAGCCGGCGTAGGGGCTGTGGCTGTGAAATGGCTTTTTGTCGTCACATTTTAGGTGCTTTGAAGGCCCCAAATGGCAAAACGGAGAGGAGTGGCCAGGGAAGAGGGCCTGGCGAGGTTCCCTTGGTCTCCAGCCGGCCTTCTGCCGCTGCAATGCCCGCAGATGGAGGGGGCCGAGGTCAGGCCCTTCAGGTGGGAGCTCCGGGCCTGGCAGCCTCGTGTGCCCAGCACCTCCTTAAAAGCTGATTATCAGGCTTACCTCCTTTGTGAGCCGGCTCATTACCATTTCATTGTGTCCGGGTAATTCTCACCCTGCGCAATGAATATTGACTTCAGGCTCGCTTTTCTAGCTGAATTACAGGGGGCAGTGTGAGGGCCGCCCTGGCAGCCACTTGAATAGTCTCCAAGAAAAGCTCTTAGCTTGAGCATTTAGGGATAACAGAGACTGTCACAGGCCGCTACAGTGATTTATTAAAAGACAGGAGAAGGGGAGAAAAGACACTTAGGTCTTGCACCAGCTGCCTGCTCGCTTTGCTTTCTTTCTTTCCCTGTCTCTCCCTTTCTGTCTGTCCTCCTTCTTTCTCTCTTTATTCTTCCTCCCTCCTTTCCTCTTTCCTTTCTCTCTTTTTCCTTTTTCTCTCTTCCTCTCCCTTCCTCCTTGCCTCTCTCCCTCTCTCTCCTTTTCTTTCTCTGCCTTCTCTTTGTTCTCATTTTTAAAATGTGTTTTAGGGTGATGCTTGAGGGACTTCCTGCCTGTTTTCTACACCTGAACACATCACCCCAGTAAAGGTGGCGAGTCCCCAGGTTGATCATCTAAGGGTGATGAGACGGGAACGAGCGCTTGCAGATGTGCACGCGCACACATATGCGCACACATGCACGCGCATGTACGCAACGTGCCCACGGAAGCAATACGCGCACTTTGCGCACGCACGCACGCACACGCACGCAGAGCACGCATGCACACGCACGCATTGTAAGGCACGCAGCTGTCCTGGGACGAGGAAGCTCACCTCGGGAATGTAAGGCAGGTTGTCGCCTCCTCGCCCCTTCCTCCCCCGTCCCACTCCAGTGGTCCTGACCTCGGGCGCCTCCCGTGCGTGGCGCAGCACCAGCTCCTGCACAGGCCACCTCCCCCTACGGGCCTGGGTGTCCGTCCCTCAGGAGCGGGTGTCCTGTCCTCCCTGTGCTGTTTCTCCTCACGCCTGTTCAGCCACACTGGATTTATGGTGGCTCCTCCTGCCTCGGGATGCTTGGCAGATGCAAACGTGGCTGCCGGGAGGGCAAACCTTCCAGGTGAAGATCCAAGAAATTGCCTTGGATGATAATTTCTGCTGAGCCAACCCACCCAGGGACCACTGAGCGGGCTGTGTCGGGGGACATTGGCATCAGAAGGCAAAGGAGGGCCAGATGGTGACCTTGGGCATGCCGGCCACTGGTGGGCCATCACGGGAGAGGGGGCATGGGGGCAGCTGTTCAAAATTAAGCCACAAGGACTTGGTTTTCAGGTCTTCTCTGAGGTGCAGGAACATGGGCCTCATTTTTGTGGCTTCCAGTTTTCCACACATGCTTTTTCTTGGAATCCACATTTAGTGTCTCTGCTTTGCTGTGGAGCTGATTTCTGAGCCCCCTCTCCTCCCTTCTCCAGCTCCTTGTTTGCTCCGTGTCCTCTGTGGAATCCCCCCCCACCGACTCCCCATCCGCCGCTTTCCCTGTGCTGTCCCCAAATGCCTTGGCCCTCTTATCTCCCCCCATGAGGCTCTAATTAGCCTCCTCTCAACCCCATAAATCAGCCGCCCCTCCTCCTCCTCCGGTTTGCTTCCTTCTCAGAGGCAGCGGGCTCACCTTTCCCTTCCCAGATGACAAATCAGCCATTAATCTTGGCTTGAAAAACGTTTATTGGCCGACTTCCTTCAGTGGCTTCTGAACTGTTTGCAAATAAAGAGGAGGGATCTGGGGTGACCTCAGCAGAGATAGGAACTCACAGGTGGATTTATTCTCAGGTTTGATTGGTTTTTTTTTTTTTTTTCTTTTTTCATGAAAAGGGTAAATATATAACTCTGCCTCTCGGTGCTTGTGATTTCTTCGTTTTGAAAAGTTTTCCGATCTTCTGTTGGGCTGAAGTGCGTTTGTTTGTAGCGGTCAGTCTGGTTTGTTGCTGTGTTTGCATGGAGACGGGGTGACCTGCGGGAGGAAAGAAGGGAGTGGCTTGACTGGGTGCTTAGTGACTCTGAACGGTTCAAACAGGGCGCCACCATAATGTTCCATGGTCAACGGACAACGGCTGCAGAAGAGTAGCTAAAAGTTTAGGAATGGAGGTGTTTTGAACCTCTCCAGCAGCCTTGTGGTTTCCCCTGCCTGATCCCCAGGTGTTGAAGGGAACCACCTCCCTTCTTGGGCTCCAGGAGGTTGGATCATCTTATAGTCTAGACTCAGTCGCCGGGAAGAGGGGTGAATTTATCAGCTGAGATGTTCTTTAAGGATATAGGGAATAAAGCTGGAAAGCTCAGGGGAGGATAGGAAGGGTGTCTCCTGAGGGAGAATCTCTGCAAAGGGAAGAGCAATCTGTCAAATGTCATGGGTTACAGGTGGGCTGTGGGTAAGATGTGGATGTTGGGTCCTTAAGGGTCCCACCTGTGCTTTAACCCTAAGGAATCTGTGACGTGGGCATTTTGGTGTTGGGCCAGGGCAGAGGGGTAGATATTTTCATGTTCCTCAAGCCCCATGCAGTCTGTGCCTTTCAGCGAAGATTAATGGGGCTCCATGACCTCAAGGAAATGTATAATCTTAAAACTTGAAGCCCTTGGGACACGATCTATAAAGTGGTCCACACCAAAATGGGGATGTTGGAGTTTGTAATCTTGTTTATTGTCTGGTGACAGCACATTTGCCCCCTCTTCCCCCCATTCCAACAGTTACTTTAGACTGAGGATTACCCATTCAACTGATTAAAAAAAAAACCTTTTCAGTCACTGGGACTTAAAAACAGGAGGCCACATGCATGCTATAAAATGTGTTCAACAACTCTATCTTTTCCTCCCCACACTCTTTGACCTTGTCAGAGAGATGGTGTCTCCCTTGTCATTGGAAAGTCCTTGAGGATTGGAGTGTTGTCATTTTCATCTTCATGTTACCATCTCCTTCCCCAGGAGGGATCATCCGTTCTTTTTCCCATATATTTTAGTTGATGTATAAATTACTTGTCAGTGAAATGCACAGATCTTCGGTGTGGGTTCAGTCATTTTGGGCAAATTCATAACCACATGTAACTCACAGAGCATTTCTCTTTCTCCAGAAAGTTCCTTTGGGCTCCTATGAGACAGTCCTCCTCCCCTTGCCAAAACCTGTTTTGATATCTATCACTGTAGATTCATTTTGCCTGTTTTAGAACTTCATAACAGTTGGAATCATACAGTATAAATTCTTTTGTGTCCTTTACTCAACATACTGGTTTTGAGATTGACCCATCGATTGATGACTGCCATGGTTGGGGAGGTGACCTTGATCAATCCACAGAATTTTTACCCTTATGGAAAGGGTCATTGCTTCTAGGGTCCAGAGGATACTACTTTTATCCAGGATAATTAAACTGCCAGTGCCCATTTTGAACAAGTGCCTGGAGATGAAATCAACTGCCTGCCTCGTGTGTGCTGGGGGTGGGGATGGGGTGCACTGTTTTCTTCCTCGAACATGGAAGGTACTTTCATCGGAATCACTTTTGCATATAACTTTAGGTCTCGTTGAAACAATTCTATGACTGTTTGGAAGGCAGGGGTTCTTTGTTGAGATTTCTGTGGGCTGGCTAAGATACTTATCTTTTGTGCAGAATGTAGCTCCTGTATGACTTGCAAATGAACCCAGCCTGTTGAAAATGAAGGGATGCCTTGACGATGGTATTCTTTGTCCTGTCACAGGGCCTGGGGTGCAAGTCCTGACCTTGGAGAGTGTTCTAGACACGCTGTGCATATGTGTTTCGTCCCTTCCCTAATCCCAGGCAGCTTAGGTTTGCCTGGCCTTGGTAATACATCCAGCTAATTCTTAGGGCAGGTGTTGTACCAGTCTAGCTGCTTAGGGCTGCACCCTGGGCACAGCCCAGAAAGTCACCTTAGTACTTACTTAATTTAGCTCCTTTGCCAATGGTGCACTGTTAATGATTAATGTCTTGTCCTTCATAATTGAAGATAATCATACACCCCAGAGGTTTTATTTTAAGTTTATAGTTCCCTCTAGCAATGCTTATTGACTTGTGCAGTAACAGTCTCTCATTTAGTTCTTAGATATCACAGAATTTTAGAGCATTGAGTGCTTTGGGGGTCATTTTTAATAAAAGAAGTGAAAATACATGTCAGAGAGCTTCACTGATATCTGAAAGTTACCACACTAATTAGTGTCAGTGGCTGGATGGCTGAAGTGGGAGACCCCTGCCTTCTAGAACAACATATATATATATATATATATAATATATATATATATGTATATATATATATTATATATATATATATATATAAAATCTTTTATGTATACATACAAAATCTTTGTGCAAATATGGAAGCCAAGAGGCTATATATTAAGATAATTGGATTACTAAGTTCCACTGATCATATGTGGCCACTACATTCTTTATAAATAGGTGACATTTGAAGCAGAGGGTTTTTTATCTTGGGTGCCTTGGTGAGGAGATAATTTAACATGTCTACATTAATAAAATTTCTGGTGTCAAGAAATTTGGGAATCAGCTGTAGTTCAGTTTCAATGTACTCTTTCTTGCTTTTGGCCTTCTGTATTGGATAAACCAAGCTCTGATTCCTTATCATTTCATCTTTAGGTAAAAGAGGAGGGCAGGTAACCTCATCCAGCCTCAGGGTCTCAGGAGCAGCCCCCCTGTTGATGCCTGTGAGAGCTGAACATGTGTGTCTGAGGCTCCAGAGGATGTGGCCTTCGGGGTTATGGATCTGCTGGCTATAGGAGAAGTCGACCTTGACTGTGAAATAGCGAGTTTAAAAAGCAGCTTTACCCCAGGGCCCACAGCTAACGATTCTGAAGTGTTAACTAAAGTATCAGAGTAAACAATAGCAGGCTTTCCTAGTGTTTACTTAGCTCTGCAATTTACAAAGGAATTGCATGGGCTTCCATCCACACCACATTGCTGGCTTGTATCACCACTGTCCTTTTTGAAGCAACTTAAGTGATTTTGACCTTTTGTTTAGGTTGTGGGTCAGTGCAGAAAGGAAGTTTTCTATAAACCAC
This sequence comes from Balaenoptera physalus, assembly GCF_965194825.1. Taxonomy (NCBI): domain Eukaryota; kingdom Metazoa; phylum Chordata; class Mammalia; order Artiodactyla; family Balaenopteridae; genus Balaenoptera; species Balaenoptera physalus. The sequence goes on from NC_138898.1 coordinate 39,731,531, forward strand.
AGTGATGTTTGTCTCAAATCAGAATGGGCATGTCTTTGATTAGAATTCCTTTCATATCCAGGAATGGCGTCAAAGGGCTGGATGGAAGTGTCAAACAGGAGGGGCATGCGTCTTACACTTGTCAGATGTTCACTTCTTACTATGTTTAATCAAAAGTATGGCAGATGATGTGAGATGTTTAATTATGGTTTCAATCACTCAAGCAAAGCATGTCCCATAGACATGTGTGCATTCTATTGTACTTTCACGGGCAGCATTAGATGTCCTGGTCTTACACCCAAGAGCTGCTGTGGAATTTCTCAAATGGAGAAATTTCCTCAAACTTCACCAAACAAGATAATTTTGAACCCCTAACTGCACATGGTACCTTTTTCAAAGAGGCTGGTATTATGTTTAAGAAAAATTAGGCACAGGCTCTGCCCAGAGCTAATACGTGAAAACTGATATAAAATTAGCATTCTGAGTATGCTGGATATTATTATTATTACTCATTTCTCCAAATTCTTTTTGAGATGTGAGGGGGAAAACGTACGTGCATTTTATCAACCCAAGTTTACTAATGGAGACCCTGAAGTTCAACAGACTCAAACAATGTAGGTAACGTTACCCAGTAACAGAACTGGGACTAAGTCCTAAGCACCCCTGTTCTTGTTCCTGACTTGTCAGTTGGCCACATGGCTCAGGGTGACACGCCAGCCTCAAAGGGTCTGTCAGTTCTTTTTACTCTGAGCTGAATGGCAGCTCTCCTCTGAGCCCCTCTACTACCTTTCAGTCTTGTCACCACACCCACCTCATCCTGTCACCACATGTGAACCCATTAGATACCACATAACTGCCCTCATGGCATTTCTCCTGCAATTCCCCATATTTCAGACTCCTTGACCCCTTCTCCCAACTAGGTTTAACCAATCCTGTGTCCTTTTTCCCCAGAACAAACCTAGATGGCTTGATAAGTAAAAAGGAGGGTAACAATAGGACTTGTCATGGCGCCATGTATGTCTGAGCCCTTCCTGGAGAGCAGAGACCTTTCTTTCATGCCTTGGTTCAAAGCAAGCCCATAGGCTTCATCCTAAAACATCCAGACTCTCTGGTATGGATAGTTGGTTCTGAATAGTGAATGAATGAATAAGTGAATGAATAATGAATAATTCAAGTCCAGTGTGTTTATTCTAAAGGGGGAAATCAGGACTCAGAGAACTGGAGTAGTCAGAGATCCCAGCAGCAGAGAAGAGACCAAAGCCAGATCTCCTAGAGGCTGCACTGACCTCTTTCAGCGTCAGTTCAGGTCCTGTTTGCACTAGGAAACCCTCCAAAGAAACTTCACCCTCTCTTTTTCAATCTCCTGCCTCCTTTTGACCCATTCCTCCCTCTACACATCTCACCATTTGATTCCATTGAACACAGCACTTTTTAGTGTTCCATTGTACATTATTCTCATCCAAGCTCAATGCAAAAATACTCTCTAAGTGAAATAAAAATGTCTTCCAGTTTTTAATACACATAAGTCCTACTTCCTGAGCAAGGAGGTAGACACCTGCCTTCTATTTTTTTTTTTCTGCCTTCTATTTTTGTTTGTATTTACACAAGTCACAAATGTGCCACAGGCACGTAGTAGGTGTTCAACAAAGATTTCTTGACTATAATTGAATTTCCTGGTAGCCGAACATCTAGACAGACTGGTGGATAGATATAAATTAGCAAAGCAGATTTAAACCATGTGTTGATCATTGAAAAGTCGTTTCATTTTTAGCCAAGATAAATGCTTTTTTAATGTGTAAAGAAATCTATAATTTTCTGTGCTTTGAATTAAAGATCCTATTTCCCAGGTTTCCTGCCTGCTTCTGGCTGCTCTTAATGAGCTAATTTACCCCACCGAGGTGAGAGATTTCCTCTTGGGAAGGCGTTTAGATGTGCTTCTCTCATATCCAGGGCCCCAGAGTGTTTCCTTACAGGGCTTTAAACACTCTGAACGTATTTAAGAGAGAAGCCAAGAAACAAATCTGTTGTTTTAGCTTTATTCCTCGAGGCTCAGCAGCTCGGCTTTCCTCCTGCTTTGATCACACTCACTGGAGTGGCAGGGCTGGAGACTGTGGAGAAGGGCTGGGTCTCTTTAGGAAGCCCAGTTCAGGGGGACCCACCCAGCTCCACACAATGAAAATAAAGTTGTCAAGCCTTTGAGGTAGCTGTGAAGATTTATTCTTCCTGGGCAAATTGGTAAGACATTTGTATTTTTTAAAAATGCTTTGATGAACTTGATAAGGAAGCCCTGGTTTGAATGTGGAAAAACATTCTAGAGCTTTTTCCACCGCTGAACTGGGTTCTCAACATTCACTGCGAAGCTTGACCTGTGGAAATGAACTTTCCCTTCAAATTAATGATAAGACCATAAAGGGGACCATTTGGGGATTATGGAACACGTGTTTCCACCGTCTTGGGCTATAAGTCTCCACAAGGCAGGAGGTCTTAGAAGCCTTCTGCAGATCTTGACATCTTCACATCTCTCAGGCCTCAGTTGCCCACCACTCTTCTGATTGCTCTGTTTTCATTATTAGTTATGTCACTAATTATGGTTCTGTTACTTTGGTGACTTCTACCAGCTGAAGTATGCATATAATGGAAATAGTTTCTGTCCTTCCTAAGTTCAAGTGTTGTTTGTTTGGAAGAAGTGTCACACACTGTTCCCAGTATGTCTTGGTCACATTCAGGTCTCGAGGGATCTAGGAAAGGAAAGGAAACTGGTGTGAAATATCTTTCTCTTACATGCCAGAAAGCCTTTTTAGCCAGGAACATCTGCCAACATCCCTGAGATGGTGCTCTTAACCTCCTTCAGTTAGGCAGACCATTATGAATGGCTCTTAAAAGGCTGTGAGCTCCAGACCAAAAAAAGCATGAGCATTTATCAACTGGTAGCAGCAGAAATCCTACAATCATTGGGGGATTTTCTTGGGAAAAATCTGGAAACTGTCTTTCTGTTATTGGGACAGCCCTGTCTTGGGTTGAAACTGGCAATGTGGCTCAGTGGAGAGCCCGTGGGTTTGTGACAGATGGAACCAGATTTGAATTCCATGGTGGGTACTTACTTTCTGTGTCACCTTGGTATATTCTTAATTCTTCTTGCTCAATTAGCTCAACTGTAAAATCAAGGAATTGCATTTTGCTGATTGGAGCCATTCAGGTTGTAAGGATCAAAGGCAGGGTCAAGTTACACTGCAGATCAGGGATTTTACTACAAGAGACACAGGCACTTAAGGAAATGTGGCAAGTGGTCACCTTGCAGGAGAAGGCAGCCCCTTCATGAGAGGCCCTGCCATTTTCATGGCACGGTTTCTTCTTGTCTCCTCATCTCTCTGTAAGTCTGTCTCCACTCTGCCTTCATGGCTTTTTAAGAAAATTTTATTTATTTATTTATTTATTTATGGCTGTGTTGGGTCTTCGTTTCTGTGCGAGGGCTTTCTCTAGTTGCGGCAAGCGGGGGCCACTCTTCATCGCGGTGCGCGGGCCTTTCACTATCGCGGCCTCTCTTGTTGCGGAGCACAGGCTCCAGACGCGCAGGCTCAGTAGTTGTGGCTCACGGGCCCAGTTGCTCCGCGGCATGTGGGATCTTCCCAGACCAGGGCTCGAACCCGTGTCCCCTGCATTGGCAGGCAGATTCTCAACCACTGCGCCACCAGGGAAGCCCCTTCATGGCTTTTTGTTCTTTCTACTCTTTCTATCGCTCTCTCTCCTTGACCTTATATTACATTCAAACTTCACCAACAGAGAGAATCCCACTGAGTCAGGAAGTTACCACCAAATAAGGAGCCCTCTTGGTCAGAGTTCTCATGCCAGGCTTCCTCAAACCTGGCCAAGCCTATGGATGGTTGCCTTTGGCACAGGATCCAATCCCTGAAACCATCTCCAGTGGCCTGGCCAACAAGGTCCCATGACATCAAACATGGCTACATTGTTCAGTGGGGGACGGTCCTTGATAATCTCCATTTGCTCCTCCAGATCCATTCTCCATTCTTCTTCACCCTTCTGTGTGCTCTGGGACTGGCCTCAGGCCATAAAAAAGGGGGACTCAATAACTTGAAGCTCCTATCGATATTACTTCTACCATGTTTGTGTGGAAAAAGGTAACAATATTATGTGGTTAGGAGACAAAGTCTCTGCACATATCCCATCTAGTTTCTTCAATGACCTAAAAGTGGTCACTTGCAAGATAATGGAAATGATGTTCATAGGCTCACCAGTGGCACAATGTTGAATTATCTGTAGCAAATTCAGAGAGATGGTAATGTGACAGGCTTTGTGGGATATTGTTATTTTTTGTTAATTTAAAAAATTTTTATTGAAGTATAGTTGATGTACAGTGAGGTATTAGTTTCTGGTGTACAGCAAAGTGATTCAGTTTTATATCTATATCTATATCTATATCTATATCTATATCTATATATATATATATATATACTTGTTTATATATATATATATTTGTTTTCTATGTCTGTGAGTCTGTTTTGTAGATAAGTTTATTTGTATCATATTTTAGATTCCACATATAAGTGATATCATATGATCTTTGTCTTTTTCTGACTTAACTTCACTTAGTATGATAATCTCTAGGTCCATCCATGTTGCTGCAAATGGAATTATTTCATTCTTTTTTGTGGCTGAGTAGTATTCCCTTGTGTATATCTACCACATCTTCTTTATCCATTCATCCGCTGATAGACATTTAGTTTGCTTCCATGTCTTGGAAGCAAGAAGCACTTTGTATTGTAAATAGTGCTGCTGTGAACACTGGGGTGCATGTATCTTTTTGAGTAAGAGTTTTCTCCTGGTGTATATCCAGGAGAGGGATTGCTGGATCATATGGCAACTCGTTTTTAGTTTTTTAAGGAACCTCCATACTGTTTTCTATAGTGGCTGCACCAATTTACATTCCTTTGTGGGATATTATTTAAAGACATGATATGCGGCACCTGTTGTTAGTACATTATTAAAACAACATAATAGAGTGGGCTTGAGCCGAGCTAAGAGGAGGGCAGGAGTGGTAACTCAAAGTGGGAAGAAATAAGGAATAAGGTGGCTTTTGTTGGATTGCTGCTGCTGTTCCTTTGCAATAGAAAGTTCTGGGCAACCAAGAGTATATGACCGAGTATCAGGAAAGAGGTCACATTTATAGCTAATTAGAAAAAATCTCGAAATGTTAGACATGGAAGGATGCTCAGATGCTCATAGCTCAGGTGTCTTCTTGTACAGATAAGTCAACTGAAGCCCAGGTCAGGAGGACAGATGTGTGGTCCATGCATGGCTACTCCTTCTCCCACGTCCTTGATGGTCTAGGCAGGTACTACCTAGAAACCCATCTGCCATCCCCTGGATGTTGTCTGTTACTCTCAGACCCAAGGTTTAGTGATTATAGCTCTCGGAAGTGATAGAGCAGAACAGTTCTGATTTTGTATTTTAAATCTTGAGTTTTCAAGTTTCACAGTTATACAGATTAGCTGAAATATAGCTTTTTAATGATATGTATAACTCATAGTAAGCTGCAGGCATGAGGGGGAGGGGGTTGGAGGCCGACATGTACACGCAGCATTTGTCATCCAGCCTGAAAGTTAGCCAGGCTTATGATTTCTTTCTTTTTCTTCTTTCTGCCACCTTCGTTTGGCCTATTTACCCATCAATTTTGACCACCTCCTTGAGGCCAGTTAGAGGAAACTCAAATCAATCTCTTTTTCTCCTTGTTTGGCTAAAGTGTTTGGTTGGCTCAAAGTTTCTAGGCAATCTGCTGCCAGTTTTGGTTATTCATTGTCATTTAGCCATGGCTCTGGTGAAAGACAGCAGTGGATTTTAACAAACAACGCTGACTGTTTACTCACGTTACACATCATTCAGCCATTTGAAAGGACCATGAAGATTTACGAAAGACACCTCTTTAGGTTTTTTGTTTTTTTGTTTTTTTCCTCTCAGTGACCTATGGGGTTGAACCATGTGAACTTGCTAATATTCATCTGTTTTTAAACTACAAGAATGGCAATTTCATTTGGTTCAATCTAAAACTTATCACTGACACCTTTACACTCTTGTAGAGAAATCCCTGAAAATATGTCCACAAATGGTAGATATTAGTAGTAAACAAGATTGTTTTTGTCTGAGAACAATTATGTGACATACAGTAATAATCGAAGATATCTATTGTCACTAGGTCAGTGTCTGATGAAGAGAAGGCAGTCCCATCAAGCTCAGCAGCCTGCTTCATACCTCTCGAAGGTTATAAGACCCAGGCAGAGCAGATGCACCAAACAACTTTCACATAACCCTTGCCAGTTAATGTGTGTGATGCTCATGGAACCAGGAGATTATCTTCTCTCTTCTATAAGTTACCACGCTATATAGTAAATATTGGAAATATAGGCCCCAAAGACTTAAACATTTAACCTAAGTAGATGTTGGCCAGATTCTCTATGGAGCCTCTGATATTAATGAGAAAAATAAGAGAAGTATGAGGAGGGTTCAGGAGTCTCAGTCTGCCTGTGGGCTACCTAAGCCTTGTCAAAGGATTTTGTTTGGAATTTTATTTCACTCAGTTGTCTAAAACCTGCCAGTTGTGTGCCTTCCCGTTATGTTCTCAGACTCTGTGAAGATGGTTGCCATTTGGCTCTTAATTTATAGGTTTCATAGATAGCAATAGGATAGTAGTTAGTAGATAGTAGTTAGGAACTTGGGCTCTGGCCTCTGGAATTATAGGAACAAGGTGCTCAACCCAGCTTTACTACCTCTAGGGGTGTGTGTGAGCAGTTTCCTTTATCCTTCTTAGCCTCAGTTTCCCCAACTGTACGATGGTCGTAATAACCCAACATACTTTGTTGTTAGCTAATGCATGTAAAGTGCTTCATGAGAGATACCTAATCCTCAAAAATGTTAAGTATTGTTGTTGTAGTAGCCGCTATTGTTATGATGTTTTCCCAACACTGTTTGCAAAGTTGGGTGCAGTCATGTCCTGCCCAGATCCCTTTTGCCTGCCGGGTGCTCCTGTGCCAGCTTCTGCCAACAGCTTGAACCTCTAACCATCAGAAGATTTCCTCTGTGCACTTGGAGCTGCCTCACCCACACCGAGAGCCATGAGGGCCTGGGAGTTTACATTCCCTGCCAGCCCCAGCCTGACCGTCTGTAGCCAAGACTGACTGGGGTGGGACTAGGAAAGCCCAGCTCCTTCACCTTAATGCAGGACAGACTGTGAGCTATAAGTATGCTCTGGAGCTCCAAGGGACCAGTCGGAGGCTGGGAATTTGTGGGACATTTCAACCTTGCTCAGCTTCTTCCCCTTTTCTGCCCAGTGACCCCCTCACCATTTCTCTTGACAGCACTTCCTTAAATAGATCACTGGTACAGGAATCCTTGCTTCAGCCAACTGCAGAGAGTACTGTGTTTCATCTACACAAAACCTTCGATGTAACGTTCCCATTTTACAGATGTGGAAATGGAGGCTCAGAGAGGCCACGTGACTTCCTGAAGTTCACTCGCTAGTAGGTAACAGCATCTGGACTCCCACCTCCAGATGCTCTGTCCTTTCAGACGCACCTGTTTCCAAGTCACTTACCTCCATTTCCCCCAGTTATTCTTAAGAACAAGAGAAAGGCTAGAGTGAATGATCTTAGGAGGCCTTTGGGATTGAGGTGGCAGAGAAAAACTTGAACTAGGTTAAAGAAAAGGGTTGTGAATCTTATCACAAAGCCTGGATCCTGTTGCTTTTGAAACCGCATGGTGAGAGAGATTCTCTGATAGCAGCAAGAAGGGCCTGGGAGGGAACCTGAGGGCTATTGTATTTCTATGTGCTGTGTACACTGCAGCCTGCTTGATGCTGGCTTCGGCTTGCTTCGTGCTTAAACCGCTTATTAAAGTCTAGACGCAACATAAAAGCACGTAAATTGGTTCCAGCCATCTCTAGTAAAAACTTCAACTGGAGCTGGGAAGTGATTGGAGCATCTCTCGGTGTAATTAAAATTGACTCTTAAAGTTTCTTTAGCTTAATTGGTAACACTTTCTTTGGAAGTTGGTGAAAGCGTCTTGCTGGGAAGGTTAAATGCATTTCTGTGTATAAGATCAGAATTCAAATATAGTTTTATGGACACATTTACAGTTATGTTCTACCCGGGTGGTCTTTTTTTCCTGTATCTTTTCTATTTAAGATTTATGCTGTCATTCACCACAGTCTAAATGTGTTTTGATAAAAGGAAAAAAATGAACCGTTGCTGACGCATTTCAAACAGAGTTGGTAATATTTTGAAGCTTTCAGTAAATGGAATGGCAGTTTGGCTTAGCCCAAGCTCCTTCTTTCCCTCAAGCCCTTCACTTTGGAGTCTAGTGCTTGAACTTTGTTTGTTATCCAGAAATTGAAAGTAGCTACTACTATTCAGCTGGGTCCAAAGGTAGGAAGCTGGGCACTTTCTAAGATGGTCATGTCCTTACTGTGGTTAAATGCATTTGACCCCATTATTTGAGACCACGAATGTTTATACACATGAATGTGTTTATATGCACTGGGACTTTTCTCCCTCAGTTTTGCTTCTTCAGGGATCTGTCAATGTAATAGGTTCTGATAGTCAAGAAGCCCATGCATTAAAATTTTTGGAGCATGATCAGGGATGAAGCTCCTAATGCCCTGAACCATCCTTAATTCAGAGTTGGGGGAAGACCTGCTTGATTTTACATTCGTGAGCATTTACTCCCCACGGTTCCCAGGGCCATGACTTGATTCTTGCCTTGGTGTCTATTTCTGCCCATCCCTGTGGAGGAGAGGGGCCAGCCATCTTCAAATCAACCTCAGCATTGTCTCTTCATATGTGTGTGGGGGGCAGGGTTTGCAAACAATGTTGTTATGAGAATCATAGTGGAAATAAAAACTGCTCTGGTCCTCGGATCTAAGTGCAACAACTGTTCATATTTCTGTGTTTTTCCTAATACTTGTCTGCAGGTAGGTATATTTTTATGTGATTTTTGTCTTCACCATATAGATACAATTTTTAAACAATAATCTGTTTTTTGAAATAAATAATAAAAGTTACATTTTCCCATTAGGTATATAACTGTAGAACATTTTAAACTATAGAAAAGTGTGGTACCGTTATTCAAAGACAATGCCTGTTAACATTTTAGTGTTTATTTCTTCAAATTTTATGCATGCATTGCTATTCTTTCTACATAATTTGATTACATTGCATATGTAATTTTGTTTTCTGATTTTTTATTTCATATGATGTTAAGTATCTATATTATTGTAAATCTTTGATAAATATCATTTAAATTGTTACATAATGTAGAGAATTAACAGGCTGTAATTTGCTTTAGCATCCTTTTATTAGAAGATAATGTTCCCTATTTTTTTTGCTATTATAATGCTGCAAATGGGTATGAAAATCGTAAATTCAGGGTTTTTTTTCCTGTGTCCAGGATTATTTTCTTACTATAGATTCCCAAAGATGAAATTGTGTGATCAAAGGTGATAAAATAATGTTGTCAATGGCTTTCCAAAACAGCATTCAATTTACAGTCTCACTAGTGATATATAGGCTACCACTCTTGGTTATGGTTATTTTCTTTTTAAAAAAATTTATTTATTTATTTATTTATTTATTTTTGACTGTGTTGGGTCTTCGTTGCTGCGCATGGGCTTTCTCTAGTTGCGGCGAGTGGGGGCTACTCTTTGTTGTGGTGCGTGGGCTTCTCATTGCGGTGGCTTCTCTTGTTGCAGAGCACGGGCTCTAGGCGCATGGGCTTCAGTAGCTGTGGTGCAGGGGCTCAGTAGTTGTGGCTCGCAGGCTCTAGAGCACAGGCTCAGTAGTTGTGGCGCACAGGCTTAGCTGCTCCGTGGCATGTGGGATCTTCCTGGACCAGGGCTTGAACCCATGTTCCCTGCATTGGCAGGCAGATTCTTAACCACTGTGCCACCAGAGAAGTCCCTTGGTTATGGTTATTTTCATAGAAAAATGGCATCTTGTTTAATTTGCATATCTTTGACTAACACAGTTGTCTAGTTCCCCCTTTGTTACCCAACTCTGACTCTTCTCAAGTAAATCATCTGTTTTCATCCTTTGCTCACATAGCTGTAGAATCTTTGTGCTTTAAAAAATATTGATCTGTGTTATATGTTATATGTGTTATAGATGTTAAATTTATCTTGATCTTTGTACTGCAATTTTTGGAAAAGTAATGTTTGCTTTGCTTTCTGGGTTAGATACCATTTCTGCTTATTTGTGGCAACTCTGGGTATTCCGGAAGCACAGTGGTGGTGTCTTGAGCTGACATTACCTCTGCTTTTCAGGGAGACAGACATGCTTCTCAGCGTGGCTTCCACATTCCAGGTGTCAGCCAGGCGGTCCTCACATCACTTCTTTGCATATGGAAATCCTATTTGCCTTTGAAGGCCCAAGTCACGCATCATCTTTTCTTCCCATTTCCTGGTCTTCTTCTTCCATTGCTACTTCCTGTTTAATAACCCTGATACTTTGTGCTTGATTAGAGAGAGGACCCTTCTCAGGATGTAGAGAATTTTGGGGGTAGGGGGAATTTTCAAGTAGGTTTTATTTTCGTAAAGGGCCATGTAGTAAAGCTATTGAGGTCCATCTGAAGATGGGCAGAAAAATATGTAGATGGGATAAAGGGATGTGAAGCTCAAGGAAGAGTAAAAGGCATAGTTTGTTGTGTTTTCTTAGCCTCCTGCAGATGGTTGAGGGTGTGTGTGTGTGTGTGTGTGTATGTATGTACATGCATTAGCCTAGAGTCTGCTGAAAAGCAGAACCTGAGGCAAGGATCTGTGTGCAGATAGGTTATTTTGGGAAATGATCCCAGGGAGCGGGAATGGGAGACTGGGGAGAGTGACATAAGGAGGGAGAAAACCAGTATCATGGCATATTATTGAGCTGGTTTATGCTGTGAACAACTGGGGCTCAGTCCAGACCCACCAGAAGCCATGTAGGATTGTCTTCTGAGAAGAAGAGATTATTTATCCACTGGTTTCCATCCCTCATTGTCAAGAATGCCTCATGGGTTGTTAATTCCCTCACACGTCAGGCTTGCACTTGTATCAGAATGGATGGTTGAATTCCTGCTGGCATCCCTCGGGGCTGTGGTGGAGAAAGCCCCAGGACAGAAAGTGAGAGGTACGCAATGCAGTTGAGGTGAGGTGTCAGGTTCTGTCACGTGCAGGTGGTTGCTGCAGCAGTGCTGTAGTGGAAAGGTGGAGAGACTGTAGGTTTGCCACAAGGGGGTCAGATACAGTGTGTGTTGTAACTTCATATATGCTTTTTTAAAATTTAGTCTGTTGACTTGGTATCTAAGTAGAGGCAGCTTCCATTTACTCTAATCCTGAGTTTTTCTTTTTGACCCCACACCCTCACTTTCTTTCATCAGAGTTGCCCTCCCCCCCGTTCCCTTCTCCCACCTCCTGTGTTCTCCAGGCCTGACTGAATAGGACATTGCATTTCCCCTACCAAAGTGATTGGCTCGGGGGTGGGTATGTGATACAGTTAGAGTCAAGGAGACCCAGTCACGGCTTTTCTGGGCCTGTTGGGGAGTGATTTCCTTCTCTTTTCCGCTGGAAGGATGTAAGACTGTACCACTCAGAACTCGAGAAAGAAACAGACAGTGGAAAGCAGGGCCAAGATCCAAGGAGAAACCAGGTCCTGATGGGGTGGCATTGTTTGAATTCTTGGATTCAGCCACCCATGGAATGTTTCAGGTACATTAGCCAGTTAAATACCTGTTTTTGCTGAAGCCAGTTTCACTTGGGGTTTCTGTCACTTGCAACCAAAAGAAACCAATAGATACTTTGAGTTTACCCCCACTTAAGGTGAATCTTACCTTTTTACTTTATTCATGTATTTATTTATTCATTCAAGTAATATTTATTGAGTGTCTATGGTACTATGAAAAAGTTCAGTTTCCAGTTGCATGGAGAAAAAAGGGATATAAATTAAAGCTCAAGGCAACTGTAGCCCCTGGAATATTGCCTATACTACCTTCAGGTAGGTGTGGCTTTGAGTGATAGCTGAATTGCCAGAAGACACAAAGGAAATTTTTTGATTCTTAACATAACTCAAGAGGTGGGAGAGAATCAGGCCTAAGGGAAATTGTGTGTGCATGTGTGAAGGGGCATACCTTTCACTGAAAATTTATAATGGTGTTAATATTTGTAGAGTATCTAGAAATTGTCACCAAATACAGTTTTTATTACTTGTTGTATCCGTTATCTATTGCCACAACAATGCAGCATAACAAGTAGTCACAAAGCCTGAGATGCATATGACAGCAAACACTTTTGTTCCCACATCTGTGGTTTGGCTGGGGGTCCTGCTGCTCTGAGCCGAGCTTGGTAGGGCTTCCTCCTGTGCCTGTTATCAGTTTCCATTTGGCTGGCTAGCTTTGCTGGTCTTGGCTGGACTCCCTCACATGTCTGAGATCTTGACTGGGACTAGTGGGGTCTGCCCCACATGTCTGTCTAGCCAGGGCGTGCTTGCCTGTGAAACAGAGGAGCAAGAGACTAAGTGGAAACCATGCACGCACATTTCAAGCTTCTGCTCACATCACCTCTGCTGGTGTTTAATTGATCAGAACAAACCACGTGGCTGAGTCCAGGGATTAGAGGTGGGCATCGCACTATTATACAGCCAAGAGCAGAGATTTAGGGAGAGGCAAAGCGTTGAGGCCATTTTTGCAACCTGTCTGCTACATGAGGTTGGCTCATATATAGTTAATTAAAATACATATTCATGTAGTTAGTTTGGTTTGTTAGAGTGTAAACCGCTTAGTCCCTGAGATCCCTGAATAATAAAGGTCTCCACAGATGAGTGCAGGTCAAGTCAGCTCTCCTTCAAACACATGGGACTTTCCCTTTTCTCCATAGAAAGAACCCAATATTTTGAGTCTTTTTTTTTTTTAGTAAAAAAGAAAAATGCCTCTTGGACCTAGAATGTCCTGCCTTCTTTCATGCAGCTTTAATTCCCTGAGCCAGAAGCTATATATGTCTTTTTTTGCCAAGGTCGGCTCTGGGCCTATGATTTCCACTGTCTTATTGAAAAAAAAAAAAAAAAAAGAAAGAAAGAAAACAAAATTCCTACTATGTTCTTCCTCCATATGTTACATAGATTTTTAAAAGGGCTGATAGCTTTGGGTATGAGTGGACCAGAAGAATGACTACAATTAGCTTTTTAAGGACTCTGTTACAGTTTTACTTTCGATTTTCTGATGTTATGGATATTTGCTGTATTTGGCCTTTAAAATCCCAGGAAGTTTTATCTAAAACAAGTCTTAAACTTTTTCCTGTCAGTCCTTTATAGGATTCCAACCCTGAAGGGTGATTGGGGTCAAGAAACTGTGTAGGCCCCTACATCTGGCTGTCATTTTTGGTTAACTGCAAGGACTTTGAAAGTGGGTAGTGAAGATTTGAAACCAGGCTCTAGTACTTATTAGTTGGGTGGCTGAGGCAGGTTATTTCACTGTTTTCAGCCTCAGTTTTCCCCTCCTGTAAAATGGGTGTCACAATACGCACTTCACAGAGTTATCATGAGGGTTAAATGAAGTAATGCAAGTGAAGCCCTTTGCCCAGTGCTTAGGAGATAGTAAGCCCTCACTTAGTGGGGGTTATTCTTATCTTACCTTGTGAACTTGTCTCCCAGTCACTGTCATCAGCAATGTCCTTGAGCACCAGTTTCTCATCTGAAGAACCTCCGTAGGTTGGTGATGGCTGCTCGGAAACAGTTTCTAGGCTTGCCACGGATGACTCCAGGAATGACTCGGGCAGGTGGGCCGCGGCAGGAGGAAGCGCATGGTGGCTGTTCCCATCATTATCAGCTGCTCTTCTTCCACCTCAGACTTCTTATGTGCCTGCCTCCATGTCCTTTCAAGGGGCCCTCACTCTCCAGCAAGACATTATGAAGATACAAAGGCGAGAACCAGTGGCTCTCAAATTTGGCTGCATAGTAGAATTGCTTAGGAAACTATAAAAAGCACTGATGCCTGGGCCCCACCCTAAAGATTTTGATTTGCTTCACCTGGAGTGGGGCTCAGGCATCAGCATTTTAAAAAAGTTCCCCATGTGATGCTGATGGGTATCTAGACTGAGAACCACTGGGGCAACCTATCTCAGGGCTTCCATGCAAGATTCCCAGTTCATTCTGCTTGTATTATGGTCCTTCTTCTTGTCATACGGTTGCTTCAGCTTATAAACGTTCCTTTGGAAGAGGTGTTTTCTTTTCTTGATAGGAAACCAGCATTCTCTGGTGAATAAGCTAATGGCTTTATCATGATGTTCTGGGAGCTGGTAGTGCCTGACGATACAGTTAGATCTGTAGGCTGATTGGGGAATTTTCCTTTGTAGGTCCCAAATGTCCTTCTGAAAAGTGGTAACCCAAATGTGTGCAACAGGAATGATTCTACCTTACATTTAGGCCATTATTTATACTTATCCATAAGCTTTCACGTTTGATATGAGAGGTATTGCAGTACAGTGAAGGGTCCCAAGGTAGGAGTTGAAAAATATGAGTTGGAATTAGACATGTCATTAATCAGTTATTGGGACTTTGGCTATAGCTCTTAAATTCTCCGAGACTTTGTTTTCTTACTTGCCCTCTCTAGAGAATTCCAGTGTGAGGTGTAGACTAGACATCACTGTATCTTTGTCCCATTCAGCAGATGAGGAAACTGAGGCATAGAGTGGACATGTGAGTCACCAAGCCTTATGCAAAGGCTTGGGGCTCATCAAAGTCAGGCCCCCATGGCTCAGGTGCTTAGCCCAGTGTAGGTACTACTGCCCCACACTAGCTAATTGTCCAAAGGGCTGGAAGGTGTATTGTTTCAGCTGCAAGAAATGGGAATTAGAGGACCAGCTCTGTGCAGATACACCAGGCCCTTCCTCCTCCCCATTCCTATTCTGCCCTCTCCCTACCTGCTGGGCCAGTGGAGAGGCCTGTGAGCAATGGATTCCCTTTCATGGTGCAGGTGAGCGATCATAAAAGCTCAGACAAAGTCTTCTCTATTGTGTTGGCACTGGCATGTCTGTTCTTGTGGCCTTCTTGGAGCACAGAGTCAGAGAGCAGTGATAGAGACTGCCTAGATGTTCCCCAAATGTGCTTCTTCCCGGCACATAACTGAACTACATTTCCCAGCCTCCCTTGCAATTTAGTTAGGCCGTTGACTGAGTTCTGGCCAGCAGGATGTGGGTGGGAGCAGTGTGCGCTCCTTCCAGGCCCTGAAAATCTCCCGGGGGATGTCCTCTGTGGGGTTTCCATCTCTTTTCTTTCCACCATGGAAGCCGTGTGTTTGAAGACTCTGGTGAAGCGACAAGATAGGAGCCTAGGTTGCTGGATCAGGGCTTGAAGAAGAGCTACCTGATCAGGAAAACCTGCACTGACCAAATTATATGGGCCAAAACAAAACTGCTATTTTGTTAAGCCTTTGAGGGTTTAAGGTTTGATTACTTTAAATAACTTTGGAGGAATAAAAAGAGGATTGGTGGTTTGGTGGGGTGATACTCCTCACATCCAGAGTTCTCTATGGGATCACTTGAAACCACAACCTTCTGGAGCTCCTTCCTCTGCCCCGTGCTGCGTCTATCACTGTCTTACAGGTTTCACCTGAGGGTCCTCCCTTATTAACCACATGCTCAAGGATCCCCATCTCAGACTCTGTTCCATGGGGTCCCGATGCCC